>NC_135715.1:90800993-91425993 GCF_964656455.1 Halichoerus grypus
TTTGTTGCCAACTCCCACACAAATAATCCACATCAATATTTGTGTCTCTGTCTTTGACATGCATTAAAAAAAAAAAATTTACTGAGGGGATGCTGTGCACAAGGTACTATTCTAGGCACTGTGGATCTGACAGTGATAAAAATAAACAAAAACAAAAATACAACTTGCATTCATGGAACTTTTATTCTAGTAATCTTTCCTCTGTATACCTGCCCTCCTTTGTCTGTCATCTGCTGATGCCATGCTCCTTTCTCTTATAGGCTTCTTGAATTTTTTTTTATAAGGATTGTATTACTTTCCAGAAATCAGTCACATTTTGCCACATATCTTTCAGTGCTGCCCTTGAATTCCAGGCCAAGCTTTTATTCTTGAAAGTTCTGAGGGGGCAGGGGGAAGTCTTGAAGGACTTGGTCTGGGCTGTGGTATGATTAGAGCTATAGGCTGAAATTTTCCATTGCACAGCAGGGAATGTACAGAATGGGACAGTGAGTGGGAGTCAGGGCAGCCTGACTCATGAACTGGCATGAGGGTATAAAAATTGAGGAAGGAAAGAAAAAGGGGAGACTTGTAGATGCAGACCAAGCAAGTATTGACCAATTATTTATGCAATGAGAAGGAAAAGGAAATTAGAAAAGGTGGGGCCATGAACTTCAATCTAAATAATTGAGATTATCAAAAGTGCTACTAATAAGAACCAGAGATAGAAGAGAAATGACTAATTTTGAATGGTGAGATTATTATTTTTTATTTGTGTTGACCTTTAAGTCTTAAAATACTACCCAGAGGAAAAAAGGAACTGTGAGTTACTTGTTTGTGGCTCTATGGACATACCTAAAATTGTGCCTGAAATACAGTAAGTATGTGTGGACTGACTGAATGATAGTTTTGTAATAGATTGAAATCTCATTTGCTCCCCAAAATTTATGTAATCATCACCAAAAGGATTCTTCAAAGGAACCTAACAATCTTAAATTCTGTTAATAAGTAAATACTCCAAATATTTGTAATTTGATTTTGATTGTGAGTGATTTGAATATATGAAAACAGGGCACTCTATCAGAGAAAAAAATATTAACAAAGTGTTTAAAAGAAAGGCTAGGGCAAAATGTGCAATATTGAAACCAAAATTAATACCCAGAACACACAAATGCTCTTATGAATCACATATTTCAATATAAATAATACAATAGAAAGAAAACAAAATATCTAAATATACAATTCATAGTAAAAGAAACACAAATAACCAGCAAGTATATTAAAAAAAAAGATGATCAATATTACCAGTAATACAATTTTGTCTGATTTGATAGAACAAATGAAATATTTATAGTAGTGTTAAGTAAGTATAGGTAAATAGGAAATCTCAAATGTAATAGTAATGGTATCTATTGAATATTACAATAAACTTTAGAGAAACACAATTTCTCATTATCTAAGTTCAAAATGACTCTATCATTAAACTCCAAAATCCCACTTCTAATAATCTGTCCTTTGAAATATTGCAAGATAAACATATAAGAATGTTGATTACAGTATTATCATTTGTAATAGGAAATAAATCAGGAAGAAATTTAAAATTCATCAATATATAAAGAGTTAAAAGTTAGAATACGACCGTATGATCTAATACAATGAAAACGATAAATGAAAAATAGGTGGCTCTTGACACATTGATATAAATCATCTCTGATATCCATTACAAAAATAATGCGAGCTGCTAGGCGTAGGATAGTGTATGTATGTATATACGTAAGTGTATGTATGTATATATGTAAGTGTATGTATGTATGTACGTAAGTGTATGTATGTATGTACGTAAGTGTATGTATGTATGTATGTAAGTGTATGTATGTATATACGTAAGTGTATGTATGTATATATGTAAGTGTGCCCGTGTCTGTTCTCCTGGTCTGAAGGCGTGTTGGTGCAGGTGTGTTGAGTTATTTGTGTGTGTACACTTGCAGGCAAATATCAGGAAAAATATTCAGGGAGTGGGAAACAGAGGCCACTTTATGAAAATGGAGAAAAAGACTAGGGGGAGGAAAAGAGCATGCACTTTATGTTTTATATGTCTGTATTTCCATACTCCTTGTAAAGACAATGTATTACTTTGAGGAAAAAAAAAAACAAGGGTCTTAAAAGCAAACAAATGAAATAGATAGTTATTTGAAAGGAGATAACTTTAAAACCTCTGAGAGTAGGAGACCTCATTTCGTAGAGAAGTAAGATTTTTGTTTCTGTTATTACTCTTTCTGGTAAATATATCATAGACTGCTATATTGAAAGTATTTATATACACTAATGGAAAAAACTTCATGTTCCAACCATCGCTGAATAATTCCTGATAGTGTACAATTCATCAAAATTATGGGAACTTTATCCTTTTCTATGTTATTGGAAATAATTGTGGCTTCTTTAGATTTTCCATAGATGTTCTTAGAGACCTCAGTGAATTAAAAATGAGAGTTAGGTGGGCGGACTAATGCAATTAACCGGAAATTAGGAGAATAATTTAGATTTAAGTCACTAGCTAACGCAAACTGTGGCTTGTTTCACCCATAAAATGTGGAGAGACTGATTATATTGTTTACGTTTTTCAGAATTGCAGATTTAAAGAGTTCTAGAGTCTTAGCCAACTATATTCTTCTGGAATTCTGTTTCTCTAATTGCAGTGGTTCCTTCAAAATACTTCACCAGTCCCGACAGATACTGTCTTCATGTGTTTCTCAAAAAAAAAAAAAAAAAGATTTAAGTTGCAGTTGCTTATTTGGGAAATAATCTCAAGAAATACCAGTAAAGAAGTAGGGTCTTGAGGGGTGTCTGGGTGGCTCAGTCAGTTAAATGATGGACTCTTGATTTCAGCTCAAGTCATGATCTCAGGGTCCTGGGATCTAGCCCAGCATCGGGCTCCCCGCTGAGTGGGGAGTCGGCTTGTTTCCCTCTTCCTCTGTCCCTCCCCCTACACGCTCTCTCTCTCTTAAATAAATAAATCTTAAAAAAATAAATAAATAAAAGAAGAAGTAGGGTCTTGAGACCTAGAATAGAGGCAAGCTGAGAAAAGTATGACATGTTATCTAGCTAGTTACTACTGTGGGCATTGGAGCTCAGACCCACTGGGGATGACCTGAGAAAGCTCAGCTCCATTCTCCTCATTGGTTGAGAGCTGGGATTGGCGTACTTAATGCTTTGGCATATCTGTTTGCCCTGTGCAAAGATAGCATGCCCTTAGAGCCAGAAATGTGCCCCAAGGAATATGCTCACATATTCCCACTTAAACAGCCTTCAGCATGTAGCAGCACATGGGGATAAGGGCAAGGCATTGAAGTAGCTGTTATATTTCACCACTTGCAAGTTCATTCTGTCAGGTTACTTATTTTTCAAGGGGTAGTAAGTCACAAATACTTAACAAAAAAAGTTCTATGAGAGCACTTTCAAGGGGAACAGTTGTAGTCCCTGATGCTCCACTTATTCCCAAAGCTATAAGTGACATTCATCCTCTCTCTTCCCTCCCGCTCATTCTATACCCCCATCACCTAGGACTGTTATTTCTTCTGGCCAAGGCTGCCTGTGCGCTAGAGTAATCCAGACCTTTGTTCCCGAGTATTTGATTCGAACTCTATCTCTGTCAAACTCTCTCTCTTCATAAATGAGGGTCTTGTCTTTTCCATCCTGGTTCCTCCTTCCTTTGCCCACTAATCCCACACAGCAGGAAAAGCCCAAACTGACCAAGCAGCAGCTATTGCTTTAAATCTGAAAAGGAGACAGATCTAACTTGTTTACTACCGAGGAGCTTGCTGGCCTTTTTAATAGTCAGAAGCATAAGGAGAGCGCCACATTAGTCTCTGCTGTTAATAGGTTGGACGTTCAGCTCCAGGAGCAGCTATATTTCCATTGGTGAAAGGGAACTCATGCAGTTGGACCTATTCATATTCTCCATTCTGGCCACAATAGCTGCTTTGTTCATAGACCCACTGTGACTCTGGTCTTGCTTCTGTCCTCAGGGTGAGCAAAGACAGAAGGTGGTCCCGCTCCCCTGGATGAATTACTGTATTCACCTTGTTGTTTTGTGCCTTCTCTTGATAGATGCTCCTTGGTGGACATTGATACAACTTTCAGAGACCCACACACTTTATGCCCATAGGTCCATAGAACTTCCTGTCTCTGAAATTCCAAACTTACTGCTTCTGTGTTCCCCTCAGCTAGTCAAGACATTTGTCATTGCCCTAGAATCTATGTATATTCTTATTTCAGCCAATTTTCTCTCCATACCATATTGATAACTTTGTGCAAATGTCAGCAAACTAATGGCCAACGGCCCAGCCATCTGTTTTTGTAAATAAAATTTCATTAGAATACAGCTGAACCCATTTGGTTAAGTATCATCTATAGCTGCTTCCATATTACACAGACACATTTGAGTAGTTACAAAAGATACCCAATGGCCCACAAGCCCCCCATATTTTCTATCTGACTCTTTAAGAGAAAGTTTGCTAACCTTGGATCTAGTATATTGCTAGAATCTCTTGGGGAGAACTACTCCTCACTACTGTTTTCCAGGGCCAACCCTGATTGAAACTATAAGCTTCAGCAGTGTATTTTTGCCTGCATCAACATATCTAGCCCACTCATCATCCATGACCCAGGCACCAGTTTTATCTTACTCTGTGGGCTAGTTTAGGCAGCCCCAGTGAATCCACCTATGTGAGCTAAGGGAGTGGTGTCCATGCATCTGAGGTAGGTGACATAGGGTCTGAGCTACCTGCTTGTGCAACTTCTTTGTGCCCTCTGTATTAATCATGTTTTTAATTTCTGTATCTTATGTTTTGGAGAGAGACTGCCTTCCCAGGGCTAGCTAATTCCCAAAGATAATAACAGCCTGCCTACAAGCCTGCTTTTCATATTCAAACCAATAATCCCAAGCCCACATTTCCCAACCACCTCTTTATCTAACTCACACACCAACCCAATATTTCCCCTTCCCTAAATCACCAAAGTCAGGTACCAGGCAACTAGAGACCATCCCTATAGCCCCCAGCCTGCCAGATGATTTAAACTGGCCAATCCTAAACCATTTACGCTGCCCTACTTTGCTGTTCCCATGGAAACCCAAATAAAAACTCTTGCCTAGGCTTTCCCATTGCTCCTGCTTCTCCTCTTGATCAAAACCTGATGCTTTTCCCCTATACTCTCTTGAGAAATGTAAGTAATAAATCTTCCTTCACTGGTATTGGCCTCTCCATGTCATCATTCAGTCACCTTCATAAATTAAAATCCCATGGGTCCAAATAAAACGCCCTCTGGATCTGTTCAAGTTCATTACTGAATGTTCAGTCTCCAACTTATGATGGATTTACTGCTATTCCCACCCAAACTTCTCAGGTTCCCAATAAATAGATCAAAGTTGTATTCCCATGTTTAATGTGTGCTATGTTCAGAATTCAAAGGGATCTAGCAAGTGCAGAGCCTCTCTTTCTTAGTATTATGGAGTAAAATGTGCAAAATCTTGTCTTTTAACTTGAACGACTTGTCTTGACATTGATTTCACTAGATCCCTAAAATGTCCATTGATGTGACAGTCCTTAAAACTTTGCAGGATTTATCTCCCAGTCTTTGATTCATATAGATCTTACTAGGATACTGGCCACTTTTATCTCACCACACCATTAGCATAATGTCATCAAAATAGTAGGCCATTCTGAGGAATTTCCAGATAATCAAGGTCCCTTCAGACTGTACTGTGACAAAGGCACATAAACCTGGGGCAAGAATGTGACTTTGTACTGCTGTCTATCCTAGGGGATGGTGAACTGCTTCTCATCCTTCTGCTTGATGGATATTTTAAAGACTATTTCACCAAGTAAAACCAGGGAAATAGTTGCATATCAAGTGGTAGAAAATGTGTTTACCTTTTCTAGGAAAGACCCCGCATCCAGTATCACTGCTTTAGGTGGAGCTATCACTTAGTTCAGTTTATAATCATCACCGTCATCCATTATGGTCCTTCTGTGTTTTGCAGGCACTAAGCTAGAAGATTAAGTGTGGATATGACAGGGACAACAACCCTTGCACTATTTAGCCTTTGAGGATGGTACTAATCTGCCATCCCATGCATGCTTTTGATTTGACATCTTGGCTGTAGGTATGGGCATTCCCTTTCCCTGGTGTACAGTAGTTATTCCGGCATATTGCTATAGGTTCCTTGAGTAAATTAGGGACATTTCTATTTGAGGTGCTTGCCATGGACTTCAATTCATGGGCTCTGGCTCTGAGAGCTAGCTCCAATATGGAAACTCAGTAGCAACCATATTTTTCCTTTATAATAGGTGATACAGTAGTCTTCTCCTCTGCTCTTGATCTGTTGGTTATACAGGTAAAGAAATTCCACCAATCGCTCTTATTTCAGTCTCTACTAATGGCCTGGTCCCTGTGAGTCAGGGTATCTTGATTAATAGTCTATCTTTTTTGGCATATTACATTACTTAGGTTCACCTAGTCTCTATTAACTGGCCTCTGCTCTTCTAGAATCCTCTCATTCCCAATGACACAAAGGAACCCATTTCCATAGCAGATTTTGTTATTGTCCATCTAGATCTACAGAAGCCTACACTGAAATTCTCAGCAATGCCAGTACTCTCCTCACTAGCACATTCCTTATTGTCCATGAAGGGAGATTCTATGGGCCTCCCCAGGGAACATGGTCAGCTGGTAGATTCTCGGCTGTCATCTATCAATTTTAACATGCTCAGTTCTTTGAGTCTTTTTATCCATTTATAAATATTCTTCCAGGGCATTTCTGTCATCTTCACCTCATTTTCAATGTGCCATAATTTTCTTTAAGCTTTGACAATCCATTCCATTTCAGCAGTAGACTGGGGCCTGCTTTAGTGATCCTTGCCAGGACATTAAAACCCAAATTACAGAAGAATGCTCCCATATTCATCAAATCTCCAGTATCAATCCTTATGATCAATCTACCACCAGGGTTGAGCAAACTCCAGAGCAATTCCTAAGCCATTCTCTTAATTCTGTCCATCCATGCTAGTCAGTGCCTTTAGCACTTTAGTAAATAATGTCTTTTCTCCTGTAGTGGGCACAAAACCTCCACAATGAGACACACTGAGAGTTGACCTTAACTATTGCTCATAAAATAGTACAAGAATTTTGACCAGAGAAACAGCTGATGTAATTTATCTTTTAATAGGAAAACTGTCTACTGTAGTAAATTTGTGCATTGAATGAATGAGGGCAAGGACAAAAGGAAGAAGATGAGTCAGGAGGTTTTAACAATAGGAGAAGACAGAATGATGGCTTAAGCATGAGTGGTAGTATAAGTGGTGAGAAGTAGTCACATTATGGACATTTTTTTAATTAAGTAAGTAAGTAAGTAATTTCTACACCCAACATGGGGTTTGAACTCACAACCCCAAGATCAAGAGTTGCATACTCTTCCGACTGAGCCACCCAGGCACCCCTGGACATATTTTAAAGCAAACGCTACCATAATTTGTTAACAGATTTGATGTTAGATTTGAGACAAAAATTAGAGACAAAAATAGCCCCCAGGGTTCTTGACCAGAACAGTTCAACTCATCGTTAACTAAGATAGCAGAAACCGGAAGTAGTTCTGTTTGTTAGTGATACAAGTGAGCACCTTGAGAATTCTGTTGGATACACAAGCACAAAGGTAAGAGGAGTTGTCTGGTATAGAGAAAAATATTTAAGTCAAGTCAAAGTTAAAGGAGAGAATGTCGGGGGAGCAAATAGGTCTAAGGTCTGAGCTCTCGGCCATCCTACCTTGACATGTCTAAGAGATGAGGAAGAAAAAAAAAAAAAGAGAGGATAAACAGCCAGAGAAATAGGTGGAAGATGAGGAGACTGTAGAGCTTAATATTTTACTGATAGCTGTCAGAATAGAGTGTGTACAATGTCATTTCTAAATGGAGATATTTGTCTTTTGTTATTGAGTTGTATGACTTGCTTGTATATTTTGAATATTAACCCTTTGTTGGATACATGGCTTGCAATATCATCCTTTTTATGTTTTGCTAGATTCACTTCGCTAGCTGAGGATTTTTTTGTATTTATATTCATAAGAGATATTGGGCTGTAATTTTCTTTTCTTGTAGCATCTTGTTTGGGTTTTGGTGTCAGGATACTCACTGGCTTTATAGAATCAGTTGGAAAATATTCCTTTCTCCTCTATTTTTAGAAAAGATCTGTGAGAAAGATGGGTGTTAATTGTCCTTTGAATGTTCCTTAGAATTGTCTATTGAAGCAACTGAGTCTGTACTATTTTTGTTGGAACATCCTTGATTACTAATTTCATCTCTTTACTTGTTCTAAGTATATTCATTGGTTTATTTTTTCTTAACTCAGTTTCAGTAGTTTGTACCTTTCTAAGAATTTGTCCATTTTATCTAGATTATCTAGTTTGTTGGCATACAGTTGTTTACAATATTCCTTTATAATCTTTTTTCCCCTTTTATTACTGCGATGTCAGTAGTAATGACCCTCTTCAATTCCTGATTTTAGTAAACTGAGTCTCCTTTCTTTTTTTCCTGGGCATTCTACCCAAATGTTTGTCAATTTGTTGATCTTTTCAATGAAAAGATCTTTTGTGGTTTTGTTCTTATTCCTATTTCTTTTATTTTCACTCTACTCTTTATTATGTCCTTCTGTTTTCTTTGGGTTTACTTTATTTTTCTTTTTTTAGTTTGTTAAGACAGAGAGGTTCAGTTAGTAATTTGAGATTTTTTTAATGTAGCCATTCACAGTTATAAATAGTCAGAAAACAACAATTTTTTAGGAATGGTGCTTTTAGGAAGCTCCAAATCCATCCTGGCTCCTGCAGTGCATGCTGCCTTGCTGGGGCTTTCAGTGTGCTTGTGGGAATGTTGGTTTTCAAGGCTACTAGGGAGGTGAGGAAAGGATGATGAGAAAAAGGCAAGAAAAATGCCACAAAGCTTTCTGCTCTCATTGAGACTCAGCTATATTTTTGAATAATGTTCCTCTTATTTTTTCAAGCCCTTGGTCAATTGACAAAGTTCTAAAACGAATTGATTTTGACAGTTTTTGCTAGTGTTCTCTTTGCTTTCAAGGAAGAATGGATTTTTAGAGATCCTTACCCCACCATTCCCACTGATCTCATTTAGTACTTTTATCATTAACCAGAATTCAAATGGGGGTATTCTCTAAATCCTGAAGGATTCCCACATACTCACATTCAAGAGAGAACCCAATAGGAAATCAATACAATTATTAATTTGCAAGTAATTTGGGAATCATCTACCCAAACTTCTTCAATGTCTATCTCTCTGACTTCATACTTATTAAACTACAGAAATATTCTTTTAAATGAAATTTTATGCAGAGGTTTCATACATATGAAACAGTTCAAAACAGAGTTGCCTTTTCTTGAAGTAGGGGTGAGACACTGTGGATTTCTGCCTCCTCTTCTCTGCTTGTGGGAGGCCTTGAGACAAGTCCACAGAAACTTTGAGCATCCAATAAATACAGTTTGGAAAATAAAGTAGCAGCTGAATAGGGGAGGTCGGTAAAGAGATGGGAAGGGAAGATGGCTTGCCCACTATCCACAGGTGGAGATGTAGATCCCTTGATTTCTAGCCCAATCCTCTTGTAGACCTTATTATTCAACATTCTGAAGCAGTGCGCTCTTAAAGTGGAACTACTTATTATTCATCTATTTATTTGAAGGCTATTATAGGTAACAAGAATGTTTCTCATTGTTCAACATGGCTGAGTAGATGTTATGCGACCTACAACCATTCTTATAATAGATGTGTCTATTATGTTTGTAACTAATACTGAACAAAAGTATCCATAACAAGCTAGATGAAAAATACAAAATACTCCTTTACTTTCAAGACTACTAAATTGTAAATGAACTACCACTGCAAATTTGCCTTGGGAAAATGACTTTTATTTAGCCTCCATGTTGTTTTGTTTTCCTGTCAGTGTAATAAAGGATAACTAAAGAAGTGGCAATGTTTAATAGCATCCTAGCATGGAACAGTGGAAAACATATTTGCCTGCACACAGACAGATGAGTTAAGTGACTTGCCATAAAGCTAATGAAAAATGAATTAATTGGTCTTATTGAAGGCTTCTGGGTTTTGCTTTTTTGTTTTTTTTTGTTTGGTTGGTTGTTTTTTTTTTTTTTTTAGGGAGGGTGTTTGTTTTGGTTTTGGTTTTTTTCCACATCATATATGCCCAGTGAGTCTAACATATGTGTCAGTCTCTTTATTTTGTAGGAAATGGCACTTGGCTTTTTAATCTGCCAGAAATAAACTTTGATATGTTCAATAATGCCAATCAAAGTTGTTTTTATTTATTTTTAAAACATTCAATGGAAAAGTAATCCACAATTCTCTTTCATTTGCCAGATCTTCTAACGTCTGTGTTTCTAAATTTGGAGGGTATATCTTCAAGAAAAGAAACAGTCATTCAAAGGGAGTATGTTTTAAAAATCACAGCAGTCAGAAATATCTCAAGACTGCTGCAGTAGGCCTCCTATCATACCCATGTTGACATATGAAGCCATGCTCTAAGTACAAGGTTGTAAGTCTGGGATCTGCAAACCACACCTGGTGGGCCAAATCCAGCCCAGTGCTTACTTTTGTATGACACACGAGTCCAAGATTTCATATGTTTTATTAGTTGGAAGGGAAAAAAAGGAAGATGACTATTTGGTGACATATGAAAATTGTGTAAAATTCAAATTTATGTCTCCATAAATAAAGTGTTATTGGAACACAACCAAGCTCATTTGTTGACATAGTATCTATGGCGTTTTTCCTGCTACACTGGCAAAATTGAGTAGTTGCTAAGACTATGATATTTACTACAGAAAATGTTTGCCAAACTCTATGCTAAGGTTACAAATTTAGTAGAACCACAGGCTAATTCCTCTTTGACTTCCTTATTCTTTTATATCACCTTTCTTTTCACTCACTCATATATCCTAGAGACTTGATTTCCACTTATACTCATATTTGTTACATTTGGAATTAATGAAATTAAATTAAATAGGTAAAGCATGGGGCAAACAGATGACATTCAAGATGTATCAATTTCTGTTTTTCTATAATTTTCTTTCTCTTCTCCATGTGTCTACTAGAGCAGCGGAGAGTTTTAAATATACTGTAAGTTGATTCTCTGGGTGTTTCTAGCCCCCAATCTTGCTCCTTTTCTTTCTATCTTAAAAGCATTAAAGATCAATTTCAACAAACAATAGAACCTGTCAATTCCTTCACCCCTCCAAGGCTACCATTGACAATATGTAACCCAATCTTTCTTCTTGGAGAAGCAGTTGTATCATTTATACTCTGATAAGACTCAATCACAAACACGTTTCTTCAAGGAATTCTTTTTCCCTAGGCACAAATGCTCTCAGATTCCGGGGTCTAAGACCTAGAATATAAAATAGAATGTGGTAGAGAGAAAAAAAAACAACAACAACAAACCTGTGTTTCTGATGGACATGGAGAAAAGTTGGCTCGGTTTTTCTACCTTACAACCTTCAGAGATCATAATTCCAATCTAAATTTGGTGGGGTTTTTGTTTGTTTGTTTTATCTCCCCAAGCCAAGCATCTCAAAATTGGTAGAAAATTCTACTAACTCATTTTCTGGACAATATAAAAAGATTTTCATTTTATATTGACATGGCACATCTTTAAAAAATTGAATTTACTTATTTTTTAAAACACACATTTTCTTTTTAAGATATAGATTTTTTTTCCAATTATGTTTTCTATCTGTTTGTGTTTGTGCAGGAGGGGAATATTTCCAAAAAGAAAGGAAAGGAATGTCCTAATTCTGTTACTATACATTTGCAATTGCAATCCAGGCTATATCTGCAAGATCAAAGACCAATTAGCAATACATGGCTTTGATTATAACCCTTTTTTGCCTTTAAAGGGGTGTTAATTTTCAAAATCCCTGCAGATTGATATGGAGCACAGATGTGCACAGCAGTAAGTGCACAATATGCAGGCATGTACCTTATCTTCCAAAGTAGCAGCTGAAAATGGCACTAAACCTAATTAGTACTAAAAAATGATTTAGAAGGACAGGAGTTGGGAGGAGAGTCAGAGCCAGACAGTATGTTGCTAAGTTTTGAAATAGAAACATGTCTTTAGTAGAGAGTCTTTAAAAAAGATTCATATGTGGGAATAACAATGATAAAAAATCACTCAGTGTCAACCTTCATGGTGACCCTATCAACCTCAGTCTTCTTAAGACTGTATAGTTAGCTTGGCAGGATTTTGCTTTTGAACCATCAAACCCTGTTTGTACAGAGTTGCATTCTCCCAGCTCCCTGTCCTTGACCTCCATCTGTTTTGTTCCAGATGTTTTAATGCCTCTTGTTTTGGTGCCTTGTGATTTACTCACAGGTCCTAACTTCTAACTCCAACTTCTCCTCTTCTTAATCTGGGTCTTTAGTAGGGGCCATGCCTTTTCACTTAAAAGTTCTGCACAGAGTTTCCTTGTTTGGGATTGGACTTTGAAGAAAACTCCCAAGAGACATAACCCTGTCTCCTTAGAAATGTCTAAAAAAATAATGATGACGTTAGCGCCAAAAGTCTGCATTCATGGAGGACTGAAAATGTACCATCTTCTCAAGACATTCTGGTTTTTTTGGTTTGTTTTCTTTTATTTTCTCCTTTCCCCTTCTCCTCCTCCCACTTCTTCTTCTCCTCCCCATCCCCTTTTCCTCTTCCTCCTTCTCCTCCTTCCTCTTCTTCTTCTTCCCCTTCCTCCCCCTTCCCCTTCTCTTGTTCCCCTTCCTTCTCCCTCTTCTTCTTCTTCTCCTTCCCCTTCCTCCCCTTTCCCCTCCTCTGTTTCCTCCTCCTTTTTCTCTTCTTCTTCCTCTCTTCTCCTCCCCTCCCCCTTCTTTCTTCTTCTTCTTCTTCTTCTTCTTCTTCTTCTTCTTCTTCTTCTTCTTCTTCTTCTTCTTCTTCTTCTTCTTCTTCTTCTTCTTCTTCTTCTTCTTCTTCTTCTTCTTCTTCTTCTTCTTCTTCTTCTTCTTCTTCTTCTTCTTCTTCTTCTTCTTCTTCTTCTTCTTCTTCTTCTTCTTCTTCTTCTTCTTCTTCTTCTTCTTCTTCTTCTTCTTCTTCTTCTTCTTCTTCTTCTTCTTCTTCTCCTCCTCCTTCATATCAGTACTTTCCAGAAAGCTGGTTTGAGAAAGTATTTAAAGTTGTCTCCAAAAGAACAATTACCTAAGATTTTAAGATCATCAAAACAAAGAAGTATTGAGAGGTATTTGAGGACAAGTCCAGGAACTGCCACGCCTATATTTGGTGAAAGTATTCTTTATAATGTGTATGCACAGATACACAAAGACCAATGATGTTTGAATACATATTTATAAAAAGCAAACTGTATAATCTAAACCCCTAGGACATTTTAGCATGTAGTAATTAATTTCTTCAAGAACTACTGATTTAGAATACTGCAAACTTTGGTAAATACATTTTATTTTACTCTTTAATATGCAGAGAAAAAACAGACCATCTTTGTCTTTACAAATAATCTAAATGGATTGAAACGGGTTCAGGCAAATTTAAAGTTTCTCTGTTCAGCACATTATTTAACTTTCCTTTCAGAGTATCAATATATATTTAGGTGAAAGACAGAGCCCTTCTCCAAACTTGAGAGATCACTGGCTTTGGATGGCAGCCTAGGTTTGAATTCTAGTCCCAGTTTTTACTACCTGTATGGCCATGAACAAATTTATCTAAACTAGTTCCATTTCCACATGTGTAATATGTGGATGATAACATTGCAAAAGGCTATAGTGTGGGCTATAATGAGATCATATCGGTTAAACACACTATAAAGTAGACTTAGTAAGAATCCTTTGCCTTTCCCCTGAAAAAGTTTATTATTCCATCATCCCTTCAGTGCAAGTCCTGATATCTAAGCTCCTTCCCAGTTCTTCCCAGATATCCCCTTTCTGGCTTCTACTTTTTGCTAGGTAACTATCTATAAATTTGCATTTCAGGATGACTTGTGTTTTGTAGTTTATTTCCACTACTAAGAAGTAGCCCCCATTCTTCCCTTCTTGCTATTCTTTGTACCTTCTGCAAATGATTGCCCTGAAATAAGAATAATCATGCTGTCTTCATTACAGAGCTCAGTGCTGAGGTGATCTCTACATTCTGAAGTTTCTGTCAGCGGCATTTACTTTACCAGAATCATATTTTCCCATTGTGAAAGAGTATGTTCCATATTTCCTTTAAATCAAACTTCTGCCCTCTCTACAACTTAAGACAAATTAAAGTTTCATGCAAAAGAAAATCTATATATTCTTCTCAACTATGCCTAATTATTGAGAATTTTGTTTCTCACCACTCAGATTCACTTGATCTTAGTATTCAGTGATACTTCCCCCAATCTGATACACACATACACACTTTGTGTGTGTGTGAGAGAGAGACAGAGAGAGAAAGGAGGTTTATTTAATATGGTAAAAGTTTTATAATTTTTAAATAATTGTAACCCATATCAAATAACCTCTCTGAACTGGTCTGGAAATATTGAATGTGTAGATACATATTTTTTATATTTCTTAATCCTTCTCTCTGATTGGCACAAATAGGATAGATGCTGAGTGTTTTGCTCTCCAGCTGGTGGCTTGGGAATCTCTGCATTGGAACTTAAACCAGAAACCCGGGGTTACATTGGCTGCTGCTCAAGGAGAGAAGCCAACAAAACAGTTTGCTTCCATCTGGATAAGGAAGAATTTAGCCTGTCATTTCTGAAAGCAGGAATATATTAATTACCAAAAAAGAGGTTTTTGCAAACTTCTAGAAGGAAGTAGTGAGGACCATTCTAAAGCAAAGTGGTCCTAGTCTGCGAAACTTTTCAGCCTCCCTTAAGACCAAGGTGATGCTGTACCATGCCAAACCTGTTGCCTACCCGTCAACACTTTGAGCTCTCTTTCCAGAGACTCTTCAAGACTGGAAGGAGTGGTGAATGAAAGTCATATTTCCTTTCTGTTACTTAAAATAGATTGCAACACTTTGTTTTCATAATGAGAAAGCTGAGGTTCACAAGGTATATTAACTTAGATCAAACAGAGAGTTTTATTCAGTTTGATCCTGAATATAAACAATGTTGGTTTCTTAAGGAAGGGATCAGATAGTGACTCTATGACCTCACAGTTATGTTCCCATTTTACTAAGCTTGTTATCAAAGCTAAGTACAATGGACTGAATATTTGTGTCTTCCCAAGGTTCAGGTGTTGAAATCCTAACCCCTAATGTGATGATATTAAGGGATGGGACCTTTGGATCAGTGTTCTTATTAAAGAGACCCCAAGAGCAACTTTGCTCAGTTTCCACCAAGTGAATATAAGAGGAGGACAGGCAGGACAGAGCTCTCACCAGAACCCAACCATGCTGGCACCGTGATCATAGACTTCTAGCTTCCAGAACCATGAGAAGAAACTATCTGTTGTTTATAACCCACCTAGTCTATGGTGCTTTGTTACAACAGCCCAAACTGACTAAGACACTGAGAATTTATTTAAAATAAGATATTTTGACTTTAATGGATACATTTGAGTCTTATGTCTTATTTTTTACCCTGGGATTCAGGTAAAGACAACATTCTCGCTGGTTGACACAAATTAAGTCTGATGTAACTGTATGTGCTTTTCCCTCAAAATCTGAGCTTTACTTCCCCCATCTTGACTTAACGAATTATACTTTTTGCCCAAGATACACCTTAGCTATATCACATCCTCCCTGTTTGATGTTTGTTCCATTCATCAAATCATAGACTCATTGAACATTAGGACCAAAGGGCTAGATTTCTATCCCCAAACCTTCAGGAAATACGATAATGACACAAGATAATAAAATCTTGTTGGAGATTATTTTAAAAATAGAGCAATGTGACAACTCCTTGCATCCTCTGGTTTCCCCCATCCTATTTGATGTTTCTGTAAAGATTATACCAATCTGGCAAGATTTATACTTTTAATTGGTTGGGCAGTGTCATCTCCTTTCAATAATTCAGTCATGTTTTCATTTAATATTTAAAAGCATTTTCTATGTCTGCTCCAGGCACTGAGGCGACAGTAGTAAACAAGGTAGTTATGATCTTAGACCCCTTGCTATGTGCACAGTGTCTACTGTACCTTGTTCCCTTCGCTATATTTCCTACCTGTTCCAGGTTCTTCTGGTTAGGACCTCTTGTCTTACTGATTGCTGTTGCCCTTTACCTGCACCTTTGGTCTCATGTTACTCTTCAAGGACTGACTTGGATAACATCTGTACAGACTGCTTACTGACACAGAAGACCTCTACACAACTCATGTCTCAGTCCTCCCAGGCCTCAGCAGCAGCAAAATGCCTAGGTTTCCTACTGGAATCAAAGGACTTGAGCTCTTTTTCATGCAAATGTTCAGGACAGGGGTCTACCAGCAGGCTATTTTTGCTCCTGCGGCAAGACTTTGTCTCTGGAGTGTCCTTGAAGAACAATCATTAACAGTTCCTACAGATGACTGCCTGATTTGTTTTCAGGCCTCAGTGAAAATTGAGCATGGGATATCTGCACCTCTGTATGGGATCTCAAGGATAATGACTATCCTTTTTCCTTTTCTTCAGCATTATTATTTCAGTTAGTTTGCAACTAGTACTCATTTCTAAATGCTTTACTTGGTAGGACTCACTGTGGATGTTTTAAAAATTGGAGAGGGTAGCAAAAACAAGTCATGCAAATGTTGGCCCCTTTATTCAACAAGAAGTCATACTCTCCAAGAAATAGGCTGGTACATTAATGCTGAAAAATTCTGAAAGTAGTGCTAATAAGAACCTCCTCCTATCATTATCACTACCACCTCCACTAGACATACACACACATCCACAGAACCTCAATTCAGTAAATTATTACTAAAAATAACATCTAACACATGGAACATCTATAACCTCCATAGACAGTAAATGTTCGATCTAGATTTAAACCCAAGGAGTCTAGCTTCAGAACCTATTGTCAAAATTGCTCTCATTATTGTTTCTCATGTGATTTTAAGAGAATATAATGCATTAATTCCTGAATTAATATTAACCTGAAACAAAAATATATAGATCTTCCATCTGGACAGTCACTCTGCTAGTTGCTAAAGATTTAAGTGAAATAAGAGACTCTGCCTTTAAGATATCCATAGTCTAATGGGGAGATTAACAGATATTTGTATTATAATAAAGGCTATGATAGGTCACAAAGGCCTACCCAGCAGTAGTGATGACTAACTCCATGACCATAATATAGTGTCATGACAGAACAGAAAGACATTTAAGGGATGTAGAAAATTTATGGGATATAGCAAAAGCAGTTCTAAGAGTGATGATAAATGCCTACCTCAAGAAACAAGAAAAGCCACCAAAAAAACCCACCTAAATTTACACCTCAAGGAATTAGAAAAAAAAGCAAACAAACCCAAAGTTAGTAGAAGGAAGGAAGTAACAGAGATTAGAACAAAAATAAATGAAATATAGACTAGAAAGACAAAAGAAAAGATGAATGAAACTAAGAGCTAATTTTTTGAAAAGGTAAACAAAATTGACAAATCCTTAGCTAGACTCACCAAGAAAAAATCAGAGAGGATTCAAATAAATAAAATCAGAAATGAAAGAAGAGATGTTACAACTAACACCACAGAAATACAAGTGGCTATAAGAAACTACTATGAACAATTTTCTGCATAGAAAAAACAAAAGAACAAACAAATAAAAAAAATAAAAGTTCACCCTACTAAATGGGAGAAAGTAATGGCAAATCATTTATTCTGATGAAAGGCTAATATCCAAAATATATAAAAATTCATACAACTCAATAGAAAACAAACAAGCAATCAATTTAAAAATGGAGAGAAGATCTACATAAATATTTTTACAAAGAATATGTACAAATGTCAACAGGTACATGAAAAGATGTTCTATGTCACTAATCATCAGGAAAATACAAACCAAAAACACTGAGATATCACCTCACACCTGTTAAAATAGCTATTATCAAAAAAGACAAGAAATAAAGTGTTGGTGAGGATGCAGAGGAAAGGAAATCCTTATACACAGTGGGAATGTAAATCGGTGCATCCACTGTGGAAAATAGCATGGAAGTTCCTCAAAAAATTAAACATAGAACTGCTGTATGATCCAGGAATTCCATTTCTGGGTATTTATTTGAAGAAAATGAAAATGAAAACACTAAATCAAAAGATATATGCACCACCATGTTCATGGCAGTGTTATTAGCCAAGATAGGGAAACAGCTTAAATGTCCATATAGATGAATGGATAAAGACATTTTGGTGTGAACTATACAATGGTGGGGCGCCTGGGTGGCTCAGTAAGTTAAGCGTCTGCCTTTGGCTCAGGCCATGATCCCAGATTCCTGGGATCAGACCCCACACTCAGAGGGGAGTCTGCTTTTCCCTTTCCCTCTGCCCCCCCACTCCTGCTCTTTCTGTCTCTCTCAAATAAATAAATAAAATCTTTTAAATATATATATTTAAACGTGCAAAATAGAATCATTATTCAGCCACAGAAAAGACTAAAATCTTGCCAATTGTGACAACATGGATGGACTTCAAGGACATTATGTGATGTGAAGTAAGTCAGACAGTAAAAGACAAATACCATATGATCTCTCTTGTATATGAAATCTAGCCAACAAATAAATAAAATACAGAGAACAGATTGATAGTTGCCACAGGCAGGAGGTGAGAAGTGGGAGGAATGAATGGGTTGGTTTTGGTTTTGTTTAGTTTAAATAAATGGATTTATGTTTTGAAAAGACATTTAAGATGTCACCTGTCTTCCAGAAAGTTACCAAGGTGGAATGGGAAGAGCATGGGATTTGTAATACAAAACCTCATATAGAAGCAAATGGCAAAGATGATGAACTGAAAGCCTTTGAGAATAAATAACAAGATAAAAAAAAAGGGAAGATGATAGATTATAAGAGACTTTGATGACATATCAACCAAATGCAACTTGTCACCTTCATTTGGGATCTGATTTGTAGGAGTCAAATTAAGAGCAATAGTGTGATGGGGTTAAAAACTCTCAGATATTGGCAATTTGATTTGGTTCATCTTAATATTTATAAAAAAGATGCTCTGTACATTGTTTTTCATTATGTGCTTGCCAAATCTTCACCTCTATGAGTTTCAATTTTATCATCTTTAAGGGAAAACAACAACAACTTATTTTTTTTCACAGTGAGTTTTACACTTCACTGGATTAGGCAAAACTGAGAAAAACAAATTTTAATGCAAAATCTACATGGTGGCATATGAAATAAGTTTTATAGGAGTTCAAATAGAGCATAAATCCTCTGGGCTTGTGTAGATGATTTCACAGTAGGAAATGATTTGGAAAGAATCTGATTAGGTGAAGAGGAGCACAAGGAGGATTGTCCCATTTGCTTATGCATTCTCAACATTAATATCGTCTTAAATGGTGAACATTATTGGCATTTATCACTAATCATCAATTTCTCCAGGAGGACTTCTACATCATATGTGGATCAGGAGACTTGAAATTTGAAAAGTAAAACAATTTCATTAGACATTTCAGACAGAAAATTAATTGCAGGGTTTTCTTTATAGAGAATTCAAAAATATGTGTTATTTTGTATCTTTGAGGATGGAGATTTTTGAAACCAAGTTTATATTTGGGCTCTTAAAAATTTAGGTCCAGACTTTATCCAAGCCACTTTATTGCAATAGTTCTTGCTTTCTTTCCAAGAGTGATAAAGTTAGAACTGTGGACTCCAAGGTCCCCATCAAACTTCCAGATACTCTGACTCACCTCAATTTCTGGAATAGGCTACCATAGATCTCCCTGCTTTTGCTCTAGTCTCCCTACATTTATTCTCTTCAGAGCAGCCAGAATCATGCCTTTAAAATATGTCGGATCATGTCACACCACAACTCAGAATTCTCAAGAAGTGTATTATCCCTCTTTATAATAAACTCAAATCCTGACCGTAATAACCACAAAATTTGGCCTTCACCACCTCTCTGGTGGTTGTCATTAAAGACTAGTTAGAGAAATAAATACAAATCTAGATTTTCAATAGTTGGATTTTTTTTCTTTACGATATGGGTGAAAGATGACATCTTAAAGTATGTTTACTCAGAGGCGATTTTTGAACTTGAACTAAGATCAAAATCTTGTTACCAAATTATAATACTATTACAGGAAGTTAGGTTATCTGAAAACAAGATAGGAAGACATTTGTAAATTTTCACACTTTCCTGATGGTATGAGTGACTAAAGCCCACTTTTTTTATGCTGAAGTTCATCTTGATACTTCCCCCCCACCCAAATTTGCTTTGTCTGAGATCCTCTGTGATCAGAAGGAATGAAGGTCTACTTTTAAGATCCTTGCAGATATTAGGAAATATGTCCTTATGTAAAGTGGTCTTCTCAATAAAACTCTGGTCTTCTCGCTAAGGCAGTGGGTACCATGTCTATGTATAAGACACAGTCTTATACTGGTTCCAGTATAAGAAGATGCTGGGTGCTTTATATAGAGGGAAGGGAAAAGTTTGATAAACTCAAAGTCTTCAAGAATAAATTACAAGATGAAGAAGGAGAAATGATAGATTAAGAGAGACTTTGACATCAACCGATGCCAACTTCATTTAGGTTCTAAATTATACTTGTCGGGTTAAGAAAAATTGCATCATAGGATATGCAGGAGATATTTAGGAGTGAGAAAGAGAATTGTGGAAATTTGAATATACTTAATATTTAATTCTATTAACTAATTTATTTATTTTTCTGTGCACACGGTATGATAAAGGTTTTGCAGGTATAATTTTTAAAGTAAAAGTCTCTTACTTTCTTATAAATATGAGCTATTTAAAGATAAAATTATATGTTGTCTGAAATTAGGATCAATAGAGTCCATTGGATGGGACTACAAACAAGATAGATAAGGCCATATATTAACAATTTTTGAATACATGAAATCTCATATTACCATTTTATTTTACTTTTGTTTATTTCAAAAATTTTGTAATTTGAAGATCAAAGATTATACAGGGGGTTATTCAGGCAAAGAAACATGTGGTGTAATAGGGGATTATAACTGAATTGTATATATACCACATTCCAACTAACTCAAATTGAAATCTGCTTCAAACACCATATGGCTGAAAAATATGTGATGATGGGTTATATCATGCCAAAGCTCGTCCATTCTTGATCTTTGGAGTATAGAAAAAACATCAAGGCTCACTAGAAACAAAGAAAGATGTTCCTCTGAGAGTTGTTCAAAAGTTGTTTGAGCAAAAGATGAAGGATAATCAAGATGGGAGACTTAGACAAGGTGGGCTAGTATATGGAGGCGTGAGGAAGGGTATATGTGTAGCCATGTCACCAACCACAGAGGATAAAAGAAATGAGGAGCAAGGTAGATAAAGATAGGAGATGAAGTAGAATCATCCAGGTAACTAATTCCAAAAACTCTGGGCATGCCTGGAGCCTAGAACTTCCTATGTTGGCTGGGTCAATCCTCAGCCACCATGCAGTTTAGACAGATGGCCCTAATTAGACTGCTTCAATAAGATGACTTCTTCTCTTGGGGATGAATGATTGATTTTATAACCCAGACTTTGCATCTGTGAAACTAAGTGCCATTCTGGAAATGTTGACTATCTGCATTGCTAATCAGATGTAGTACTTGTAGATAAAGCCTAGGAGTTCATTAGCAGATGGACAACTTCAATACACCGTTCCTTTGAGAGAGATGGAGAAAATAAAATCTGATGAGGAGCTGTCTTGGGATCCAATTTTTGATGGTTTATTGATCTTATTTGTGGTTCATTAAAAGTCACTTTTCTTTTAGTCCATTAGATGATGTAATTAAAGGCAGGATTTTGGAGGTCACAGGCACTATCCTGACATAGCTTTTTGGGCAGCAGGAACAAAGTGTTCTACTAATATGAGGTATGAAATATAGAATCTGAAACTTGTGACAAGAGATAAAAAGAACCTAATAGCTACTGAGTTAGGTTTGAACAACCCTGGATCATTTAATTTTGGAAAGAGTTTTGGGGAGACCAGAAATTTTACTCTGCATTCTCCTGAGTATACCAATCTAAAATAAAGTTTGAGTATTAAAATTAACTTTTTATTTTTGCCTATGGAAAAGAAAGCAACTTTCTCTCACATATATGTTCCCCAAGCACATAAGTATATACAAAAATAGTGCTGAGATTGAGGTATTAAAATGAGATTTTTCCTGAGAAATGAAAATATGATCAGAAAAGACATCTTTCTCCAGAGAGAAGCTTCAGGATGAGAGATACTGAATAAAGATGGAGGAGTTTCAGAATGAAAATGTACAAAGGAAAATGCACGAAAAGAGAACAGACTTATATCTACCAAACAGAAAACATCTGGATTAATCTTTTCTTAGAAAGTATCCGGTTACATTTGTGAATATAAATATTGGTCAAACATGAAAAACTGGTTTAAGTCACACATTAAACTCAGGTGAAATAATTTGTTTTCATTGATTGCAGCTTGGGGACCAGGCCTGCATTAAGAGTTGGGGTAGGGAGAGGGGGATGCTGGAGTTAGAAATGTTGGTAATAGGATTGAGGTATTACTTAGCTGTTTGCAGAGAAGGGACCCAGTGCCTGGGGGAGAAGTCACCTGGAGAGAAGGATGGGCTCTGTCTGCTGGTACAGACAGAACCTAAACCCCCAAGCACACCATCTAAACCCCAATCAGCACAAACACCAAAAGAAAGAGGCGGGCTGCGTCAGCTCCTTCTTCCATGCTTATGCTTATACAAACTAAATTTTAGTAGGCTGACCATTCTTGTTGCATTGTCCCCACAGTCCTATTTTATACTTGTCATTATGGCATAATTTTTTTAAGTGCTTTCTTCCTCAATCTCAAAGTATCCACTTGGTAAAAACAATTGTACTATCATTCTAATTTTCTGGGGCATTATTTTCTCCTTTATGAGTATGTTTGATATTCATTAGAAATTTTTAAAAAACAGATGGAGTGGCATTCAAGAAGTTAACAGTGAGTTTTTTTGCAACAACAATCTTTTTAGATAAATAAGTCATGCTAATGTCACTCACAAAATTGTATATGGCTGAACATAAAACATTTGATTAAATGTATGTGTGTGTGTGTAAACCAGGTACGTATATAAAATGTATCTACCTAAATATGATGTATATACATTATATATATATTACATATTATATAACATATAATGGAATATTGTTGCATATATTTTATGTTTCAGCTCTATATATAAACATATGTTCACACACATATACACACACCCACATAAACACATACCTAAAATGATAACTGGTTTGTTTTAACAGAACTGCTATACATGTAATTATTCAATTAAAAAGCTAAGAGTTAAAAAAAAAGAGTAAGAGTTATAGGCTTTTGAATAATAGGGGATATATTTTAGTTAATAGACTATCAATGACTTCTTTTCTTCAGACAGACGTAGAGAATATTTTCTATAAACACAATTATAATTCTAAAACAATTATAATGCCAGTCTTTTCTGAGCTCTGCCCAGTTGGGAAAAAAAAATGGGAGAAGGGATGGCTGATATAATACTAAAAGTGTTAATAAAATTCTGGGTAAAGATTAAAATTGGGAGACCTGCAAAAAAATTGAGACTATGCTGCAATTAGTATTTCGGCCATATTTCAAAGACATTAGCAGCTCAATGTAAATTGTGGGTGATATGAAACAACAAAATCCATGTGTAATATAGACTGAGGTATTGATCAATAGATTCCTGATCAAATAATGGCTTCTAGTTGGAGAAAACCACTGGAGGGATAGCTGTACTGTCAATAAGACACGTGAATATGTGCACACACATCTATATATGAATATAAATGCACACACAAATATTGTATATGAGGGGATTCGTGTGTGGAAATACAGATGGCAATTTAGCTGCACTGCCAATGCATTTTGCCTAACACTGATGGAGTGTTTCTTCATGATCCTCTATCTGATTGACATAAAGAAACACTTATTTAGTCTAATCTGATTTAGGAAATGTTTTTTTGTAGATACTTGCTCAGTCTCATGGATTCTGCCACTTCTCCCCTGTTTGTGCTCATTGTGGCATCTGACCATTTGGAGGAAGGAGGGTTTCTGTGGCCCCGTGGTATACAGAGTAAACAGAGACCTGGAATTCTTTCTGCGTTTTTGGGGATCCTTACTAGTCCTGGGCTCACCTGGCCTTCTTCCCCCCCCCTGCCAGGTTTATTAAGAAAGCCATGGATAGGGGCGCCTGGGTGGCTCAGTTGTTAAGCATCTGCCTTCGGCTCAGGTCATGATCCCAGGGTCCTGGGATCGAGCCCCACATCGGGCTCCCTGCTCAGCGGGAAGCCTGCTTCTCCCTCTCCCACTCCCCCTGCTTGTGTTCCCTCTCTCGCTGTGTCTCTCGCTGTCAAATAAATAAATAAAATCTTTAAAAAAAAAAAAAAAAGAAAGCCATGGATATACATCACTATATAAGCTTAAGGGATACATCCTGATAGTTTGGCTTACATATACTATGAAATGATTACCATAATTCGTTCAACTAACGTCCATCATATCATACAGATACACCAAAAAGAAAAGAAAAAGGAAAAAAAAATCTTGTGATAAGAACTCTAGGGTTAACTCTCATAACAACTTCCCTATACACCATACAGCAGTGATAGCCCCATTCATCAAGTTGTACATTACATCCCTAGTACTTATCTATCTTATAAGTGGAAATTTGTACCTTTGATCACTTTCCTCCAAATTTCCCCTCTCCCCACCCTCTGCCTCTTTTAAGCACAAGTCTGATTTTTTTTTCCATGGGCTTGTTTGTTTGTTCGTTTGGATTCCTCAGATAAGTGAGATCATACAGTATTTGTCTTTCTCTATCTTACTTATTTCACTTATCATATTGAATTCAAGGGCCATCCGTGTTGTGCCAAACAGTAGGATTTCCTACATTACAACTTCTTTATCCATTCATCCACTGATAGACACATGTTGTTTCCACGTCTTGACTACTGTAAATAATGCTGTTATGGAAACATGGGGATGCAGATGTACATTTGGATATATTCCCAGAAGTAAATTGCTGGAGCATATGGTAATTCTATTTTTAACTCCTTGAGGATCCTCTCTACCATTTTCCACAGTGGCTGTACCAATTTACAATCCCACTATGGAGCACAAGGATTCCCTTTTCTCCATATCCTCACCAGCATTTGTTATCTCTTGTCTTTCTGATGATGGCCATTCTAACAGGTGAGGTGACATCTCATTGTAGTTTTAATTTTCATTTCCTTAATGACTAGTGAAGATGAGATCTTTTCATGCACTGGCTGGCCTTGCATATATTTTTTTTGTAGAAATGTTTATTCAGGTTCTTGACCCCTTTTAAACTTGGGTTATTTGATATTTTGCTGTTGAGTTTATGACTACTTTATCATTTTAGGTATTAACCCATTATCAGATATATGGTTTGCAACTATCTTTTTCTCATTCCATAGGATATATTTTCAATTTGTTGATGGTTTCTTTTGTTGTACGATGCTTTTTAATTTGATTTAGCCCCACTTGTTTATTTTTTGTTTGTTGCTTGTGCTTTAGTTGTCATATCTAAAAAATCATTACCAGGACCCATATCAAGGAGCTTTGTTCCAATGTTTTCTTCAAGAATTTCATGATTTCAGGTCTTACATTTAAGTCTTTAATCTATTTTGAGTTAATTTTTGTGAGTGGGGCTAAATTTCTTTGCATGTGAATATCCAATTATCCCGGCCCCATTTATGGAAGATACTGCCTTTTCTCCAGTCAGATTTTCTTGGTCCCTTGTCAAATATAAGTTAACTATATATGCTTGGGTTTATTACCACAGTTTTTTTTTTTAAGATTTTATTTATTTATTTGACAGAGAGAGAGAGACAGCTAGAGAGGGAACACAAGCAGGGGGAGTGGGAGAGGGAGAAGCAGGCTTCCTGCCGGGCAGGGAGCCCAACGCGGGGCTCGATCCCAGGACCCTGGGATCATGACCTGAGCTGAAGGCAGACACTGAACGACTGAGCCACCCAGGCGCCCCTATTACCACACTGTTTTGATGATTATGTCTTCATACATACCTCCTACTTCATTCTTTCTTGGGATTTCTTTGCCTATTTGAAGTCTTTTGTGATTCCATATAAACATTTTTTTGTGATAACACTGAATATATTCCAAATAATAAATTTATAGATACACAATATAGTTCATGTACATAACTTTCAACATCAAAGCTCATTTCTCATTATATAGAACAGAATGGGCAGCCCCAATGACACTGTCAGTTTATCTAGTTCAGTAAAACAACAAAAATTCTTCTTACTGAAAATGCAGTAGATAGGTGCTCCTGAGTTTCTCTCCAAACACCCAAAGCACTTGGGTGAAGCCACTTTACCAGCTGAACAGTGTAGTTTGGTCTTGAGGATTCATGGCTTGATAATTAGATAGTTCTAAGGCAAAAGTAGCAGAGTCAGATGTTAGTGTTCCAAGCACAATTGAATAACCCATAATTTCTGCTAAGGGAACAAATCCAATTACAATTTTGTTTTTCTGACAAGTCTGGATTTCCCAAATGGTCCCTCTTCTTTTTGCCAGATCTGCCAGGACAGGGCTGAGGTAATCTCTAGTCACTGTAACCTTGAGATTCAACTGGGGCTCTAAAACCTGCTTATCAACTTTCTTTAGAACCTTTTGTATGCATCTTGAGATACAGACAGAAATCATAGTTGTGGAGGTACCAGGATGAAGTATCAGTGAATGTAAAGTAATTGCCACATCTTGAACTGGGGACCCAAGCAATGGTCCTTGGAGGCACACACTGTAAATTCAATTTTCAATGGCCTCTTGGGAAGCCTTAGGAAGGTGTTCACTAACAATCCGAGCATACTCGATAACTGGCATAACAGAGGATGTTTCAACTGGTTTTACTTCCAGTTCTATAGTCAGAAGATGATGTTTGTCTCCTAAAGTTCTATTTAAGGGATCTGTGGCATGAACTGCATTTAGGATGGTCTCTTGGTATGCTACCTGGAGAGGCCCTTGATAATTTTCCAATCCGTACTCCCTCTTGATTTGGTCATGAATAATCTCAATATGTAATTCCCCCATACCACATAGGACAGTCTGCCCAGAGTCAGGATCTAACTTCACTTTCAAACTGGGATCTTCATGCTGAAACCATTTCAATGCATAATCCAAATTTGGCTGCTCAGTCACTGAAGGGGGTTCTATGGTTTTAGGCATGATAAAACCCCAGTTGGCCATCTATAATATTAGTGGAAACTGCACAGAGAGAATAAGTTGTCTTCTTTTGTCTTTTGCTGACCAACATATAGAAATCACTTCACTGACTGCTGGTAACATTATTTTGACTGTTGGCCTTAAAACGCACTGCCACTGGAGACACCATTGCCTCATCCAAGTCCAGTGCATTACTGCAGCTCTTCCAGCCAAAAGGGAAGGAGATAAGAAGCATAGACAAAACAATGAAGTAGAGAGACTTATTGCCTGGGGTGGAGATTCCAGAACATGTTTTGTTCAGTACCAAAGAACCCCCTCCAGTGGCTAAGGATTATGATCCCATATAAACTTCAGGGGTGTTTTTTTCTACTTCTGTAAAAAAGAAAAAATGCTATTGAAATCTTGATAGGGATTGCATTGAATCTCTACATGGCTGATGGTGGTATTTACATTTTAGCAAGACTAATTCTTCTAATCCATGACCATGGGATATCTTTCCATCTATTTATGACCTCTTTGATTTCTTTCATCAATGTCTTGTAGTTTTTAGTACAGAGATCTTTCACCTCCTTAGTTAAGTTTATTCCTAGGTATTTTATGGTTTTTGATGCTATTATAAATTGAATTGATTTTTTTATTTCATTTTTTTTAGAAATGCTGTCTTTAGTGTATAGAAATGCTACTGATTTTTGCATGTTGATTTTGTATCCTAAAATTTTATGGAACCCATTAATTAGATCTAACAGTTTTTTGGTTGAGTCTTTAGAATATTCAGTGTAAAACTTTGTCATCTGAAAATAGAAGCAATTTTACTCCTTCCTTTCCAATTCTGTTATCTTTTTTTTGTCTTGCCTGATTGCTCTATCTAGGACTTCTACTATATGTTGCATAGGAGTGGTGAGAATGGGCACTCTTGTCTCATTTCTGAGCTTAAAGGAAAAATTAATTTCATCTTTTCACAATTAAGTATGATATTAACTGTGGGATCGTCATATATGGCCCCTATTATGTAGAGATATGTTCCTTTTATGCCTAATGTAAGAGTTTTATTGTTTTTAATCATGAATGGATGTTGAATTTTTTCTAAGTTTTTCTGCATCCATTGAAGTGATCATACAATTCTTTTCTTTCATTCTATTAATGTGATGCATCACATTGGTAGATTTGCATATGTTGAACCATCCTTGCATCCCAGTGATAAATCCCACTTGATATGGTGTATTATCCTTTTAATATGCTGCTGAATTTGGTTTGCTAGTATGTTATTGAAAATATTTACACCTATCTTAATCAGTTGATAATGACCTGCAGTTTTATTTTCTTGTAATTTCTTTTTCTGGTTTTAGTACCATGATAATGCAGGTTTTGTAAAATGAGTGTGGTCGTGATCCCTCCTCTTACATTTTTTGGAAGAATTTGAAGAGTATTGGTGTTAATTCTTTAAATGCTTGGTAAAATTCACCAGTGAAGCCATCTGAGCCTGGGCATTTCTTCCCTGGGAGATTTTTGATTACCAATTAAATCTTTTTATTAGTAATTGATCTATTCATATTTTCTACTTCTTCTTGATTTAATTTTGGTAAGTTGTATGTTTCTTAAATTTTTCCCAATTTTTCTAGGTTGTCCAGTTCATTGGTGCCTAGATGTTCTTAGTAGCCTGTTATTATCTTTTACCTTTCTATGGTATCCATTCTAATGTCTTCTTTTTCACTTAACATTTTTTTTAAAAGATTTTATTTATTTATTTGACAGAGAGAGAGACAGCAAGAGAGGAAACACAAGCAGGGGGAGTGGGAGAGGGAGAAGCAGGCTTCCCGCTGAGCAGAGAGCCCGATGCAAGGCTCAATCCCAGGATCCTGGGATCATGACCTGAGCTGAAGGCAGATGCTTAACGACTGAGCCACCCAGGCACCCCTCACTTAACATTTTGTTGATTTGGATCCTGTATCTTTTTTCCTTGGTTAGTCTAGTTAAGGGTTGGTCAATTTTGTTTATCTTTTCAAAGAAACAAGTATTAGTTTAGTTAATATTTCTTATTGCTTTTCTGTTCTGTATTTCATTTATTTCTGCTCTAATCTTTATTATTTCCTTTTTTCTGCTAACTTTGGGCTCAGTTTGTTCTTTTTTTATTTTCTTAAGACATAGTGTTAAGTTATTCATTTGAGGTCTTTCTTGCTTCTTAATGTAGGTATTTATTGCAATGAACTTCCCTCTTAGAACTATTTTCTCTGCATTCATAAGTTCTGGTATGTTGTTTCCATTTTCATTTGTCTCAGGAACTTTTCCATTTCCCTTTAATTTTTTCTCTGATCCATTGACTGTTTAAGAGAATATTTGTTTAACTTCCATATGTTTGTGAGATTTCCAGATTTCCTCCTGTTATTGATTTCTAGTTTATGCCATTATGGTCTCAGAAGATACTTGGTATGATTTCAATCTTTTTGAATTTGCTAAGAATTGTTTTGTGGCCCAGCATCTGATTTATCCTGGAAAAAATGTTTGCTTGAGAAGAATGCATATTCTGTTGTTGTTGGATATGATGCTCTGTATATGTTAGGTCCACTTGGTCTATAGTGTTTTTCCCTATAGAGCATATAGTCATTTGGTTTATAGTGTTTGGTCTGATTGTCATTGATTTTCTGTCTGGATGATCTCTTCTTTGTTAAAAGTGAGGTATTAAAGTCCCCAACTATTATTGTGTTATTGTTTATTTATCCTTTTAACTCTGTTAGTTTTTGCTTTTATATATTTAGGTGCTCCAATGTTGGGTGCATAAATATTTACAATGTTATATCTTCTTGATGTACTGACCCTTTTATCATTATGTAATGACCTTGTCTCCACTTACCATTTTTAGACATAAGTATAGCTATCCTTGCTTTTTTTGGTTACCATTTTTTAAAAATGTCTTTTTACATCCCTTCAATCTCAGTCTATGTATGCCTTTAAGGCTAAAGTGAGTCTGGGTATGTCTGCTGGTAATGTCCTTGGGCAGGTGGAGCTTGTTATTATGGTCTATTTTTGGGCAAGGCAAATGTTTGAGATCTGGTTTTGGGGATGGGAGGTTGTACCATTGACTGAGAACAGTGGGATAGGACTGCTGGCTTGGTTCCCTCCTTAAGTGAGACTATAGGATGGTCTCCATGGTTGGCTGGATTCTCTGGTCAGTCTTTCTAGATGGTTGGGGCAGGGGACTATAGTCACTAATATATGAGGCTATGAATTATCTTCTCTGCACTGGCAGCACAGCAGGATAGGACTCTGAGCCTGTATGGTTTGTCATTTTAGGACCGCATCAGGCAAGAGTGTGCACAGAATCCCCTGGTCAAGTGAAGCTACCAGTTTTGCTCTGCAGACAGGGAAAAACATGGGCTGTGCTCTCTGTTGTCCGCCACCATAAGCATGGTTGTTGGATGCGCTACACAGCTTCCCTTGTGCTTAGGCTAACTGTTCGTGCAGGCTGGAGGCTGTATTCATAATAAACGGAGCTATGAATTAGTTTCCTTGGCTGGGTTCAGTGGGAGAAGTAGCTCTAAAGTTTTAAAGCTCTTTGTTGTTTTAACTCAAGCCAACCTGCACCCTAAGTTCCTTGGCCAAACAAGTTCACTGATTTTTCTCTATAAATTATCAGCTCTGAATGCCTTTCTCTAGACTCAAGTACCACTGGGCCACACAACCTCCAGGTGTTCTCATCAGCCCTTCGGGTCAGAAGGACTAGGAGCCACAGTGAGTAGGTCTATGTCTCAAATACCTTGACTGCGCAGGAAAGGAAGAGGTTGCTCTAGGCAAGTCTCAATTTCCAACATAGGCTCTCTTGTGGGGAAGTATAGGGAGCTACCCTCAGCCTTGGCTATGAATTAATCCTTCTTGCTGTATATATCAGGTGAACTCTCTATACCCAGTACTGTCTTTGCTCTGGGGGCAATCATCTCTGCTTGAGTGTTGCAGGACTACACAACTTCCTGCCAGCTCCTCTGTTCACATGGGACCAGGAGACCCGTCCACAGCAGGTGGGACTGTGACTCAGGACCTTGCCTGGGCACAGGCAAACCAGACTCTAGGGTTAGCCACACTCTTCATATGAGAATCCAAATCAGGCAGATCTACACTCCACTGAGTTCCCTGGTATGAGTAGGCCACCCACATGGTTCTGCAGATAAAGAAAGCCACTGGTTGGGATTGCAATTTGGGTACTGCAGGTATAAACTCGGTCTGCCAAGATCTATGTGCTGGTTATTGCAAGCCCCTCTCCTGTTCTCCATCACAGTCAGATTCCAGTGGTTGAGCCCCACAAATTCCTCTGTAATCCCTGTGGGACAATATCAGAGCAGAGGATTGCACAAAGTGACCCATAATTCTGGAGGGGGGTTCTAGTTGTGCCCCAGGGTTTTCTTTTTGCATTGGAGAAACTGGAGGCTCAGGGGAGTTCTCTCCACTGGTACTTCACTGGCCTGGGAGATGGACAATGCTTTCAGCGGCTAGCCACTTCTCTTACCCTGCTAATGTGGTGCAGGGGGTGGGAGGAGAGGTGCTTCAGTCTCACCCACATGTTCTAGGATTCTCTCAGTAATGTCTTGTTCTTGAAGAGTTGTTATTTGTTTTTCTCATGAGTGGGAGTGAAGTTAGGAATAACCTATGTAGCCATCTTGGTGACATCACTTTCTTGGCATTCTATGGTTATAATAGGCTTGTTCCCATTATTTGCATTCGGCTGACATTGTGCCTAAAACATTCATGACACTTTGTCTTGGCTTAAACATAGCCAGTTTCCCCTGTCTGCAGAAATACCCCAAGCTTCTTGCTCACTCTATATCAAACTTTCTGAGTCTCTGTTTATCTCCTTTTTGTTCCCCCAGCTCAGATGGTTATCCCCTCGTCCATGCCTGGATGTCATCACTTTTGCCACATGCTTTCCGTATTAGCCAATGGAATTTAGTCCTGTAGGGACAAAACAAACATTCTCTTGATTACAGGAAGATGAATAATCATCTTAGGATTTTACTTGTTGGCAACACTAAAAGTAGTAGAAATACCTTCATTTACTTAAGATGCAAAATAAAATTAGGCATATCTGTTGTCTAAGAGTAAACTATTTCTAAAAAAGGAATGATTGCTTTTCAGTCCTGAGACTTTTGTTTTATTTCCCTCCCTCTCTTTCCTCCACATATGCATTCTAGGCTAACAAGCATTTTTTTTTATGTATCTCACTTCAGGAGTTTGACTATAAGACTTTGTTAAAATTGAAAGAGCACTGAACTTGACTTTGCACTTATTACTATGGTAAACTTAGACAATTAAGTTAGACAAGGTCTATTGGCCTTGCTCTGTTAATTTATGAAATGGGCATAATGTCTGCCTTACAACATGGTTGTGAGCATCAACTGTACAAAAGACTTGGCACAAGATAAACAGTGCATATTACTTAATTTTCTTATTTATTAAATCCTGATGAATATATATATTTCAATATATGCTTTGCAGATAATATTTTTAAATGAAATTAAGCTTTAAAATAAAAACAAAAATTCTACCACCATAACATATCAAAACTTTAATGTGTTCCTTTCCATACTTGGTCCATATACATACACTTTCAGAGATACAATCTGAGTACAGATATTTTGAATTTTTCATTTTTCATTTAACATTCAATGATAATTATTTTAACATTTTTATACAATCTTTATAATATCAACTAAATGGCTTTATATATTGAAGGATCAATACTGATCAATACTGAACTCTTAGATTACTTCTAAATTTTGTCATACCAAATGATTTTTGTAACAATTTGAGTCTCTCTCTCTCTCTCTCACACACACACACACACACACACACACACAGAGATACAAGTAAAAGTTTTTATCTTCTATGTATCTGCAAAATACGCATGCACCATGTAATAAGGTTTATAGGGTGGGGTGTCCCTGCACAGGAGTCTATGGGTCCTTGACATTTTTGTTCTCTATATGTACGTGCTTATTTATGATGCTAACCAAAGCTGCAACCAAATGGCAACAACAGCTAATTCCAAACTTGAGCCCTGCCTGAAAGCCAGCCAATCACCAGCGCTTCTTTTGCTTTATCAGCAATTATTCAAACCACTGCAGAACTTTTCTAATCCAGCCTATTGGACAAAGGCTGGAGGTTGAGGGGGTAGGTAATGAGTGGTGGTGCTATGCTGACTGGCAGTGCTTAGTTCTGCTAAGGAGCTCCAACAAACAAGCAAGAAACTGGTGAAGTCGTCAAAGGGAGACATAAGGCCACCTGCCACCTCACCAGCTGAGTACCAGCTCATGGTACCCTGCCCTGAGTGCAAACACATGGGGGTTTACCTGCAAGGCCTCAGACATCTGTGTATCAGTGAGGAGAGACTGGGGATGTCCAAATGGCCAACCAGGCAGCAGGGCCTTACAAGCAGCTAACACATTTAGCATTCCTAGTTAAGTATCCTGTGGGTTAAATATAATTAGCCTCCTTCTAAGCGTCAGGAACAATGTGGTTGCATGTGTTTTTAAGCAAGAACATAATGAAAGCAATTATTACATATAGTTCCTTAAAGAGTAGGTATAATTACTTATAAAACAGATGGAAATAAGAGAAGGCCCCTTTTGAATAGAGATCGTTTTCAAACTTGAGAAAGATCTCAAAACGTTTCTAACACACAGCATTTTACTGAAGAAAAAAAGCTTAGAAAACCCCTGGGAAACTTCCAAAAGTAGTTTCCATTTGCAATAGAAAATAACAATTTTTTTTTAAAGATTTTCTTTATTTATTTAATTGACAGAGAGAGAGAGAGAGAGAGAGAGAGACAGCGAGAGAGGGAACACAAGGGGGAGAGGGAGAAGCAGGCCTCCCGCCGAGCAGGGAGCCCGATGTGGGGCTCGATCCCAGGACCCTGGGGTCATGACCTGAGCTGAAGGCAGTCCCTTAACCAACTGAGCCACCCAGGTGCCCCCAATTTTTTTTTAAGAAAAAGATATCTGACCTTTACAAAGGTAAGGTGATTCCTTATTACTGTTTCAATTTGTATTTATTTGCAAATTTTGAGGTTAAAAATAGCCCCCCTCCAAACAAAACAAAACACTATGGCATTAAAATTTTGAGTTAGAGGTAATTTGGAAATAATCTGTTTACAACTCCAAACCCATTTTTTATAGCCAAGGCATCTGAGGCCCAGAAAGTGATTAAGTGATTTAAGTGGTTGGTTAGGTCATTTAAGTAAACTAGAGTGGAGAATCCACGTATCTTGAAGCTCAGTCATGTACATTTTCCCTTAAAAAATTGTGCAAAATCTAGTTCAAAAGATGTCCTAATTGGGAAGTTTTCTGTCATTTCACACAATGTCTTCAGACGTTTTTGGGGTTCAGATTCCACTTCTTACACTGATTCATTATTTGTGTGTGATTCTCCTTCATCAATAGGCTGAAGGAACCAGGCTGGGGTTCAAGGCAGGGTTGCAGAGGCAAGGGGAGGCATTCCAACCTGGCTCTCCCACTCATTCTCTCCTGCATGGCCTCAACCCATCTTGACATCGATTTGTTTCTTTTTGTGGTCTACTTCCCTCAGCTGAAAGTGAATGCCATAAGAACAGCATCCTTATCTCCCTAACTTCTGAGAGTATTTCCAGTCCATTGAGAAGATAGAAGGTGCTTGATAAATATTTGTTTCAGAAATGAGAGAATAATCATATGGAAACTGTTTAATCTCTCTGGTCATTAATTCTCATCTGAAAAATGAGGAATCTGTGTCAACAAAGGATGAGACGCCATGACGTTTGTAAAGCCCTTGACTCCAGCACCTAGCTCGTGACAGGTCCTGAACAAATGGTTTGCTACTGGAAGGTATTGGTAGTCCTGGTGATGACTATCCATACTGACAGTGGAAGAGACACTTGAAATCATGTCCTGAAGGACACAGAGTAGTTTAAATAAAATCATAAATGGTAGCAAAGAGCACAGTGAGAGGTGATAGGGATGGGACCTGAAGATGAGGCTTTTTGCATAAAAGTTTCACCATGAGCATGACTGAACGAGAAAGGGTCACTTCCAGTAGCCAGAGGGGAATGACAGTGAGTGTGGAATGGGCTCAAACTTGAATCCAGTGACAGTCATTATTTGAGGAGGTGAAATGCTATAGCTCTTCAAAAATGCTGTGTGTGAGTGAACAAAAGATGGCTGATGTTTTGTATGACAAACTACCTCACTGACAAATGGGCAGAGTCTAATCTTAAAAATAGAGTTAAATAAGTGCTCACTTCACAAAAGCCAGGCATCAATTGTCCACGGCATTTCAATTTCGCTCATGTCTTCCACAGGTGTCATTCTGGCCTTGGACTCAGACAATGAGCTCCAGTTCTCCCTCTATTCTCTATTCATCGTGCTGCCCACAGCAGATTACTTAGCTTTGCCTAACCTCCATATCTCTATTTGTAAGTGAAGCTAATAATGGTGTACTAAGTTCAGAATCAAGAGTCTCATGCTCTACCGACTGAGCTAGCCAGGCGCCTTGAGTTGTGAAAATTAAAAAAAAAAAAAAATGCTTGTAAAGCCCTCATCCAAATGTCTTGTACATGGGACATTCTATATTAATAATAGGTTTATGTCTTAATAATTTCCAGTGTTAGTCTCCACACTAAACACCAGGCTCCTAGTCATCACATTTAACCAATTCCTAGTGCTATTCTTTCACGCTTTATTTCATTATTTCATTTTTTGGCCTTTAACAGACTTCCTCCTCTAGCTATGTATATAATCTTTCAAAAATAAATCCAGTGAGTGGTAGAGGGTAGTTTAGAGAGAGGTCAGGTAGATGAAAGAAAAGTAGCCAGGAATAGGAAACCATTGTACCTGGGAAGAAGATACATGTAGGGCGCCTGGGTGGCTCAGTTGGTTAAGCGACTGCCTTCGGCTCAGGTCATGATCCTGGAGTCCCAGGATCGAGTCCCGCATCGGGCTCCCTGCTCGGCAGGGAGTCTGCTTCTCCCTCTGACCCTCCCCCCTCTCATGCTTTCTCTCTCTCAAATAAATAAATAAAATCTTTAAAAAAAAATAAAAAAAAAAAAAAAAAAAAAGAAGATACATGTATTTATTATATTGTTCTCCCTACTTTTTTAATAAACTTGAAATTTCTCATAATATGAGGTAAAGAGAGAGAGAAAGAGAGAGAGAGAATGCCTTCGTGGTTGGTGGTTTAATACATGAACCAAGCTATGTGGCCATTTGTAAAGATGAGAGATTTCTGGTGAAGGGCTAGCTCCAACTCACTGTGGTCTGAGATTTTAGTGCTCTTATTCATTAGAATAATAATATTCCAACTAATTAATTGGTGTATTAGTAAGCATAAACCTGGGTAAGTACCTAGTTCTGTCTTTTTAAGTTGGCCTCCCAGAACTTGATGGAAAGAGTCTCTCTTTAAATGTTTGATAGGAGCCACCATTGTAACCATCTGGTCCTGGACTTTTCCTTTGGGCGAGGTTTTTGATGACTAAATCAATCCCCTTACTCATAATTGATTTGTTCCATATTTTCTATTTCTTCATGATTCAGAGTTGGTAGGTTGTATGGTTCTAGGAATTTATGTACTTCTATGTTATTGAATGTGCCGGTGTGTAATTGTTCAGAGTAGTCTCTTATGATCCTTTGGATCTCTGTGGTATCACGTGTAACGTCTCCACTTTCTGATTTTGTTTTTGTCTTCCCTCTCTTTCTCTTAGTCTAGCTAAAGTTTTGTCAATACTGTTTATCTAAAACACACACACACACACACACACACACACACACACACACAACAACCAAAAACCAAACCAAAACAAAAAAACAGCTCTTAGCATCATTAGTCTTTTGCTTTTCCAGCCTGTCCTTTATTTCTGCTCTGATCTTTGTTGTTTCCTTCCTTCCATTAACTTTGGGCTTCGTTTGTTTTTCTTGTTCTAGTGTGTTTTTCTTGTTCTAGTTTCTTCAGATGTAAAATCAGGTTGTTTATTTGAAATTTTTTTTTTCTTAATGTAGGCATTTATCACAGTGCACTTAATTGACTATTAGCTTTGCCTTTGCACCATCTCATAGGTTCTGATACATTGTGTTTCCATTTTTGCTTGTGTTAGTGTAATTTTTTATACTTTACAAGATTTTTTTTTAGTTTCCCTTTTAATTTCTTCTTTGACCCATTGGTTATTCAGGAGTGTGTTGTTAATTTCTGCATATTTGTGAATATTATAGTTTTCCTCCTACTATTTATTTCTAGTTTCATACCATTGTATTAAAAAAATACTTGGTGTGATTCCAACCTTCTTAAATTTCCTAAGATTTGTGCTGTGACCTATCATGTGATCTGTCCTGGAGAATGGTCTGTGTGTGCTTGAGATAAATGTGTATCCTGATACTGTTGGATGGAATGTTCTATATATATATCTGTTAGGTACATTCAGTCTAAAGTACAGTTTAAGTCTAATGTTTCCGAACTGATTTTCTTTCTAGATGACTTATTCATTGTTAAAAGTGGGGTATTGGACTCCCCTGTCAATTATTGCATGCTGTCTATTTCTCCCTTCAGATCTGTTACTGCTTGCTTAATAAATTTCGGTACTCCAATGTTGGGTGTATATATAATTGTTATATCTTCCTGATAAATTGACCCATTTATCATTATATAATGACTTTCTTTGTTTCTTATTGTTGCTTTTGACTTACATTCTATTTTGTTTGATATAAGTATAGTTACTACTACTCTCTTTTGGTTTCCACTTGCATGGAATATCTTTTTCCATTCCTTCAGTTTGAGCCTGTGTAGTGCTTAAAGCCAAATGAGTCTCTTGGCGTTGGCATATAGTAAGACCATTTTTTTTTTTTTAATCTGTTCAATCACTCTGTGTCTTTTTGTTGGAAAATTCAATGCATTTATATTTAGAGTAATTACTGATAGGTAAAGATTTATTAGCACCCTCTGAATAACTATTTTCTGGTATTTAATATTTCCCTTGTTTTTTTTTCCTTTTCTTGCTGTCTTCCTTTATGAATTGATAATTTTCCACAGTGGTATGTTTTGATTTCCTTCTTTTTATCTTTTGTGACTTTACTGTATATTTTTAGTTTCTGGTTACAAGGTGGCTTGCAGAAAGCTTATTATAAATGTAACAGTCTACACTGATAACATTTTAACTTCTTTTACGTCCAATAACTCTACCTTTTTACTTCCCCCATTTTATGTTTTTGATGTCACAATTTACATCTTTTATATTGTGTATCCATTAAATAGTTATTGTAGCTATCGTTATGTTTATACTTGTGTTCATTAATCTTTATAATAGAGTTAAATAATTAACACACCACCAAACTATAATATTAGACTATTCTGAATCTGACTATATGTTTACTCTTACAATGTGCTGTATATTTTATATGTTTTTGTATTACAAATTAGCATCCTTTTGTTTCTGCTGGAAGAAATCTTCTTGGCATTTCTTGTAAGGCAGGTCCTGTGGTAATTAACTCTCTCAGCTTTTGTTTGTTAGGAAAGAATCAATCTCAACTTTATATCTGAAGGACAACATTGCTGGGTAAAGTATTCTTGATTGGCAGTTTCTTTCTTTCAGCACTTTGAATATATCATCCAATTTCTCCCAGCCTGTGAGTGTCTGCTGAGAAATCTGCTGACAGCCTTATGTGAGTTCCTTCATAGGAGACTTTTTTCCCCTTGTTGCTTTTAAATTTTTCTCTTTATCTTTGAGTTTAGACAGTTTTTTTAAAAGATTTTTTATTTATTCATTTGAGAGAGAAAAAGAGGGAGCATGAGCAGGGAAGAGGGTCAGAGGAATAGGGAAAAGCAGACTTCCTGCTGAGCAGGGTGCCTGACATGGGGCTCAATCCCAGGACCCTGGGATCATGACCTGAGCCGAAGGCAGATGCTTAACCAACTGAGCCACCCAGGTGCACCTGATTTTAGATAGTTTTATTATAATGTATCTTGGAGAATATCATTGTGGATTGAAATTTTGGGGTGACATTAATTTCATGAACAAAGAAGTCCAAATCTCTCCCTGGGTTTGGGAAGTTCCCATACTCTATCTCTTTCTGGGACTCTGATGATGCATACATTGTTTCTCTTAATGATGTCCTCTAAGACCCCTAGGTCTTTGCATTTTTAACATTCTTTTTACTTCCTTTTTCCTTTTTTTCTTTCTTTTTTTCTCTTCCTCTGATTGAATTAATTTCAGTTGATCTATCTTTTAGCTCTTTGTTTCTTCTGCTTGGTAAAGTGTGTTATGGAAGTTCTCTATTGAATCCTTCAGCTTAGTTATTGTATTCTTTTAGCTCCAAAATTATTGTTTGGTTCTTTTTCGTTTTCTATCTTTTTGTTGAACTTTGTCCCTATCATTTTGTTCTTGCATTGTTTTCCTGATATTGTTTGTTTATCTGTGTTATCTTGTAGCTCTCCGAGTATCTTTACAATAATCATTATTAATTTTTGCTGGGAAATTCCTGGACCTCCATTTCTTTGGGGCCAGTTACTGGAGGTTTACTGTATTTGGGGGGAGGACTCATATTTTTCAGATTCTCTGTGATTCCTATACCCTGTATAGGTGTTTGAGCATTTGAAGAAGCAACCACCTCTTTCAGAGAGTATGGACTGACTTTGGTAAGAGAACACTTTCACTTGGAAGTGGAAGCACAATGAAGCATGCTGTGAGCCCAGGTCTAGTGGGTGCAGGGCACCAAGTGTGTGTTGGGAGGGAGTGGCAGCCCCAGGTTTGTTGTGGCATGATGTCTCTTTGGCTTAGACAGCTGGAGTCCACAGTGTCAACAACTGTGTTCTTTGGTGTGCACTGTGGAGTTCCACAGTGGCTGCAAGGGCTGTTGGGAACCTTAGTGGTTCCTCCAGGTCCAGTGACTAGGGACCAGGGCAAGCAGTGTTGGTGGCTGGAGTTTATGTTGTGCTGCAGGTGCCTATGCAATGCTAAGGACTGGCTTCACATTCATACACAGTGGTGGGACCAGGGCAGGCAGAAAGCGCTGGGGCTAACTACTGGTTCACTGGCAACTTCAGGGGCCCTGATTGTTGGTGTGCTCTCGTGTGGCTGCACAGACTTACCTTGGGCATACACACGGCAATGGAGCTGATGACAGGGATCAGGCCAGAGGCATGCAGATGCACGTGCAGGGGTCCTGGCATGTTGTCTTGTGGTTACAGTCCGTCCCAGGCAAGTCTACTGCAGCAGAGGCCAATGATGGGCATCAGAGCAGCAGCACGGAAAAGCATAGCTAGAGGGGTCAGCCCCAAGTGCTCGCACAGTGGTTCAGCTGCAGGCATCCAGACTGGTGTCTTATACTTAACGCAGATGCAGAGGCCTGGGCTGGCTGCTGATGCAGTTCTCAGGCTTCACTGGGCACAGTGGAGGGGGTGGGGGAGGGAAGTTTAGGTTCTTTAGTGTCAGAAATGGCTGGGTTTGTCTGCACAACAGCTCATGTGAACCACCATCAGTCCTGCTGCATGGTTGCTACTGACAGTCTCTGCTTTTCTTCCTTGTTCCTAGAGTTATCAGTACATCTCAGCTTTGCCAGTCTGGATAAGGGAAGGTGAAACCAAAGTGGGACCTTTCTGCAGTGCCCAGAAAGGCTGGGGAAGATGGTACCTCACCCCAGTCTTCCATTTTGGTGATGTCCCTGACTTAGGTTTTTAAATTATCATTGTGGCTGCCTGCTTAATTAGAAAGTTGAAGTTAAATGCTACAGGTTTTCATGAATTAATGCACTGGAGACTTAGTGCACTGCATTGGATTAGCTATGCCTGTTGATAACAAAAAGCAGAGCAACTTTTAGTTTGTCATTCTCTTAAACTCTCTCCAGGCAAGGCACCCCTCACTGCCTGCACTCACACTAACCTAACTTTGGTATGCTAGTGGTTATAGGGCTGCGATAGTAACTTGTACACACTAGCATGAAAAGGCAAGAAAGACAGTGGATAATTTTGAAGCTCTCGCTTTATACTATAGATTAAGTAAAGGCTAGTGTCAAAATATTTTCCAACAAATCCTTGGCTCAGAAACTTTGTATGCATCCTGGCAGATGGAACTGGACATTTTTATCAAAAGAGTCAATTTTCCGGTCCCATATAGATAAAGTCTAAGCGAGTTTATTTCATATAAGTTTTTGAATAGATATATGAATGGTGTCAGGGAAAATGGTACAATATGCTGGATATCTAGTGAGAATGCAATAAATATTTATTTAATTGAATTGGATTGTAGCCGAAAGCATGTATCATATCCATCAACAAGGAAACAAACCACCACATTGCTTGGAGCATGTGAAAAGTTGCCCTGGCAACTCTCATCTATTTAGTGGTCACATTGATCCTGCATCATGTTGATTTCCTACAGAGTTAATTTCTCACTTCTTCAGATTATAATATCAGCACAGTTGCATATCTTCCTGCTTCTTACGGAAAAATAACATCACCCTCCGTGTCCCAATAGCTACAACACATGAAACCTATGACAAAATTACAACTGTTCCATTTGACAATTGTGAAGGAGTTTAATAAGTTGGAAACTGCTTGTGCCATGTATTTGAGTAAGGTTGCTTTATTTGATATCATTGAAATGTGAAAGCACACCCCTGATAAGGTCTGATATTTAGGCCTTGAGGTGGAAAGTATTACTAGACTGAAGAGATGATATCAGGGATTATAGGACCAAGTTGAGAAAGACGATTTAAAGATTAACAACTCTTAGAAATCCTAAAAATGTGAAGCTCCTTTCTTAATTTAGTCCACCTGGGAGTGATTTCAGAACCGCTATCAGCAAGCTGAATGATCGGAAAATCACAGCAAACCTCAAGATTGTTTTCACAATGGAATGAGATGTCATGCTTAAATCAGGGTAGATATCACGGGGAACACACTGGAAATCAAGTACTGTTCAAATATGATCATAGTGGTTATATCATGCTCCAAGCCTTCCTAGTGCTTATCCCCACCCCTCCTCTCCTTTGGGACCCTCCCTTCCTAATTAATGTGCATAAGCAATGGTCGTTCAACATCCTGGTTATCACAAAAATGCCAATTGCATAGTACATACCTAGTGCACAATCACCAACTGATGAGGAATCCCTGTGGCAGTACTTTTAATAGTTAGACTTGCCATGTAATTATTAATTATTATTTAATATTTGCAAATATATCATCATTTTGAGGTTGTTTTCCCTTAAAAACGGATTATGATTAATATCATTTCCTTTCACATACACATAGGAGGCACTAATGAAAAAAATCCAAGAACACAAGTCACATGAGCCAAAACACAGAATTTCAGCCATATGGCATATTTGGAGAGCACCATGGAGCTGCCAAAATAGCCTTTAAGAAGCCAGATGTCACTGCTGGGGAAATAATTTCTACTCCCGCTCACTTAATTCTTACATCACTAATTAGCCTTAGCCCACACAGAACGAAAATTGTTCACTGAGTAAAAATGCCTTGATTCTTGCAGTTATATTTAAATTTCAGACTCTCTGCTATCACTCTGGTTGGTGGATCCTCTGCTCCCTGTGCCTTCTCCCTATCTGCCTCACTCCCTTCTCATACTCCGTGCTCACGATGAAGTTAACCAAATGTCCCTGTCTCCATTTGGATGCCAGTGGACTTCTCAAATTTAGCAAGTCCAAAACCCAACTCCGGATCCTACCCCCATCCCAAGCTGTCCCCTCTCTCAGTAATAACAACTGTATCCGGTTTTCAGGGACAAAAAAATCCTTTGAAGCCTCCTCGCTTTCTCTTTCTTTCCTGGCTGACAGGGAATACACCCAAACATTTTACTCTGCGAAGTATTCTGGAAACTGAAAACTACTTCTGGCTTGATATCTTGTCTGGATTCCTGCAAGAGGCTCTTAAGTGGGTTCCCAGATATGACCCTCATGCTCCACTGTCTACTCTCCAAATATCAGCCTTTGAAGATGTAGGTGCCTCTGCACTATTCTTCTTCTTATAACACTCATGTGGCTTCCCTTCTCACTGAGAGGAGGAACCAAATCCCCTACCATGGTCCATAGGCCCTCCCTGTTCTGTCAGTCCCTAGCTCTCTCCCTCTCTACAATAACTCCTTGCTTTTCCTAAAATGAGCCAAGCACAATCCCTGTTACTTGGTACTTGCTGGTTTGTTTGTTTGTTTGTTTTTGTCCGTATTGGATATTCTTCTCCTAGACAGAATCACTTTCCTCTGGTATCCATTCAAATGTCACCTTACAGATAAGTCTTTCTTCTTCACTCCATATAAAACAGCCAAGCCTACACATGGCACACATATCACCTTCCCCCTTGCTTTATCTTTTCTACAGCGCTTATCACCATCTGAAATATTACATAAGGACTTGATGAATTTTTAAATCTCCATCTCTGTAACAGAATATAAGCCCCGGGAAAGGAAGGAATTGTTTCTTTGGTTTATTGCTCTATTCCCATTGCCTGGAACAAAACCTGTCGCACAGTAATCAATCAGTAAATACTGTTAAATGACTGGGTCAGGTGTCTACCACATATTAAGCACCTTGTTTGGTACTAGGGATACAGAGATTTTAGAAAATGACCCTTCTCTTAGAATGATCACAGGTTTCCTCTCCCAGCTTTGGGCAGGGAACAGAGGGAATCACGGCCTGTCTATATTCCCTCCTATATATTAGGTTAATTTTCTTAAAATAGATATACCTACACCTGCACTCCCTCAAGTAAGTAGTGCTGAAGCTAGATAGGATTCTATCCTAAAGGTGAATGAGTTCTTTGGATAAATTTAGACTATGAAAATGAGAAAAATATTAAATTTATCTCTTCTCACAAATGTGTTCAGAAAAAGTGATTAATTTTAAATCAGTTCAATAATAATAACTAGCTAATTAGAAAAATAATTGAGAAGATTGGAATAAATGAAAACTGAATATTTATGCAGGACATGTTTATTTACAAAGTAGGTGAAAAGGAAAAAAAGAATGTGAATGTCTACTGCTAGCTCTGGATATGCTTCTTCACAAGGTTCTTTCCTGCATCTGCTGACGCTGGTTGTGGGGAATCTCAATTCAAAATACCAGGAGGTTCGTGGGGTAATGGGTTGTACACAAGTAAAAGAACTTGGCCAAATTGCACATGTAGAAGAGGTCATATACCAAGACCTCTTTAACTCACTATCCAGTGTGTGAATCTGGGTCAGTCACTCATCAGGACATATGTCTTAAAAGGCTCCTGCGATGACAAACCGTTATTTTTAATTAGAGTGTTCAGCTTTTTCCTAAACAATAACACCAACTAGGCAATGTCTGAAATGAGCTTATGGTAACATAAACATTATTAATTTGCAAAATAATTTCTCTTTTCCATTTTTTCTAAGTGAGGATTTATAAAATTGCTATTTTACATTGCCAATGAATTCTGCAAATCAAAATAAAATTACTTGAAATGCTAATGTTATTCTGTATTCCTGATTAAGTCAACCAGATTAATTTTATAGTTATTTGCAATTTATAGCAAAATCTGTATTCATTTTTGCCACTCAGTCTACTTGGTACAGTTGCTAAACATTCCTATCAATATTGCAGACAAGATGGAGCACCTGATTAATCCAAATACCTAAACATAGTTGCCTAAACTTAATTTATCTTGTATTGACAAAATCAAAAGTACTTAAGAAATAAGCATACAAAATGTTACTCACCATCTTGTAAATGTCACCCATACTGGGAGGCAAGATTATGTGTGGAATGCTTGCTTGATTTAAATTTCCCAGCATAATTGAAAATACATTTTAATAAACTTTACATATTAAAAGTAATCTGATTACAACAGGGCAAGAAAAATTAGACTCATTCGATAACATTCTCACTGAAATACTTAGCACTATGCCTGTACTCAATGATTATATCAAGTAAATCCTCCAAATTGGCAGTAAAAATGTAATTGCCTGAGAAATAATATAATAAAAACTGTACAACAAATATATGAAGTAGACATTATAACTCTAGAACAAGTCAATAATAAAAGAATTGATAATGTTTTCTTCTTGATATTTTAGAGTTCTCATTTGAAACAGTTCATATTGTAGCTATGTGAATTTATGGCTTGGTATCAAAAAATACAATGCCTAAGAACTCATTCCTTCCTCTTTATAGCATAGGATAAAATTATAAAGTCAAATCCTTTAACACGAATTAATTATAGAAAAGACAATCTCCCTGGGAAAACATATATTCAGTACAATTCCTTACATTTTCTCCAACTTTACTCATGTATCTGTTTCTTGATCATTGCTTTTTATGATGAGACACTCAGTTTTTTAATTTTTAAATTATTTATTTACTTATTTATTATTTTTATTGAAGTACAGTTGACATACAGTGTCATATTAGTTCCAGGTATACAACATAGTGTCAACATTTGCATACATTCTGCAATGCTCACCCTGATACATGGTGAGTAACATGTAGTTACTGTCTACCAGCATTGAGAGTGATTACAATATTATTAACTGCATTCCCTATACTGTATTTTTATCTCCCCTACTTAACTACTTTACAACTGGAAGTTTGTACTTGTTAATTTTCTTCACGTATTTTGCCCAACCGTCCACCCAAGGGAAACTCAATTCTTGCTAACACCTTGAAAGTAGATTGTATCTTCAACTTTGACACTCTGGCTAACACAGCTGACCCAGCACACTTGACCCATTTGACCTAGCACATCCCTGAGAACCTTTCATCTGAGCTTTCCAGAAAGAGTCATACTTCGTGGCTCTGTAAACGTACAATTTTTCAAGACCAATTACACTATCCTTTTAAATAAAATGATGTGTTTCTTCAGTTGACAGTGAGATTTTTTTTTTAACAGTGAGATCTTTGAAAGTGTGGATCAAGTGTTCATTATAACTAAAACCACAGAACCTCACACCTTTCCTAATGTTTAGAGGTGATTCGACACATGCTTATTGGATTTAATGAAGTAGAATTGAATTGAGCTTACAAAGCAGAATTTTTTTTTTTTAGTAGGTTCTGGAAAGCTCCTTGATTTCTATTTATTCATCCCAACAGCAGTGTGCCAAAGACTAGGTTTAGAACGGTGAATAGACCTCTTGCAGACTCCAAAGGTAGAATATCAAAATGGAAGGAAAACCTCTGTCAATAAGAACCACTGTCATTTACTCATATATCCATTCACAAAGCATTTACCAGAGACCCCATCTTTGCAGAGCACTAAGCTCATTTCTGGTACTACAAGATATCTATTGCTTCAAGGGTCTTTGAAACTAGTAGGATGTTTGCAGTTATGTTACAGTATTCAATCCATACAGAGATACTAGATTTTTTTTCTACAGAATAGTTGTTTTCCTTGGCACCTCATTTCTTACATTTACTCTAGTACAAAGCCATGCCAGGAAGTTAAATTAATGGGGACGATATATTAATAATGACTTTAAACTCTAAAAATAAATGTGTAGACTGGGTATGGATACTAACAAATCCCAGTAAACCTCAAGCTTTCAGTAACTGTTGGCTTCCCTCATAAACATGGTTTCTCCCACATAACCCTGATTAGCATATATTGCCTCTTCTGTTCCTGGATCAGAGCGTCCTCATCCTCTGGCCACCAAAACCCAGGCACCATTTAGTCCCCTCTCAACATGGAGCTCTCTCTGGCCCTCTAGTTGGTCTTTACAGAAGGGAGAAAGACAGTACCCTCAGATGGTCCCTCCTTCTCTCCAATGAGTCCTTTCTTTCATGCTGAACACATGGCCTCTGATGCCCTGATACTCAAAACTGGCATCACTGTCACTATTTGAGAGGAGTTTTGCTATAGAGGTCTTCAGTGTGAGTTCCTGTACACTCACCACTTCTGGCTTCACTCTGTACATCCATGAGTTGGATCACTTGTTTTTCTCTTTTCCAAGGAACAGTTATTGAGGACAGACAGAGAAGTGAGCAGAACAAAATGTGACCTCTGCTTTTAGGAAGTTTACATTCCCTGCATGCGGAGTGCATTTTAGGTCTATGTGCCTTTGCTCATGCTGTTCTCTCTCTTTCTTTTATGGTTTTCAAAAGGCTACATACACATGAATGCCCACTCCTTTCGTGTGTGTGTGGGTGTGTGTGTGTGGGTGTGTGTGTGTCTGCTTGACGTCATAGCCACCCTCCAAACACATACATGCATTTGCACACACACAGACATCTCCCTAATACAGTAAGTTTTTTTCTGTCAAAAAAAAAAAACAAAGCTACATTATGTAGATCACATTTTCTTTCTCTCTCTGCCACCTACAAGATGTAACACAGTATCTAGAACACAACAATTCTTCACTGAACACCTGATGAGCAGTACATAAATAAGGAAATAAACAGACAAATGATGAACCCATTTGCAATCATCCACTTACATGGGAGCAATCAATGTATTTTAGAAAAGTGGTAGTCTGAGTTAAATATTGTCTCTGCTTGTGTGACAATTACACATCCCAAGACCCTTGATTTGTTTTGGCCGGTAAGATGAAGAAGAAGGGATGTTGCTCATTCTTAAGCAGAAATGTTAAGAACAGTTGCCTAGTTCTGTCGTCTGTCTCCCCCCTCCCCAATCCCCGACCCTGAGACTGCTGTGCCCCAGATAAGAGCTTCGTCTTCAGTCGGACTCTAGGGTATAAGGAATATAAAGCAGTACGCCAGATGAAATGTACAGAGGGTAACAAGGAAACCTTTGCTGTTTTAAGCCTTTGAGATTTGTGGCTTGTTTTTACTATAAGCACAATTGAGTCTAAGCGAAATGATTAATGGAATGCCAAGGATTTGTTTATTTGATGGAGGAATTATCCAGAATTCCTAACGGTCTGAGGCCCTGAAATCATTTAAAGGAAGAATGTTTGATCATTCTCTAAGAAAGTACTGAGCATGAAGCATTAGTCACTCCCACATTTATAATTCTTACAACTACACTGAAGTCAGATCTATCATAATTTATAGAAGAGGAAGCAGGCAAAATTAATAATAAGCAATTACATTTGTTGAGCTTTTATGATGTTCCTTCTCTACACAATGTTTTAATTTTTATAATTATTCTAGAGGCAGTGACTTACATAAATACAGAGACCTGTTCTTTTTTTTAAAGATTTTATTTATTTATTTGACAGAGAGAGACACAGTGAGAGAGGGAACATAAGCAGAGGGAGTGGGAGAGGGAGAAGCAGGCCCCCCGCTGAACAGGGAGCCTGACGAGGGGGGTAAATCCCAGGACCCTGGTATCATGATCCGAGCCGAAGGCAGCCACTTAATGACTGAGCCACCCAGGCACCCCACAGAGACCTGCTCTTAACTTTTTATTTTGTATGTATGTAAGGGGTGTGTGTGTATGTGTGTGTGTGTGTGTGATTGTGTGTGTTGGTGGGTTGGGGAACAGTGATTGCAGAAGAAGCATACAACCATGGCTGCTTGTACCCATAACACCCCTGGGTTTTATAGAGTAGTTCAAGTTCCTATTCTATAACATACTTTATCTTGCATCATAATACAATCGTAAAAATAAATACCATAAATTAAATGGGAAAATCTCCATATAATTTATTCTATTTATGTTAGGTCCCTGTGTAATTATTAACAGGGGAGAAGGACCATCTCACTTCTGATTTTTCCTAATGAGTCAGCAGAGCATAGATGGAAGTAGGCAAACCTGTTTACATGCACCTGTCCTTGGTGGAGTAAAAGAAAAGGTAAATATAATTTAAATTTGAAACTAGTTCCAAGTGCCCATAATTCCCCAATATCAAATAGATAAAAAAAGATGATTTATAAACTATTTTTTATTAAATGAATAAAAGGAAATCAGAAAGCAAATAAAAATGTAGCACTTAATGGCATGCTAGCTGAAGGAAATTTCACTTGGAATTACCAATGTGCAGAACTGGAAAGTATCTTACAGCTTCACAGACCAATATCATAATTTTACAGTGAAAACTGAGGAATGAGGAGAGAAAAGTGTCTTACCTAAGATCATTCTAGCAATCAGTTCATATAAGACAGTTTAAGACATTTCGGGACATTGGATGGTTGAGCTGGAATTTTGTCCTCAAATAAAATAGTGTTGAAGTAAATTTCATTTTTCTGATTCCTTGATTGTACTGCAGGTAAGAGCTAAAACTTATCTAACCACTGGATCCTGTGCTACTTGAAATCTACACCTTACAATTCATATCTTTTATTTACTTTAACATTTGTCCAGTTACATTCTAATTTAGTCCATCGTACAGGGAACACAATTCTGATAAGCAAATGGTATCATATTAGGAGGCAAAATAAATCCTTAGGAGAATAATGCTCTTGTGTTTACTTTTTATAAGCCTGTCTTTCAAATCTTGATTCCATTAGATTAATGGTCTAACTTTAGAGCTCAGAGGAAAAATCATTATATACCAACACACCTATGAGACCACCTAAACAGAGCCTAAACAGAGGCTAAAGTTTTAAGGAGCATTAAGCAGGTTCCACTGAGTTAGGATCTATGAAAAGGATTCATGAGTATTCTAAGTAAACAATGTTTGCATTGATTAAAGTAAGGCATCAGATGTTTGATTCTCTTTGAATTTTATAATGCACTCAGAGCATCAAGCAGAAATATTATTCATTGTGCTAAAGAATACCACTATTTACAAAAGTCCAAACATTGTTAGATGTCTCTTTAAGAAAACAATTTTAATAAAAGCAATAATAATAGGAAGGATGAGTGGGCATTCATTCACACTTGAGTATAAATTCATCTGCTCTGTTAAAATACTAATAAAGCCTCAGAAGTTGGCCCTTTAAAGAGAACTAAGCACAAGACCTTTTTAGGAAAGGCAGTTTGGGATCAAGTACCAGAGTGGAAGCTCTTGCAAGGTAGGTAGAAAATGCCAAGACATAGGGGAGAACTACAAAAAAGAAGTTGAAAAGGCCAAAAGACAAACAAAAAAGCCTTCAAAGATTTCCTTGTCTACATAAGGAAAGTTATGCTAAAATAAGGTAACCACAAAATATTTGAGTATGCATTCTGCAGTTTTGTCTTCAAAGCAAAACTAGCCAAGGAAAAATATTCTTAAGTTCTATTACTCCAAGAAGCAAGAAAATGACCAAAATTATTCAAAAATGAGGGGGGAAATGAAATAGGAATCTGGGACTCTCTGAGATCTTCCTTTGTTGGATATGAGATTACTCATTTTTTTTACAAATATTTCATTTTTCTGATTCCCTAACTGATGATATTACTCAAAATTTCTCTGTTAAGATATAAACGGAGAGCATACTCTGGGTCCTACTTTCAAGAACCCCCAAAATGAAATGACAGTGAGACAAGTATTTTATGAGAACCATAGGAGTGCGTTTTGAGTTCAGAGGGGACAGACTTTCGTATGGTCAAATCAGGGTTACTTACGATGACAAGGAAGGAAGTGGAAAGGCACTCTGGTCTATATTTTAGAAATCCAAGCTCTGGAATCAGCCCCTGTAGGTCAGATACTAACTCTATAACTTACTAGTTGTTTATGCGTGGGCTGGTTGGATTGGTTAATACTTGAAAAGCCCTTAGAACAGTGCTAGCATTTTCCTGTTTCATTGGAGTAGGCTTTCAAGTGGTCTAAGATGGAAACATGAGCTGTGGACAACAGGGAGAGATTGAGCAGTGCAGGGAATCTATGGGAAACTGTCCTGAGCAGAGTCACCAAACAGAACTGAGCAGGGGAGAAAGCTGAGAAGCCAGGCCAGGCTGGGGTCTCTGAAACCCTCTTGCCTTTATCTGCTTCTCTTTTTATGGCACAGATCACTTCATGTCACACCAGTGTATGGACACCTCATGGCTCCTACATGATGGAGCAAGATTGGTTCAGTACTTGCTGAATGCATGGATGGGCGAGTGTCGACCAGCACGCTCAAACACCCAAACCTGGCTTTCCACAGCCTTGAAAGCTAAGGCCTGGACCCTCTATTAAGTTGCATGTCCTCCTTTCCCACCTATGTTCATCTTTGATTTTAATCCTCTACACTACCTCATTCTCCCTGCTTGTTCTCTTCTGCCATTGTGGGTTCCTTTCTTCGTCTTCTTCCAAATCTATTCTCACATGTGATGACTCTTTCTTACTAAATCATGAGCCTATCCTCAGCGCTTGGGTGAAACACATCTTGTCCAGAAGTATTCTCTCATAATTACATGTCATGATCAACTCCCCTCAGGCAGATCTCTCCAGGATAAATGTCTGTGTAATGCAAGGAGGTACAGACTTATCCATCTATATCATTTTTGTGTGACTCGTATGATCCATGGACCTGTGATTGGCCTCCTTAAAGGCTTATGTGTGAATTTTGTTTCCAGTAGCTCTGTAGTACAGACACGAGAACAGCACGGTTCAAAGAAAGAAAGGTGAAATGATCGAATTATCTGCTTCCTTAGTAATGCTGCAGGATACCGCAGAGATAAGAGGCTAATAGTAACATTTTAGGCTCTAATTCCAAATTTCAGCAGCAGCTCAATATATAAGAGCTATAAGAGGATCTAAAGTTTAGCCATCCTCAATGCTGATTCAAATGAGATCCATGTCATTGAGCATATACCGTAAGAAGAGGCTTCAAGAGGATGGATTTTGCCTTCAGACATCATAGTTCCCGCCCCAAATCACAACTGCAAGAGTCCACGCATCATGCCAGGGGCCCAGGGAGCCACAGGAAAGTGTGGGTTATCTTTCAAGGTGTCAAAGATTTGGAAGAAACTATTATTTCTTTGATTAAAGTCAAAACAGATTTGCTATAGTGTATAGTGCAAAATGTATACAGCTTAAAACATGTAAGTTAAAACAAAGTCTTTACATTCCAGAGGAAGTTCCTGGCGACCATCCCATGAGCCCTCGAGTCATTTGTTCACCTTCAATGGGGAAAAACAGACTTCAGAAGAACCCCAGGGAGATGTCTTTATCATCTGGAGAACGCATTGAGTCTCCAGCCTGATGACTTCCTCTCACGTAGTTGGTACCACCAGGAGCTGCCTTGAGAGTGCCCGAAAGAAAATTTCTTTCTCTGGAAAGGGTATCTAAGGGAGCACCTTCAAGATAGAAATCCACTATGTGCTGCCTTGCCATTGTAATTAGTCAAACTGTTTTGTTTAATTAGAGTAAACGTGTTTGGAATGCCATAATTACTTGTTACTGAGGAGAACATTTGCTCTAATTAGGTATTCATTAGAAATTCAAAAATCACTTAATATTAGCAATTAAAACCAGAACTATACATTGAGATTGAATTTCCCATGTCAGCAAACTAACCAGCCCAAGGCACACTGGTTCTGAATTTTGCTAAACCTACTACAGCTCTGGGGGGCACAGAAGGAAAGAGAAAGTAGCAGACTTAATTGGAAAACTTGCAGTGGGGGGACCAAGATCTGGAACAGCCAATCCCCTCAGAAGTCACTAATGCTGAGCAGAACCCGGTGAACTGTTTGCTTAGTGTGGAGCTTGGAGAAAGGAGGGCGGGAAGGAAGAGAGAGGAGGAGAGGAAGAAAGCTACAGTTATTCCCCCAACAAATAACTGGGCCCTTTGAACGTGCAGAACAGCCCGTGTTCACACAGGGAGCAGAATTACACCGGGAAATCAAGTGTTAGTGCTAGACTAGAGCCAACAACACAGCAGTTAAAGCTTGGGGAGAAAAATCGTGGTAGAGTGCTATAAATTATTGCATTACACAAAATATGACAAAATGTCACATAAATGATAGAGACTATTAGGTTTAACAGCTATTTCAAAGGGTCAGCAGTTCCTCTGGCAGGAATTCACCAGGCAGCTTTGTCCAATGGGCAGGTTGTTTATTTGACTGGCAGAAGAGAAGGGCGCTGCATTCTAAACTAAGAACACTGGGTCAAGGTCATGCATTTTTAAAACATTTAAGGACACGGTTATATAAAATTTTGGCCAGATGGCTTCTTGCCACATTGTTTGGGGGAAAAAAAAAATTGATATTTCTCTTAAAGGCCGCTGAAGAGGTTTTCCTAGATCAAACGAAATAGTTTCAATTACCGCAATGAAGTTAGCATGTTCAGGTTTTCTTTCAAAGCTATTCCAAGCTTCGGTGACAATTCCTACTCCATAAACACTATGTGTTTTCACTGGAGACAGATGCCACATCGTTCATACACAGGGTGCTATTGTTCTATCTTCTAATTCATCCCTTTCCGTGTAATACATCTTGGCAAAGGAAGGCTGTGTCTACATGTACATCTAATTTGACTGTTTTGATGGAACTGAGGGGCTATTACCTGCTTACTGATAACTTAGTAAAATAACTAGCTGTCAAAACGATCGTGCTGGCTGGGTGGTAAAGCACAGCCAGAGTGACTGAGAGAGGCTGTATTTTACCGCTGGGTAAGAACGCCACTGATGGATCCATGGGGTTCTCTACAGAGGTTAGTCCTTCCCTGGCGGTGCCAACTGAAGCGCCACTCACTTCATGATTTAATTTTCTTACTGATTAAATGCGCACAACAGATTTATAATTTTCCTTAGTTCTGAAAAATTGCTTTGCCCACACTCTCACTTATGTACTCATTTAATGACCACTTTCCCATTGACTTTCCATGTTTCAGATTCTGTGTCTGCTTCAAGGCAGTCACCATTCAGTGGGAAGAGAGAGCGGCTCCTTCTTCTCAGCCTCCCTCACGGGTTATGAATCTTCTGCTCATCCCATAAATGCCTGGAGCTCTCTGGGTCCCCTCCTCAGTCCTTCCTTATTATTATTTTAAAGTTCTTCCCTCAGCCAGTTCCACATATTGAATTCCCACCCTATTGCTAATGACTCTAAAATGTGTCTCCAACCCCACACTCCTTTCTTTATCCAACTGTCTTGAGAACATTCTTCCATGTATATTTTCCAGGCACCTAAACACTGATATCTCACACTTCTTGTCTTTCTCGCCAAGCCTGTTCTTCATCGGTCTGTGCCTGCCTTGGTGAGTAGCTCCTCCACCTGTTCAGTGGCCCAAGCCTGAGCCTCGGTCAACAACCTTGGCTCCTTTCTCAGCCACGGGCAGTACTTTCAATGAATCACCAAGAAAATTTCATCACGCTCCCTTTATACACTTCAAATCTATCTGCTTGTTTCATTCTAACAGCCATCTTCTTCTTTGTATGGGCTACCACATTGATCAATTTCAAACAACCTAAAATGTATCTTGGAACAGAAGCAAACTCCAACAGAGAGAGGTCTCCACAGCCTGTTCCCCACCAATCCATCTTCACTGTGCAGACAGTAGACCTTCCCACGTGTTTGAAATCATAATATGTACATTATACTTGATAAACATAATGTTTGATATTCATTAAAAACTTCAGTCTCTTCATAACAAGTCTCAGGTCAAAAGGTAAATACAAATTCAAATTGCAAAATTTCTAGGAGGCAATGATAATGAAAACACTACATTTCAGAACCAAGATGCAGGAGAAAAAATGCTCAGAGGAAATAGAGTTTTAAATACTCATATGAGCAGAAAAGAAATAATGAAAGTGAATTAGAATCTCATTGCAGATTTGCACAAAAAGTTGAAAAATAACAACCAAATTAACTGAAGTAAAGAAAGGGTTGAAGATAAAATACAAATTAATCATTTAGGGGAAAAAAACTAACAGAAAAACTCACTAATAAATAAATTATACATGGAAACAGAAAATTGATTAAAAAATAACTTACCTTAGAAAAAGATAAAAAACACAAAATAAATAAACATGGTTATGACAAGGGGAAAATAAATGCAGAAAGAGGAAAAACAGAATAAAAAACACAGGAGACTTTTTTTTTGTTTTTTGGTAAACCCCAAACAAATAAATAGAGACTGAATGAAATGGATGACATTTTAATAAAATGTTATTTACCCAATCTGACTTTATAAAAGCAGAAGCTACATGGATTGATTTACATATAAGGGGAGAACTTTCACAACACTATATTGCTAAGAGAATATCAAAAACACATGATTTCAGAGCAGAATTCTACCAAAAATACAAGAAATTCTAATACTATTTAAACTGTTCCAGGGCACTTGGGTGGCTCCGTTAGTTAAGCATCTGCCTCGGCCCGGGTCATGATCCCAGGGTGTGGGATCAAGTCCCACATTGGGCTCCCTGCCCAGTGGGGAGTCTGCTCCTCCCTCTCTCTCTGTCCCTCCCCCCTGCATGTGTGCTTTCTCTCAAATAAATAAATAAAATCTTTAAAAATAAATAAACAAATAAAAATAAAAATAAACTGTTCCAGACTACAGGGGACAAAAGAGACATTTCTAAATTATTTTAATGAAGAAAATATGATTTTGACTCAAAATATAAAAATGATTGCACAAAGGAAACTATAGAATAATTTACTTTATGAATCTCCATTCTAGGAAGTCAAGGATGATTATTAAAAATTTGTTAGTACAATCGATTATATTATTTCATTTAATTATAGAAATTGTATAAACCTCTCCACAGAAACTGAAAGAATTTTGATAACTTTCAACTATATTCTTGATAAATCACCAACTGTAATACGATAGAAATTGATGATTATGTACTTAAACATGATCCTGTGTATACACACATACACACACACACACACACAACCCACATCCAGCTCAATGGAGGGAAAGATCCTTGTGACATTATCAATTTTTAGAGTCAGGAACAAGACACAGATGTCCTCTCTCACTTCTTTAATTATTATTTAACTTTTAACTAGGGCATTGGCCAATGTATCAGGCAAGCAAAAGACATTAGAGAATTAAAAGTGACAATAAGGTGGTTAGTATACACACACACACACACACACACGTGCATGTGTGCACAAACACACACACAATTTGTGGATGATGTGATCATATAACCAGGAAACCCCAGAGTCTATAAGAAAAAAACGAACTACTAAAACCAGTAAATTCATTCAGTGAGATAGCAGGATAGAGTTTATAATCAAAGGTCAATAGCCCTCATATATATAGCCAACTAATACAACTAATATATATAGACAACTAATGTACAAGCGACAACTGTATGCAGAAACTTAAAAAAAAATCCTTAAGGACACAAGAGTAGACTTGATGAATAGAAATATATAACATGCTTTTAACAGAATGACTCAATCTCATAAAGATGTCAATTCTCTCTAAGTTATTTATAAATTAAGTCAGTGAAAATACCACCATTCATTTCCAGAATTAGATAAGCTGATTCTAATCTTATATAAAACATGAAATAAATATGACCATAATAATACTGAAAGTAAAAAGGTAATATGGAGTGGGGCACCTGGGTGGCTCAGTCGTTAAGCGTCTGCCTTCGGCTCAGGTCATGATCCCAGGGTCCTGGGATCGAGCCCCGCATCGGGCTCCCTGCTTGGAGGGAAGCCTGCTTCTCCCTCTCTCACTCCCACTGCTTGTGTTCCCTCTCTCGCTGTGTCTGTCTCTGTCAAATAAATAAATAAAATCTTTAAAAAAAAAAAAAAAGGTAATATGGAGATATAGCCTTAAGAGATATTAAATGTTGTATAAAGCCTCGATAATTTTAAAATGTAGTACTGACAAATAAATAGAAAATCAAAACAAAGAAATGGGATAGAAAGTCCAGAAATAGACCCAAATATTTATGGAAATTTCATATATAACATATAAGTTATCTCAAGCCAAAAAGGAATATTTTTGACTACATATAAGCAAACAACTTTATGTATAGGATTCAAAACACATGTAAAGGCAGATGACAAGCTGAGAAAACATTTTTATTTTATTCAGAGCAAGATTTTTGCTATTGCTATTGCTATGTTCTAAGAGATCAATCAAGGCTGTTTAGGTTCAGCTGTATCCACACTGTGGAATCCTAGGTAGTTGCAAATTAATGAAACTATATGATCAGATCTCCAGAACATGTCATTCATGGAACGAGGAAGAGGAATGTGCATATTTTGCTACCTTTTGAGTAAGCACGAAGCGTGCAGATGTATCTGTTTATATTTGCATAAAGACATACTGAAAGGCTGCCCTATGCTCTTACTGCTTGCTGGGTATTGCATATGCTAGTCTTCTGTCCACATGAATTTTTCCTCATTTGTCTCCAGATCATTCCTACTTACCCTTCAGATCTCCCTTACTATGTGTATTTCTCTGGAAATTGTATGGTCTCTGTGGTCCAGTGTTTTGTTGGACCTCTTCTCATGTGCTCATCTTTACTCAAGCTTCATTTGTCAAAGCAAACTATAATTTGTTTATTTGTTTATCTCTTAAGTACCCTGAAAAATGACCATACCTAGGTCCCTATTGTATTTCTTCCACCTTCCAAAGTGCATGAAGAAAAGATTGAATAAATTGAATTAAAGAATTACCATGCAATTAGTGACACAGTCTAAATTAAGTGTGATCATAGGAATAGCCACAATATAGCATTCTTGTGCGGGGCAGAGAAGGAATCCACAAAGGGTTTGTTTCAAGATCTCTTTTTTCCTTCCTCCTATCTTATCCTTTTCCAATGATTAACTATCCACTTGTTTTTTCCCTTTTATCTTCTTTAAAGAGACATAGTTTTATTAAAGAGATAGGAGTAGAGTGACATTTGGGAAATGTGTTTTAAGTCTGTCAAGATTTGTGTATAAAATGAGTCTTTGCCTCTTCCCAAATAATGAAATATAGTATACTTGTTTACAGTGCACAAGTAATGATCATTGATCAGGCACAAGCTATGTTCCAGGAACTTTGCCAGGTCCTTTGCATAAATTGCCTCTCCAAATAAGAAGGCAATGTGCCACAATGAAAAGAGAAAGAGTTTTCTAGTCAGAGTGGTAAGCCAGTTGACAAGTAAAGAACACAGATATTTTCATCCTTAGGCAGACATATCACCATTCTGGTTTATTTCAGAGGAAATAATTGTTACTGTTCCTTCACTTGATTTGTCTACAACTTATGAGTGTCTCCTACTGCTGCAAAATCCCAGCAGCCATGAGATGAGGAAAATAGAGTTATTTATTGGGAATTTAAAAAATGTAATTTTTAATATTATCTGATTTTCTTCTATTGACCTGTCAGAGTTCCAGGAAGGTTTTTGAGGCCCCAGACATGATGTCCTGGGGGATTAGATTGGTTCCCAAGGTGCCATTAGGAAATCTGTAGAACTGGATCCTCAGGAAAAGGATCAGACCAGTGTTCCCAAGTAGTGATACAAATAGGCACATTTGGGGCACCTGGGTGTCTCAGTCAGGTAAGTGTCTTCCTTTGGTTCAGGTCATGATCCCAGGGTCCTGGGATTGAGTCCCACATCAGGCTCCCTGTTTGCGGGGAGTCTGCTTCTCCCTCTACCCCCCTCTCCTGCTCATGCTCTCTCTCTCTCTCTCTCAAATAAATAAATAAAATCTTAAAAAACAACAACAACTGAATAGGCACATTCATGTGTGATCAGGTCTAATCATGTCTCACCTTAAAAAAGGAAAAGAAAAGAAAAAAGAAAAGAAAAAAAAGAAAAGAGGAAAAGAAGAGAAAAGAAATAAAAGCCCTTCCTTTTACATCATATCCCTTTAAGATACCACTGATCATGACCTTGGTTAATATTCTCACAGGAAGCTTGTTCTAGCAGTACCCCCACTATATTTTCAGGTTTCTTAAACCATTTTTAAAAAGTCTTAGATCCAGTTATTGATGTCTATTTTCAGCAGGTTTGCTTTTAACACATCTATTTGCAGAAATGGAAGGTACCTGTGCCAATATGGTTGGGACATAGTGCTACTCTTGGATTATAAGATCCACTTCTTCCTTCATTCCAGGAAAAAAAAAAAGTTCTCATTTTATGTCTTTGAATATGGCTTTGCTCCATTTATTGAGATCTTTAAATCAAGGACACCAATGATAAATATGGGATGGTCTTTGTCCTCCACATCAGTTACGATCTCATTAAATGTTTTAATCTCACTGATTTTGCTTGCCTTAAAAGTTGACATCTACTTTTCAACTGGGGCTATTCTGTTCGAGTGATGATATTGTTTGGATATTTAGCACGCTTCCTTAGCTCTCCATTATCCCTTCTTCATTCTTTTGTTTGTCACTTCCTTTGACTTCTCTTTCATTCACCCATGTCCTTATTAAATTCTTTTAGAGAAGAGTTTCCCACCATTGATTCTACTGAAATTTTGGTCAGGATAATTCTCTGTCATGGGAGGGAAGCAGAGAGATACTTAGCAGCATCTCTGACCTCCACCTCCTAGATACCAGGAGTAAACTGCCCTCCAATTATGGCAACCAAAAATGTCCTCAGACATTGATAAATGTCCTGTAGGGCCAAAACTACTTTGAAAAAATTATTTCCTATTACTGTCTTGGCTCTTCACTGATCTTTTCCATATTGTGGAATTTTCCCCCTTTTGTTTTGCTATTATTATTATTATTATTGTCTGATTTTGTGAACTTGTTCATTTTTAATATGACCTGAGTCCTTTGACACTTCACCTGAGACCTGTTTTTCTTATCCAATGTCCTTGTGAAATCTGAAACCTGTAGATATTGACTGAATATGGCATAGCGGAGAGACAAGGGGGTAGACTGGGGAAAAAATTCACTTTCACAGACAGTAATGAAAAGAATGAACTTGATGTGAAGCAAGTGGGAAATACGTAGCCTAAATGCAACCCCAAAAGGACTGTGGCTGAAAGGGCCACCTGGGGGTTGAGGAAGAGGGGAATGGGGTTCTCACAGAATGGGCTGAGCAGGGTGTGGGGTGCAGAATCATGTGCAGCTCTCTAGGAAAAGTCATCATCCATGTCACCTGACTCACAACTGGAATTTTCTAGTGTGGGATCACTGAGAAAGCCACAAAGGTGCCCAGGGAGAGTGAAGCCAGCTCCAGACAACCACATGGCTAAGGGTACGAACAACTGTTGTGGCAGGACCAGCCCCAAAGACTGTGTTCTTCCCTTTAGTTCCTTCTCACGTCCCTGAGGAGTCATACAGGTGACAGGGACAGGAAGTAGAAGGATTAAAATTTAACTCCAGGCCAGTCTCAAATATAGGCTCCCAAAGAACCCCTGAATAACTTCACACAAATCTCCATACATCTACTTCCAAGACTCTTTTCTGACATGTGGCCACAGTGTTCATCCATGGCTCCTTCCTAAGGAAATGGAAGAATGATGAACCACATAGGAAGACCCGTAAGATTTCAAGAAAATATGTGGAGCCTTGCCCATTGCACACTGGAATTATTCGGTTGAGCATCAGTTTCCCCAAGGTGAAGGAAAGCCTTGTGAGGGCAGGGCTGGCATCCTAGTCATATCTGAACTTCAGTACCTACCAGATGGTTCGGCACATGGTAGACCCTAACTTCATGTTGAATTAAATTTCTTTAAAGTAAATTTTCTGCCTTAACTGAGACTTAATCTGTACTCTCTGTCTCTCCCTTGCAGAAGTACTGAAGGCATTCAGCATTTTGAAAGAAAGGAAATGCTGCATCTGAATGATCTGAGACCCCTATACCTCCACCACCAATTTATAAAAAATGCCCAAAGGAAGAATGAGATCCATGGCACATGAGTGGCCAGCAATTCCCTGACCTGTATCTAAGACATGTGGTGTCTTTGAAGGAATCATCCAGTTTTATTGTACTACATTCAATCTTGCTCCAAATGAAAGAGAAATTCCAATTTCACAACTGCGTTGCGTGGGAGTTCAATTCCCAGAGAGTAAAGGAAAAAGAAGATAAAAAATTCTTTGAAGCGCCCCACACAAGACAATTTTCCTTCTCAGATTTCTAAATTCATTTCTCATAGCACAGTTTCAGAGAGTGAAACAGGGATTTTGTCTAGCTTCCTTTTCCTCTTGAATTATCTGGGAATTACCTTTTGTAATCTCCACTCTGGGCCTTGAACTCATCAGGGTTCCAAAGCTGCTACAAGTCATTCACTCTGTTGTCTCCTGGCAAAAATAATACCACTCAGGTGTCCAGCAGCTGTTGTCAATTCTGAGGCTCACAGCTATGGGGAAAATGAGCCTGCTCTCTGACAGAGATAAATAAATGATTTCACCAGAGAAGCCCTCTTGCGTAGTTTTGGACAGGACTACTAATAGGGGAGAGATTTCCAAAGATCAGGAAGACATTTCCTGCCCTGAGTTCTGTACACCTGTAGCCTAGTAAGTGGCATGTTTAGGGGAAAAGTCTGGACTAATGAGCAAAACTGTGGGGTTTTTTTTGCTGTTGTTGGGGTCTGCCATTTACTAGCCATTTTAACTTGGGCAAAATCCTTAAACCTTGAGTATGTATTTATTCAACTGCAAAATAGAAGCAATTTATACTTATTTCAAATGAGTTGTTGTAAAAATTAAATCAGGCAGTGTTTGTGAGAACCTGTCTCAGAGAAATGTTCTCTCAAGCCAGAGTGTCTCCCTTTGACAATGTACCTAGGTCTTCATGAGCGATAATTTGCTTAGGTCATCACCAATACAGGTTTTAGGTTCCTCTTTTACAATGCAAATCCTTCCAGATGGAAGAACACATGAGGTCAGGGACATCCATATGTTTTCAATTGTATCTCAAATTTTGCAAATCTGTATGTGGGGAAATCTTTTATTAGTATCTGGTGAATTAAGAGGCTTTGTATTTTCATGCACAGTATACCATTTAAATGATGAATGTGAGTCAAGGGCATCTGATTTCATTATAAAAAGTATTCTTTTTTTTTTTATCAGTGGGTGAAGGGGGTCAAAAGGTACAAACTTGCAGTTATAAAATAAATAAATCATGGCGATGTAATGTACAGCATGGTGATTATAGTTAATAGTACTGTATTGCATATTTGAAAGTTGCTAAGAGTAGATCTTTAAAGTTCTCAGCACAAGGAAAAAACATTGTAACTATTATGGTGATAGATGTTAAGTAGACTTATTGTGGTGATCATTTCACAGTATATACAAATATTGAATCATGTCTTATACCTGAAACTAATATAATGCTATATGTCAGTTATACCTCAATAATAATAATAATATATAATATATAACAAAGTCCTTTATAGTGCACTTTAATGAAACCCAAGCTCTTGACTTCAACATTCTGCCTGGCTACAGCTGATCGTGCCCACCATCCTATTCTGCCAACAGTTTACAACATAAGAGCTTTGCATTTGCTGTGCCCTACTTCTAGAATGCAACTTCCTCAGACCCTCATATAACCGCCTCTTTCTCAGCATGTAATACCCATTTCAAAAACCCGCTCTTGGATGACCCCTTCTAATCCATCTAACACACACTCACCCTGTTACTTGATCAGAGTTTATTTGCAGCACAGCACTTGTGATTACCTGATATTTTCTTGCTGCTTTATTCATTTATTTCTTTGTGTATAGTCTACACTTAAAAAAATAGGCACACTGCAGGTAACATGGTACAGGGAAAGTTCTTTAAAAAGAAAAAAATTAGGTATTTTATCACTGTCTTCTTGTCTTCAAAGTCCCATGATTTTTGGGGGGTGGGGGGAAGGGGGAGAGAGCTCGTGCCAGCTGGGTGGGGAGGGGCAGAGGGAGAGAGAGAATCTTAAGCAGGCTACATGTCCAGCACAGAGCCCAACACAGGGCTTGATCTCATCACCCTGAGATCATGACCTGAGCTAAAATCGAGAGTCTGTAGCTCAACGGACTGAGCCACCCAGGTGACCCTCAAATTTCCATGAATTTGTAAGATCGTAAAATCTATGGAAATATGTTTGCTAAACCTGTATTTTGGGGATGCCAAATTGTTGAAGTATGATTATGACAAGATGATAACAAAAATAATAACAGGACTACTGATTTTAAAGCACTAAATCCGCTCCCCCTTCTTCTCTGCCCTGATATGATATCTAAACAACAGGAAGAAAGAAAACCAACAGCAGCAAGTCCCTTTTTCATGAAACCAGAAACCACAAGCTATGTAATCTATTAAAGGACAGAATGAAAAGTGCCGTCATGACTGCCCAGGTGGCACAAAGCCTGGGGACACACGTTTACAATGCCAATGGAGACACTGAGAAATAAACTCATTTTACAAAAATGGGAGTGCAAGCGAGAGCTTGCATGGAAACCGTTTGGCACCAGGAATAAGCATGGGAGGTGGGGACCTAGGATGCCCTATATACTCAAGCCCTACTAATAAGAGGTAGCCTTTGGGGAAGGGCTGTGGTGGGGAGTGAGAAACAGCAAATGATAGAGCCCTGTGGTTGCCCTGGGCAGTTAACTAAGGGCTCCCTCACACACAGCTAGATCTAGTAGCCTGACTTCTGCCTTGAAGTTTCATATGTACCTCTTGCAAATGTGGGTCAGAATACCTCACTCAACTCAAGATGAATAAAGATAATAAAAATAAGCCCTGGATCTATTAAATATATATTACCATTTATACACACACATATACACATTTGCCAGAAAAAAAAAAAAATACTGCTATCGAGTAGATGAAACCTGCTGTCATTACTATAAAAGAAAAGGAAAAGAAAAAACTTTAGTGAAGTCATCACTTAGAAAAAAATAAGGACTTTTTTTTTTTTTTTTAAGATTTTTTTATTTATTTATTTGAGAGAGAGAATGAGAGAGAGAGAGAGCATGAGAGGGGGGAGGGTCAGAGCGAGAAGCAGACTCCCTGCTGAGCAGGGAGCCCGATGTGGGACTCGATCCCGGGACTCCAGGATCATGACCTGAGCTGAAGGCAGTCGCTCAACCAACTGAGCCACCCAGGCGCCCAGAAAAAAATAAGGACTTAAAGTTGACAAACAATATATAAGGAGGAAAACCATGAAACAGAAGAAAGGAATGAATTAAAAAAAAAAAGAAAGAAAGAAAGAAATTAAAAAGAAATGAAAAAATAAAACCAATGCAAAAATGAAGATAATTTTGGGGGCACCTGGGTGGTTCAGTCGGTTAAGCATCTGCCTTAGGCTCAGGGCATGATCTCAGGGTCCTGGGATTGAACCCCACATCAGGCTCCCTGCTCAGCGGGGAGCCTGTTTCTCCCTCTCCCTCTGTCGCTCCCCCTGCTTGTGCTCTCTCTCTCTGCCAAATAAATAAATAAAATCTTTAAAGAAATAAAAATAAAAAGATAAAAAAAGATAATTTTGGAAGGAGTATATAGGGGGAGAATGAATATTACAGAAAATCAGAGGTTGCTATGTGGAGCACAAGATTGAGAAAAGTAAGCACAGGGATCAGTGAGTTACAAACCAAAATGATAATATGATACAGACCTGAAATGATAATAATAGTTATAGAAGACAGATTTTTAAAATCATTGTTTGTGAAGAAAAATATTGTTTCTGAAGAGGACAAAAGAAAAAAAAAGGAAATGGAGCTATAATTTAATATTTTTCCTAGGTATAAAGGAAAACTTGATTTTAGATATTAAAGAATGCATTGAGTCCTGGGAAATAATTGACACATAACGATTAGCCCTGAAACATCTCCTAATAAAGTTACTGAACAGTAAATTAAATAAGGAATCTTTTAAGCCAGGATTTCTAGCACTGATAGAAAATAGTGGTGCAGTGCTTCAAGTTCCTAAATGAACAAAAAAGTCCCAGTAATTTTATACCGGGCATATAGGGGTTTAAGGGTGAAGGCCATAGACACACATTGTTGGGAATTTCCAGAAACAGAATAAAGATGTCCAGTGAGGCCTCCTTAAGGACACTGAAATGGGATGAACTTGAACCAAGTAAGAAGTAAATGGAGAAACTACAGTGCGTGGTTAGTGCTGAGCACTGGCTCTATTTTTCTGTAGAGTACAGACTACAACAAATGTGCTGTTCTGACTTCAACACAAAATTTGAAGATTATAAATTCTGGTGTTTTAGAAAATCTATAACCAGCAGGAGATCAATGAGGGAGAGAATGTATAAGGTGGTATAAGTATGAGATTTCCTCTTATTTCATGGACAGGGGTCAAAAAAACTTATTTGAGGGAAATACAAGAATTAAGAATATTTTATTTATTTTTTTCTTTTTTTAAATATTTATTTACTTATTTTAGAGAGAGAGAGAGCACACATGCACGGTACAAGTGGGGGGAGGGGCAGAGGGAGAGCTTCTTCAAGCAGATTCCCCGCTGAGCACAGAGTGCAACACAGGGCTGAATTCCATGACCCATGAGATCATGACCTGAGCCGAAACCAAGAGTCCCAGGCTTAACTGACTGAGCCACCCAGGTGCCCCGAGAATATTTTAAAGCATAAACACATTCAGGTACATAATATAATCATCTAAAACGTGGAGGTGAAGGGAATGAGTGGTAGAAGCAAAGTGGAAATTTTTTTCTTCCCTATTATGTATGGATAGGAAATACTATAAAGTGTTTACACAACGGAAGACAAATGCGATATATATGTGGCCACATTTTTATAAATGTAACAATTAGCTAAAAAGTATAAGAAACATACAACCTTAGCAAAGCAATTACAGATAGAAGATAAAACAAAATCAATGCTCTAAAATCAAATCAGAAATAAAAGCATTAAATGATATAATGGTACCAAATCAAAACTATCCACCAACCAATAAAGAAAAAGGGCTAATAATGTCAATTAAAACAAAGACTAGATCACAAAATCAAAATTTAAATAGTCTTTAAAAAAAATCAAGACAAAGTGACTAAGAAAGGTTGAAAACAAAATGACAGGGAAAATTTTTGTGCAAAGTCAAAACAAAAGGAAGGAAACCCAGACCAGCCATGATCTCAATACCAAAAAGTGAGTTCAGAACACTTCACAGCATTAAATGAGACAAAGAAAGACAAGATATAAAGCTAAAGAGGGTAATCTAAAGTGAGTATCAAACAATTTTTAATATCTGTGACATAACAACATAAAATCAATAGGAATGAACAATATGACAGGAAACTGAAGCAGAAATAGAAACATTTTTAATTAGGAGACTTTATCTTTCACAGCATGTGAATGGTTTAGTATAAGACAATAATACAACTGAAAAATAAATGAAGTAACTAAGCACTTAAATTACTTCTAAATTAACTAATAATGCACCTATGACTATACACATCAACCTCTGTGACTGAAATCATAGAATACATCTTCTTTTCATCGACCTATGAAACATTTGCAAATAGAAAGCTCTGTGCATTTTTTTAAACATGGAAAAAAATAAGAAACTGGTCTCTAACCACATTGTAATGAGACACAATTTTTTTTAAAAAAAGAAAAGAAATGAAGTGAAAAATTATTTATGATTTGGAACTAAGCCAACTAATAACTAATCAACCAACAACAAGAACAAACACTTTTGTGAACAAATTTTGTCAAAGAGAAAACTCAAAACTGAAATGACACAAAAGGCTGAAGTCAATGCGTATAAAATACTATGCATCAAAGGCAACTGGACATAAAGAGGATTCAAAGGAACACTGTCTTAAATATTTAGCAAAGAGGAAAGCTGCAAATAATGAACTAGTTCCCCAAATCAAAAATATCAGAATAAGGAAAATAAAAATTTACAAACTATAATTAAGGAGGCAATAACAATAAATAATAAATTAATGAAATGGAAAAGAGAATGAAAGGAAAAATAAGTAAAACTCAAGAAATGAACCCTCGCTTACCCTAATCAGAGTTAAAGGAAAAAGCAAAAACAAAGCAAAACCACAACCACAACCACAAAAACATATAAATTTAAAAGATGAAAGTAATGATGATATTCATCTCCATGGAAATAAATTGAAAAGGATCAAATGTGCACTCACTATGGAATATGGAAACTACTAAAACTGGCAGTAGAAGAGACAGGGCACCTAAAGAGATAGAAAACCAAAATCGATTAAAAACAATTAAGATAGAGAACAAGCTGTGAAAAGCTGCCTCTGTCAAAGAACAAAACAGGACAGGCAAGTAAAAACAGGCCAGAATGTTTCACAGGGGATTTTCACTAAATCATACTAAAACTCCATTAAGATGACATCAAAAGGAAACCTAAAATCAATTTCTTATTTAAATGTTGAGCTAAAAAAATCCCTAAACAAAATAGTTGCAAACTCCGGCAGCTCACTTAAAAACAACATAACAAGTCCAAGGGGGGCTGATGCAGTAAAAGCAGATGAGTTACTATTACAAAAAAACATGCCAGTCAAGTGCGCCTGGGTGGCTCAGTCGGTTAAGTGTCTGCCTTCGGCTTAGGTCATGGTCCAAGGGTCCTGGGATCGAGTCCAGCATCATGCTCCCTGCTCAGCAGAGGTCTGCTTCTCCCTCTCCCTCTTCCACTCTCCCCACTTGTGCTCTCTCTCTCTCTCAAATAAATAAATAAAATCTTTAAAAAAAAATATGTCAGTCTAATTTATTTGATTTCTACATCAAAAGTGAAAACGGTCTTCAAAAACTCGGCAAAAGCTTTTGATAAATCAGTATCAGTTCTAGACAAAATGCCTTCATAATACCATACATTAGTGACATACATTTATTGAGCTCTTACTACATGCCAGGCACCACTCCAAGTGCTTTGTGAGCATTAACTCACCTCATCATTTACGGCCACAATTTTTGTAGAGGAATAAACAGCTGGAAACCCCCTGAATACAGCCATATAAATTCTTCATGAGCAATGATGCCAGGCACCGTTCTCGGTACTTTACGTACATTATATCTTTTAATTCTCCTAACATTCCATGAGGTTGGTACTACTATCCCCTTTTTATACATGCATGAACATAAGTGTGTAAACACACTTAATATATCAACTCGAAAGCCCCCCTTAGGGTTAAATAGGGAGGCATTAAAAGTCTTCCCCCTCCAAAAAAAAAAAAAAAAAAACCATTAAAAGAAGATATGGGTTTTCATTAGCACTATTATTATTGCACTAGATTCTGCAATTGCAAATAAATACAATTACACAGGAAAGAAATAATATGAAAATAAGACAACAATGGCAAAATCATTTGCAGAGATATAACTTAATATGTGGAACATCTGCCAGATTCAATTGAGAAAATTCATTTAAATGTTCAAACGGTCAAAATAAAAAAACAAAAACCACAACTCAGGACAATTGCCATAAATTTTGTATATAAAAATAAATACTTTTTTACTAATTTGTTAGAAGAAATAATGGAAGAAAAGACCACATTTACATCAGGATTAACAGTAAGGCAGAGATTGTGGGGAACTAAACATAACTATCCAGAAGGTCTGTGTTAAAGCAAGGTCTATATTGAAACTTAAAATGGAAGTCATGGGGCACCTGGGTGGCTCGGTGGGTTAAGCATCTGCCTTCCGCTCAGGTCATGATCCCATGGGTCCTGGTATGGAGCCTTGTGTCGGGCTTCCTGCTCAGCTGGGAGCCTGCTTGTCCTTTTCCCTCTGCCCCCACCCTGCTTGTGTGCTCCCTCTCTCTAATGGATAATAAATAAAATCTTTAAATATTTTTTAAATAAAATGGAAGTCATAAACACAAACACTTCAACAAATAGGAAGCCTTGTCAAATTTAAGGAAAAAATAACCATTTTAATTATCTCTCTTAAGATATAAATTTGATGTTAATTTAATAAAAATACCGTGTTTTTGAAGTAAAGCTTTGTTCTCAAGATCCTTCTAAAATCTTTAGAAGAATGGCTTGGAAGTCCTGAGAAATAAGAGTATGAGGGAAGATTAATCCTAGCTGATATTAAACATAATATAAACCTTCAAAAAGGAAGACTGTGGTTCTTGCATGAAGAGACAGATAATTGAGACAACTGGAAAGTTGACAAGAAAGTAAAATATTACTATCAGCATTTAGGTGTCAAAGGGCAGTTCAGTTATTCTATTTGTACCTTACTTTCCTTGGCTGGAGAATACAGTTAATAATAGTAAATACCAGGTCACTGTGAATAGCATGAACGCAGGAAAGACCAATCTGTATCCAGAAAAACTGTCTATCACATAAGAACAAAACACTGTCCTTTCTATTACAGAAGTGGCCCCCAGTGTAATCAACCAGGTATCTGATTGATTAGCCTGGGGAGTGCTGCCATATCAAGGGCTTAGCTTTGGTTTCTGCTACTGTTAGGTTGGGCATTCTACTCCTGATGGTCTTTTCTAAGAGGCGTGGCGGAGGGGGCAAGGCATTTGCCAGATCAATAACCACATACTAGGTGCCAAAAGATGTGTTAATTTACTCCAGCAATGAAACCACATCTGGTACAATAACTGCAGCTGGAGACATCACCTGGTTTAGCTTTTGGTAATCTACTCTCATCCTCCAAGATCCACCTGTCTTCTGCATGGGCCACACAGGTGAGTTGAATGGAGATATCATGAGAATCACCACCCCTGCATCCTTCAAGTCCTTGATGTTGGCACTAATCTCTGCAATCCCTCCATGAATGATGCATGGCTATTGGTTCTCTATTTTCCTAGGTAGAGACAGTCCTAATGGCTTGACTTGGTCTTTCCCACCATAATAACCCTCATTGTACAGGTCAGGGGATCACTGTGGGATTCTGCTAATTGCTGAGTATGCCTACTCCAAGTAAGCATTCCAGAACCAGGAAAATAAGCTCAGATGGGTTCAGGAACCCACTCGACCCCACTTTGAGAAGAGCCTGAGCTAAAACTCCATTGATCATCTGACCTCCAAAGCCCCTACTCTGACTGATGGGTTACAGTGATGTTTTGGACCTCCTGGAATCATTATCACTTCAAAGTCAGTGTTCAGTACTCTCTGGAAGGTCTGATTATTTCCTTATCCCCAGTGCAGAGACACCATGGTAAAAGGCCATAGTTCCTTTTGGGGAAGACTGAGAGAAAGATTGAGTACAAATTTTTGATAGGGTACATGGTCCTTCCTCAAGGGAGCCCCAACTTTTCTTTATAAAAGGGACTCTGGGTCTGTAAACTGGATCAAGTTTGGGAATTAACTTGAGGGGTCATGAGTCTCTATTTTTATTATTTAAATTAGACTTTTGTTCACTCAACCTGGAACCCTCCCACTTATAGAAATCAAGTAAGAATTTAGTAGGCTTCCCATCTATTTCACTTTTAGGAACATTATGATGAACTAGCCAACACCATAGGTCTTTTTGAGTCAGACTATTTTGACTGCTGCTTTTACTGTGCTCTCCATTACAGCAACTATGGACATCTTGCCTTTGGCAGTTGATGCCACCACTTGGCCCTTGCCACCCCAGGATCCAATTATCCTCATTGCATTAGGTTTTCCATTGTGTTCAGTGGCAGCAGTTCTCACTGTAATTTCAGTCCTACAGAAAAGAGCCATTATGGAGATCTTCAGGGAAGCTGGGGTTCCCCTCACAGTATTAATGAATGACACGGCCTCTGGGCTCTCCTCTATGAGTGAGGAGGCCTTACATGACAAATCCATTCTAACATTCTAATCTCTGGAACCCTCTGAAGCCCTTCTTCTATAGGATACCAAGGCAGGGCTAACATTTCAAGTTTATTTACTGTGGGCCACCTTTGCTCCATGTTTCCACAAACAACCAAACTCTTAGGGCCCTTTCTAACTCCCTGAGCTTCCACATTATATCCAGAATCTCTGCTTAGTGAGTCCATGGCAATAAATTCAGCCTGATGCGAGTTTATGTTCCTTCCATTATTATCCCATGCCCTGAGCATACATTCCCACCTATATTCACCAGATTTCTTCCTCAATAAATTGGAAAAATCAAATAGCTCCTTTGGAATGTATCACACCTTTATCTGGGTCACACTTTCTGCCTCACCTTCTGAGTCAAGTTAGAGGTCTAGCAGCAAAGAAGGGTGGTGGGGATGAGGAGTATCAGGAGTGTATGCAAGGCACTATTTTAGGGGAGGCCACTGCAGTTCCCTCAGGCATAAGGTTAATCTCCTCAGACTGGCGTGGGATGACTACTTCTATGGGCAAAGAAGACTCATCAGAATTTACAGTTTCGATGTCCCCAGTTTCATCAGAGTCTTTCCATATACCCCCATTTCAACTTCCAGGATCTCGTCCCCACCACCATCAATGCCCTCACTTTAACAGTAGAATTCAATGAGGCTGGAAATTCAATTTGTATTGTAATTCAGCCACTCAGGATGAGTTTCTGGTTTTGGTTTTTCAGCAATCTCAGCTCATTTATGTGGCATTTCAGCTGGAAGTTGGAATCCTTGAGCTCCTCTGTTTCTCTCCCCACATGGTCCAGTGATACAGGAGCAACCAGCCAGTCTCATTATACTTGTTAGCTGGATAAAAATGTTCCCAAGTATCATATCCATGGTCACATGCGAGGTCACAGAACTTAACCTTATTTGATTATGAATATCCAGTGATGGTATCTCGCTTATCGTTTTTACCATACTACACCATGGGCTATCAGTGCTCTCTTTATTACTGGAAATAGAGTCATCAGTGCCTTTAAACTTAATCATATTAAAAAGCCAATTCCAGAAACACCAGAACCAATTTAGAAAGCCCATCCTTAAGATGATGTTTCCCTAGAACCACTCTTTTTACCAAATCTGTAGTAAAAATTTCCCGGAGAAACAACAAATAAGATGTGTGTATATAACACACATGTATCTAAATAGACATAAAGATATAGATAAGTATACTATGGATATGTACGGGTATGTATACCTATATCTATAACTATATCAATATCTATTTTGAGAGAGACAGAGAGAAACAGAAAAATATTTCTTGTAAGGAATTGGCTCACATGCTGTGGAGGTTGGCAAATCCAAAATCTGTAGGGTAGACTGGCAAGCTAAAGACCCAGAGAAGAGTTGCAGTTTGAGTTCAAAAACAGTCTGTTGGCAGAATTCCCTTTTCTTCAGGGGAGGTCAGTCTTTTGTTTAAGACTACAACTGATATGATGAGATCCTTCCACATTATGAAGGGCAATCTGCATTACTCAAAGTCCACTGATTTAAATGTTACTCTCTCTTAAAGTCTTCACAGAAATATCCAGACTAGTGTTTGATCAAATATCTGGTCAAAATAAATAAAAATAAATAATCAAAATAAACATCAAAATAAATAGCTGAGTAATTTTAACCAAGTGAGTGTTCTCATTGTAAAATGGAATAATAATGTTTATGCAAGTGTTGTTCTAAGGTTTCAATGAGATAATATGTAAGGCGCAGTTCCAGGCATAATCCATACTTATTGTTTATAATTCATATTTAATAAATTGGCAATTAGCCATAATTAAATGATCATTTTTCATACATATATTTCAAGTTAATTTTATTCAAATGGTAAATAAAATTTTATCTTCTGTTTTTGTTGTGAGATTGGGATATTACTATATAGAATTAATAACAATAATTTTATGGGTATATAATATTCCATATATAGATTTACCATATTTGTTTATCTTCCATTTAGCTTTAAATTTATATCCGCTTTTTTACTAGGTCATGAATTTTGAATGAGAATCTACACTGCTTTTAATTTTTATTATTACTCTTTATACAACATTTACATCCTCCCACACATAGACATATTTTGGTCTAATGTTTTTATTTTGAATGAAGATTTTAATTTTAACTATAAAACCTGATTTCAAGATTTGCCTTGGACTTCATTTCAATTTCATGTCTTTTCATTATAACAGAGAAGACATTTATTTCCTTGGGAACTGTTTAGATTTATTCATGCCTCCTCTACAAGAAAACAGTTAAGCGACCTTTTCCAATAATCTTTGCTTTGAGGAAAAAGAAAAAGGTTTTACAGGTGTCTTGAGAACCTTTCAGAATTTTATCTAGGAATTCCTAGTCTTCAAATACAACCTGAATGTGGAGAACTATCTCTGGGCACCTGCCACAAATTAATAGAGAGGGGTTAATATACAAATGTGGGATGGATCATACTGATAGACCACCAAGGTAACTTGGTAAAAGTCTCACCTATTGTATATCTGCCTTTATCCTTTGCCTTAGAGCTTGAATGCCTACAAAAGTCACTTACCCTACATCTTAAGAACCTTGGGAATCATCTTTTCTAGGGGGTAAGAGTATAAATCAGAATCCTGTAGGGACTGGTTTTAAAATGTGCATGTCAGTTTCTGCACCACCACCCTTCATATTCAGTCATAACTTGAGGATTAGAGGAGAATCCTGGTCTAATATACTGAAAAAAGCATCCCCAGGTAATTTTGATTACTGCATGCTTAATTCTGTTTCCATGCTCAGTGGAGACAACAGATCCTGCCAAATCCTGATACTATACCATAAGGACTGCTCTGTGATATGAGTTAGGAACAGAGCTGAAAAGGAAATGCAGGTCCCTTGACTCCCATTCTGATGCTCTTTTCAAACCACTTTTTCTAAAGGATTGATCTTCAAATCATCATTTGAAATTGGAAATATATGATATCAATTACAGTCATTAAAATGTTAACAAGAACTAGTTTTCTATGTTTCCAAAGATAGACTGACACTATAAAATTAGAAAGAGCTTGGAGGAGAAGTAAGAGATCTGGAATGAGAGTATTTCAGTTACTCAAACATGCTACCTGCTATGGGAAAACAATGAGCTTTGGAAATAATTGCCCTGGACATGAAACCCCACTTACCAGCTGTGGGAACTTGAATAAATTACTTAACCTTCCTCTTTCTTTGTTTCCTTATTGGGATTGTTGGAGACAACAACACCTATCTCGTAGTGTTGTTGAGAGAATTAAGTGCTATAATTTATAGAAAGACCTTCTCTCTGCACTAGTGGAAATGATAGTCGTCATAGTAGTAGTGGTTGTGATACAACCATTTCTAATTTCCCTCCTCATTCTCCTTAACTTGGTAGTAGGATGGAGGAGGGATAGCATTTATTCAGTGGTACTAGCAGAAGACCTTTTTTTTATTAACATATAATGTATTATTTGTTTCAGGGGTACAGGTCTTTAATTCATCAGTCTTACACAATTCACAGTGCTCATCATAGTACCTACCCTCCCCAATGTCCATCACCCAGCCACCCCATCCCTCCCACTCCCCTCCACTCCAGCAACCCTCAGTTTGTTTCCTGAGATTAAGAGTCTCTTATGGTTTGTCTCCCCCTCTGGTTTCATCTTGTTTCATTTTTCCCTCCATTCCCCTATGATTCTCTATCTTGTTTCTCAAATTCCTCATATCAGTGAGATCATATGATACTTGTCTTTCTCTGATTGACTTATTTCACTTAACATAACACCCTCTAGTTCCATCCACGTCGTGGCAAATGGCAAGATTTCATTCCTTTGATCACTGCATAATATTCCCTTGTGTATATATACCACATCTTCTTTATCCATTCATCTGTTGATAGACATCTAAGCTCTTTCCATAGTCTGGCTATTGTGGACATTGCTGTTATAAACATTGGGGTGCATGTGCCCCTTTGGATAACTACATTTGTATCTTTGGGGTAAATACCCAGTAGTGCAATTGATGGGTCATAGGATAGCTCTATTTTCAATGTTTTGAGGAACCTCCATACTGTTTTCCTGAGTGGCTGCACCAGCTTGCATTTCCACTAACAGTGTAGGAGGGTTCCCCCTTCTCCGAATCCTGGCCAACATCTGTCATTTCCTGACTTGTTAATTTTAGCCATTCTGACTGGTGTGAGGTGATATCTCATTGAGGTTTTGATTTGGATTTCCCTGATCCTGAGTGATGTTGAGCACTTTTTCATGTGTCTGTTGGCCATTTGGATGTCTTCTTTGCAGAAATGTCTGTTCCTGTCTTCTGCCCATTTCTTGACTGGTAGCAGAAGACATTTTTAAAAGTTTATTTTGAAGATGATAGAAGAAACTATTGTTTGCTTCCTATTTCATTAAGAGTATTCTCTATGGTGTTTTAGAATTGTTGGAGAAAATGACGTCACAGAGAGAGAGAGAGTGCTTTCAGATCTGTCATTTATCCTGCTTGACTCCAGGACACTCTGGAATACAGATATCGCCATCTTGTGTGGCCCTGGACAAGTAATTTATTCTCTTTTCACTTTCTTTCCCAACTGTAAAATGAGGTGGTGGGACAGAAGCATACAAGGGTCCATTTTCCTCTCTCATTATATGTGCCTTTAAGATTATGTTGCCCCCAAGTAAGGGTTCTTGCCATAACCATCGTTGATCTGATGATTTTTACTCTTATGAGGCCTAATTGGCAACCAATAGATAATGTGAAGCAAAAACAGTAGGAGGAAGGTAGTAAGACAAGTTTCTCACAGGCAATGGTGATCATACTCTACCCTTCCCCACAGCTCAGGTAATAAGCACAGCTGGATTGCCCTATGCTCGTCTTCATTTACGGAGCCTGCAAAATGTGCACACCAACAGACACACAATCAAAGTTCAGGAATATTTGGATTCATGCTGAATTCTCTATGAAACTGTAAATTTCCATCTTGGTATCACTGCTGTGGGAAAGAAAGAATGAAAACCTAACTGCTCCTCCTCCTCCACCCTTTCTTAAAAGCATATCAATCCACAGAGATAGGAGGCTCTCCTCCACCTCCCCCAACCCAGTGAACAACCAAAGAAAACTAATCACATGTATTCGTTTATGTGTATATATATATACATATGTACATACATATATATATTTATAATATGTGATGGTAGTCATAATAGTGCTTGTAACACAGTAAGTCCTAATTTTCCTCCTTATTCCCCTATACTATATATTTTCTGCTGTCCAATAAAGTAGCCACTAGATGCATGTAACTATTTACATTTGAATGGTATAGTGATAGTAAAGGGGGAATGCCATGCAGCACAGTGGGTCCTAGAAGTCCTGGCACAGTGTGCTGCTCCCTGGATAGATCCCAGGAGGATGGTGAGGCTGGTACTTCTTTTTTTTTTTTTTTTTTTAATAAATTTTATTTATTTATTTGTCAGAGAGAGAGCACAAGCAGGGGGATCGGCAGGCAGAGGGAGAAGCAGGCTCCGCGCTGAGCAAGGAGCTCGATGCGGGACTCGATCCCAGGACCTTGGGATCATAACCTGAGCCAAAGGCAGATGCTTAACTGACTGAGGCACACAGGCATCCCCTGAGGCTGGGACTTCTAAAGTAGCATGTGCATGGGGCAAATTAGAGGAGTGGGTACAAAGGGTGGGACCTGGGGATCCTGGGAAGCGTGTGGCAGTGTCTAGTCAACTGTACAAGGGATATATTTATTTCCCAAAATTATTTGACTACGGCCTTCTTTGCGATAGGAACATCTCTCATGATTTGTAAAATATATTATGTCACTCTACGGAACATATAGTTTTGTGTCTTCAGATAGCCTTGTCCTCACTGGATTTAAATCGGAGTTGCATCCACAATAGATCAAAAAGACATACTAAAAACACCTCCTTCTATATAGAGAAGGGACTGAGACAGACTTTCTCAACTTTTGTTGGCAGTAGGAGGGAAAACAAAGGAGTTACATTCAGGGCACAAACCAACCAAGGACATAAGTTTTACTCCAGTGAACAATTGTTGTATTATTTCCAATGTATATCCATTTTATTTTTTGCTCATCACAGCCTGATATAATTTGACATATGGAGAAAGAATGTTAGATTCCTCCAGAAAATGCTTCTTCTTTTCTTTCACATCATTTTGCCCCAGGTTAACGTTTCCCTTATGATTGGTAAGGATTGACACCTGAAAGAAATCACTGCTCACCTCAAGGCTCGCCAAGTTAATGTTGAGCTTTAAGCCTCACAGTGTTATGTTCTATTGGACAAAGCTTCAAAAAGATAAAGGGAGGGAAATAGAGTGACAGTGACATGCAGGAATTTACAGTCTTAACTTGGGGCACTTCATAGAACACCAATATTTACTCCCAGAAACACAGTTGGCTTCCTGCTACCATTTCTTTTTTCAAAGACTTTGGGGTCTGCTGGTACATGCCATGGGCCATTTTTACCTTGTTCTCCTGAAGTATTTTCTAGCACAATCTTCCAATACTCTACTCCAACAGCTGCAACTCTACAAAGACCTAACCTATCAAAGATTAACCGTTAGCGTGTCATGCAATTGGGGCATCAGTCTCTCGCGGCTGCTACAGCAAATGACTACACATTGGCTGGCTTAACACAACACCAGTTTATTCTCTCACCTCTCTGGAAGTCGGAGCTCCTAACATCAGGGTGTTAGCAGGGCTGCGTGTCATCTGGAAGTTGTGGGAAAAATCCATTCCGCACCTTTTCCAGTTTCTAGAGGTTACCCCCAGGTCTTAGCTATGGAGCCTTCTCCATATTCAAAGCCACCAACATGGCACCTTCAAATCTCCCTGGCTCTTTTGTCTTTTCTCACCACATCTTTTCTTTGATTCTGACTCTCTGCCTCCCCATTCCAGGAACCCTTGTGATTACATCAGTGCAAGATTTTCTCTTCCATCTCAAAGTCCTTAACAATCCCATCTGTAAAGTCCCTTTTGATTCATAAGATATTATATTCACAGGTTCCAAATATCCAGATGGAGACATCTTTAGAGGGGCCATCATTTAGCCCACTGCAGATACCTTGACTCTGAATCTCGGGTTTTGTTTGTTTTGTTTTGTTCTGTTTTTGTGCCTATGGGTCTTCCCAAGGGAATTCTTACTAGCTTAGTAGCTAGATTAACTAGATTAATTATCTAATAACTAGATTAACACTCCTTCGATCGGGTCCATTAAGCAACACTCAGTTAAATGTCTTAAACTTGTTTCAGCCATGGGATTAAAAGGTTGTGGGGCTTCTTTTTAGAATGTGTCTTAAAATATATATGGTGGTTTGAAAATCAAGACTTAACTGGATAACATTCAAGGAAGCAATGGCAGAGGGTAGCACATTTTTAAAGTCCCACAAACCATTCTGCATTGATTTTAGAACCTGGCTATGACCTGATTTGAACCATTTATTTAAAAAAATCTTCATTGGGATTCCCAATACGTAAGAGGTAAAAGCAAAGTTGGCCTGCTCCTTGAATTGAAAAAGGCAGACATGTTTTCATGCATATAATATTTTGTATCCTCTTTTGAGCTTGTAGGAGGTAAATTTCATAAGTACCAGAGGAAGATAGGAGTTCCACAGAGTGAGGGAGAGGGCAAACAAGGGGAAGTTCTGGGAACAGAGGATGGATTTCAAATCTTTGCCTAAGACCATCCCTAAAGGATATTTGATGTGAGAGACCAAAGTAAAACTTCCCGGAAAAGAGAAAGATGACCTGGAGAAAAGACAAGCTTTCTTTACACTCAGAAATATTCGGCCACTTCCAGTGTTTGAGGCTTGCACTACAAAACAATAAATAAAAAATAAAAACAGAGAAGTCAGCAGCATGCCCTCCACTCCTCTCTCACCTTTCACCTAAGGGATGGAGGTTTATTTAAACCTGGTTATCTAGATCCTAACCAGAACTCTCCAGGTATGGATTCTGTGGGCCAGTGCTATAGGAACAGGGTGTGATGCTACGGTGACACACACGGAAGACCTGGGCACTGGGACAGTTCTGCCACCAAAACACTGCATGACGCCAGACAATACTGCTCACCCCTTGAAGGACAAGGGGTGTGGTGGAAACGTGGGGCTTGACACGTGTAGAGTTAATTTTGATTCTAGGAAAATACCACCCCTTCCGAGGCAATCTCTAAGGCTCTTCAGTTTCTCTTCCTTTACCTGCAAAGAACAGGGTCAATGTGAGAAATGAATGACACAAGGCATGCAAATCCCTGGTTTGAACTCAGTGTTGGAAATAAGTTCCCTTCTCCATTGGGTATAAGGCACAATCTCCTGAATGGTTAAGAATTGTAGTCACTTCCTCCCTCCTGCCACCACCTCTTAATAAAATGGTATGCCGTCAATGACGCGTGCTTACTAATAAGATACTACCTATAGAAGTTCTCAGGTCTAACAGGAGCTGAATGGAGAGGGGCTGAACCTGCAGCTCATCTGCTTTAATCACAGGGAATGTGGTTCATTCTTTTCATGGCCTCTCAACTGTTGATATAATTCTAGAGTGCCCACGACTGCCACTCCATAATTTCCTCTTTTTGGGTAGACGAGGTGTGCAAAGGGCACCTTGAGGATGAGTGAGTTATGGGGGCCCCTTGCTTATGCTCCCAGAGTCTCCCACCCTGATGTGGGCTGCTGGTAATTACTTGCTTGCACACTGATTGACTTCAAAGTTCAAACTCGCCTTATATCTCCCTGCCCTAATAGGGAGTTTGTATAATCTGCTCTGTCTCCTGAATTTTATGTGCCTTCTGTGTGTTTCTCCAGTCACACCTGTTGTGGCTTATGACTTATCCATGCAGTCAGTGCCCTTTCAAATATAATTATGCATAATGGCTGAGACTAAATATAAAATAAATATATATTTAGTGGTTCTTTATAAGCTCAGTTAAACTGCCCTCATTAAGTCACATTATTCAGGGTCAGATTCTATTCTATGATAGAGTCAGGGGAACAATTCAAGCAAGAGAATTACCAAGCATTTTTATCTGAAGACAGAAAAACCAATGGCTGCACCTGTGCCTGGAATGAGCGCCAGATCCTGCCTCTGCTCCTGTAACCCTTTCTTGCCCAGATACTCAGGAACCCACTAAACAACTTCTCAGTGACAGTAGCGCCAAAGACATCAATTGCAAATTATTTCAGTGGATGCACTCTGTTACAGCCTCACTCTCTGTATAGCCCTGTGCACATTTATCCAGAATTCTACCATTTCTCACTACCCCTGCTGCTACCACCCCCATAGAAGCCACCACAATCTCTCCCATGGATTGCTGAGTACCTTTCATCCTGGCCTTTGTAGCTCCAACCGTCCACGCTTAGCCTAGCAGGCAGATAAACCTAAGTCAGATCATGCCAGATCATGCTTCTACTCCAAATGCCCTCTGCTCTCATCCCACAGCACGGAAGCCTGCATCCTTCAACCTGCCAACATTACCTGGTCAGCCCAGCCCCTCCCCTTGGGCCACACGACCCTCCCTGACTCTTCTTCCACTCATTCTTCATGGCTTTCCTTGACCCCCTCTCAGCTCCCCACACACGCAGGGCCTGCTCCCCCAGCAATCTGCTGCCTCACTTTCTCACCTGCCTCCCGACTCCTCCCAGACATCACCTGCTCATCCTGCCATTCCTAACTCACTCACAGCGACCCTTTTCTAATGTTCTACTTTATATTTTAACTGGAGTATTTAACATGATTTAACATATCATGTATATATATATGTGTGTGTATATACATGTATATATGTATACATATATATGTGTGTATGTGTGTGTATATATATATATATATATATATATATATATATATATATATTGAGATTCTCTATTCAAAGGAAAGTCCATGAAGGCAGAGGGATTTGCTAAATTTGTTTCTGTTTGATCCCAAACATAATTCTTGGGATAAAATAGACACTCACTACGTATTTGTTGAAAGAATGGACCTATAGAAGTTATCTTCAAATTTTAAAAAAGTTTTGTGTAAGCATTTCTTCAAAACATCTCTTACATGAAAGCTAAAGGTATACACAGGGAAGAAGTTTGGTAAAAGTGTGATTTTGTGGTTGAAATGTGATCCATCATCATCATATTAGCCGATGGCATACGGCACTATAGGCCAGACTTTGTTCTAAGAACTTCGCATACATTTACACAATTTATCTTCACCGCAAACCAATGATAGAGTTACTATTATTTTCCCATTATACCCATGAAGCAACTAAGGCACAGAGAGGTTAGGATACTTACCCATTGTCACACAACTAATAAAATGGGAGAACTTGATTTTGTCTTCTCATCACCACCCTCCACTGGTCTTGTAAGTCCCAGGCCTCACAGGGTGATACCTGAGAAACTCACTGAACCACTGGAATTCCCAGGGGTCCAGCTTAACAACTACCCATCTGGTGGCTGAGGTACAGGCCATGAGTGAGACCTGCAAGTGACTGTACAATCTGGCCAGATTGGTCTTCTCATATTCCCCCATCCATGCATTTGTACATGCCATTTCCTTTTTCTTTCTTTTTTGTTTTCTTTTTGGAACAGATGCCTCATTCTCATGTGCTTGCAAACTCCTGGTCATTTTTCATGTGTCTAGTTATTGCAAGGCTTTACTATGAAACCCTGCAGAGTTAATTGGTTCTTCAATAAATTGTGCACATTTATTAATGCAATTTTCATATCAATTGACCATTACTTATTAATGAATCCTAACTCCCCGAATAGGCCATGAGCTCATTGAGGATGAAGACCATGTGTTTGTTGCCTCTGCATGCCCAGAAACAAAATATTCCAGAAGACTGAAGAGGCTGTTAACAAACACTCTCTGATGTGTGGTGAACTTACCTGCTACAGGTCACAAACCTGGAGGAGAGAAAAGGTGGAATTAGACCCACTCTCCTATATTATGGGGATAATGATAATCCCATAAAATGGTTTTGCTTTTCTCTACATCTTTTACTTTAGATACTCAACAAATCATGAAAATCCACTATCTATCCTCAATCCCATCGTGTCTCTATGGCAACTCCAGAAACAAACCTGGACATTCAAAATCTCCCTCCGCTGGAATATTAAAAACCTGACTTGGCCCCTCAGTTACAGGTACCAGTAAGGATGGTTGTCTCTGCTAGTAACAGAGTGCCCAGCTCCAACTGGCTTAAGCAATAACAAGGAGTCCACAGGAAATAGGGTTGTAGGATTTATTCATGGGTCAACATGACTGAAGCAGTTCCTAGGCCTCCCCCATAGAAACACAGTATCCAGTTAGAAAGGAGAGGAGGATTTCCTTAATTCATCTGTTTTTCCTCAGGAGACGAAAAATTAAAAAAAGACAAATCCAGACCCAGGTAAGGGGAGACGACACTTGCAAATATTATAGCACAGAGGGGAGGGACACTATTGCCATTAGTAGAAACACTCATACCATGAGATCTGCAGGCATTGGAAAGGCCAGGCAGGAAAGGGCATTTCTTTCATGGGGAACAGTAAACAAGGTGGAAAGAACTGAAGACCTGGGGAGGTGGGATGAGCCAGGGTGGTGTGACAGGACTGTAGGTCAGAGAATGTTTTACCCGCTCCCAGCCTGATGTGGGGTGGTGTGGGGTATGGGTCTAAAGAAGGGCTTTGTGCAGATGAGGCTGAGAGTGGGCCCAAGTTCCAGGACCTGGGGGAAGAGAGAAGCTGAAGTAAAATTTGGCCAAGTCAAGGAGGTAAATACTTTGTCCAGATTGGTCAGTGGGTACAAATAATTCAATCATGTATGAGGCAAAGAATGGGAATTTAGAGAGCTTGCATCTGGCCTTGTGTGTCACCTATCATATGGGGAAGGGTGGAGCTTTTCAGCCAACTGATTCCTGGAATAGAAAGGTGGGGAATTTCTTTAACCATTACCATTTTCCAGGATCACAGGGCCAAGCAAAGTTCAACATTGACAGAAAGAACACTTTTCCCAAGAAGCTCAATAGGTAGAATACCCTACAGGACTCAATGGATAGAACTGAATTCTAGGCCAGGCTCTAGTGCAAGGAGGCTGAGAAAAAATATTGGGCATTTTCAGCAGCTGCAATGGGAAATAGGTCCTGCCAGAAGGGAAGGGATGGCAAGGAATGGGGAATGGCTCCGAAGTAGAGACCAGAAAAGCCCACCACCATTATCAAATGTGCCCTTTGTCTACTTCATTATTTTAGACAACTTTCCAGCATGGGTTAGAACAGGGAGAGCAATACACACACATTCCAACCCCTAGGGACTGACCCACAATAGCTAAAGTGAGTGTTATTGCTGCATATTTGCCTTGTTCACTGTAGGTCTGTAACATTTAACATAGAGCCACAAAATGTACCCAATACATATTTAAATCTGATCATGTACAGATAAAGGTATATTGCTGGAAAATTATTACAAGCCTGAGATTGATTTATTCATGTGATGAATAAAAGATAACTGATTGATTGCATTCGATATATCTGTCACTGAATTCTCAAATTTACATTTCCTTCCCAGGGTCTGGAAGTATGAGGTAATGAGTACACATGACAATGGATCTCCTTGTAATTATGTATCTCAGGTCAAGTTCAAATGACAAGAATTTCTTTTTTTTTTTTTTTTAGTGTCTCCAAATACCAACAAGAATTTCTGACAAATTTATTATTGTTGTTATTTTAATTTTATTTTTTTAGAGAATGAGGGTAAGTAGGTCTTGCCCTTCTAAGTACGTGCACGCAACGTCCTTAAGCCAACAGTGATGTTCAAGAGACTGAACTTTGGAACTGGGCTAACTCCAGGAAAATAGTAAGAGAAGCGAGGCCCCTCCATAAAGATACATAAGGATACTATACTTGCCTGAGAAAGGAAGTCTCTCCATTCAAGTTTGTTATAGCATTACCCAGGGCAGTAGGGACTCAACCTAGGTGTTCATCACTAAGGAAACATATAAATAGGGAGATGTGCAAAAACCAGCCCAATATGGTTTATAATACAATACTATTTAAGTAACTAAACAAGCATTGAATATTATACATTTTACATGAGAATATGCTGGCTTATTAGAATATTTGCCTCTGGTAAGGAAATGGAGAGAAAAAGAAATAGCAAAGCAGAGGCCTTTAATGGACCATGTGTGTGTGAACTAAGGAATACAATCACCATCAACTCCTAATCAAAAAAATCCTTCTTCTCTGGATGAAGCCAAGTATTAAGTCAATGATATCTGTGAGGAAGAAAGTTAAAAGTCCAGGAAAGACTTTCTACCAAGTTTTTAAAAAGGCTATCAGTAATGCAAATTTCTTTATAAATAATTTCTATCACTCCCCAGGGGCATAGAATACAACACAAAACCACTCCTCTGGAGTTCAAAGGCTTCATTTTGGTTGACCCCCAGCTGAATCTCTCACTTTCTCTACCTGTTCCTCTTGTACCTGGGCCAGATAGAACTAAGTGTCACCTCTTACTCATTTATTCATCCTACAAACATTATTGAAGACCTATACGAGTCAGGTAACACAGTCATCTCTGCTTTCGTGGAACTGCTGTTCTACTGTCGAAAGATAGACAATAAGCAATGAACTTCATAAACAAATAATATATATGGTGCTCTGGAAAGTTCTATGTATGCCAGACAAAAAAAGAAAAATGAAGAACAAGGCTAGGGTGTCTCAGGACTGGTAGGGGCAGATAACAGAATTACATAGGGTCACCTCATTGAGAAAATGTAATTGGAGTAAAGGCTTCAGAGGTAAGGGGGTCACGGAGGTTTTGAGGGAAGAAATTTCTAGGTTTAAGAAAGACCTAAGCCTATGGTTGATGTGTGCCTGATGTGTGCAAGGTACAGCAAGGAAGGCCAGTGTGGATGGGAAGAGTAGGACAGAGAGAGGATAGGAAAGGAGGTCAGAGAGGTAATACCAGCCAGACCAAGAGTGGGCTAGTGGACTCAGCATCTACTCTGAGGAAATTGAGAGCCAGAGGACAGGTAGTACATGGAGCCCAAGAGATGACATTCATTTTAAAGGCTCAATCTGGTTGGCCTGTTGGGAATAGACTGCAGAAGCAGGAGATTTGTACAAAAGCTACTGTAGTAATCTGACAGTCACTGGTGACTGGGGTGGTAGCAGTGCAGGTGGCTTGGAATGGTCAAGATCTAAAGGTATTTTGCTTGAACTTGAACTGTAAGAAAAAAGCCAAGGGTGAGACTAAGATCTTTGGTCTGAGAATTAGATACCACAGCTGCTGAGATAGAAGAAGCTGCTAGAGGACCAGTTTCAGACACATTAGGATTCTGATGTTCAGAAGACATCCATGTAAGGGGCCCCCTGTCCCCAGTGCTCACACTCCTCTCTCTATATAGAATCTCCTGTCTTCCACATTTGTTACTAATCATCTATGCATCAAAGCCCAGCTCAAAAAGAAAATTCTTGAAGCCATCTTTTATACCCACCTCTATAGGAAAAAAAAAAAAAAAAAAAAAAAAAAAAATATATATATATATATATATATATATATATATATTTTTACTCATTCACTCATACTCAATTTACATCCATTCAATAATGCTTGAGCATCCCTTGGCCACACACACTTTTTTAAGTAGAACAGCAAGATCTCCACTTTTGTGGAACTTTCATTTGCATTGGAGGAAAGAGAAGAAAGTTGAGAAATAATTGGAAAGAAAATTTCAGATCGAGACAAGTGCTACAGAGTAAAGAGAGTGTGACATTGTGACACACGGTGCCTGGAAATGAAGGGACACCTTAGTAATAGAGTCAGAAAATGGCTTTCTGAGGAAGTGAGAGTGGAAACGAGACAGGAATGTTGGGAAGGTGTCAGTCATGCAAGGACGGGAAAATGCAGATGCAGAGGCCATCCAAGCAGAGTGAAAAGCAAATGCACCATCAGTGACATGTGGAAGGGTTTGCCATGTGTCCACAACAGCATGTAGGCCAGTGAGGCAGAAGTGTAATCCATGAGGATGAAGAACGAGGTCAGAGAGCTGGCATGGGATCAGATTGCACAGTGTCCTATTAAGAATGGGAAGGAGTTTGGATTTTGTTCCTGACGGTGGAGAAAAGCCACCTCCTCTTCCAGTCTTGAACTTTCTTGAAGATAGAGCACATGAATGATTCTGAATACGGAGGAGTACTTTATTTCTAGTAAGTGTCAGGAGATGTTATCATTAATAATAATAGCAACCACTCATTATATATTCTGGGTAAGCATTTTCCATTTTCTCTAGTGATACCATCCCCAAATCTTCACAAAAGCCTAAAAATCACTATCCCTTCAACTTATGGACATGTGAAGACATGACTCAGACAGGTGGATGACTGGCTGAGCTTCTGGTGACGGCAGAAATCCAGCAATGGTCAGCCCTATCCTGGAGTGACAAGGCTAATAACAGCAGGGTCACTCTTAAACCCAGGTCTGCTCCCCCGCAGACCAGACTGTTTCCTCTGCACCAGGCTCCTGTCTCAATGGGCAGTTCACAGTGTAATTAGGCATGTAATGAATACTTATGTTGAGCAAGATAATGCCATTTTCTAAAAAGAATAATGAATATATAGAATAAGTATTGGAACAAAGAGAATCTACTGGGGCATGTGAAATTAAAATGTTGCCAGAAGGTCAAAATTAATTTTGGAAACAGTGGTGGAACAAGGAGTTTTACAAAGGGAAAATAAAAACTGCATGAGCTCAATGAATAAAAAGAGCAAGACATCTATCCGGAGGTTTTTGCCTTTGTTGGAGTTCATTGACTTTTTTTTTTTATGTTATGTTAATCACCATACATTACATCATTAGTTTCTGATGTAGTGTTCCATGATTTATTATTTGCATAGAACACCCAGTGCTCCATGCAGAACGTGCCCTCTTTAATAACCATCACCAGGCTAACGCATCCTCCCACCCCTGTCCCCTCTAGAACCCTGTTTGTTTTTCAGAGTCCATCATCTCTCATGGTTCATCTCCCCCTCCGATTTTCCCCCTTCATTCTTCCCCTCCGTCTATCTTCTTCCTTTTTTTTTTTTTTTAACATATAATGTATTATTTGTTCCAGAGGTACAGGTCTGTGATTCAACAGTCTTGCACAATTCACAGCACTCACCATAGCACATACCCTGCCCAAAGTCTATCACCCAGCCACCCCATCCGTCCCACCCCCCACCACTCCAGCAACCCTCAGTTTGTTTCCTGAGATTAAGAATTCCTCATATCAGTGAGGTCATATGATACATGTCTTTCTCTGATTGACTTATTTCGCTCAGCATAATACCCTCCAGTTCCATCCATGTCATTGCAAATGACAAGATTTCATTCCTTTTGATGGCTGCATAATATTCTGTTGTATATATATATCTTTATCCATTAGGCTAATAACAGCAGGGTCACTCTTAAACCCAGGTCTTCTTTATCCATTCATCTGTTGATGGACATCGTGGCACTGTCCATAGTTTGGCTATTGTGGACATTGCTGCTATAAACATTGTGATGCATGTACCCATTCAGATCCCTACATTTGTATCTTTGGGGTAAATACCTAGTAGTGCAATTGCTGGATCATATGGTAGCTCTATTTTCAACTTTTTGAAGAACCTCCATATTGTTTTCCAGAGTGGCTGCACCAGCTTGCATTCCCACCAACAGTGTAGGAGGGTTCCCCTTTCTCCACATCCCCACCAACATCTGTCATTTCCTCACTTGTTAATTTTAGCCATTCTGACTGGTGTGAGGTGATATCTCATTGAGGTTTTGATTTGGATTTCCCTGATGCCGAGCGATATTGAACACTTTTTCATGTGTCTGTTGGCCATTTGGATGTCTTCTTTGGAAAAATGTCTGTTCATGTCTTCTGCCCATTTCTTGATTGGATTCTTTGTTCTTTTGGTGTTGAGTTTGATAAGTTCTTTATACATTTTGGATACTAGCCCTTTATCTGATATGTCAGTTGCAAATATCTTATCCCATTCCGTCGGTTGTCTTTTGGTTTTGTTGCCTGTTTCCTTTGCTGTGCAAAAGATTTTTATCCTGATGGAGTCACAATAGTTCATTTTTGCCCTTGCTTCCCTTGCCTTTGGGGATGTTTCTAGGAAGAAGTTTTTGCGGCTGAGGTTGAAGAGATTGCTGCCTGTGTTCTCCTCTAGGATTTTGATGGACTCCTGTCTCACATTGAGGTCTTTCAACCATTTTGAGTCTATTTTTGTGTGTGGTGTAAGGAAATGGTCCAGTTTCATTCTGCATGTGGCTGTCCAATTTTCCCAACACCATTTGTTGAAGAGACTGTCTTTTTTCCATTGGACATTCTTTCCTGCTTTGTCAAAGATGAGTTGACCATAGAGTTGAGGGTCCATTTCTGGGCTCTCTATTCTGTTCCATTGATCTATGTGTCTGTTTTTGTGCCAGTACCATACCATCTTGATGATGACAGCTTTGTTATAGAGCTTGAAGTCCAGAATTGTGATGCCGCCAGCTTTGCTTTTCTTTTTCAGCATTCCTCTGGCTATTCAGGGTCTTTTCTGAGTCCATACAACTTTTAGGATTATTTGTTCCATTTCTTTGAAAAAAGTGGATGGTGTTTTGATGGGGATTGCTTTGAATGTGTAGAATGCTCTAGGTAGCTTTGACATCTTCACAATATTTGTTCTTCCAATCCATGAGCATGGAACGTTTTTCCATTTCTTTGTGTCTTCCTCAATTTCTTTGATGAGTATTTTATAGTTTTCTGAGTACAGATCCTTTGCCTCTTTGGTTAGATTTATTCCTAGGTATCTTATGGTTTTGGGTGCAATTGTAAATGGGATCAACTCCTTCATTTCTCTTTCTTCTGTCTTGTTGTTGGTGAATAGGAATGCCACTGATTTCTGTGCATTGATTTTATATCCTGCCACTTTCCTGAATTCCTATAATAGTTCTAGCAGTTTTGGGGTGGAGTGTTTTGGATTTTCCACATAAAGTATCATATCATCTGCAAAGAGTGAGAGTTTGACTTCTTCTTTGCCAATTCGGATGCCTTTTATTTCTTTTTGCTCTCTGATTGGTGTGGCTAGGACTTCTAATACTATGTTGAATAGCAGTGGTGAGAGTGGACATCCCTGCCGTGTTCCTGACCTTAGGGGGAAAGCTCTGTTTTTCTCCATTGAGAATGATATTAGCTGTGGGTTTTTCATAGATGGCTTTTATGATATTGAGGTATGTACCCTCTATGCCTATACTCTGAAGAGTTTTGATCAAGAAAGGATGCTGTACTTGGTCAAATGGTTTTTCTGCATCTATTGAGAGGATCATATGATTCTTGTTCTTTCTTTTGTTAATGTATTGTATCACATTGATTGGTGTGCAGATGTTGAACCAAACTTGCAGCCCAGGGATAAATCCCACCTGGTCGTGGTGAATAATCCTTTTAATGTACTGGTGGATCCTATTGGCTAGTATTTTGGTGAGAATTTTTGCATCCATGTGCATCAAGGATATTGGTCTGTAATTTTCCTTTTTGATGGGGTCTTTTTCTGGTTTTGGGATCAAAATGGTGGCCTCATAAAACGAGTTTGGAAGTTTTCCTTCCATTTCTATTTTTTGGAACAGTTTCAGAAGAATAGGTATTAATTCTTCTTTAAATGTTTGGTAGAATTCCCCTGGGAAGCCCTCTGGCCCTGGGCTTTTGTTTGTTGGGAGATTTTTTTTTTTAATTTTTTTTATTGTTATGTTAATCCCCATACATTACATCATTAGTTTTAGATATAGTGTTCCATGATTCATTGTTTGTGCCTAACACCCAGTGCTCCATGCAGAACGTGCCCTCCTCAATACCCATCACCAGGCTAACCCATCCTCCCAACCCCCCTCCCCTCTAGAACCCTCAGTTTGTTTTTCAGAGTCCATTGTCTCTCATGGTTCTTGTCCCCCTCCGATTTCCCCCCCTTCATTCTTCCCCTCCTGCTACATTCTTCTTCTTCTTTTTTTCTTTCTTAACATATATTGCATTATTTGTTTCAGAGGTACAGATCTGAGATTCAACAGTCTTGCACAATTCACAGCGCTTACCAGAACACATACCCTCCCCAGTGTCCATCACCCAGTCACCCCATCCCTCCCACCCCACCCCCCACTCCAGCAACCCTCAGTTTGTTTCCTGAGATTAAGAATTCCTCATATCAGTGAGGTCATATGATACACGTCTTTCTCGGTTTGACTTATTTCGCTCAGCATAATACCCTCCAGTTCCATCCACGTCGTTGGAAATGGCAAGATCTTATTCCTTTTGATGGCTGCATAATATTCCATTGTATATATATATATATATATATATACCACATCTTCTTTATCCATTCATCTGTTGATGGACATCTTGGCTCTTTCCACAGTTTGGCTACTGTGGACATGGCTGCTATAAACATCGGGGTGCACGTAGCCTTTCGGGTCCCTACTTTTGTATCTTTGGGGTAAATACCCAGTAGTGCAATTGCTGGATCATATGGTAGCTCTATTTTCAACTTTTTGAGGAACCTCCATACTGTTTTCCAGAGTGGCTGCACCAGCTTGCATTCCCACCAACAGTGTAGGAGGGTTCGCCTTTCTCCGCATCCCCGCCAACATCTGTCATTTCCTGACTTGTTAATTTTAGCCATTCTGACTGGTGTGAGGTGGTATCTCATTGAGGTTTTGATTTGGATTTCCCTGATGCCGAGCGATATTGAACACTTTTTCATGTGTCTGTTGGCCATTTGGATGTCTTCTTTGGAAAAATGTCTGTTCATGTCTTCTGCTCATTTCTTGATTGGATTCTTTGTTCTTTTGGTGTTGAGTTTGATGAGTTCTTTATAGATTTTGGATACTAGCCCTTTATCTGATATGTCATTTGCAAATATCTTCTCCCATTCCGTCGGTTGTCTTTTGGTTTTGTTGCCTGTTTCCTTTGCTTTGCAAAAGCTTTTTATCTTGATGACGTCCCAATAGTTCATTTTTGCCCTTGCTTCCCTTGCCTTTGGCGATGTTTCTAGGAAGAAGTTGCTGCGGCTGAGGTCGAAGAGGTTGCTGCCTGTGTTCTCCTTTAGGATTTTGATGGACTCCTGTCTCACATTGAGGTCTTTCAACCATTTGGAGTCTATTTTTGTGTGTGGTGTAAGGAAGTGGTCCAGTTTCATTCTTCTGCATGTGGCTGTCCAATTTTCCCAACATCATTTGTTAAAGAGACTGTCTTTTTTCCATTGGACATTCTTTCCTGCTTTGTCAAAGATTAGTTGACCATATAGTTGAGGGTCCATTTCTGGGCTCTCTATTCTGCTCCATTGATCTATGTGTCTGTTTTTGTGCCAGTACCATACTGTCTTGATGATGACAGCTTTGTAGTAGAGCTGGAAGTCTGGAATTGTGATGCCGCCAGCTTTGCTTTTCTTTTTCAACATTCCTCTGGCTATGCGGGGTCTTTTCTGGTTCCATACAAATTTTAGGATTATTTGTTCCATTTCTTTGAAGAAAGTGGATGGTATTTTGATGGGGATTGCATTGAATGTGTAGATTGCTCTAGGTAGGATTGACATCTTCACAATATTTGTTCTTCCAATCCATGAGCATGGAACGTTTTTCCATTTCTTTGTGTCTTCCTCAATTTCTTTGATGAGTATTTTATAGTTTTCTGAGTACAGATCCTTTGCCTCTTTGGTTAGATTTATTCCTAGGTATCTTATGGTTTTGGGTGCAATTGTAAATGGGATCGACTCCTTAATGTCTCTTTCTTCTGACTTGTTGTTGGTGTATAGGAATGCCACTGACTTCTGTGCATTGATTTTATATCCTGCCACTTGACTGAATTCCTGTATGAGTTCTAGCAGTTTTGGGGTGGAGTCTTTGGGATTTTCCACATAAAGTATCATATCATCTGCAAAGAGTGAGAGTTTGACTTCTTCTTTGCCAATTTGGATGCCTTTGATTTCTTTTTGTTGTCTGATTGCTGTGGCTAGGACTTCCAATACTATGTTGAATAGCAGTGGTGATAGTGGACATCCCTGCCGCATTCGGACCTTAGGGGGAAAGCTCTCAGTTTTTCCCCATTGAGAATGATATTCGCTGTAGGTTTTTCATAGATGGCTTTTATGATATTGAGGTATGTACCCTCTATCCCTATACTCTGAAGAGTTTTGATCAAGAAAGGATGCTGTACTTTGTCAAATGCTTTTTCTGCATCTATTGAGAGGATCATATGATTCTTGTTCTTTCTTTTGTTAATGTATTTTATCACGTTGATTGATTTGCGGATGTTGAACCAACCTTGCAGCCCAGGGATAAATCCCACTTGGTTGTGGTGAATAATCCTTTTAATGTACTGTTGGATCCTATTGGCTAGTATTTTGGTGAGAATTTTTGCATCCATGTTCATCAGGGATATTGGTCTGTAATTCTCCTTTTTGATGGGGTCTTTGTCTGGTTTTGGGATCAAGGTAATGCTGGCCTCATAAAATGAGTTTGGAAGTTTTCCTTCCATTTCTATTTTTTGGAACAGTTTCAGAAGGATAGGTATTAATTCTTCTTGAAATGTTTGGTAGAATTCCCCTGGGAAGCCATCTGGCCCTGGGCTTTTGTGTTTGGGGAGATTTTTGATGACTGCTTCAATTTCCTTAGTGGTTATAGGTCTGTTCAGGTGTTCTATTTCTTCCTGGTTCAGTTTTGGTAGTTGATACATCTCTAGGAATGCATCCATTACTTCCAGGTTATCTAATTTGCTGGCATAGAGTTGCTCATAATATGTTCTTATAATTGTTTGTATTTCTTTGGTGTTGGTTGTGATTTCTCCTCTTTCATTCATGATTTTGTTGATGTGGGTCATTTCTCTTTTCTTTTTGATAAGTCTGGCCAGGGGCTTATCAATCTTGTTAATTCTTTCAAAGAACCAGCTCCTAGTTTCGTTGATCTGTTCTACTGTTCTTTTGGTTTCTATTTCATTGATTTCTGCTCTGATCTTTATTATTTCTCTTCTCCTGCTGGGTTTAGGCTTTATTTGCTGTTCTTTCTGCAGCTCCTTTAGGTGTAGGGTTAGGTTGTGTACTTGAGACCTTTCTTGTTTCTTGAGAAAGGCTTGTATTGCTATATACTTTCCTCTTAGGACTGCCTTTGCTGTATCCCAAAGATTTTGAATAGTTGTGTTTTCATTTTCATTGGTTTCCATGAATTTTTTTAATTCTTCTTTAATTTCCTGGTTGACCCATTCATTCTTCAGTAGGATGCTCTTTAGCCTCTATGTATTTGAGTTCTTTCCGACTTTCCTCTTGTGAGTGAGTTCTAGTTTCAAAGCATTGTGGTCTGAAAATATGCAGGGGATGATCCCAATCTTCTGGTACCTGTTGAGACCTGATTTATGACCTAGGATGTGATCTATTCTAGAGAATGTTCCATGGGCACTAGAGAAGAATGTGTATTCCGTTGCTTTGGGATGGAATGTTCTGAATATGTCTGTGAAGTCCATTTGGTCCAGTGTGTCATTTAAAGTCTTTATTTCCTTGTTGATCTTTTGCTTAGACGATCTGTCCATTTCAGTGAGGGGGGTGTTAAAGTCCTCCACTATTATTGTATTGTTGTCGATGTGTTTCTTTGCTTTTGTTATTAATTGCCTTACGTAATTGGCTGCTCCCATGTTAGGGGCATAGATATTTACAATTGTTAGATCTTCTTGTTGGATAGACCCTTTAAGTATGATATAGTGTCCTTCCTCATCTCTTATTACAGTCTTTGGTTTAAAATCTAATTTGTCTGATATAAGGATTGCCACCCCAGCTTTCTTTTGGTGTCCATTAGCATGGTAAATGGTTTTCCACCCCCTCACTTTCAATCTGGGGGTGTCTTTGGGTCTAAAATGAGTCTCTTGCAGACAGCATATCGATGGGTCTTGTTTTTTAATCCAATCTGATAGCCTGTGTCTTTTGATTGGGGCATTTAGCCCATTTACATTGTTGGGAGATTTTTGACTACTGCTTCAATTTCCTTAGTGGTTATAGGTCTGTTCAGGTTTTCTATTTCTTCCTGGTTCAGTTTTGGTAGTTGATACATCTCTAGGAATGCATCCATTTCTTCTAGATCATCTAATTTGCTGGCATAGAGTTGCTCATAATATGTTCTTATAATTGTTTGTATTTCTTTGGTGTTGGTGGTGATCTCTCCTCTTTCATTCATGATTTTGGTGATTTGGTCATTTCTCTTTTCTTTTTGATAACTCTGACCAGGGGTTTATCAATCTTGTTAATTCTTTCAAAGAACCAGCTCCTAGTTTCGTTGATCTGTTCCACTGTTCTTTTGGTTTCTATTTCTTGATTTCTGCTCTGATCTTTATTATTTCTCTTCTCCTGCTGGGTTTAGACTTTATTTGCTCTTCTTTCTCCAGCTCCTTTAGGTGTAGGACTTGGTTGTGTATTTGAGATCTTTCTTGTTTCTTGAGAAAAGCTTGTATTGCTATATACTTTCCTCTTAGGACTGCCTTTGCTGTATCCCAAAGATTTTGAACAGTTTTGTTTTCATTTTCATTGGTTTCCGTGAATTTTTTTAATTCTTCTTTAATTTCCTGGTTGACCCATTCATTCTTTAGTAGGATGCTCTTTAGCCTCCATGTCTTTGAGTTCTTTCTGACTTTCCTCTTGTGATTGAGTTCTAGTTTCAAAGCATTGTGGTCTGAAAATATGCAGGGAATGATCCCAATCTTTTGGTACCAGTTGAGACCTGATTTGTCACCTAGGATGTGATCTATTCTGGAGAATGTTCCATGGGCACTAGAGAAGAATGTATATTCTGTTGCTTTGGGATGGAATGTTCTGAATATATCTGTGTGTCCCTTTGGTTCAGTGTGTCATTTCAAGCCTTTATTTCCTTGTTGTTCTTTTGCTTAGATGATCTGTCCATTTCAGTGAAGGGGTGTTAAATTCCCCCACTATTATGGTGTTGTCAATGTGTTTCTTTGCTTTTGTTACTAACTGCCTTATATAATTGGCTGCTCCCATATTAGGGGCATAGATATTTACAATTGTTAGATCTTCTTGTTGGATGGACCCTTTAAGTAGGATATAGTGTCCTTCCTCATCTCTTATGACAGTCTTTGGTTTAAAATCTAATTTGTTTGATATAAGGATTGCCATCCCAGCTTTCTTTTGGTGTCCATTAGCATGGTAAATGGTTTCCCACTCCTTCACTTTCAAACTGGGGGTGTCTTTGGGTCTAAAATGAGTCTCTTGCAGACAGTGTATCAATGGGTCTTGTTTTCTTATCCAATCTGATAGCCTGTGTCTTTTGATTGGGGCATTTAGCCCATTTACATTAGGGTAACTATTGAAAGATATGAATTTAGTGCCATTGTATTGTCTGTAAGGTGACTGTTACTCTATATTGTCTGTGTTCCTTTCTGGTCTATGTTACCTTTAGGCTCTCTCTTTGCTTAGAGGACCCCTTTCAATATTTCTTGTAGGGCTCGTTTCGTGTTTGCAAATTCCTTTAGTTTTTGTTTGTCCTGGAAGCTTTTTATCTCTCCTTCTATTTTCAATGACAGCCTAGCTGGATATATTATTCCTGGCTGCATATTTTTCTCCTTTAGACCTCTGAATATATCATGCCAGTCCTTTCTAGCCTGCTAGGTCTCTGTGGATAGGTCTGTTGCCAATCTAATGTTTCTAACATTGTAGGTTACAGATCTCTTCTCCCGAGCTGCTTTGAGGATTTTCTCTTTGTCTCTGAGACTCGTAAGTTTTACTATTAGATGTCGGGATTTTGACCTATTTTTATTGATTTTGAGAGGGGTTCTCTGTGCCTCCTGGATTTTGATGTCTGTTTCCTTCCCCAAATTAGGGAAGTTCTCTGCTATAATTTGCTCCAATATACCTTCTGCCCCTTTCTCTCTAATTTCTTCTTCTGGGATCCCAATTATTCTAATGTTGTTTCGTCTTATGGTATCACTTATCTCTCAAAATCTGCCCTCGTGATCCAGTAGTTGTTTATCTCTCTTTTTCTCAGCTTCTTTATTTTCCATCATTTGGTCTTCTATCTCACTGATTCCCTCTTCTACCTCATTTATCCTAGCAGTTAGAGCTTCCATTTTGGATTGCACCTCATTAATAGCCTTTTTGATTTCCACTTGGTTATTCTAGTTCTTTTATTTCTCCAGAAAGGGTTTCTCTGATAACTTCCATGTTTTTTTTCAAGCCCAGCTAGTATCTTTAAAATCATCATTCTGAACTCTAGTTCTGACATCATACTAATGTCTGTATTGATTAGGTCCCTGGCACTCGGTACTGCCTCTTCTTCTTTTTGTTGAGGTGATTTTTTCCATCTTGTTATTTTGTCCAGAGGAGAATAGATGAATGAGAGAACAAATTGTTAACAGGGTAACAACATCCCCAGAAAATATACACGAAACAAATCAGAAAAGATCTGAAATGGGGCTAAGAAAGGGAAAGAAAGAAAAAAGAAAAAGAAAAAAGAAAAAGAAAAAGATAAAAACAAACAAAAACAGAAGAAAACAAAAAAAAAAAAACAGAATATGATCAAATATGATCAGGCTGGTGCATTGATCAGTGCCACACACTAGATTTTGGGCGTATTTTGGTCTGTTAGAAGAAAGTGCCTCGCAAAATTTTAAAGAAAGAAAAACTTATATATGTAGAAAAATAAGAGTTGATATGATGAATGGATGGAATATGACTGTAAAGATGAAAATTATAAAAAATTTTATAAAAGGAATTGATAAGAAGTTGTTTGAAAAAAGAAAGAAGAGGATCAAAAAAAAAAAAACAAGAGAGAATATGATCAGGCAGGAGACTAGAACAAAGCCATACACTAGAGATTTAGGGTATATTTTGATCTGTTAGAGGAAACTGTATCTCAAAATTTTAAAGAGAGAATAACCTTTATATATATACCAAAAATAAGGGTAACTACTATGAAGGGATAGAATATGACTCTAAAAATGAAAAATAAAAAATATTTTTTTAAAAAAGGGATTGATAAGATGTTGGTTGAAAAAGGGGAAAAAAAAGTTCAAAAAAAAGAAAGAAAAAGAAAAGACAGTCAAAAAAAAAAAACTTTGAAAGACTAAAGAATCATGGTAAAAAAGCCATGAATTCTATGTGCAGTATTCCCCTAGCTCTGGAGTTCTGCCATTCTCATTGATTGGTAAACTTGGTCTTGGCTGGCTCTTCTTCCTGATATTCTGGGGGAGGGGCCTGTTGCCATGGTTCCCAAATGTCTTTGCCGGAGGCAGAATTGCCCCACCCTTGCCGGGTCTGGGCTAAGTAACCTGGTCGGGTTTGCTCTCGGGATCTTTTGTTCCTTGCAAGTTTTCCATACAGCTTTGGAGGCCGAGAGTGAAAATGGCGGCCTCCCAATCTCCATCCGGAGGAGCGGAGAACTCGGGGCCCCACTCCTCAGTGCGCCCCCAGAGAAAAGCAGTCAATCACTTCCATCTCCCTGGTCTCCAGCCACACTCCATGCTCACCCGGCCTGTGACTGAGCATTTCTATCTCTGGCACCTGACTCCGTGTGGAGTCTCCAAACCCAGCAGATCCCTGCAGTGCACTCCTGTGCCGCTTCTCCTGGGGGGAGGAAGAGGAGTCTCCCCAGATATGCCGCTTGTTGGGTCCCTGCTGGAGGAGCAGTGACCCCACTGTGCCGTGGATCATGGTTTATGGCAACCTCGAGCTGAGAACCCCCTCCTCAGCTCCGTCTCTGCAGCCGGCTTCCTCACTCTGATACCTGGGGCTCTGCCGCACTCAGGGACCCCCAGTCTTTCTGTGACCCTGAGGGTCCTGAGACCACACTGTCCCACGAGGGTTCCACCCCTGCTTAGCTACTGGAGCAATGTCCCTCAGCAGAGCCGACTTCTAAAAGTTCCGATTTTGTGCTCTGCTGCTCTATCACTTGCCTGAAGCGGCCAGCGGAGGCCCCTCCCCCACCATCTATCCTCCCGAATATTGCCTGGGATTCACTTCTCCGCAGGTCCTACCTTCCAGAAAGTGGTCACTTTTCTGTTCAGAGAGTTGTTGCTATTCTTTTCTTAGCTCTCCTGTTAAGTTTGTAGGTGTTCAGAATGGTTTGATCCCTATCCAGCTGAATTCCTGAGACCAGACGAAATCCAGGTCTCCTACTCCTCAGGCATCTTGCTCTGCCCCCCAGAATTCATTGACTTTTATTTTGGCTTCAACTCTTTGAAAAAGTTCTGCCTAAAGGAATTCCTTAATTTGGACTTAATGTGGCCTGTGGAAGCAGAGTGGAGTTGGGAGCATCGTAGAAGCTGAGCGGAGGCCGGGAAGAGCCCAAGACTACCCAGGGATGTTCAGAATCAATGTGGTGCTGGGGACAGAGCAGGGAGGAAGGGCTTTTCGATGTTAGACAGTGTGATAATGACTGCCAGAGAGCTAGAATCAATCTTGCTTATGAAGGCAGGTGCCCTCAGAGAACACAGCATCCAGAGAGCTTGATATTTCTCTTGTCTGTCTTTGTGTCCTGGCAATTGACAAAGTGTTCCCATATGAGTGTTTCTCAACTGCAGAACCAGGATTCACAGTTTTCAGGTCTTTAAGGATTATTTTCACTTCTCCTCATCACCAGTTGAAAGTTTTAATAGTTTTTTTTCATTAGCAAACATGTGATCTTTAAATTAATCAGAAAAGGGGAAAAGAAGCAAAATCCCTATAACCCTCATCATGTAAACATATTATTGTATAACATATTAGATTTCTCATGCTGTTTTGTTAAATATGTGTAGTTCATTGACCTGTATACAGTTGACTCTTGAACAATGCAGGGGTTGGGGGAACCAACCCCACACACATTTGAAAATCTGTTTATAACTTCTGACTCTCCCAAAGCTCAACTATTAATAGACTACTGTTAACCAGAAGCTTTACCGATAACATAAAACACATATTTTGTATGTTATATGTATTATATACTATATTCTTACAGTAAAGGAAGCTAAAGAAAAGAAAATGTTATTCAGAAAATCATAAGGAAAATACATTTACAGTTCTGTACCATTTTTATCAAAAACAATCCACATGTGGGTGCCTGGGTGGCTCAGTCAGTTAAGCATCTGCCTTCAGCTCAGGTCATGATCCCAGGGTCCTGGGATCAAGCCCCGCATCAGGCTCCCTGCTCAGCAGGGAGTCTGCTTCTCCCTCCACCCCTCCACCCCTGCTTATGATCTCTCTCTCTCAGATAAATAAATAAAATCTTAAAAAAAAAATCCACATGTAAGCGGAGCAGGCTACTAGATAGGATAATAATCATTTCTGTGTGTACATTGCAGCTTCCTTATATATTCAATCCCCAAAACAGAGTAGGCATTAAACATATATTTAAGAAAATGGCCAATCTTGATCATGAATGACAATAATTATAGTGGTATTACTAAAAACAAAGAATTACAGTGACCACTTAAGATCTGTCAAACATTTTACATGGAAGATTTTCAGTCATGGTAAAGATCCTACAAGTTAGAAATTGCCAGCGTCACTGATGGAGGTAGAGGGTTAAATAGTTTTCCCCAAATGCATGTTTACCCAGAACCCCGGAACGTGACCTTATCTGCAAATAGGGTCTTTGCAGATGTAGTTAGTTAAGTATCTTGAGATGAAATCATGTTAGATTTAGGGTGGCTCCTAAATCCAATGAATGGTATCCTTATAAGAAGTAGAGTAGACACAGAAACAAGGCCACGGGAAGATGGAGGCAGAGATTGGACATACACTGCCAAAAGCCACAGAATGTCAGGAGCCACCAGAAGCTAGAAGGGATAAGGAATGATCATCCTCCAGAGCTTTGGAGCAAAAGTAGCCCTTCCCATGTCTTGATCTTAGACTTCTAACCTCCCAAACTATGAGAGAATAAGTTCTTTTTATTTTAAGCCACCAAGTTTGTGGCATTATTTTTATGATAACCCTAGGAACTGATACAATGGGTGAGGATGCTCTGAGCCTGTCAGTTCACTTCTCTGAGCTTCAGTTTTCATGCTGGTTTATGGAGGGGGCTTTGACTGTCCTGGATTTCCAGGACAGACTCCCCACACATTGTAGAAAGCTTCCCAAGTTATCAGAGAAGGATGGCAGACTTCCTTTAGCACATGCAGAGAATGGAGTATACATCAACTAAAGGATGACTTTAAATACAGTCCAAAAAAGGCCCATTATAATGCAAGTATTCTTAATTTTAGAAACAGTTTATGTCAGGCCTTCCCAATCCCACCTCCTTCTACAGTTTCACTTTTATGCAAATGATGCAGTGAGTTGGTCTTGTGACTCTTGTTTTCAGGGCCTAATAATAGTACCACCACGTGTACTGGCCAGACAGTCATCTTTCTCTGCTCATGGATCCCACTTTATAATAGCAGCACGCGCTCTGATAACATTCTTACCTCCAGCCTCTCCTATCAGAAATGTCAAATGAGCAGGCCCCGTTTTCCACAACTTCACTCAGATAGGGCATTCCTGCTCCTACTGTTGAGAAAGATCCTGCTAAACACATAAAGGATAATTAATTTAAAAGCATTTCAAGTTACCTTAGAATGATTTCCTCCATTTCAAGCAATACAAGGACTACAAGGAGAAATTTAAGGTGAGGTCATTTAACATCATGGAAGAAAGGTTTGGTTTCGTAGAACTGAGTTTTCAGAAGTCACTTTCTATGAAATTGTTGCCATATATTTTAATCATTGTCCATACATTGTATTTTGTTCTGATCACAGATCCCATGTTTCAATTTCCCAGAATTGTCCAGAGGTCACTAAATTATCTTTTTCTATTACTTTTTACCTCTCTTTCTTCTTCAAATAAAGTAGGAAGTAGTCAGGAAGGTCAACAAGATGCCTTGGGTTTCCATAGGTGAGTCCTTTAATAAAATTCAAAATTAGAGTACATTTGAATATAAAAAGAAAAACAAGCTTGAATACAATGAGAAAAACACTATTACATCCTGTGACACTCAAAAAACATCATTATTTTAAGGCTAACTCACCACTTCCTTATTACATGAAAGGTAGGAAGAATTCAGGATATAGAATCTATTAGTAAATATACAATATGGGATAAGCCATTAAGCTTTGGGGGCCTCCATTTCTGACTCCAAATATTAAGACAAATAAATGTCCATAAAGTTGGAGTAGTTTTAATTGTTAAATCATAACTAAGAATACCTAGTACCATAACTCAGTATTTTGGGAATTCAATAAATAATTACAAAACTCACAATCTCATAGGGCCAACCACTCCTGAGTTCTACAAAAGTCAATAATAATAATATAGGAGAGTTACGTTTTAATTTTTACTATGAGAAAGTCTTGGATCTCAGTCACCAAAATAGCTCATTTTCAGTGAGGATTCCCTAGGGTACCCAACAGTTAGGACTGAGCATAATTACAAGGGATGATTAATTACTATCTAGTATTTATTGCACATTTTCTATAAACCAGACACTGTGCTAGGTTCTGTGCTAGGAGCACTTTTTTTGAGACAGTCTGAGTTGAATTTCCTCTACTGAACACAGAATTGTCCTTACCTTCAAGAAAGATCTGGAACTTAGCCCAGAAACCAAATGTCTCCTTGCTGTGAGGTCTTAGGGGCTTTTCCCACAGACTCTTCAGACTTATCCAGATGAACCTCAGTTTTCATGTTCTTTACAACTTATACTTTTAAGTTGGGGCCCTGATACCTAGATTTCATGTAGACATAGAATAGGACAGTGATGTTGATCTTATTTTACTTTGGAAGAATTGTTGTGTCCACCAAATAGGGTTTAGCAGGAAGTGGAAAGTGTGAAGATAAACCACTTTTGAAACTATTTCTGTGAATTTGAAGCAGACAAACACAAGAGTAACCAAATGAGAAAGAGAGGGGAAAAGAGAATTATGTGTTTCTTTTTTTATTTTAAATATAGAATGTACCAGGACATATCTATGTGTTAATGGAAATGATTCAGCATAAAGATGGATGCTTGTATTTCAGGAGATAAAGGATAACCAAGCACAGCAAGAAGGGATGAGACACAGGCCCTAGATGTTGGGGAACTGACCTTTGATAGGGAAAGAGACAATTCCTTCTTTGCATGGGGATTAAGAAAGTAAAGATGAGTAGACGTGAGACTACTGGTTGGTTATAGGAAAATGAAGTAGTTTGTTTTGTCATTTTTTTTCCTCTCAGTGCCATTTGAACATCATACTTGAGAGTGGGGTAGAAGGAATGGTATGGCATTGTTATGAAGATAGGTGTTATACAGTATTTCCTGGAAATGAAAGATGATTCTTCTAGGGAAACCGATAATGTCATTGCCCATTTTGACTTATACTACAGTTTTAAAGTGAGGCTATTGAAGATGGTTATGTGATTTTCCCCAGCTGCTCATCACCCAGCTGAAGGTTTCACCCTGCAGTTGAACTATGCCAGACATTACATCATCATCAGAAATATCTCTTTTTTAAAAGATTTATTTATTTATTATTTGAGAGGAGCAGAGCGAGAGGGAGAGAGAGAATCTCAAGCAGACTCCCTGCTAAATGTGGAGCCCAACGTGGGGTTTGATCCCAGGACCCTGAGATCATGACCTGAGCCAAAACCAAGAGTTGGATGCTTAACCAACTGAGCCAGCCAGGTACCCCAGAAATATCTTTCATTTAACAACTGCAATCAATGAAACTTGTAAGAATTTTAATGTACTGAGTCAATTAATAATATGAGTTGGTCACTGTTATTATGCCTTTTACTGATGTGGAAACTAAATTTATTGGTGTTAAGTGACTTACCCAAACTCATATAACTTGGAAAGGGGGTAGCCCAGATTACACATCCTACTGGTCCTGACCTCATTACTTTGACAACCACATATAAAGGTGAGAACCACAGAGGTCAGAGCTCAAGGGAGGAGGAGGCAGATGACTCAGCTGAAGGACTTATGCCTTCAGCCAGAAGGGCGGACTGTGTCCCAGAAGCACTCCAGTCAGCAGAGACCTCAAGGGCACTCAGTGGGTTCCTTCCCAGCCTAACTTATTCCCAATGTTCAGAGGCCAGGCAGTCCCTGACAACATGACAAATTTTTATTTTATTTTTTTATGCACATGGAAAATGAGCCACTTAGAACTGAGCTTATGGTTCTTTCTCCATGATGGCCTCGTGTGGGTGTGGTACTTGCCTGTCCTGGTCAGCCTCTCACTGTCAAGTACCATCTCCTCCAACAACTTTCCCTCTTGACAATCTGCCTCCTCCATTTCTCTTTGTTTAAAACAGGCAGAAATCAAGGTACTTTGTTTTTATGTAACCCAATAAAAAGAGAACTAAATGCTTCTCAAGAACTGGATCCAAGTACCCAAGTTGAGAATAACACATTTGCGTCATGTCAGATATGAAACCAGGTTGCTTTATCCTCTCTACACACGTCTATTCTCATAAACACATTCTAAGGAGTATATTGTTTACTAAAACTCTGCTGTTAGCTTTTCGTTCTTGTTGTTAATAGGCCTGATTTCAGCATTGTCTGTTAGAATGAAAAAAATCATATGAGGACTTTGAAGACAATTCTTTCAAAATCATTTTACCTTGATACAGTAAAAGCTACGTTATATTTAGTGCTGTTAGCAATAGACATAGAATTGTTCTTATATTAATTAGGAGGAAATATGTTCTTGGCTGTAGTACCTTATTAAAATGTGCTCTAAAATTGTATCAGTTCACTTACATATAACCCGGGTTTAACAATATCCACCAGATGCTAGATCCAAACTCAGAACAAAAAAGACTCCTAAGTATGATATAACACAAGAAGTTTAAATGGCTTTAGTTGTGGATTTTAATCCCATCTCTGCCATGAGTCAATAATTTGTCCTGACACTCAGTTTCTTGATCTGTGAACTGAGGTCAAACAGCACTTATTTTGCCTGGTTGTTTTAATGGATAAAATAAAATAATGTATACGAAAAGACATACCAAATGACCAGAATACAATGAGGGTATTCAGTTGTTATTATATTTCTCTTCCTTATCATAGTTCTTTATAGTCGGTATGAGGGTTGATTAAACCACAAAGCACTACAAATATTTGATAATTTAAAAGAGTAGTGTAAGTATAAAGTTTGTTGATGAAAGGTGTGGTAAGTTCTTGGCTTGAATTGCAAGGCACATTTGCTGTTGTTGATTGCCCTAAGCACATGGAAATGTTGAACCAGAATAATGCCAATTTGTTCAGTCACCTCCTGACATTTCAAAGCTGAGAAAATGAAGATACAAAATGTTAAATATAACTGGCCCAACTAGGTTGTGCTACAACATTGCAAATATGACATACTTGAAAATGGAATGCCTTGCAAATCATTTGTAAATAAATCTTTGACTTTATAAAGACAGGGTTAAGAATTCCTGATATAACATAATTCCCAAATACAGAACAAGAGTGAAAGCCTAGACCAAGCCTACAATTGCAGTTGTGTGGTCAGGGAAGATAAAATGACACACCTATGGCTGAAGGAGCGGTTCAGACAGCCACGCTTCCTTGGCTGCATCATCACATAGCTGACCTGATCATCAGTTGGTTCCAAAATGGACTGAACCTAACTGGATAACTGTCAGAAGGCTGCTTCAAATCCTTCCATGCTAATATGGACTTAGCACAGAACAGGAGAGGGGATCTGGGGCATAGGGATCCTCCCTGAAATCTTTCTTATATTCTATGTGCATGTGCTTATTAGGGTCCACCCTACCAGTCATGAACAAGTGGGGCAAAACTGTCATCCTTAGGTACAATTGCCCAAACTACACAGGTGCTATTGTTTATTCTCTATAGACTTCTCTATAATACTTGGATCTATTCATATATATTCTTCATACCTCCCATCCTCTCGAGCTTTTTGTTTACTCACAACAACATTCACTACACTGGAACTATTTGCTAGATACACCACTAGGTACTGGTAAACTGGAGCTGTAGTCATTCCTGAATAAGGCAGAACATCACTTTTAGGGAACTTAGTCTAGCAGACTGTAATGTGATGGTAAGGATATGAATATGTGTGTGTGTGTATGTACATGTATGGGTGTCTGTATATGAAATAAAAGAAAATTGCCTGTATGGGTTGAATTTTATCCTCCCAAATTCATATATTGAAGTCCTAAACCCTAAGTACCACAGAACATGAACTCATTTGGAAATAGGGTTATTATAGATGTAATTAGTTAAGATGAGGTCATACCAGGGTAGGATGGGTCTTTAATTCAATAGGACTGGTGTCTCTATAAAAAGGAGAAATTTAGACATAGCTATGCACATGGGAGAATGCCATGTGAGCATGAAGATAGAGATCAGGATGATATGCCTACAAGCTGAGGAACACCAAAGATTGCCAGCAAACCACCAGAGAGCTTGGAGAGAAGTCTGGAACAGATCCTTCCTTAGGCCTATAAAAGGGAACATGGCCATGTCAATATCTTGATCTCCAACTTCTAGCTTCCAGAACTATGAGGCAATACATCCCATTGTTTAATCCACTCAGTTTATAGCACTTTGTTAACAGCAGCCCTAGCAAACTCATGCACTCAAATGAGAATAAGCAAAGACTATTTATTCGGAAATTGCATGTATATACACATGGGTAGAACAAGAAGAATTTCAAATACCCCATTGCTCGAAGTTCCTCACTTTCTGGAATAGGGCCAAAATTAACAAATTCATATCATGAGATAAGCATACTTTCCAATCAGAAAGAGAAATAAAATGATTTCTAAAGGACTCTTAGGACAAAAGCATTAATATTTAATAAAATAAAAATATAAAATATTTGCTCTTAAAATATTAAGTTCAAAATGACAGTGGCAGTCAAGTATCAGACACATTATTATATACTTAATATTTGTCTGTCAAATTAATAGGAGCCAAATAATAATCGCTTTGGTGTTTACTCTGTGTCAGATTCTCTACTAAATGATTTACATGCATTAACTCACTTAATTATCAAAATATTCTTATGAGATAGGTACCATTAACCTAATTTTATAGGTAAGGCACTGAGTTTCTGAAAGTCTAAATGATGTTCTAAGATCAAACCAGCTAATACACGATGGACTAATATCTATTTAGTTTATACCCTTACGAACTGCTCTGTATTACTTGCATATTTGTTACTATTTGAAATTTTATGAAATGCTCATCTCTTTAAGAAATTCTACATTTTCTACATGAAGGGCTGGGCTTCAGCCAAGTTGTTTCATTGTCCATGGCTCCTTCCCAGGGCTTTTTTTTTTTTTTTTTAAGATTTTATTTATTTATTCATGAGAGACAGAGAGAGAGAGAGAGAGGCAGAGGGAGAAGCAGGCTCCCAAGGAGCAGGGAGCCCGATGCGGGACTCGATCCCAGGACCCTGAGATCATGACCCGAGCCGAAGGCAGATGCCTAACCATCTGAGCCACCCAGGCACCCTTCCCAGGGCTTTACAAAGAAGCATACTGCAGCCTCTGCCTCACCTCTCTGGGCTTCAGGCCTCATTCCTTATACTTCATGACACAGCACTATGTTTATGGAGCTACCAACAATAGGTTTCAATGTTAATTCCACAACCTATAGATATGCTAATTAATGTTACTGAAATTAATTTATCTATAAAAGTTTTAAAAATCTTACTTTGAATAGTTTGTGTATATTAAATGAGAAAGTGTGCCTAAAACATATATACAGCATGCAGCAGGAGTGCTTTAAAGATTATAAAGTCTTCAATATTTAATGTAAAATGGTACTTGATGAAAGCTTTCTGAGCAGGGAATTCTAACTGATAGTGCTCATTTGATCATATGTTAGGAGGTAACTGTTGAATGTGCACATCACCAGAGAAGGGGGTAAGCCTTCATATGGCATTCCAGCAAGGCTGACGCCAGGTAAGGATCTGAAAAACAGTGTGTAAAAAGTTTAGGTACTTGTTGAAAATGAAAATAGTCAGATATTATAATTAAAGTAATAAAACTGATAAAATAAGAATAAAAAGCAGGGGTACCTAGGCGGCTCAGTAGGTTGGGCATCTGACTCTTGATTTCCGCTAGGGTCATTATCTCAGGTTGTGGGATTGAGCCTTGTGTCAGGCTCTGTGCTCAGTACAGAGTCTACTGGAGATTCTCTCCTTCTCCCTTTGCCCCTCCCTCCCCGGAAATAAATAAATAAAATCTTTCAAAAATGAATAACAGGCATTAAAGTTTGCCATGTTTCTTACACTGTGCTAAAACAATTTAACTGATTTTCCGTTTTAATCTTCACAATGAATTTATCTAAGCTAATCCAGTTTCGTTGATAAGGATAAGAGGGATATTCTGAGATGCCAGATGAATCTGTTAAGATCCCAAAGTTAGCAAGTGGCTGGCCTATGATTCCAATCCAGGATTTCTGGCTTTGTGGACTTCACCACTATTGGACTTCACTACTGTTCTATACTGAATGTCTTAGGGGATTGTTTGGGGTCCAAACAAGAAATCTAAATTATTTCAGAAAATCTGAATAGAACTTTAGGACTTAAGTGATATAAACTTAAAGCTAAGAACCAAATAAATGTGGAAAATAACAAGGCTCAAAGCAAAGCTCATTCCTGCAAATTGCTCTAAAAATTCTGTAGTGTCCAGAGTTCTGGAAAGGTAGCAGAGTAGGAAACACCAAGAATCCATCTCCTGACCCAGGTAACAATTGCATTGGCAGAATCATTCTGATGTAATCATTTTGGAACTCTCGTCTGTTGGAGGCTTACAATTGCCAAGGGAAGGCTGAGACAGTAAATTCTGGTAAATTTCTGACACTTTTAGCTCTTACCACATTAGCACCTACCCATTCCCCACTCCAACCATATGGCAGGCAGCCTTGAATGTTTTCCTGAAGCAGGAGCAAGGGTGGGTGAAAAGGAACTTGTCCTCCAAATATTGGGCATCTGTGTTCTCATTGCTGATTGCTGCTTCTGATCACAGAGGTGCAGACATAGATTTAATGGATGGGCACCCTTCTTACCCCTTTTTATTTTTCCCTTTTTTCCCCTTTCCATAGAAAAAGACATTAAAAACTAGAGCATTCAAAAACAACTGCATATGTGGGGGAAATATAAAGTGGCTATGCATGCTCAGGCAAAGGCCCAGTAAAGATCTGAGAAGACCTTAAGCTTACACCTCAGGCTGACTCTTGGCACAGAAACAGCCTATAACAATAAAATAATAATAATAATAACCAGAAACAATAGCACCTGGGGAAGGAGGAAATCTGATTTCCAGAGTTACCACATTATTAAATTAAATTTCCAATTTTCAACAACAACTAACACAAGGCATACAAAGAAACAAGAAAGTACAACCCATTCAAAGAAGAAAAATAAATGAACAGAAACTTTCCCTGAAAAAGACCTTAAGGGAGATACACTAGACAAAGACAAAAACAAGTTCTTAAAGATGCTCAAGGAACTAAAGGAAAATGTTGATAAAGTCGAGAAAATAATGTAAAACAAAATGGAAATGTCAATAAAGACATGAAAAACCTAAAAAGAAACAAAAATATTTGTAATTGAAAAGTAAAATAACTAAAATGAAAAATTTACTAGAGGAATTCAAAGGCAGATTGGAACAGGCAGGAGAAATAGTCAGCAAGCCTCAAGATACATCAATGAAAATTTTCAAGTAGGAACAGAAAGAAAAAAAAAAAAAAGATTGAGGAAAATAAACACAACCTAAGGAACGTATGGAACACAATCAAATGGACCAACATATGCATTGTGGAAATCCCAGAAGAGGAAGAGAGAGAGAAAGGAGAAGAAAGAGTATTTTAAGAAATAATGGCTGAAAACATCCTAAATGTGATGAAAGACCTGAGTATAAACATCCAAGAAGGCCAACAAATCCTAAGTAGGATAAACCCAAAGAGATCCATACAAAGACACATTATAATTAAGTTTTAAACTTTAAAAGGACAAAGACAAAGAGAGGGTCTGGAAAGCAACAAGAGAAAAGTGAATCACCACACACAAGAGATTCTTAAAAGGAAAATAAGCAGATTTCTCATCACAAACATTGGAGACCACAAGGCAGTGGACCAAGAGTGGACCAAGGAGGGAGATGAGAGGAGGAGGAGGAGATGGGTTTGGGGGAGGAGGAGGAGAAGGAGCAGCAGCTGTCAGCAACAAATCCTATATCTGGCATAACTGTCCTTCAAAGTGAGGGAGAAATTAAGATATACGCAGATAAACAAAAGCTCAGTGAATTAGTTACCACTAGACCTTCCCTTCAAGAAATGCTCAAGTGAGTCCTGAAAGGTGATATAAAACATCACTAAACAGTACCTTGAAGGCATATGGAGATATGAAGTAAAGGTAAATACATGGACAATTATAAAAGCTAACATTATTGTAACAGTTTATAAGTACATTTTTGTTTTCTACATGATTTAAAATACTAATATATTTTTGGGGCACCTGGGTGGCTCAGTCATTAAGCATCTGCCTTCGGCTCAGGTCATGATCCCAGGGTCCTGGGATCGAGCCCCACATCTGGCTCCCTGCTCTGCAGGAAGCCTGCTTCTCCCTCTCCCACTCCCCCTGCTGTGTTCCCTCTCTCGCTGTGTCTCTCTCTGTCAAATAAATAAAATCTTAAAAAAACAATAATAATAATATATTTTTTAAAAAACAATCATTAATCTGAAAGTTAGTATTATTATAACTTTGGTTTTAACTCTAAGTCTTGTTTTCTGCATAATTTAAGAGACTAATGCATTTAAAAGAGTTACTAGCTTAAATCTGGGGGCACAGAATGTATAAAGATATAATTTTGAGATATCGACAAACAAAATGAATGAGAATGAAACTATAAATGGTAGAATATTTGTATGTTATTGAAGTTAAGCTGGGATAAATTCAAATGAGTATTATAACTTTAGAATATTAAATGTAAGTCCCATGGTAACCAAAAAGAAAATAGCCATAGAATATACACAAAAGGAAATGAGAAAGGAATTCAAATAGTTCACTACAAAATAATCAACTAAACACAAAGAAGTCAGGAAATGAGAGACAGAAAGCTATAAGGCATATAGAAAGCAAATAAAAAAAAAAAAACAGAAATGAATAACTCCTTGTCAGTAATTACAGTAAATATAAATGGACTAAAATCTCCAGTTAAAAGACAAAGATTGGCCGAATGGGTAAAAACACACGATTCCAAGTCTATACTATCTATAAGACAATTACTTTAGATCCAAAGACACAAGTAGCTTGAACTTTAAAGGATAGAAAAACATATTCCATGTAAATAATAACCAATAGAAAGCAGGAATGGCTATACTAATATTAGACAAATAGACTTTAAATCAAAAAAGGTTACAAGAGATAAAGAAATGAATATATATATATATATATATATATAAATATATATATATGACTCTTTCTCTCTCTATATATAGAGTTGTTTATGGAAACACTTAAAAAAGAGGTAGTAAATTCTGTCTCTCCCTGTGTACACACACACACACACATACACACATGCCCACACACACACACATTATTGTCTAATCAATTAATATCTATACAAAAATGCTATGCCATTATTAAAATGATAATTGGATATTTTTATTTATTGATACTACAAAATTCCCATGACATATTGTTATGAGCAAAAGATACTTTCAAAACACTGAATGTAATTACATCCAATCTTCATAAAAAGGTATGTATAGAAACAATTTTGAAGATACAACACATACCCCACATACTAATGCTTAGTATCTCTGGGTTTTGATATTATGAATGTTTTTTATTTTCTTTTTAATAATATTCTATATTGTAAGTTTTGAGATGAAAATTCCTTACATTTATAATTATTAAACAGTAAATTATCAATAATTATAATTGTTTTTTTCATTAGGAAAAAAAAATAAAGCAATTTCCCTCAGCCTCTACAAATGTGTAATGTGCTCATCTTGAAGATTTTTTTTCATGCTCTCATGATTTTAATTATTTATTTGTCAGAGAGAGAGAGAGCACAAGCAGAGGGAACAGCAGGCAGAGGGAGAAGCGGGCTTCCCACCGAGCAAGAAGCCCGATGTGGGACTTGATCCCAGGACCCTGGGATCATGACCTGAGCTGAAGGCAGATTCTTAACCAACTGAGCCACACAGGTGTCCCTATAAGGAATTATATATTAACAAAAGTTCAATACAGCAAGAAGATATAATAATTATAAATACTTATGCACCTAATGACATACCATCAAAATATATAAAGCAAAAACTGATAGAATTGAAAGGGAAAATAGATAACTCTATGGTAATAGTTAGAGACTTCCATACCCCATGCTCAATAATGTATAGAACAACCAGACAGAAGATAAGTAAGTGAACAGAAGACTAAGCAACATGATAAACTAAGTAGATGTAACAGACACATACAGACTACCCAACAAACGCATGCACATTTTTCTGAATTAAAAATCAGACATTTTCCAGGATAGGCCATATGTTAGACTACAAATTTAGTCTCAATATATTTCAAAAGATAGATATTATACAAATTATCTTCTCTGATCACAATGGTATGAAGTTAGAAATCAACAGAGGAAAACTGAAAAGATCACATACTTATGGAAATTTAAAAACACAGTCTTAAAAAACTAGTGATTTAGAAAAATCATAAGGGAAATTAGAACATCCTTAGAGATGAATGAAAATGAAAATACAGCATATCAAAATTTATGACACTTAGCAAAATGGTGCTAAGACACATACTTATAGCTATAAAGGCTTACATTAAAAAACAAAAAGAGATCTCAAATTTTAATCTAACTTTACAACTTAAGGAACTAGAAAAAAGAAGGACAAACTAAATCCAAAGCTGGCAGAAGAAAGGAAGTAATAAAAATTAGAGCAGACATAAATAAAATAGAGAATAGAAAAACAACAGAGGAAACATATGAACCCAAAATTTCTTCAAAAAGATCAACAAAATTGATAAAACTTTAGATAAATGGATTAGGAAAAAAAGAAGACCTAAACTACTAAAATCAGAAATGAGTGGGTACCTTACTACCAATTCTACAGAAATAAAAAAGATTATAAAGAGTACCATAGATAATTATATACAAACAAAATAGAAAACATATAAAATGGATGAATTCATAGAAACACAAAATCTACCAAGACTAAATCATGAAGAAATAGAAAATCTGAGTAGTCCTATAACTAATAAGACTGAATCAATAATCAAAATTATCCTGACAAAAAAAGCTCTGGATCCAATGACTTCACTGGTGAATTTAACTAAATATTTAAAGAACTATTAACAATCATTCTCAAACTCAGCAAAGTAGCAGGATAGTCAGTCAACACAAAAATCAATGGCATTTCCACACACAAAAATTGAACAATATGAAAAGGAAATTACAAAAATAATCCCTTCTAAATAGCATCAAAAAGAATAAAATACTTTGTAATTAAATTAACCAAGTAGGTGAAAGACTAGTGTAATGAAAACTTCAAAATTTTGCTGAAAGAAATGAAAAAAATATACAAATAAATGAGAAATCATCCCATATTCACAAATTAGAAGATTCAATATTGTTGAAATGCCCATACAATCCAAAGCAATCTACAGATTCAATGCAATCCCTATTAAAATCCTAATGATGTTGTTTACAGAAATAGAAAAACCCATTCTGAAATTCAACTGGAATCTCAAGGGTTCCCAAATACCTAAAACAATCTTGAGAAAGAACAAACCTGCAGGACTCACACTTTCTGATTTCAAAACTTTTTATAAAGCTATGGTAATCAAAACAATGGAATACTGACAAAAGACAGACATATAAACATATATATACTGACAAAGAAACAGAACAGAGAGCCCAGAAAAAAACCTTCATATATATGGTCAAATGATTTTTTGATAAGTGTTCCAGGATGAACCAATGGGGAAAGGGCAGTTTTTTCAACAAATGGTTCTGGGAAAACTGCATATCCACATGCAAAAAAATGAAGTTGGTTTCTTACCTAACACTATTCAAAGAATTTAATTTAAAATGGATGTGAGACTTACATGTAAGACCTAAAACCATAAAATATTGAAAAAAAAAAAAAAAAAAGAGGACAAAAACTTCATGACGTTTGCATTTGGCAATGAATTCTTGAATATGACACCAAAGGCACAGGTAACAAAATTAAAAAAAAAAAAAAAAAGGAAAATTGGACCTCACCAAAAACTTTTAAAAATTGTGCATCACAAACATTAACAATAGAATAAAAATGTAACCCACAGAATGGGAGAAAATATTTTAAAATTATATATCTAATATATATCCAGAGTATATAGAGAATTCTTAAAACCAGACAACAACAGAAAACATACAATATGATTTAAAAATGGGCAAAGGATTTGAATAGATATTTCTCCAAAGAAGATACACAAATGTCCAACAAGCACATGAAAAGATGCTCAATATCACTAATCATTAGTGAAATGCAAATCGAAGCTCCAAGATACTACCTTCATTAGGTTAGCTACTATTAAAAAAAGAAAATAAAAGAACAAATTGTGGAAAATGGTATGGTGGGCACCTGGGTGGCTCAGTCAGTTAAGCATCTGCCTTCGGCTCAGGTCATGATCCCAGGATCCTGGAATCAAGTCCTGCATCGGGCTCACTGCTCATAGGGCTTCCCGCATGGGGCTCCCTGCTTCTCCCTCTCCCTCTGCCCCTCCCCCTGCTGGTGCTCTCTCTCTCTCTGGCTCCCTCTCTCTCTCAAATAAATAAATAAAATCTTACAAACAAAAAAACAAAAAAAAACAGTATGGTAATTCTTCAAAAAATTAAAATAGAATTACCATATGACCCTGCAATTCCACTTCTGGGCATATACCCAAAAGAAATGACAGCAAGGACTCAAAAAGTTATTTGTGCTCCCATGTTCATAGCAGCATTATTCACAAAAGCTAAAACATGGAAACAACCCAAGTGACCATGATTGGATGAATGGGTAAAAAAATGTGGTGTGTACATACAATGGAATAGTATTTATAAAAAGGAAGGAAATTCTGTCACATGCTATAACATAGATGAAACTTGAGGACATTACGCTATGAGAAATAAGCCACTCACAAAAGAATAAATACCATGTGATTCCACATATATGAGGTACTTAAACTCATAGAGACAGAAAGTAGAATATTGGTTGTCAGGGCAGGAAGAGGGGGAAATGAGAAGTGATTGTTTAACATGTATAGAGCTTCCATTTTGCAAGGTGAAAAGATCTGTAGAGTTGGATGGTGGTGATGGTTTCACATTATGCATGTATCTAATATCACTGAACTATACCAAGAATTGTTTAAAATTGTAAATTTTATGTCATATATATTTTATTAAAATAAAAAAAATAATTCTGTAGTGCTTAATTTTTTTTATTTGTTCTTAGTATTGTATATGTTTTATTTGCTCTTAGTATTGTATATGTGGATGGATAGGCTTGGTAGAACTCAGAGTTGGGGTCACCCAGACACATTAGTGGGTTGGCCATCTGGGCATCTGCTGGAGGTATCAGTCTACAAAGGATGCTAAAATATCAATGGAATTAATAAGATATAGGGCACCATTTAGCGTTGGTTTCAGCACATAATCCAAATAAAAGCGAAATTATAAATTGTTTTATCTTGCATTGAGTAGACATAATAAATCCTTTATTTTGAATATTAACATGGAACAAGAAGACATTATTTGCCATTTGTTATAACCTATTGCCTTCAGAAGAAGGAGAATCCGAGCAACCAGACTGTCTTTCCTTTAATGAGCACAAACAAAATCCTCACAAACCAAAGCATTTGAAGCCCTTGAAAACAGTTTTAAGAAACAGACCCAGAACACAAAATAAAGAATCTGGAGCAGATTGAAATGGCTCCAGCAGAGAAACTGAGAAGCCTGTGGGAAGGAGTGAAGAGAAAGAGATGTCAGATAAGTAGTCAAGAGCCAGGAAATCTGAGCACAAGAAAAGAAAAAGAGAAAACAGACTAAGCAAATGTGGTATAGAGAAGGATTTTGCTACTTCAAAGCTCAGTGCTGGGCCACAGGAACTCATCATCTCTGTCTTACTTAACAGAATCTTCAGCAAGCTCTACATTTCTCCCTGATGCTCCTAGACAAGTCCAGTTTTGTTCTGGGGTTATCCATGAGAAAGTTGAAGAGAGGACATCTTCTATATGAATGATAAACATCAGCAAAGAGGTATTCAATTTAGATTAAGTGAAACTCTAATCTTTCTCTGGTTCTAGTTTAATGGAATGTTGGGTTGAAGGGAAGGGCGATTATGACCCTGCCAAGGGCATCCTAATGTTCTGGTTGGCCTCAGGTAGATAAAACTTAGTGGATTTACCACGGACCTATTCAAAAGATTTCACGGCCAGCTCTTTCAAGGTACTAATTAAGAGATACCTACAGTTGCATTTAACTAAGCCCAGATAGCATGGGCCATGATTAAAACAGCACCCCCAGGGTAGTACAGCATGAGATTTCAACTCATAGAATGGAGTTCTTCTAGCTTACACAGGATTTTGTTGGTTCTTGGTTTTAATGTAAGATAATTAGTTGAACTGGGAATTGAACAGCGTATAGTGGAAGGTGGAGTTAAAGGAGGATGTGGCCAGGATTTGCAGAAAAATGACACAACCCTGGTGAAGTGCCTTAGTTGGCCTCCCCCACAGTCACCCTATACAAAGCCAGCCCTTGGGAATGTGTTGTAATTTTCTTTTCTCAATGTTATTTTTCTCAGCCTGAGGAAGACTGACAATTCTCTCTGAAACAGGAAACAAGATCTTGAAGAAGGTATGGAGCTATTTTTAAGACCATAAAATGATTATAGAGGAGTCCCTATTGGAAATCTATGTAGGAGAAAGTTACAGTATTTATGCCTCAATATGCCACCATCCAGAAACTATATATTATACAATGGTCATAAAGGAGAAAAACAGAGGGGTACAAGTTTGGTGTGAGCAAAGGAGCTACTGTTCCTGCTGCTGATAATAATAGCTACTGTAGTAGGATGCAGAGTGAAATTTTTCTAGTTGCTCTGTAATTCTGCATTCAGAAAAGAGCCATCAACAAATGGGGCCAGATACAAAGATGGGATAGAAATATTTCTGGAATGATCACCACTAGGTAACTCATCAACCCAGGATGTGTAATGGATGACTGAGGAGGGGCAGAGGAGAAACAGAGTGAGTCATTGTTTTTAAACATTTCAGTCTTAAGGAATAAAACATTCATAGTATCAGAAACATTACTGTCTCTTTATCCTGTGATCCCGCTCACCGCCATACCCCAAAAGCCAAGAGATGGTGAGCAGTGGAGCTCTAAGCAAATCATCCTCAGAGGCTGAGTGTGTTTTTAAGAAAGAGAGACTGGCATTTCACTCACCAGATGATGTTCACGGCATTACAAATCTATAGGGCTGTCCTAATGCTTCCTGAGGGCACTACACTGTGAGAGAGTTCTTGAGGAACTTGACGCGTGTGCCCTCAGAAATGCAAAGAAGACTGATTTTTGCCAGACAAGTTGATATCTGAACATGGGAGGTTTACAAGAGTAGCCCCCACCAATAAGAAAAAGTATGCTGCTCCCATCCCAGATCCCCAAGGCCCCCAGAAGGCATAGAAGGAAGAGGACCTCAGTAGTCCTAGTGGCTCCTTCTGAAAAGAAAATGTTGAAAGTGGATTATTGATGAAGGCAGCCAATGAAGAGACACATATGCCCCCAAAAAAATAGTCTTCATGTGGGACTACATCAAATTAAGAATCTTCTGCATAACAAAGGACATCATCAGCAACATGAGAAGGCAACTGAATGGGAGAAAATATTTGCAAATCATATATCTGATAAAGGGTTAATATGTAAAATATAGGAAGAACTCATACAACTAAATAGCAAAAAAAAAAAAAAAAAAAAATCCACCTAAAAATTGGCAGAGGATCTGAGTACACATTTTTCCAAAGAAGATATACAGATGGCCAAGAGACACATGAAAAGATGCTCAACATCAGTAATCACCAGGGAAATTCATAATGAGATCATAATGAGATCACCTCATACGTGTTAGAATGGTTATCATCAAAACAAGGCGTAAAAGTTTTGGCAAGGATGTGGATAAAAGAAAACCCTTGTGCATTGTTGGTGGGAATGTAAATTGGTACAGCCACTGTGGAAAACAGAATGGAGGTTCCTCCAAGAATTAAAAATAGAACCATCCTATGATCCAGCAATTCCACTTTTGGGTATGTATCTGAAGAAAATGAACCAGCTTCAGAAGATATATGCACCCCTATGTTCATTGCAGCATTATTTATAATAACCAAAATATGGAAACAACCTAAATATCCATTCATGAATGAGTGGATAATGAAAATGTGGTATATGTATAGACACATACACAAAGACACACACACAAACACACACACACACACACACACAAAGGAATGTTATTCAGTCATAAAAAAAAAATGGAATCTTGCCATTTGTGTCAATATGGATGGACCCTGAGGGCATTATGCTAAGTGAAATAAGTCAAGATAGAAAGACAAATGTCATATGATCTCACATGTGGAATCTAAAAAAATATAAAAATAAAACAAAACAAATAGAACTCATAGATACAGGGAACAGATTGGTGGTTATTAGAGTCAGGGTGTGGGGGGTGGTCAACATGGGTGAAGGGAGTCAAGAGGTATAAATTTCCAGTATAAAATAAGTCATGGGATATAATGCACAGCATGAAGACTATAATTAATAATACTGTATTGCATATTTGAAAGTTGCAAAGAGAGTTAATCTTAAAAGTTCTCATCACAGAGAGGTCCCTGTGTGGCTCAGCTGGTCAAGAATCTGACTCCTGAGCTCAGTTCAGGTCTTGATCTCAGGATCATAAGTTCAAGCCCCATGTTGGGCTCCATGCTGGGTGTGGAGATTATTTTAAAAAAATAAATAAATACAACCAAAAAAATATGGGCTGCAAGGTTGGTTCAACATCCACAAATCAATCAATGTGATACAATACATTAATAAAAGAAAGAACAAGAACCATATGATCCTCTCAATAGATGCAGAAAAAGCATTTGACAAAGTACAGCATCCTTTCTTGATCTAAACTCTTCAGAGTATAGGCACAGAGGGTACATACCTCAATATCATAAAAGCCATCTATGAAAAACCCACAGCAAATATCATTCTCACTGGGGAAAAACTGAGAGCTTTCCCCCTAAGGTCAGGAACAAGGCAGGGATGTCCACTCTCACCACTGCTATTCAACATAGTACTAGACATCCTAGCCACAGCAATCAGACAACAAAAAGAAATAAAAGGCATCCAAATTGGCAAAGAAGAAGTCAAACTCTCACTCTTTGCAGATGATATGGTACTTTATGTGGAAAACCCAAAAGACTGCACCCCAAAACTGCGAGAACTCATACAGGAATTCAGTCAAGTGGCCGGATATAAAATCAATGCACAGAAATCAGTGACATTCCTATACACCAACAACAGGACAGAAGAAAGAGAAATTAAGGAGTTGATCCCATTTACAATTGCACCCAAAACCATAAGATACCTAGGAATAAATCTAACCAAAGAGGCAAAGGATCTGTACTCAGAAAACTCTAAAATACTCATCAAAGAAATTGAAGAAGACACAAAGAAATGGAAAAACATTCCATGCTCATGGATTGGAAGAACAAATATTGTGAAGATGTCAATTCTACCTAGAGCCATCTATGCATTTAATGCAATCCCTATCAAAATACCATCCACTTTTTTCAAAGAAATGGAACAAATAATCCTAAAATTTGTATGGACCCAGAAAAGACCCCTAATAGCCAGAGGAATGTTGAAAAAGAAAAACAAAGCTGGTGGCATCACAATTCTGGACTTTAAGCTCTATTACAAAGCTGTCATCATCAAGACGGTATGGTACTGGCACAAAAACAGACACATAGATCAAGGGAACAGAATAGAGAGCCCAGAAATGGATCCTCAACTCTATGGTCAACTAATCTTCGACAAAGTAGGAAATTGGGGGAATTGGACAGCCACATGCAGAAGAATGAAACTAGACCATTTCTTTACACCACACACAAAATAGAGTCAAAATGGATGAAAGACCTAAATGTGAGACAGGAGTCCATCAAAATCTTAGAGGAGAACATAGGCAGCAACTTCTTCAACCTCAGCCACAGCAACTTCTTCCTAGAAACATCACCAAAGGCAAGGGAAGCAAGGGCAAAAATGAACTATTGGGGAGGCGCCTGGGTGGCTCAGTCGTTAGGCATCTGCCTTCAGCTCGGGTCGTGATCCCAGGGTCCTGGGATCGAGCCCCACATCGGGCTCCCTGCTCGGCAGGAAAGCCTACTTCTCCCTCTCCCACTCCCTCTGCTTGTGTTCCCTCTCTCACTGTGTCTTTCTCTGTCAAATAAATAAATAAAATCTTAAAAAAAAAAAAAGAACTATTGGGACTTCATCATGATGAAAAGCTTTTGCACAGCAAAGGAAACAGTCAACAAAACCAAAAGACAACCGACAGAATGGGAGAAAATATTTACAAATGACATATCAGATAAAGGGCTAGTATCCAAAATCTATAAAGAACCTATCAAACTCAATACCCAAAGAACAAATAATCCAATCAAGAAATGAGCAGAAGACATGAACAGACATTTTTCCAAAGACATCCGAATGGCCAACGGACACATGAAAAAGTGCTCAACATTGCTCGGCATCAGGGAAATCCAAATCAAAACCTCAATGAGGTACCACCTCACACCAGTCAGAATGGCTAAAATTAACAAGTCAGGAAACAACAGATGTTGGCGAGGATGCGGGGAAAGGGGAACCCTCCTACACTGTTGGTGGGAATGTAAGCTGATGCAGCCACTCTGGAAAACAGTATGGAGGTTCCTCAAAAAGTTGAAAATAGAGCTACCATACAATCCAGCAATTGCACTACTGGGTATTTACCCCAAAGATACAAATGTAATGATCCAAAGGGGTACGTGCACCCCGATGTTTATAGCAGCAATGTCCACAATAGCCAAACTGTGGAAAGAGCCAAGATGTCCATCAACAAATGAATGGATAAAGAAGATGTGGTACACACACACAATGGAATATTATGCAGCCATCAAAAAAATGAAATCTTCCCATTTGCAATGACGTGGATGAAACTGGAGGGTATTATGCTGAGCGAAATAAGTCAATCAGAGAAAGACATGTATCATATGACCTCACTGATATGAGGAATTCTTAATCTCAGGAAACAAACTGAGGGTTGCTAGAGTGGTGGGGGGTGGGAGGGATGGGGTAGCTGGGTGATAGACTTTGGGGAGGGTATGTGCTATGGTGAGCACTTTGAATTGTGCAAGACTGTTGAATCACAGACCTGTACCTCTGAAACAAATAATACATTATATGTTAAAAAAAGAAGATAGTAGGAAGGGAAAAATGAAGGGGGGTGGAAATCCGGGGTGGAGATGCACCATGAGAGACTATGGACTCTGAGAAACAAACTGAGGGTTCTAGAGGGGAGGGGGTAGAGGGACGGGTTAGCCTGGTGATGGGTATTAAAGTGGGCATGTATTGAATGGAGCACGGGGTGTTATACACAAACAATGAATCATGGAACACTACATCAATCAATCAATCAATAGAAAAAAGAAAAAAAACCAAAAAAATAAATTAAAAAAAAGTTCCCATCAAAGAAAAAATTTCTATGACTACATATAGTAAAAAATATTAAGTAGACTTATTTTGGTGATCATTTTGCAATACATATAAATATGAAATTACTATGTTGTATACCTGAAACTAATATAATGTTTTATGTCAATTATACCTCAAAAACAAGTAATCTTCAGTGGGAGACAGACCCAAGACATCTGGATACCTCTCCAGGAAAACCATACGCTCCATATATGTGCTACCATGTCTGCAGATGCCTCACACATCAGGGGAAAGCCAGGGGCAATTCTGCATCGTGTCAGCACCCCACAGATGTCTATGACCATTACTGGCTAATCAGAGCCCTCCGCTCAAAGTCCAGGAGAGGGATGTCAAGGAGAAGTGAAAGAACAAGCCACACCCAATCTCCCCTGAAAACCTTTTCACCCTCGTTGCAGCCGATGATGGAGACAAAAGCTTTAGGTTCAGTATGAGGTTGGATTTATAACACCATCCTGGACTGAGTTTAGTAATCATAAATCGACAGGAAGTTATGGAATTTTATAATGTTATCCTCAGATGGGAAAATATGCTTCTACTCAGCAAGCTGAAAACAGGGAATAGAGAAGAAAGTAATACTAATCTTTGTATATTAGGCTATATTTTCTGAAAAACTCCATGTTCTAGGTGCTTCGCATATTTCCAAAACCCTACAAAGCAACATTATTAGATCCATTTTTCAGACAAGGAAATTGAGGATGAGAGCAGCTTATCCAAAGTAGAGCATGACTTAGATTCAAACTTGGATCTGACACACACAAATGGTGTGCTTCTGTCCATACATAACATTGTTTTCTCCAGTTTCACTGACCCAAATCACATCAACTTCTTTAATATAAAGTAATAATAACATATACATGATCTAGCCAACTAGAAAAGGTTTTAGGCTCGATTATATATAATTGAAATGCATTTCCTTTAAACTCCTCAGTTCCACCAGTTACTCAAACCAAATGTTGACAAAGGAAATTGTGTCAACCCCATTGCTAAATGTTTTGTATGTTATCACATGCACGCCATAAGGTAAGGATCTGTGATAGTCAGCTTTATGTGTCCACTTGGCTAGGCTATGGTACCCAATTGTTTGGTCAAACACTCGTCTAAATGTCTCTATAAAGATATTCCTGGATGTGATCAACATTGACAATCAGCTGACTTTAAGGAGAGCAAATTACTCTCCATGACGTAAGTGGGCCTTAGCCAATCAGTTGGAGGCCTTCAGAGCAAAGACTGAGGCTTCTCAAAGTAATTCTACCTCAAGACTAACATACAAATCTGTCCTGAGTTTCCAGTCTGCTGGCTTTCCCTGCAAACGCCAGACTCAAGACTATAACATCAATGCTTCGATGAATTTCCAGCCTGCCAAATTGCCCTGCGGATTTCAGACTCTCCAGCTTTCATAATCTTGTCAGCCAACTCTTTAAAATATCTCTTGGTCTCTCTGTCTCTCTCTCTCCTGCACACACATGCTCTCTAGGGAAACCTGACTACCTTTGTACTAGCCCATTCTCCATTCTTTAGTTCCTAGAAATTCCCTCTGTTTGACAGTTTGAATTCTGGGCCTTCACCTTGAATTGTATGACCTACGGCAACCCACAGCACAAGCCTTGGCAGGCAGCAAGTTCTGTTACGAAAGTCTGATTCTGTACTTCATTTGCATCTGTTTGTTACAGCAGATTTCCACCGTTGTACCAGGTGGCCCTCAGAATAACCCTGTGCATTGGGAAGATCAGTGTCATTATCTGCATTTGACAAATGAGGACAGTGAGATTTTTTAAAGTTTAATATTTTTTTCGTATCGATGCAAGTAGACAGAATCCAAACTGGAGTGTGGGTCTCTTTAGGCCTCACCAGATGAACTTGCTTCCACTAATTGGCTCCCTCTTTGTCTTGACAGGAAATATGCCACCCAGTTGGGGATTTTATTTACAGTCTCAGAAAAAGAGGCTGAAACTGACTTTTGATTTGATATAATTAGTAAAACAGGGTCACATGCTGTAACTGAGTGATTTTTCTAAACTTATTTTGCATTTGGAAAAATATAGACACATGCAAAAAACATTGTAGTGAACATCTGCAACATAGCTAAAACCATTACTACTTATTTCAGGAAAGATTATCAAGCAAAATGTGCAATTGTCAAAACACAGATTCTTCCTAGAGAATATTGTTCTCTCACTGTTCAAAAAAATCATGGGTAGGAACAAGAAGAATATACTAGAACACTAGGAATTTTGTTTTCATAGTATTTTAAAGGAAAAAAAATCTAATTACCATAAACATCAAAGTAGGTACTTTTACTTAGAATCTCACTTCCTGAACAGAAAATCTAAAATTGTTTTGCTACTATTGTTACTTTTTTAATGAGCAGCTATCATAGGCCAGGCATCATTCTAGAAGTAAATGCATAGTATAAATCAATTTCACAAAAACCTTTTGAGCATTTTTACAGAGCAGGAAACAGAAACCCAGAGAGGTCAGATAAAGTGTAGAGCTGTGTTTCATTCTGGGCTCAAAGTCTCCAAAACCCAAACCATTTACATTCCACCTGCCTGTAAATGATACATTTTCTCATGAATTGCAATTACTTTGATGCTTTTGCATGTATCTTCAATTCCTGCCTCTTCGTTTATTGCTCCACGAAAACAAGAACATCGGAAAAGGGGGACATTTGTATTTCACTCCTCAGGTGGGAGCCCCAGGTATGTTATTCCATGCTTTAGAGTAAAAGTAGATCATGCTATGTGCCCTTATTCACAAGGGGAATAACCCAGAGCATTTAGTGATAGCTGGGATGTTAATGTGGATGGTTACAGTAGCGTTGCTGGTGCAAATGACTGGTACAATGGGGCCTTTTTCTGGGTAAAAATTACTAGAGGACTTACATGCAACATTCAAGGCAGAGCCTTGATTCTTTTGCGAGTCATTTTATGCATGCTGACCAGCGCTCATCAACTGCCACGCTTGCTAAAGAGCTGCCCAGAGCTCAACTCCTTACACCGGAGAAACAAAAGGGTCTCTTTTTTCTTTACTCTTTCATGAGGTGAAAACCTGGAGGGTACATATAAATTACAAGCACGGGAAAGGGATTTGTGGAAAGATTCTGGAGGGAGTGTAAGGATTCGAAGTTTGAGATGTAGTTGGATATAACCTGATGCTGGAGTGTAGCAAGTATGACTGCAGAATATAAAATAAAAAGTAACTTAAAAATATAGGGAAGAAAGGTCAATAGCAGCAGATCTTCCCTGGTCTTATCAGAGCAGGACAAAGTTTACATCAAGCACACTCTCCTGCGGACGCCTGGGTGGCTCAGTCGGTTAAGCGGCTGCCTTCGGCTCAGGTCATGATCCCAGGCTCCTGGGATCGAGCCCCGCATCAGGCTCCCTGCTCAGCAGATAGCCTGCTTCTCCCTTTCCCTCTGTCTGCTGCTCTGCCTACTTGTGCTATCTCTCTGTCAAATAAATAAATTAAAAAAATATATATATATAGGGGAGAAAGGTCAATAGCAGCAGATCTTCCCTGGTCTTATCAGAGTAGGACAAAAGTTTACATCAAGCACACTGTCCTGGGGATGCCTGGGTGGCTCAGTCTGTTAAGCACCTGACTTCAGGTCAGGTCATGATCTTGGGGTCCTGGAATCAAGCCCCGTCTCTGGCGCCACACTCAGCGAGGAGTCTGCTTGTCCCTCTGCCCCTCTCTCTCTCAAATAAATAAATAAAATCTTTTTAAAAAAACATACTGTCCTTACTGCCCAAGAAAAGGATACATTTTCTCCATAAACTTGCTTTCCTTGGGGCATACCAGAGGAGAGGAAATGAAAACACTTGAAATAATGTCTGTTACAATTGATAATCTAATGAAGATTCACACATGAAATTGCATGTGGATATGTGTGTGTTTATATTATGCTGTTTTGTATTGCTGTGTACATACTCTTTAATTCCTCTGAACAAAGGCATGCAGCAGACCACTCTAGAGGCTGTTTCTGCCCTGACACAGACACCATCAAGTCCCTCTTCCTAGCCAGCATCAAAGGCCTATGGCTCAGGAACACCTGGGTGGCTCAATCAGTTAGGTGTCTGCCTTTGGCTCAGATCATGATCTCTGGGTCCTGGCATCCATCCCCGACTCTGACTCCCTCCCCAGTGGGGAGTCTGTTTCTTCCTCTCCCTTAGCTCCAACCCCTTGCTCATGCTCTCAATCTCTCTCTCTCTCTCAAATAAATAAAAATAAAGTCATTAAAAAAAAAAAAAAAAGCCTATGGCTCAGAGGAAATCAAGCACCAAGACATATTTTTTTTTTTGTATTTTCAGCTCCAGCCCTTCCACTTGATATGTCTCTGACTCTGTTTGATAGCTTTATTTTCTTTTCTCCTGACCCTAGAACTTGAAGTTTGATACCATTTGGGGGCTCTAAGGACTACTCACATTCCTCCTTCTAGTGGAGCTCTCCTGACTTTTTGGATTGTACTAATTGGGGCCAAACAACATCTTGCCCCAGATCTCACAATCCAAAGACATTGGAGTTTATTTTTTCTTGTATTTCATTTGTTCTAGATAGTAACAATATTTTAGCTAGCTGGCTGGCAATAAAGGACAAGTTAAAAAACTAAAATCACAGGCTGTATTTATACATGCTGGCTCATTTTTAAAGTAATGTGGTACAATGAAAAGAAAAGAGTCTTTGGGGATCAGAGATACCTGGGTTCAAATTCAACTTCTATCATTCTAGGGAGAACTTTTGCTTCTAAATTACAAGAATGATCATTTGAAAGACATTTTGAAAGCCATGTTGCAAATGGAAAATCACAAAGGAAAAGGTGAACAGACTTGCCTATGTAAAAATTTGAAGTGAAAGAAAAGTTCCATAGAAATACTAAAAATGAAAGTAAAGGGCAAACGGAAATTGGGAATAAATATCCAGCATGCACATTGACTTTTGAGAAATTATTAGATTGAATATATGAATATTGAATATATAAGGAACGCCTAAAGATCAGCAAGGAAACCACTAACACACCCTGCATATATTGACAAATGATGGGATGGGACAATCAGAAGGACAGCAATGCAAATGATCAATAAGCATTGAAAAAGAAAGTGCTGCGAAATAATAAAAGGATAAAATTAAACATAATAATGGGATCCCACTACCACCTATAAAATCAGATTTTTTTTAATGGGTACTTTTTGGTCATACTATGAGTGGACAATTATTTCTTTGCATGGCTAGCTCCCACTTGTCATTCGGGTCTTTCAAAGTCACTTCCTTTCCTCCAAGAGCTCTCTGACCATGTCACAAATGTCTTCATTATCTCCCACCACCTGCTTTAGTTTTTCTTCATAGAACTAACTTACCATTCTCTGGCATTCTTATTTTTGCTACTAGTTATTGTTATTTCCCCACTGGAATATAAGAAACCTGAGAATAATACCCTGCCTGTCTTTTTTCCCCCAACATCTAGAGAGAGTTCCCATTGTATTGTACAACTAAATAAACATACCCTGATTGAAAGGCTGGAAGGAGTGCATATTTTACACTTAGGGGGTCACAGCTCTGCAATATATCAAGAGTTTTCAAAATAGTCTTCCTTTTGACTCAGTAATCCCACTTCCACAGATTATCTCCAGAAAATAATCAGAAATACACATTGAGATTTATGTACAATGATAGTCATTTCAGTATTATTTGTAATAGCAAAAAAATGAGAAAATAATATAAATGTCCAAAAATACAGGTGGGTAAATAAATTATGGTATATATCTAGTATATAAAATTATGCAATCATCAAAAGTTATGCTGTTGAAAATTATTTTATGACCTAAAAAATTTTAAAAACTGAAATAAAACAGTACATAAAATTTTATATGGAGAATAATCCCAATTTTGCTAATGTATGTATGTAAATAAAGTTATCCTATATGTGCCATAATTCATTGGCCTTTCAACTCATGATCTCCTTTACACCAAATTACAATTGTCTAAGTGCTCATCTGCTGTTACTGAAAGAGTCCTTGTATTTTACCATGTTAATTTCCCCAGGCAACTAGGTTGCCTGGTACATTGTCCCAGGTCTCATAAAACTATCCTCACTATCACTTACTGTCTCAAGTGTCTCCCTCATTTTTTCCAAAGCACCAGTTTTGCCAACGCTCAAGTATTTTCCTTTATACAAGTATAAGTTAATCATGGGATGAGCCCTTGCCTTTGGATAGCTCGGTAATCTGCTTCCTATAATATTTAATGAGAAGGTACACCAAGAATATCAGAATGGAGGTATGATACAGAAAATAACCTATAAACACTGCCTTTAATTGGGTTATCTGTAGACTGACTCTCAGACAGAGAAGTGGGTACAGAAATTTATGGAGAAATGTTCTTGTGAGATAAATTTGTAGGAAAATGAGGATGACAAATTTGGGTAGAGAGAAAAGTTGAACTACAGATATGCTTGCAATGCTCCACTGATCTTACAGTGAGCTCTAGAGCTGGGATGATCCTTCAGAGTTTTCCCAAATTGAGGCAAGGGGCTAGGGTCTTGATTCTCCATATTAGTTGGTCCTTGGCAGTGGAAGAAGGCACATTCCTGCGTGAGGCAATTTCCTGTGGCAGAAAATCATTTCTAGTGAGAGTCTGTGAACCCTCAGCAGCAATATTTCCAGTAGCTGTGGGGAGAGGTGTGTTAGAGCTTAACAGAGAACCTGGGTGGAGGCCCATTATATTAATCTTTGAGGGACTGCTATACCAAAATACCACAGACCATGTGGCTAAATCAATAGAATGTATTTTCTTAAAGGTCTGGAGGCCAGAAATTTAAGATCAAGGTTCTAGACATTCAGTTTCTGGTGAGAGCTCTCATCCTTGCCTCTTTCTCATTGTATAGTCAAATGGTCTTTCTTTGGTTCTTGCACCAGATGACAGAAAAAGCAAGCTCTCTGATTTTGAGCAAACAGGGTGACCATTCTTAAATCAAATCCTGGATACTCATTTTCTACCAGGTAAACTGCAACTACAGAATGTGTTAAAGTCACGCACTGGTGAGCAAGTGCTACAATATCCTATATAATGAACTACTCCAAAACTCAGTAGCTTAAAGCAACAATCATGTGTCTTCAAGTTGGCTGACCTAGATTTTCAGAGAATTAGATGCAGACAATCTATCGGGGCCATGATTTCCCTGTGTCCAAAGAAGAACAAGGGAGGCAGGATTGAACCAAGAGAGAAACCGATATAGGCTGGGTCTGCTGAGATTGACTTCAAGCCGCAGATCAAATCAGAATTGTTCCACGTATCCCTCATCCTTTTTGGAACAGTGGGCTAGCTGAGCCCTGTTCTCCACATGGAGATGGCAGAGGTGAAAGAGTGTAACTATATTTGTCCACTGTGGTTGGAACAATAATAATAATAATACTTAATTGCTTACCACCTGAATTTTGCTTTCTCCTAGATTTTTTCTCTTGTGCTTGGATTATTTCCTATATCTGTTTATGACCTTAATCCCTCTAACAAACAATCTGGTTCAGCTGCCACAGGAGGTCCCTAGGGCAGCGTTTTCCTCTGATTCATGTTCACCTGCCTGCTAAGTGTCAGTTTACTCCTCATTATTTTCCCCTCTAACCCTTAGAGATGTTTCATTCCTTCCTATAAGGCTAACAATGCACTTAAAACCACATTGCTGTTATTTATCCAGCATATATAGATTTTTCAGTGAATAGAAGACCATTCAGAATTCCTAGTTCATCATCTTACTGAAAGGCAAATCTCCTTTTTTCCATCCCTTTATCTTTACAGGTTTCTATTAGAAATGCCTTTGAGACAAGCACTGTGTAATGACCAGATCTCAAAATACATTCTTTGGAATTTCAGGGACAGAAACAGCAGCATGTATGGATCGTCCTATAGATCTGCATGTGCAGTGGTTCAGAAGCCCAGCAGAACGCAGCTCAGGCTCGAGGGGAAGGCTAGGATTGCTGTAGTGTGCTGTGCCAGCTACCCGGCCTCTGCCTGCTGCCCTGTCGGTTGTGTATGCACCCAGCACCTCCAAAGGTGTGATCAGAGATAATGGATGCCTCCTGGATGCACCTGCAGGACAGACAGACTGCCCGATCTACCACCTAAACACTCCACCAGGACCCATTGCCTTAAATGTTCAACGGCAGCAGTTAGTCACGGAGCTCTAGGAGACAAGTCTCAGTCCGTAGTCCTTCTGCTGGGTCCTATTTAATCTCTGTCATTTATACTTATTGTAAGTATCTAGATTTAATTTGCCACTTCAATGTGTTTACACTTTATTTTACTTTAGTATTTTTCTTTTCTTTTTTCTCTCGTCCTATATCCTAGTGTATATATCAAATTTTCTTATGTTTTGAAAATTGTTTTATTTTTTCTGTTGTTTTTACTAATTAATTAAATCAACACCTTATTTTTCCTTTCATAATCTTACTGACTTCTATGTTATTTAAGTCTTTCCTATACTGTTATCTCCCTCTTGACTTCTTCACCCAATCTCACTATCATGTGATCTTCAGCCACAATTTACTCTTACATTATTATGCTTGTTTTTTTTACAACTTTATTGAATTGTAAATGACATACTATAAACTACACATATTTAAATTGTACCATTTGATGTTTTAATGTGTATATATATGTATATATATATACACCTTGAAACAAGTTCCATTTTAAAAATATATACAATAAATTTAATAAGTTATATACCATCTCAATTTTGTTTCTCCTAGATTTTACTTTATCCTTCTTGTTCCTGGATTGCTTCTTCTATGAGAGCTTTCAAAGTAAATTATTTTGTAATAAACTTTCTCAAGTGTCTATGACCTTAGTATCTTTCACTTTAAAACAATAATTTAGTTTGATCTGAAATTCCAGATTTGAAGTCCTCATCCCATCTTTCTGAAAGTATTTATTGCCTTTTTGCATTTGGTAATTCTTTTGAGAACTCTAAGGTTAACTCAGTCTGAATTGTATTCCTTATAAACAATCTGCTTCCATTCCTAGGGTATATTAGAATTTTCCTTAGTATTTAATCTTTCAAAATTTAAATATAATGTGTCAGGTATGGATATCAGCTCTTACTTACCTGTTTGGCTCTTTATAATCTCTGTCAAATGAAGTTCTCTATTTTTAAACAATTCTAAAATTCTCTGTGATTAGATTTTTTAAATACTTCCTCCCCTCCATTTATTTTTTTCTCAGCACTTGAAAATCCTATTATACAGGTGTTGAGACTTCTAATTCTATACTACTTATCTCCATGTTTCTGTCTTTATTTTCATCTCTCTATCCCTTCCTGGTGCCTTCAAGGGAGCTCTACAATGTCATATTCGGCTCACTATCCACTCCTTGGATTTATCCATATAGTTCTTCTACCCATCCACTGAGTTCATTATTTCAGCCACCATGTCTCCCTACCTAATGGTACAATTACCCAGTTTCTATTACATCCTATGTGTTGTGGTTTTAGTGTGGGCAAAGGTGACCGGTTAGAGGAGGTGAACTGGCTTTTGAGCTCCTGGATCTCCAAATCTAGAGGAGCTGTATCAAGATGTGATATGGACCCCAAACTCCTGGGCTTCAGGCCTGATGCCATGAACAAATAAGGCTTTAGGGTGCTTTATGGAAAAGATGTGGCTAATACATAATTTTGATCAAGTGGGTAGATAATGGTAAATTGAATCCATCCCTCAATTCTTTACTTCTTCCTTTAAAAGAATTATAATCAGAGATGGAGACAAACCATAAGAGACTCTTAATCTCAGGAAACAAACAGGGTTGCTGGAAGGGAGGCAGGTAGGGGAATGGGGTGGCTGGGTGATGGACATTGGAGAGGGTATGTGTTGTGGTGATCACTGTGTATTGTGTAAGACTGATGAATCTCAGACTGGTACCCCTGAAACAAATAATACATTATATGTTAATAATAAAAAATAAATAAAGAATTAGAATCAGGCTTTTGGCGTGGCTTCATGGTGAACAGATTTGTCTTCTCCATCCCTTGAGTTGCTTTCATAGTGGAATGTTAGTGGATGTGACATGATCAAAGTGTTATATGTATGTGCACATTTGGGTTGTCCCTTGCACTTCAATGATCCTTAACACCATGCCCAGGAAAGCTACAGTTCCAAAGAGAATACAGAGAGATGTAAAGGCGACTTAAAGACATCCAAGGCCAGGGACCAATTCCAGTTGAACCACGGACATGCAACTAATAAAACATTAAAACTGTCATGGCAAGCCACTGAGTGAGGTATCTATTTGTAGCAGCATTATTAGGCAATAGCTGACAAATACAGTATGTACCACTGGTTATTTCTCAAGACCGTGTGTTCAGTATTAATGTGGATAATATCTTCCCTCATTTTTTAAGGACATTTACTTTGTTCGTTTTATATTATTGTGCTATCTGTTATTCATACCCCTTAGGGTACCCCCCAGTGTCTCACCAGAAGGGCTGCACTTTCCAAGAGCTGCTTCCCTTGGTTGAACTTACTCAACTCCCAGGGCTGCAGGAGGTGGCATTACTGAGATAGGCAGCAGATGGAACCTGTTGGGAATCACTCTCATGGCCTTCCAAGCTTGACCCTGCTCTGACATGATCCTCTAGCCTGTGATAAAAGTTGGACTATATGGGAGCTGCTCCAGGCAAAAAGTGCAAGCATGCTAGTGTTGAAGGGGTGAAAAAACAAATTTAGGAGGCTTTCTAGAGTTTTGTTCCCCTAGAGAAAATTTTCTCTCTGTGCTGTGCACACATGCTGGGACACAGCTGCGTCTGATATTTTCTCAGGGAAAACACATTTCTCTATTAATTTTCTCTTTGTGCCTGACAAGTTTAAATATTAAAGTATAAAATATGTTTTCAATTCTGACTCTTTGTGTAGTTTGTTATCTTTATATAGTGAGGGCTTAATTTGAAAGCCATAAAGTGTTCTCCAATCATCCTAAAATATCAATAATGACTGAATAGTTACAAAATTTACAGAAGTTAGAAATATTAGCTCCAACTAGTCCTTTTTTAGTTTCCTGTACTTTAATTGATGTATAGTGTAGATCTAGTTGTTCAATTTGTTTTCTGGCAACATTAATTCTTCCTTTTAGTCATCTAAATACCTTTTACACATTGCCTAAACTATTTATAATGAGATTTCCTAATATTGTCTTCCATGTTGACCCCAAATAAACACCAACTCCTTGCCGTGCAAAGGTGTTGCATATTGAGTTATATTTTATAGTCAGTGGAACGCATTCATCAGGCTCAATACTTGTAATTCCAACATTTCTAATAAAATATGCAAATAAATGAAAATGGAAATTAGATCCATGAAAAATACAATGAAAATTGTTATAACCAAAGTACAGGATAAAAATACATTAGCCTTAGTGTAGTTGTCAACAACTGTCTGAAAATTTGCTTGTTCTGGCTCTATTAATTCTTGGTCAATAACCTCACATAATCTCTGTGTAACTTCATTTTTCCTTCTGCTCCTCTACCCCAAAAGATGATAGCAGCTTTATGTAATTACTGATTTTTGGATAGCAACATAAACCTTCCTATACTTTGTGTCCAAGTCCCAGTATTAAAATTCCTCTTTCTTAAATACCTAGAGGAATTTCTGGACTTCTGCCAATATCCAGATAGGCCAGATTTCCTCAGGATTTCAGGTTATGACAATAAACTTTTTGCTTGATAAAATTCTATCTCATTTCCAAGACTCACTGCATTTATCTGATTTCCAAGACTCTTTACATCTAAAGAGAGGTAAAATAAATATATCCAAGCACAGGATTTGGTTTTCTTCAAAAATTATCCAAGGGGAACAAACACTATTTAAAAAGTAAAAAAAAAAAACAAAAACAAAAAATGAAAATACAGTTCAAAGACAAGAGAAGAAGAAAAGCATTCTGAAGTAATTATAGTAAATATTCTTAAAGAGAGTAGAGCAAACATTATATCCAAACCAAAAACAACCTTCTCAGATAATGATAGACCAATACTTCCTATTTTCTTTATCTAAGTATTTCTTATATTCAATAAGAAAAGATGCATCAAGACAGGGGAATAAATATATGTATATCACCTCTTACCTCAAGGTCCTAAAATAAATATGAAAGGCATTATGGTATTTAAAAATTTTAATCCATAACAGCCTTGGCATGAGCACACATACACATACACATACACAAACACAATTAAACAATTTGTGGAATTCAGGAAAGATAATTTATGAGGGAAACCAGCAGGAGAGAAAGACTGCAGAATGAGAATCACACTGGTGGTTCAGGGGAAGAATGGGCTTCCTGGAAAACCTATTGGCTTAAGAATGTGCATTCAAATCGGTTCTAGTAATCTGAATTGGTATCTCCTGTAATCAGAACTACATCTAAAGAGAGGTAAAATAAATATATCCAAGCACAGGATTTGGTTTTCTTTGAAAATTACTCAAAGGGAACAAACACTATTTAAAACGTAAAAAAAAAAAAAAAATGGGGGTGCCTGGGTGGTTCAGTCATTAAGCGTCTGCCTTCAGCTCAGGTCATAGTCCCAGGGTCCTAGGATCAAGCCCCACATTGGGCTTCCTGCTTGGCGGGAAGCCTGCTTCTCCCTTTCCCACTCTCCCTGCTTGTGTTCCCTCTCTCTCTATGTCTCCATCTGTCAAATAAATAAATAAAATCTTTAAAAGTAAATAAATAAATAATAATAAAAAGTAAAAAAAAAGAAAATACAGTTCAAAGACAAAAGAAGGAGAAAAGCACTCTGAAGTAATTATACTAAATATTCTTAAAGAGAGTAGAGCAAACATGATATCCAAATCAAAAACAACCAAAAAGTGTCTTTTACACCATAAAAAAATAAAGAATTCAGAAATTTAAAATGTGAAATTAGTTTTTTTCAAGGAACCAAGTTGTACTATGTAACTGAACTAAAACAACTGAATTAGTGTGTTGAAGGATGGAGCAGATGACTTCCCTCTTCCTAAAAAATGGTTTGTGGAGGTCAAGAACCATGAAGAGTAAAATCAAAAGTTCCAAAATACACCTAATAGTAATTCCAGACCAAGAGAAAGGAGAGAATAAAGGAGGGGAAGTAATCAAAGAAATAATGACAGAAAATTCTTAGAGCAGAATAGTGATGTTAACAAAATTCAAGGTAGAATCAATGAAAAGAAAAAACAAACAAAACACAAAAAAAACTCCTAGGCATAATGTGATGAAATTTTACAACTGAAAAGGTAAAGAAAAATCATTTCTTAATTGTTGAAAAAATAAATGGGAAAAACGTTATTTAAAATAAACTAAAATAAGATTGGTGCCTGTTAATAACACTAAATATGGAGCATTCAATTCAAAGAAATATTTTATTTCTTTGAGAATGAAATACTTTATTGAAATTATAAGCAGCTAACAAAGACAAAAATATATTTTCAGGCATACATAGATTTAGAAATACTGCCATTACAGAGGCCCTTTCTAAATATAATTACATAATATTATATATATACATATATAATGTAATATTTTTAAGAAAGAGGAAGTTGTAGAATAGAGAAAGAATTGTGAAAACAGGGGCACCTGTGTGGCTCAGTTGGTTAAGTGTCTGACTCTTGGTTTTTGACTCAAGTCATGATCTTACAGGTCCTGAGATCCAGCCCCAAATAAGGTTCTGTGCTCAGTGGGGAGTCTGCTTAAAGATTCTCTCCCTCTTCTCATCCCCCAACTCACATTCTCTCTCTCTCAAATAAATAAATAAATCCTTAAAAAAATAATTGTGAAAACAATATTACTAAATAATAATAATAAGTCAAAATAGCTATTGAAATATAAAAGATAAAAAACTAGTAATTACTTGGAGTTAAAAATCACAGATGATCTCCATGTTGTAGTTGGGAGGAAAGGCGCAGTAGGGAGCATTCTGAGGGGTTGTTTTGTTCTGGTAGTCTTCAGATATTGGGGTTAAAAAGTAAGGCTTGGCTTAAAAAGTAAGAAAAAAAATGTTTCCTTAAAAGAATAAGTTAATAATTTACTTGAAATAGTAGAAAATGATAAATGTAATATATAGTTTAAAAATAATTGCAAGATGCTCCACATCATATATCATCAGGGAAATACAAATTAAAAAAACGATTAGATACCACTGCACACTGATTAGAATGGCCCAAATTCACACCAACAGCACCAATTCTGAGGTTGCAGAGCAACAGATAACTCTAATAAATTGTTGGTGGGGATGTAAAATAGCACCGCCTCTTTGGGAAACAGGCAGTTTCATAGAAAACTAAACATACCCTTTTTTTTTTAATTTTATTTTTTTTAATTATGTTATGTTAATCACCATACATTACAACATTAGTGATTTTTTAATTTTTTTATTGTTATGTTAATCCCCATACATTACATCATTAGTTTTAGATGAAGGGTTCCATGATTCATTGTTTGTGCATAACACCCAGTGCTCCATGCAGAACGTGCCCTCCTCAATACCCATCACCAGGCTAACCCATCCTCCCACCCCCCTCCCCTCTAGAACCCTCAGTTTGTTTTTCAGAGTCCATCGTCTCTCATGGTTCGTCTACCCCTCCGATTTCCCCCGCTTCATTCTTCCCCTCCTGCTATCTTCTTCTTCTTCTTCTTTTTTTTTTTTAACATATAACGTATTATTTGCTTCAGAGGTACAGATCTGTGATTCAACAGTCTTGCACAATTCAAAGTGCTCACCATAGCACATACCCTCCCCAATGTCTATCACCCAGCCACCCCATCCCTCCCACCCCCCACCACTCCAGCAACCCTCAGTTTCTTTCCTGAGATTAAGAATTCCTCATATCAGTGAGGTCATATGATACATGTCTTTCTCTGATTGACTTATTTCGCTCAGCATAATACCCTCCAGTTCTATCCACGTCCTTGCAAATGGCAAGATCCCATTCCTTTTGATGGCTGCATAATATTCCATTGTGTGTGTGTGTGTGTGTGTGTGTGTGTGTATATATATACGGAATATATATATATATATATTATATATATATTCCACACAATGGAATATTATGTGATGTATATATATATATATATACCACCATTTCTTTATACAGTCATCTGTCGATGGACATCTTGGCTCTTTCCACACTTCGGCTATTGTGGACATTGCTGTAATAAACATCAGGGTGCATGTATCCCTTTGGATTCCTACATTTGTATCTTTGGGGTAAATACCCAGTAGTGCAATTTCTGGGTCATATGGTAGCTCTATTTTCAACTTTTTGAAGAACCTCCATACTGTATTCCAGAGTGGCTGCACCAGCTTGCATTCCCACCAAAAGTGTAGGAGGGTTTACCCTTATTCCGCATCCCCGCCAACATCTGTCATTTCCTGACTTGTTAATTTTAGCCATTCTGACTGGTGTGAGGTGATATCTCATTGAGGTTTTGATTTGGATTTCCCTGATGCCGAGCGATGTTGAGCACTTTTTCACGTGTATGTTGGCCATTTGGATGTCTTCTTTGGAAAAATGTCTGCTCATGTCTTCTGCCCATTTCTTGATTGGATTATTTGTTCTTCGGGTATCGAGTTTGATAAGTTCTTCATAGATTTTGGATACTAGCCCTTTATCTAATATGTCATTTGCAAATCTCTTTTCCCATTCTGTCGGTTGTCTTTTGGTTTTGTTGACTGTTTCTTTTGCTGGGCAAAAGCTTTTTATCTTGATGAAGTCCTAATAGTTCATCTTTGCCCTTGCTTCCCTTGCCTTTGGGGATGTTTCTAGGAAGAAGTTGCTGTGGCTGAGGTCAAACAGGTTGCTGCCTGTGTTCTCCTTTAGGATTTTGAGGAACTCCTGTCTCACATTGAGGTCTTTCAACCATTTGGAGTCTATTTTTGTGTGTGGTGTAAGGAAATGGTCCAGTTTCATTCTTCTGCATGTGGCTGTCCAATTTTCCCAAAACCATTTGTTGAAGAGACTGGCTTTTGTCCATTGGACCTTCTTTCCTGCTTTGTCGAAGATTAGCTGAGGATAGAGTTGAGGGTCCATTTCTGGGCTCTCTATTCTGTTCCATTGATCTATGTGTCTGTTTTTGTGCCAGTACCATACTGTCTTGATGATGACAGCTTTGTAATAGAGCTAGAAGTCTGGGATTGTGAAACCATCAGCTTTGCTTTTCTTTTTCAACATTCCTCTGGCTATTCGAGGTCTTTTCTGGTTCCATACAAATTTTAGGATTATTTGCTCCATTTCTTTGAAAAAAAGTGGATGGTATTTTGATAGGGATTGCTTTGAATGTGTAGATTGCTCTAGGTAGCATTGACATCTTCACAATATTTGTTCTTCCAATCCATGAGCATGGAACGTTTTTCCATTTCTTTCTGTCTTCCTCAATTTCTTTGATGAGTATTTTATAGTTTTCTGAGCACAGATTCTTTGCCTCTTTGGTTAGATTTATTCTTAGGTATCTTATGATTTGGGGTGCAATTATAGATGGGATCGACTCCTTAATTTCTCTTTCTTCTGTCTTGTTGTTGGTGTAGAGGAATGCCACAGATTTCTGTGCATTGATTTTATATCCTGCCACTTGACTGAATTCCTGTATGAGTTCTCGCAGTTTTGGGGTGGAGTCTTTTGGGTTTTCCACATAAAATATTCTATCATCTGCAAACAGTGAGAGTTTGACTTCTTCTTTGCCGATTTGGATGCCTTTGATTTCTTTTTGTTGTCTGATTGCTGTGGCTAGGACTTCTAATACTATGTTGAATAGCAGTGGTGAGAGTGGACATCCCTGCCATGTTCCTGACCTTAGGGGGAAAACTCTCAGTTCTTCCCCATTGAGAATGATATTCACTGCGGGTTTTTCATGGATGGCTTTATGATATTGAGGTATGTACCCTCTATGCCTATACTCTGAAGAGTTTTGATCAAGAAAGAATGCTGTACTTGGTCAAATGCTTTTTCTGCATCTATTGAGAGGATCATATGATTCTTGTTCTTTCTTTTATTAATGTATTGTATCACATTGATTGATTTGCGGATGTTGAACCAACCTTGCAGCCCAGGGATAAATCCCACTTGGTCGTGGTGAATAATACTTTTAACGTACTGTTGTATCTTATTGGCTAGTATTTTGGTGAGAATTTTTGCATCCATGTTCATCAAGGATATTGGTCTGTAATTCTCCTTTTTGATATGATCTTTGTCTGGTTTGGGGATCAAGGTAATGGTGGCCTCATAAAATGAGTTTGGACGTTTTCCTTCCATTTCTATTTTTTTGGAACAGTTTCAGAAGAATAGGAATTAATTCTTCTTTAAATGTTTGGTAGAATTCCCCTGGGAAGCCCTCTGGCCCTGGGTTTTTGTTTGTTGGGAGATTTTTGATGACTGCTTCAATTTCCTTAGTGGTTATAGGTCTGTTCAGGTTTTCTATTTCTTCCTGGTTCATTTTGGTAGTTGATACATCTCTAGAAATGCATCCATTTCTTCCAGATTATCTAATTTGCTGGCATGTGTTGCTCATAATATGTTCTTATAATTGTTTGTATTTCTTTGGTGTTGGCGGTGATCTCTCCTCTTTCATTCATTTTTGTTGATTTGGGTCATTTCTTTTTTCTTTTTGATAAGTCTGGCCAAGGGTTTATCAATCTTGTTAATTCTTTCAAAGAACCAGCTCCTAGTTTCGTTGATCTGTTCTACTGTTCTTTTGGTTTCTATTTCATTGATTTCTGCTCTGATCTTTATTATTTCTCTTCCCCTGCTGGGTTTAGTCTTTATTTGCTCTTGTCTCACCAACTCCTTTAGGTGTAGGGTTAGTTTGTGTATTTGAGACCTTTCTTGTTTCTTGCGAAAGACTTGTATTGCTCTATACTTTCCTCTTAGGACTGCCTTTGCTGTATCCCAAAGATTTTGAACAGTTGTGTTTTCATTTTCATTGGTTTCCATGAATTTTTTAAATTCTTCTTTAATTTCCTGGTTGACCCATTCATACTTTGGTAGGATGCTTTTTAGCTTCCATGTATTTGGGTTCTTTCCAACCTTCTTCTTGTGATTGAGTTCTAGTTTCAAAGCGCTGTGGTCTGAAAATAGGCAGGGAATGATCCCAATCTTTTGGTACCAGTTGAGACCTGATTTGTGACCTAGGATGTGATCTATTCTGGAGAATGTTCCATGGGCACTTGAGAAGAATGTGTATTCTGTTGCTTTGGGGTGGAATGATCTGAATATATCTGTGAAGCCCATTTGGTCCAGTGTGTCATTTAAGGTCTTTATTTCCTTGTTGATCTTTTGTGTAGATGATCTGTCCATTTCAGTGAAGGGGTGTTAAAGTCCTCCACTATTATTGTATTGTTGTCTATGTATTTCTTTGCTTTTGTTACTAACTGCCTTATATAATTGGCTGCTCCCATGTTAGTGGCATAGGTATTTACAATTGTTAGATCTTCTTGTTGGATAGACCCTTTAAGTAGGATATAGTGTCCTTCCTCATCTCTTATTACAGTCTTTGGTTTAAAATCTAATTTGTCTGATATAAGGATTGCCACCCCCGCTCTCATTTGGTGTCCATTAGCATGGTAAATGGTTTTCCACCCCTTCACTTTCAATCTGGCAGTGTCTTTGGGTCTAAAATGAGTCTCTTGCAGACAGCATATCAATGGGTCTTGTTTTTTTATCCAATCTGATAGCCTGTGTCTTTTGAATGGGACATTTAGCCCATTTACATTCAGGGTAACTATTGAAAGATAGGAATTTAGTGCCATTGTATTGCCTGGAAGGTGACTGTTACTGTATATTGTCTGTGTTCCTTTCTGGTCTATGTTGCTTTTAGGCTCTCTCTTTGCTTAGAGGAGCCCTTTCAATATTTCTTGTAGGGCTGATTTCGTATTTGCAGATTCCTTTAGTTTTTGTTTGTCCTGGAAGCTTTTTATCTCTCCTTCAATTTTCAATGACAGCCTAGCTGGATATAGTATTCTTGGCTGCATATTTTTCTCATTTAGTGCTCTGAATATATCCTGCCAGTCCTTTCTGGCCTGCCAGGTCTCTGTGGATAGGTCTGTTGCCAATCTAATGTTTCTACCATTGTAGGTTACATATCTCTTCTCCCGAGCTGCTTTCAGGATTTTCTCTTTGTCTCTGAGACTCGTAAGTTTTACTATTAGATGTCGGGGTGTTGCCCTATTTTTATTGATTTTGAGAGGGGTTCTCTGTGCTTCCTGGATTTTGATGCCTGTTTCCTTCGCCAAATTAGGGAAGTTCTCTGCTATAATTTGCTCCATTATACCTTCTGCCCCTCTCTCTCTTTCTTCTTCTTCTGGGATCCCAATTATTCTAATGTTGTTTCGTCTTATGGTATCGCTTATCTCTCGAATTCTGCCCTTGTGATCCAGTAGTTGTTTATCTCTCTTCTTCTCAGCTTCTTTATTTTCCATCATTTGGTCTTCTATCTCACTGATTCTCTCTTCTGCCTCATTTATCCTAGCAGGTAGAACCCCCATTTTGGATTGCACCTCATTAATAGCCTTTTTGATTTCCACTTGGTTAGATTTTAGTTCTTTTATTTCTCCAGAAAGGGTTTCTCTAATAACTTCCATGCTTTTGTCAAGCCCAGCTAGTATCTTTAAAATCATCATTCTGAACTCTAGTTCCAACATCGTACTGATGTCTGTATTGAGTAGGTCCCTGGCAGTCAGTACTGCCTCTTGTTCTTTTTGTTGAGGTGATTTTTTCCATCTTGTCATTTTGTCCAGAGGAGAATAGATGAATGAGAGAACAAAATGCTAACAGGGTAACAACATCCCCAGAAAATATATTCTAAACAAATCAGAAAAGACCTGAAACCAGGGGAAAAGGAAAGAAAGAAAAAAGAAAAAGATAAAGATAAAAACAAACAAAAACAGAAAAAAAAACAAAAAAAAAAGAATATGATCAAATATGATCAGGCTGGTGCATAGATCAGTGCCACACACTAGATTTTGGATGTATTTTGGTCTGTTAGAAGAAAGTGCCTCCTAAAATTTTAATATGTACAAAAATAAAGGTTAATATGATGAAGGGATGGAATATGACTGTAAAGATGAAAATTATAAAAAATTTTATAAAAGGAATTGATAAGATAAGAAGTTGTTTGAAAAAAGAAAGAAAAGGATTAAAAAAAAAGAAAAGAAAAGGGAGAGAATGTGATCAGGTAGTAGACTAGAACAAAGCCATATACTAGAGATTTAGGGTATATTTTGATCTGTTAGAAGAAACTGTATCTCAAAGTTTTAAAGAGAGAACCAAAAATGCCAAAAATAAGGGTAACTACTATGAAGGGATAGAATATGACTCTAAAAATGAAAAATAAAAATGTTTTTTAAAAAAGGGATTGATAAGATGTTATTTGAAAAAGGGAAAAAGAAAAATTCAAAAAAAAAAATTAACTTTGTAAGACTAAATAATCATGGTAAAAAAGCCTTGAATTCTTTGTGCAGTATTCCCCTAGCACTGGAGTTCTGCCATTCTCATTGATCAGTAAATTTGGTCTTGGCTGGCTGTTCTTGCTGATCTTCTGGGGGAGGGGCCTGTTGCTGTGGTTCCCAAATGTCTTTGTAGGAGGCAGAATTGCCCTGCCCTTGCTGGACCGGCCTAAGCAATCTGCTCCAATTTGCTCTCAGGAGTTTTGTTCCCTGCAAGCTTTCCATTTGGCTTTGGAGGACAAGAGTGAAAATGGCGGCCTCCCAATCTCTGCCCCAGAGGAGCGGAGTACTCGGGCCCCCACTCCTCAGTGCGCCCCCAGAGAAAAGCAGTCAGTCACTCCCGTCTCCCCCGTCTCTGGCCACACCCCATGCTCACCCAGCCTGAGACCAAGCATTTCTATCTCTGGCACATGACCGCATGTGGAGTCTCCAAACCCAGCAGGTCCCTGCGGTGCACTCTCGTGCAGCTCCTCCCGGGGCAGGAAATGGAGTCTCCCCGGATCTGCCGCTTGTTGGGTCCCTGCTGGAGGAGCAGTGGCCCGACTGTGCTGTGGATTATGGTTTATGGCAACCCCGAGCTGAGAGCCCCCTCCTCGGCTCCGTCTCTGCAGCCGACTTCCCTGCTCTGATACCTGGGAGCTCTGCCGCACTCAGGCACCCCCAGTCTTTCTGTGACCCCGAGGGTCCTGAGACCACACTGTCCCGCGAGGGTTCCACCCCCCGCTTAGTCACTGGAGCGACGTCCCTCAGCAGAGCCAACTTCTAAAAGTTCTGATTTTGTGGTCTCTATCACTTGCCAGAAGCGGCCGACGGAGGCCCCCTCCCCCACCGTCTATCCTCCCGAATATTGCCTCAGATTCATTTCTCCGCACATCCTACCTTTCAGAAAGTGGTCAATTTTCTGTTCAGAGAGTTGTTGCTATTCTTTTCTTCAATCTCCTGTTGAGTTTGTAGGTGTTCAGAATGGTTTGATCCCTATCCAGTTGAATTCCTGGGACCAGACGAAACCCAGGTCTCCTACTCCTCTGCCATCTTGCTCTGCCCCCCAAAACTAAACATAGTCTTAACATATAATCTAGAAATCACACATCTTGGTATTTATCCAAAGGAACATGAAAATTATGTCCACACAAAAACTTACACACAGTTGTTTACAGCAGCTTTCCTCAAGGTTGCCAAAACTTGATGCAACCAAGATGTCCTTCAGTAGGCGAATAGATAAGTAAATTGTGGTGCATGTAGACAATGAGATATCATTCAGTGCTAAATAGAAATGAGTCATGGGGCCATGAAAATACATAGAAGAAACTTAAGTTCATATTACTAAATGAAAGAAGACAATCTAAAAAATTACACACTGTGTGATTCCAAATATAGGGCATTGTGGAAAAGGCGAGACTACGGAGACAATAAAAATATCAGTTGTGGACAGAAGTGAGGGGCTCGAGGTAAGCAGGCAGAGCACAGAAGAATTTTAGATTTGTGAAAATACTCTGCATAATATAATGACAGAGATATGTCACTGTACATTTGTCTCATCCCATACAATGTACACTGAGAGTGAAATCTAAAATAAACTATGGATTTAGGATGATGATGATGATGTATCAATGTGAGTTTATCCTTGGTAAAAAAAAAAAAAAAAATGTATCATTCTGCTGAATGATGTTGATAGTAGGGGAGGCTATGCATGTGTTGGGGCAGAAGATATAGGGGAAATCTGTACCTTCCCTCAATCATGCTAGAAACCTAAAACTGCTATAAAAAAATAGTCTTTCAAAGAGAATGAAATAACTTGAAAAATTATAAAACACAGTGAAATAAAACATAATGCTATCAGTCTAATAAATCTCAGGAAGGAAGAAAAAGACAGTAAAAAGAAAAATAAAATAAAACATGAATATTGAAGCCTATTGCACATACATCATTCAATAGGTGTCTAGAATAAATACAAATATGCTACAATCACAATAAAAGTAAATGGATTCAAACCGTCGTCCTCCACTCCCTAATAATTCTGATTGCTGATTATTATTTATGATTGCAGAGATAAAGACACAGAAAAGAGTAGCCATCGTTGCAAACCCTTCTCCCTCTGGATGAAGCAACTTCAAGATGATTTAAAGGCCCAGCTCCTTCCCCTCTCTCATTTTTCTCCTTTTTCTTTTTGGGAGCCAGACATTTAAGGATTAGGACATTTCAAAGCAACGACATATATGGGGAAGACAGCATGCATGACTGAGGAAAAACAGAAGCTCACAAAAGACCTGAGAACAACTTCAGTTTACACCTTCAGCAGATCCCCCACACAGAGACACCCTACAAACACCACCACCACCTCCACCACCAGCACCACCACAATACCAGCAAGCCCTGGGGAAGGTGGAAAATCGGATCTTTGGAATTACCGCATTTTAATAAAAATGTTCAACAAAAATTATGAGACATACAAAGAAACATGGTCCACTCAGGAGAAAAAATAAATAAATCAATAGAAACTATCCCTAAGAAAGACCAGACAATACACATACTATACAAAGGCTTTAAAACCACTCTCTCAATGCCTAAAAAATAATAGAACATATGGACAAAGTCAAGAAAATGATGTATGAATGAGATGGAAATATAAACAAAGGGACATAAAACATAAAAAGGAAACAAAAGGAAATTTTGGATGGAAGTGAAAAGTAAAATAACTGAAATAAAAATCCACTAGAGAGATTCAAAAGCAGATGTGAACAGGCAGAATAATAAATTTAAAAAAATCAATAATCCTAAAGATAGGGCAGTTGTAATTATTAAGTCTGAGGAACAAAAAGAAAAAAGATGGAAGAAAAATGAACAGAGCCTAAAGAACCTGTGGGACACTTTCAAAAGGACCAGCATAGGCACTATGAGAGTAGCAAAAGGAGAAGAGAGAGAGAAAGGGACAGAGCTTATTTAAAGAAATAGCAGCCCCAAATTTCCCAATTTTGTTGAAAAACATGAATATAAATACTCAAGATGCTCAATGAGTTCCAAACTGGATAAACTCAGAGACCCACACAGAGGCACATTATAATCAAGCTATTCAAAGACAAAGACAAAGAGAGAATCTGGAAAGCAGTAAGAGAGAAGTGACTTGTCACATTCAAGGGGTCCCCAGTAACTATCAAATTTCTCATCAGAAACTTTGGAGGCTAGAAATTAGTAGATTGATATATTCAAAGTGCTGAAGGAAGAAAACTGTCAACTATGAATTCTGACAAGACTGTTCTTGAAAAATGAGGGTGAAATTAAGACATGCCCAGATAAACAAAAACTAGAAAATTTCTTACCTCTTAGACTTTCTCTATAAGAAATCCTAAAGAAAGTCCTTCAGATTGAAATGGAAGGACTCTAGACAGTAACTCAAAGCCATTTGAAGAAATACAGGTCTCTGGTAAAGGTAAATGCATCGGCAATTATAAAAGTTAGTTTTATTGTAACTTTGGCTTGTAATTCCATTTTTTATTTTCTAAATGATTTAAGATACTAATGCATTATAAAAACAATTATTAGTCTGAATTGGAACACACACTGCATGTATGTGTCACTGTATGTGACGTTTTTGAATTCAGTAACTGAAATGAGTGGGGGTGGAGGTGTAGAAGATCAGAGTTTTTAAGTGTTATTAACATTATGCTGGTATAAATTAGAGGGTTATAACATTATGATGTTAAATGCGATCCCCAGGTTAACCTCAAAAAGTAGCTATAGAATATCCACAAGAGGAATGAAAAGGGAAGCAGTGTGTTTGTTTCATTACAAAATGTCCTTCCAAATCCTACAATGAGCTTGTATCACAAAGCTACAATAGACTGCTTTGTGATACCCCCTTCATCTTTATTATTTTATTTTTAGTATTTCAGTTCTCTCTGACCTTTGTACTTCCCTAAGTTATTCTGTGTGATAATTATGATCACCATTAATATTGCCATTTTCATTTACAATAAAAATACATGTTAATTTAACAACAATTTTGACACCATTTTTTCTTGCATCCCTCTTCCTTCCTTGAGAGTTCCATTTACTTCTGGCAGAAATGCCTCTTTAGTCGGTCTGTTATGAAAGGTCTGATTAGTAAACTCTCTCTTATTTGTATTTCTGAAAACATCCTTATTATATGCACACTGTTTAATGTAGTTTAGGTGGATAGAAAATTATTGGCTGAGCAATTTTTTCCTCAGAACTTTGAGAACAATATCTGAATGTTTTCTGTTATTTTTTCCTGATAAAATATCAGTCACATTCTTCTTCCTCTTACATATGATATTTTCACTTGTGAGCCTTTTAAGAAGTCTTTCATTATTTTTGAAGTTCTACATCATCATTTGGTAGCCTAGGTGTGGAATTATCTTCTGCACATTGGACCACACCTATGCAACCCCCAACTTCTCATTATGATGTGTTGTGGATTGCACTGCATCAACTTGGTTATGCTGATACCAATTTCATGTGGTTCTGAGTTGGAATTGGTCTAACAAGAAACTTAAGAGACTTTTGGAAGATGAATATGAAGGCCCTTCTCATCAGAGGCAGGAAGAGATAGATAGATAGATAGATAGATAGATAGATAGATAGATAGATGATAGATAGATAGACAGATAGATAGATATAGGTAGATAGATGATAGATGATAGATAGATAGATAGATAGATAGATAGATAGATGATAGATAGATAGATGATAGATAAATAGATGATAGATAGATAGATGATAGATAGATAGATAGATAGATGCAGAGTTTCTAAAGGGTTCTAGCTTGTCTTCTCTCTCTACTGGCAGTGCATTCAGATTTTCTTCCAGACTGTCAGCCCTGCTAACCGATGGCAGCCCCAGGGCTACCATAAGATACTTGCCAGACAAATTAAAGAAGAAATAACCAAGCAGAGAGAGCAATTTTCCCTAGATTTTTCATTGGTTCCTTTTTGTGGTCCAACTCTGGCAGGTGCAAATGCCTGCCAGAGTTGTCCCAGTTTTCCTTTGGGGTCTGACTTTTGCACTCATGCCAATTTTTCAAAAGGGCACGTTAGTAATACTTCACTGATTCTTCAATTTCCCCTCCAATTGCTTACTTCCCTAGCTTCACCCACAATTGTGTAAGGTCTTATCCCTATAATAAAAATGTTATTCACAATACAGTGGTTCTGTCTCTTTGATTCCATTTGACTTGTATACGTTACTCCTTAGCAACATCCTACAATTCTATGGCATGGGAGAATAAAAAAACTGAAAAAAAGATTAATGTTCCAAATATACGGAGATTACTGATTGAAAAATTAATAAGTTAAATGTGCTTCAATCACAAACAAGGATCTTTTCATTCTCTTTCACTACATTTATCCTGACTCTGCCTGTCCACATTTTTCACATATCATAGACACTTACTTTTAGAATTTATCTTTGTATGTTCAAAACAGAAAGGAAAAAGCAAAGTTAGTTTCAGCAGAATGTCCAACAGTGGTGTTGATAAGCTATATATGGGAGATTATTAAGATTATACTTTCAGGAATCATTTCTATAGTTTGTTATATATGGGAGATTATTCATTTTCCTCACGTTCCAAAGTGCATAGCATGATGACCATAGCTAACAGGTTCAATAATATATAGGAAACTTACTAAGAGAATAAATCCTAGGACTTCTCATCACAAGAACTTTTTTCTTTATTTTTTTCTATTTTTTGTATCTATATGAGAAGATGGATATTATCTGAACTTACTGTAGTAATCGTTTCACCAAACATGTAAATCAAATCATCATATCAAATGCCTTAAACTTATACAGTGACACATGTCAATTATTTTTCAACTGGAAAAAATAGTTTAACGATTCTCTCAAAATATAACAGTAGCTGTAGCTGTAGGAGTAGTGGCTATAGTCAACATTTACCAAGCTCTTACAATATAAAGCGCTATTCTAATTGCTTTATGAGTATCAATTCATTTATCTCTCACAATAGCTCTATGAGTTGTATACTCTATTTGCTAGGTGAGATGCCAGATCAGGACATTAAGAAAATTGTCCACAGACACCCAGCTGGTAAGTGGAAGACCTTAATTTATTCCCATGTTTTTGTCACTAGACTAGAACCCTTCTCAGTTCAAAGGTATTTACTGCTCTGTCACTGATACCAGCAAAAAAGAAAATATTAATGATTCCACATTAGGAAAAGTTCAAGTAAATTTTGAAATACTTCTATGGTTGAATAATATGATTAGCCAAAACAGTCTTGAGAAAGAAACACAAAGCTGGAGGCATCATACTTCCTGATTTCAAAACATGTTACAAAGCTGAAGCTGTGGTAATCAAATCAGTATGGTATGGACGAAAGACAGACAGATAAACCAATGGAACAGAATGCAAAAATCAGAAATAATCCCTCACCTATATGGTCATATCGTCTTCAACAAGAGCACCAAGGCTATCCAGGAAGAAAAGTTGAATCTCTTCAACAAATAGTGCCAGGAAAACGGGATCTCCATTTGCAGAAGAATGACTTGTGACTCCTGCCTGTCATTATAGACACAAACCAATCCAAAATAGATTAAATACATAAATGTAAAATCTGAAACTACAACTAAAACTCCTAGGGGAAAACAAATGGGAAAAGCTCCATGACCTTGACTTTAGCAATAATTTTTTAATATGATACCAAAAGCACAGGCAAGCAAAAGAAAAATAAACAAAATGGACTACATCAAATTTAAACAACAACAACAACCACCAAACTTCTGCACAGCAAAGAAAACAATTAAGAGAGTGAAAAGGCAACATATGGAATAGAAGAAAATATTTGCATATCATTTCTACCGAGAAGGTGTTACCACCTAGATTAAATAAGCAACTCCTACAATTCAACAACAAAAAACCCAAATTACCAGAATAAAAAACATAGGCAAAGGACTTGAATTTCTCCAAAGAAGATATCTAAATGACCAACTAGCATACACAGTGATGCTCAGTATCACTATTAATCAGGGAAATGCAAATTAAAAACCACAATGGAAACAATAAGTAAATAAAACCACAATGAGGTATCACCGCGTGCTTATTAGTATGGTCACTGTCAAAAACAAAGACAAAAACAGAAGATAATAAATATTAATGAGGATGTAAAAAAAATGGAACTCTTGTACACAGTTGATGGGAGTGTAACATAGTGCAGCTGCTATGGAGAACATTATAGAAGTTCCTCAAAAAATTAAAAATTTAATTGCCATATGACACAACAATTCTACTTCTGGATATATATCCAAACAAATTGAAAATGGGATCTGAGAGAAACATTTGCACATTCATTTACTGTGCAGCATCTTACTTCCTGTGCAGCATTTATGCACAATAACTAAAAGGTAGAAGCTACCTATATATCCACCAAAGGGCTAATAGATAGACAATAGGTTGTATATACATATAATGGAATATTATTTAGTCTTAAAAGAGGAGGTAATCGTGTCATATGCTACAACACGATTGAACCTCGAGAACATTATATGAAGTGAAATGAGCCAGACATAAGAAGGCAAATACTATGTGATTCCACTTATAAGAGCACCTAAAGTAGTCAAACTCTTAAAAACAGAAAATAGAATGGTGGTTGCCAGGAGCTCAGAAGAGAGGGAACTGGAGAGTTGTTTAATGGGTATAGAATTTCATTTCTGCAAGACAAAAAAGTTCTGGAGACCTATTGCACAACAATGTGCATATAGTTAACATTACTGGACATTACACTTAAAAATAGTGAAGATGGTAAATTTTATATTATGTGTTTTTATAATATTACTACTACTACTACTACTAATAATAATAATAATAATAATAATAATAATGACAGAGAGTCAAGAACCAGCCTGTCATTTGATATGTACGGTAAAGAGTGAAGGATTAGAGGAGAGGCCCGGGAAGTAGAACTTCCTGAAGGGTTCTACAGAGTCCACACCTGACCCCGTGAGCACTGGTGAGTGAGTATGTTAAGCAGGCAAGAGAGAGTTAACTGACTACTTTAGGCTGTTAAATAGTCCTTCCTCCAGAGGAAAATATGATGCAAATCCTCTTTACCTATGAGCCAGTTCCCTGAGAACAGTGCCTCCATGCTGGATGTGCAGAGTGGGGGGGTGGAGGGGCAAGCACACAGAGTATGGGCAGGGGCCTCCTTCAGAACCAGGTGAAGCAGACAACGGGCAAAGTGAAATACTCTAGGACCAGGAGAAGCCAGAACGGTCCTCACTTCAAGGAAGGGTGTACATCTCCTTAGTCATTCATCCCGCCAAGGCTGGCACTGTGCTATGCAAAAAAAAAAAGGCTAAAGATTTAAGGAAAAATTAATGACAATACTTAGAAATCCAAAAGCTTGATTTTTTCGTTGTTGTTGTTGTTGTTATTGCTGTTGGTTTTTTTCCCCTTTGAGAATGCAAAAAATTTTATCAAGTAGTAAAAGACATTTTCCCCAAAATTCTACTTTATATCATCTCTCTTTATCGTATTGTTTAAAATTATGAATAACGGGCATGGCCTTTTTGTATCTTATACTCTAAATAAATACATTGCCAATGAGCCCTTACAAAAGGTTAACAACTAAAGAACCAGTTTTAATATCTGGTAAATAGAATCCCACCATTATGACCCACAGTATTGCCAAGAAGAATATTTTTTTAAAGTAGCTCTTAACAAACACTGAGATCCACAAACATTTCTGCACTGTTTCCACTGTTGTCAGCTTAGGATCTGAAGATGGGAGGGGGTACCCTGAAGTCTCATTATTATTTGATTCTTTCTTGCTTTCCTTTCCTGACCCTCTGCCTGCCCCCTAGGGTTCTAGGTGCATCTGAAAAAGTCTTAAAAAAAAAAAAAAAAGATAAAAGGGTAGGAGATTTATCTTTTCACTTTAAAATTCATATTATCTAGCATTCCTGACCCTTAGATTCCACGGGACTTCCTCATTGAGCTCAAAGTTACTACTAACACCTGTCATGAACAGAAACATGGAGAAAAAGTACTGGGACATGAGTTGGGTCTCAGTTCCACCTTTCGCTGTTTCAGTGATTTAGAACAACCCCCAAGCTCCCTAATCTTCAGTGTCTTCATTGACAAATGGTGATATAAAGCCTTGCCCTTCTTCACTGATCTGAGGATTATAGCTAAGCTAGTAGCAGATTTTTATGGACTTAATGTTCATGTGCCCCCAAAATTTGTATGTTGAAGCTTTAACCCCCATGTGGCTGTGTTTAGAGATGGGGCCTCTAAAGAAGTAATTAAGGTTAAATGAGGTCATAAGGGTGGGGCTCTGATATGATAGGATTAATGTCCTTATAAGAAGAGACAGCAGAGAGTTCTCTCTCTCTTTCTCATTTTCTCTCTGTCTCTCTGTCTCCCTCCTGCTTGCACAGAGGAAAGGCCTCGCAAGGAGACATAAGAAGGCAGCCATCTACAAGCCAGGAAAAAAGACCTAACCAAAGGCTGACCATGCTGGCACCCTGATCTGATCTCCAGATCAGTGAGAAAATCAAGTTCTGTTATTTAAGCCTCCTAGTGGGTATTAGCCTGTGATGGCAGCCTGAGCTAACTAATACAAAGATGATAATGCATTTTTTTAAACCTATGAAGTCCTTTTCAAACAAAAGCTGTTGTCATTTGTCTAAAGAAGCTCCTTGTTTGTGATTAAGCACTCATCCACAGACCGCAGTAGTTCCAGTCCGCTGCCTACAGGAAGAAGCAAAAGAACTTAGCTTTATGCGAAGCATATATATGACTGATCATTTGAATGACACACTTCCAGCTGGTACACATTTTTGAGAGGATTCTCTGCCCTTCCCATCATTTTCTACTGCATTAGAGAAAGAGCACTTTGGCTGATAATAGTTATTTCATTCCTAGGCATCAAGGAATTTGTTTTCTTGCAGTTGCTGAAAAAAAAAAAAAACCGACTGTTAAAGTCCTGGATTTCATAATACATTAAAACTTAGAAAAGTGAAGAATTAATTAGTAAATACTATTGAAAACAACACTGTGATGGGGAACTTGCCTGTGCTTTGTGAAATGGAGAAGATGGGTAACTCATGTCCTCTCCTCACATAAAGTCACAATCTCATTAAAGAGACAAAGTACGCTGAGAACACAGTGCATGCAATGGATGTGACATTCCATGGCGTCGACTAAAGGGGGAACAGGAGCACAAGGGAGGGAGGATCACTGCAGTGATATGGATTCTTCCAGAACTTCACCTCCCCATGTCCTACTTTCCCTTTCTCCAAAATAGCTGTTCATTTCTCTCTTCGAATCCCCTCCAGATACCCAAATACTTATATTTTTGCCTATATTAGACAGTATTATTTATTTATTTTGAAGTTCTCCCTCCCCCTTATTAAAATACTTTAAATTCCTTGAAAATGGAAATTAAAGTTTTTATCTTACAACTTTTGCCTCCCTGGATCGTGTGTATTAAAAAGTGAAAGTTTAACGAAAACAGGATAGGGAAGAACCTTAAGGAATGAGTAATATTAGGGAAGCAATAAAGAAGGCTGAAATATCTTCTAAACAAGGTATGTCTTGAATAACATCTGGATAAATTAAATGGAATTGAATCAAGGAGGCCTCCCAAATTTGGGCAAAATGAAGTCTATTTAGTGTGGTTCTTTTAGCAAAGCATAATAGGACAAAGAGATTGAGTTTCCTTTTTGCTCCCTTTTTATTTTAGTCCTTCCTAAATTCAAGGCATCAAATGTCAAGGACATGACTTTTGCTTTGTTTGTTGTGTTTTGAACCAAGAGCAAATGACATAATATGATTTAAATTGTTAAATGTACTGTATCAGGCAATTTTGAAATTTCTTATAATCATTTCCATTAAGTGCCTACTTCCTCAATCTACAACAGAGGACAAAGAATTATTCAGTGGAGCAGAACCTCAACTCTTTGGCAAGATTAATAAGATGCTTTCCCCAGGAATTAGACTTTGGGAATGAGAGAAAGTTATTCTGTCTCATGATGGAAAGAGTGACACACAAGCCCGAGAATTATTATGGGCCAAACTCAACCTCACAAACCAATGAATCAGAAGAAAGCAGACTGGGACAAGGGAGAAGAATGAAACAGACTTGCAGAGCACAGCAAAGCAGAGTGAAGTCAAAAGATATTACTTTGGATCCAGTACTTGCTTCAGGTTTGTTTCTGAGACTTCTTGATCTCTACCTTTGGCTATCTGAGATAATTCTCTATCCCATGGTAAGTTCTCTCTTTTTATTTTGCTAGCTTAGGTTGTACTACATTATTTGCTACTAAAGGGTCATACACAAATTACAGAAATTATGTGATGTGGTTTCCATCTCAAATACATGAATATCAACAAATGTGAGATGGTTTTCATATGCATGTAATTTTTACCAAATAATATTTGAAATAACGAGTTAGACCAGGAAATTAGATATGCCATTTCATGATATGTCATTACACAAGAGTAAGGGGGCTGTATATATCATCACTTTTACATTTGTTTCTTTGGTATAGAAGGATTTGTAATAGAATATGGACCATTAATATTACATGGGTTTTTTTCTGCCAGATTTCCTGTTTCTTCACATTGGGAAGACTGTATGAGTAAGTACTCTCAGTTAATAACATGCCCACAGACATGTGCCTTCAAGGATTTGGAGATTAGGTTAAGGCCAACCCATTTGGGAAGTAATAGTGCTGCCACAATTTAATAATAAGCAGCTTTGAGGCACAGAGTGTCAAATGAAACATTGGTTCTCGTAATAGTAAGCCATAGGGCAAACTTCATAACTAATGTTCAACTGTATATAGCACAAGAGCTGACATTAGCTGATTATATATACAGACATATAATCAAAGACTGATTATAAAAAATAGGAACTCACTTTGCAACCAATTTGGGAGAAAAAAGGAATAATGTTTGAAACTCTAAATGACCATAAGTTGTGTGTTGTGTGTGTTATAGATATATGTAAAATATATATCAATGGTAGGGCTTTCAGAATTTGCTGAAAGATTGTGTGAGTGGTGCCTAGTAGAAACTAAGTGAGTATGTTGAACAGTTGTTGAGTTTAGAATTAAGTGGGGGGAGATCCTTGCTGGAGATGTATATTGGACTTAATTAGAATATAGGTTACATTTATAGCCTGGAGACTAAATAAGACTTCTGAAGGGTGTACAGAAAGAAAAGTACAAATGTGAAGCCTTGGTGAACTTCAGATTTCGGAGATTGAGGAAATGACAGAAATTAAATTCTAATAAACTATAATAAAAATTGTGATTAAAAACTCATGGATACATTTTTTTCTTCTTTCCAAAGACTCATATATGTGAAAATGAGATTTCCTTTTTAAATAGCCAAAACTCACACTTGTTTTGGAATCTTGATACAGAAGAAGGACACTAGATTTGAGGTCACTCAGTGACCCTGTCATCCTAAACATTACATGACTATTCTTTAAGAGGCATTCTTAATTTTCTCTATTCTTCTTGTCTCTAATTTACTCCCATAAGGCTACCAGAATCATTTTTCTAAAATAAAACTATTTGTATGCTTACAGAACTTCCATGGTCCCCTCTTGACCTCAGGAGAAGTTTGAATTGTTCATCAAATCACACAAGCCTCTGCATCCTCTCCCTCCGGCTCACCTCCCCAGCGATCTCTTTCGCCATTCTCCTGCTGATACGCTTAATTTTCATTTTCGTTCACCAGCAGGCTTCATACTTGGTTTTATTTTAATCTGGAAAACTCTTCTTCTTGTGTGTGTTTCTTACATTTCTTAAAGGGAGCCCTCTCTGAATTCTCCAGTTTGTGTTAAGTGCGTTCTCAATACCCCTCTGCGTGGTGCGTGCTGGAAGGCTGGTTTGTGCAAGCATACCCTGAATGCCCCTGTTAATCACTATCTTGAGAATATAGGGATCCCATCCTCCGTCTATATTCCCATCAGGCAGAATGTATAGAACATGTTGTTTAGCGTCAACAACAGGGCCTTCAGGAATGTCCAACCCAGAACATCTCCTTTGTAACGAAGGATGTCTGGTTGGCAGGCCTTAATCTCCTTGGAACACTGCCATGCAAGGAGGGGATGGGCTACAGAGAGCTGTAAGGCTAGTTGCTATGCTATAAGAGCTTGTTGCATGTAGACCCTAGCAGCGGATGCTTTGTCCAGTTGGCCACTCCTGGACTAGACTCTCTGTACAAGTTCCCCCAATAAATTTATGTCTCTATCGCTGTCTCTGGGCCTTTTCTTTGGCCTCACTGGACTACTACCTACCCTTGGCTTAGAGACTGCCAGTGTACCTCAATACACCCTCATGACGTCTTTTTCTACTCTATATTGCAGTTTTTAGGGTAGCAAGAGAGAGAATGTATCCAAGAGAAGAATGGTTCTCAATCATTTGTCCTCCAGGGGACATTTGGCAATTCTGGAGACATTTGTGGTTGTCACAACTAGAGGTGTGCTATTGGCACCCAATGGGTAAAGGCCCAGGATGCTGTTATGCATCCTTCAATGCACAAGACAACCCCTTCAACAAAGAATTATGCATCCCAAACCATCAATAGTGCCAAGGTTGTGAAATCCTGAAGAATTGAAAGAATGAAGAGAGACACCCATGAGCAGAGCAGAAAACAGTCCAGAAAGACCAAATTGCTGAGGCTGAGGGTGTGATGGCAGGGAGGAGCCCAGCACCTAAGGGCAGGGAAAGGAAGAATGAGGAAGGGGGAGAAGCCTGACATTGAGAGCCCTGGGGTGGGGGAGATACAGTGAGAGTGAGGGAAGGGAAGTGGTGTTCAAAGAGGACATTTAGAGAAGGTTTCTGAAAGAGGTACTGTGGGAAGTCTCCATGCTTCCTCTTTACAAAAACACATTGTAGAGTTCTGCATTTCAACACTTCTTGAGGCAGACTGCTGTTCCTTTTAGTTCCATGGCAAGCAGGGAATGGACTACAAAGAATCAGGTCAGCTCTGTTTGAGTAAAAGTTAGTCACCTATCATTTCCATGCTTTGTGATCTCCTGGGGAATGGGTCGTGTCTTAGTGCCTTTGAAATCCTAGCACCTACCACAATGGGCAACCCAGATTTGGAACACACTCAGTGCTTTCACACTTTGGGGCCAGGCTAGGTGAAATTTTAAAGTAATCATTGGCATTTGCCTGTCTGTCCCTGCAGCGATACTTTTTCTGCTTTTGGCCTCGGGTTCTTCTGCTGTGCCCTTCCAAGGCCATGCCTCGTGCCATACTTCCTGCCTACTCTTCTCCCTCTTGTTTGCTACTCGATTGGGACATACCCATGCTAGGGTTCTTTGTATTCCTCCCCATCTCACTCCTCCCAAAATGTGAAAGGAAAGTGGCTATAAATGCTTTAGAAATATCTACTCTATTCATTCATTCTAAGTTTAGTGACATAATATGTTTTTCTATAACTTTTTAAAATATTATTTTAAAAGAAGAATCTTTGGAAATCCCCATGCCTGGCAACAAGTGAATGAACTACCAACGTTGAACTATCAGGCATTGCTGAAGTATACAAGGGAAATATTTTGACAGCAGGGAGATATTTCAACTATATCCTTCAAATTAATTCTTACTGGAGATTCCCTGTAAAGCAGCCTCCCAGACTATGTTGCTAAAGGCAGTACCTATAATCTGATATTGTCAAGTGTTTTGGAAATAACTTTTTTTTTTTTTAGGATTTTATTTATTTGTCAGAGAGAGAGAGAGAGCACAAGCAGGGGGGATGGCAGACAGAGGGAGAAGCAGGCTCTCTGCTGGGCAGGGAGCCCGATTCGGGACTTGATCCCAGGACCCTGGAATCATGACATGAGCCGGAGACAGATGCTTAACCGACTGAGCCACCCAGGGGTCCCAGAAACAACTCTTATACTGTATGTGTGTGCTTTGTGTGTATATCTGTGTGTGCACTGCACACGTGCAGTAAGTGGGAGGTTGACCCATTTAGATTCTAGGCTATGGAGTATATCTTTATACATATACATACAAGGACATAGACACAGACAGATGCATATACTCTCTAGCAGCTTTCTTCTAAATTCATCTTCTATCCTGGCTTTAGAGTGCAATTAAAACAGCCCAGGCTTTTGAGTTCCAATGCTGGATATGCCATTTGCTAGCTGAGATCTAAGAAATGTATTCTGTCCATCTTCACTTTATCCTCCTAGACTCTAAAATGGGACTAAGTCTGTATACTTCATGCTGTTCTTGAAAGGAATATGCATCTCAGACCATCACGGTATGCTAGGCAAGTATACCCACTCAGTCCATCACAGAGTGCTAGGTGAGTACACCCAACAACGCCTATTGCCCTTTGGGTGAGTGTGATTAGGTAGAAGTAGGGCCAGGAAGGAGAAATCAAAAATATATGAAAAGGATGGAGATTTAGTAATGTTGACGCAACTTGGAATTCCCACTTCTATCTATGAACTCCAATGGGCAACTCTGATACATGTGCATAAAGACATAAAGACACTGATATTTATTGCAACATTTTGTAATATTTAAAGTTAGAAATAATTTTAAATGTCCATAAATAGAGGAATAGGTAAAACAATTATGATGGGCTCATACCATACAGTGTTTAAATGGGATGACTTCAATCTCAACGTTTTACGCTCAGTAAGATGCTAACCTCTGCAAGGAGAGGAAATGAGAAAATTCAGACCAAGAATGACAATACAGAAGACACCTCCACTAGAGCTCCTTGATGGCTTCAGAAATATGGAGCAAATACTGCAAAAGGTTAAAATTTCTTACATCTAGCATATTTATCGATCATGGTATTTTTTATGTTAAATGTTGAAATAGCTAATACCTGGATGGCATATTTATTGATTTTGTGTTTAAAATCTACTGGTGTCTGTATACTTATGTTGGTATATATACATGTGTATGAGAAAGTAAGATTCTTGGATTTGGGAGAGTCATTCTCAATGAGTGTTGGTAAGAATTTTCTGAGACTTTGTTGTTTTCAGAGCTTTACACTAACTTGGCAAAGGAAATAAAATGATTAAGTCAAGAAACCTAATATTTCTAATCAGTCACTAACTGAGTTTAACTTTCTTCCTCCCCTTTATTTGCCTAATTCCGAACATTTTTCTCCAAAAGTTACTGGTAAAAGCAAGTTTTATTTTCTTGAAATTAACTTGTAGGTATATAGATGTGTTATCTTTTTCATTTCTTCATTTCAAATATTGCCTTGGGTTTCTATATTTCTGTGCATTAGTTAGAAATTTGGTTTCCATACTTAGGAATGACGGTTATTATCTTATTTCTCTGTGCTTGAAATGATGATTATTTACACTGACCCCTTTGGTCTTTCTCTTTATCTGTGGTTTTCAAGATCGCTATTATTTAAAATTTCTGCTCTGGCCTTTTAAAATTCTTATTAGTAGGCCTGGGATAGTTTCCATGCATCTGAGCCTTTTAAATTCCCAAGAATTATTCCTTCTTATGGACAGGCTTAAGAAACAATGACTTAGGGTAATTTCCTGTTACTCATCCTTTATTTTTATAGAACAATTTTTAAATAACCATGTTAAAGCTTGCCTCTTCCTCCATAGTCTTTTACAGCCCTCCTCTGGTTATTTACCCACATAATGCCCTGGCATTTCGAGTTTCGCTGTAATGACTCCCTTCTCCAGGAAGCCTTCCCTGAATCACTCACTTGAATTAGATTCTCCACTTTTCACCCCTCATTGCCCTTAATTGAGATCCTTGCTTAATTCTGGTTTTCCTGAAGATAAAAACTATATCTATATGTATATATCAATATCTAGATAGATGATAGAGAGATATATGATTGATGATAGATAGATAGATAATCTTTAATCCACCAGTTCTGAAGACAGGGCTTGATAAAGAATACTCATTGAGTATCTGATAATAAAGAAAGGATAACTCAACAAAAAACATTTCATTGGCTTTATGAAAATGCAGGTGTCCTCCCGGGCAGTTGGTATTAGCAAGACAAGCTTGCTCTTATTTTCTATTAGATCTACATTTAAAATTCTCAAGCTGATACTTCAGCATGTTTGGCTCACGCTTGTCAATTGGTCATGATGCAGGATTATAGACCATATAGGTAGTGCAGAAACAAAACCACCATCTAGCAAAATGGAAGGAAACCGACTCTCATTCCTTAACTTTCAAGAAACTCTTTTTGTAATCCAAGATAACTAAAATAATAATTAGCACCATATAACAATGGCCATTTATCTTGAGATAAAATTTCTGACACCCTCAAAAATGCAGATCTAGTAAAGCTGGGCTAAAGGGAACAGCCTTCACAAAGTCATTTCACTGCATTGTAAGCACAGATTTCCACTGAGCTTCCATTCAGTGTATGGACTATAAAATTGCACCACAGTGTTTATTCTTTTTTTTTAAATATTGTCATTTTATTTATTTAAATTTTACTTAGTTAACATACAGTTCAATAATTGGTTTCAGATGTAGAATTCAGCAATGCATCATTTACATACAACACACAGGACTCAGCACAAGTGCCTTCCTTAATACCCATCACCCATCTAACCATTTATTCTTTATTTGAATGCATTGTTATTCTGGTGCCAAAGACACTTTTTTATCACCATAATAATTATATTGAATTTTTAAATTGAATATAATTTTTAAAAAAGGAAACTGATAAGCTGAAATATATTTAACAGAAATGAACAGCACACAAATCCAGTTAGGGCTAAGAATGCTAAGAAATTTACAAAAGAACTACAAGTAGTCAATACACCTATAGAAAGACCTGCGAGGGACACCTGGGTGTCTCAGTCAGTTAAGCATCCAACTCTTGGTTTCAGTGTCGGTCGTGATCTCAGGGTCAAGAGATAAAGTCCCGGGTCAGACTCTGCGCTCAGCACCGAGCCTGCTTAAGATTCTCCATCTCCCTCTGCCCTTCCCGCTATTTGTTAATCTCATTTGTTTAAAAAAACTAAATATCATATTTCTTAAAATTTTGTCAAACATTAAAAAAAAGCAGATGGGGGCGCCTGGGTGTCTCAGTCGTTAAGCGTCTGCCTTCGGCTCAGGTCATGATCCCAGGGTCCTGGGATCAAGCCGCACATTGGGCTCCCTGCTCAGGGGGAAGCCTGCTTCTCCGTCCCCCTCTCCTGCTTCTTGTGTTCCCTCTCTCGCTGTGTCTCTCTCTGTCAAATAAATAAATAAAATCTTTAAAATAAATAAATTAATTAAAATTTAAATTTAAAAAAATAAATAATAAATAAAAGAAAGCAGATGTTCGGGGTGCCTGGGTGGCTCAGTCGTTAAGCTTCTGCCTTCAGCTCAGGTCATGATCCCGGGGTCCTGGGATGGAGCCCTGCATCGGGCTCTCTGCTCGGCGGGAAGCCTGCTTCTCCCCCTCCCACTCCCCCTGCTTGTGTTCCCTCTCTCACTGTGTCTCTCTCTGTCAAATAAATAAAATCTTTAAAAAAAAAATAAAAATAAAAAAATAAAAGAAAGCAGATGTTCAATGCACTCAATGGAAAAATGTCCATTATTAGGCCTGTATATTGTTCCAATCTTTCTGAAGGACAATTTTGGAAATATTTTTTTAAAGTCCAAAAATGTCCATTCTCTGCTTTTCCTGTGCATAGAGACATATAGGAGTGTTTATATAAACAATTGTAAAACAGTAAACCTGTGAACATGAAGTAACAAAATAATTTTTCAATAAATTATTCAAGAGTGTACTGTCTGTGAATGGACAATTCTGTAGCAAATAGAGACTTTTGGTTGCATATATTATATGTGGAGAAAATATTTATGACACATTTTCCAAAAAGAGAGGATTTTTTATTGATAACACATGCTCAATGTTAACACCTATGTGTAAAATAATAATGGTAGTATAATTACTATTTGATGATTTTGTAATCAGTGTTTAGCCCAATACCAGAGCATGACATCCAGACTCCTGATCTGGTATGAGGCCCTAAGTGGGGCACAAGAGTGATCCCCATACATCTGGTTCAGTGACATGACTAATTAAACAACCCACACTTTTCATCTTTATCATTTAAAAGAAAAACGCAACTATATATGACCTGTCAATGACTTAAAGTTATTAGAAAAGTATTCTTTCTAGAATTTTCAGAAAGTTCAAGATAGGATTGAAACAATGGAAAGGCGTGTTTATAAAACTCTATGTGGGTGAAAAGGAGATTCTGTAATTTTATCCTCAGGTATTCATTGCGGTAATCCCATTTATATTACAACAGTGCTCTGATATCTGATGCAAACGTATTATTTAGTTACCTTTCTTGATAAAATAATAATAAAAATATTGAAATGAAAGAAAAATTGAACTATAATTCAGTTATAAGACTATCTACTCTGTAGCTTCTAAAAATTCATACAAAGAACTAGATATATTTTATTCTTTGCCAGAATTTTAACTTGGGGAGATACAGTAAAATAGTGAAGTAACACCCAATCATGGAATCTGATCTTCATCTTCTTCCCCTTTGCCAGATATAATTAACAATATACTTGGTTTTTTAAAATTCAGGCAGAAATGGACAACCTGAAATTCTAACAAGCTCTTGACCTGTGCTGACTCTTCCTGCATTCCAAGAGAGCTGACATAACTCACTGTTTCCACCGATGTGTTCAGACCTCTTGGCTAGCATCTTTGCTATTCATTTATTCATCTAAAGTAATCTGTGTCTAATAGAGTGCTGGAGCATGTCAGGATGAGCAATTAAATATGATTGTTGTCATTGACAACCAGCAGTTATTGCTAAAAATGTCCCAGGCAAGAATGTGAGCATTAGGGTGTTTATTTTAAATAAGGGAGAAGTTTAAATGAAGTAGCTGTTCCAGAAAATGACAATTAAAAGCTACCATTCAAATAGTGCATTTCTCCTTCAGACTAATAGAAATATTAGTAGCTTTTCTTTTTCTTTTCTTTTTTTTTTTTTTCTTTCCTTACTTGCTGGCACAGGAGATTAGTTCTTTACCTAGTGAGGCTACTGACTGAGCATGTGATCTATAATTATTTGGCTTGTCTTCTGGGGCAAGATGGAGAGGGGTGGGGGTGATCATTTCTGAATAGGGCAAGAAGAGGACAAACACTTGAAATAGACTATAAAGGACAAATGACCTCTAGGTAAGCACAAAGAGAAAACATAGTATTTTGAGTACTGAGAAAATAAAATGAGATTTTGTCAGAATTTCCACATGAAAAAATAGTTGCCATAAACGTACCCCTTTGGCACCAATTATGTACCTAAAATGCAAGTGATATTCATCAGTTCACACGTACAACATCAGTTCACACGTGCAATACTGCTGTGTGTGTGCATGAGTGTGTGTGTGTGTGTGTGTATGTGGGCACACACACGCATGTAGGAAGGGACAAAGGAGAGGGTATGTGGAAAGCAGCTGACATAAATACATTTCCTTTGATGAAGTCATTTAAACTGATGAGAGGTATAGTTGTGCTTTTTTTAACCCTGAAAATAGGACTGCTAATCAAATTTCCCAATATGCAGACAGAAATTTCTCATGGTTGACTGTTCCACTGACTCCTGAGAGTAGTTTCCAGGAGGAATTCTCATGGGATTGCTATAAGCATTTCCGTGTGTCCAGAAGGGAAAGAGGAAATGGCCATATGAGGGGGCTGGTGCATTTTCTCCCATACTGCAAGATGGTCACCCTGAGGGACGGACCACAACTGGGCATACCACAGACGTGCTTTGGGAACCAAAAAGTGAAAAGAGAGAAAAATACAGAAGAAGGTAAGAGGGGAGAAAGTCTTTCCTTGTACCCACTCTAACAAATACTTCACAAGATTGAATATCTCCTTGATGGGATAAATGCCAGATCTGTTATTGGATCATATATGAAGTCATACTCAAGCAAAATTTAACTGAGAGTCTTGTACTTTATCTGGCAACCCTAATCTTAAAGCAAGCCCAACTCTTTTCTATTGCTTATTTCTCTCTGTGTCTCTCTCTGTGTCTCTCTCTCTTTCACACACACACACACACACACACACACACACTCACACAGTACATTCTATGACAAAAGCTATTTAACTATGGCAGTTTGGCAATAGGGCTCATGATAAGTTAGTAAGCTTGGACATACAGATACAGGAGGGAGAAGGCCCAGTAGGTCTCTGGACTTCCCAGGTGCTTGGTTCAGCTTACCCTAGATCAACATGTGTGGTTCCTCGGTCTGTCTTCTATAGATGCTTCACCTGGAAAAGGGGAGGTTATGGTTTGGGATAGGATTCTGGCATTTCTGATTTCCCTGCTGTAATGTCACATAATGGCAGCCCACACTCTACCCTTCTTAACACTTGTCATTTCTCTTCAGTGGCCATTTTTTAGCCTGTCTGACCAACACAAAGAGGCAGGAAGATTCAGGTGATGCTTTCCTGGATCTGTCTTGATCCAGCCTCATAGACATTGACTCTGTTAAAGGCACATAAAAGTTAAGGAAAAGCCTTGCTGCATTCTATCATACAGTTGTAAAATGAATAGGGGAGTGCCGGAACAAACTTTTATTTCCTTAATCCATGCTAGAGCTTTCATACAGCACTTTTTCTAGGTAATTTTTTTTTTTTAAGATTTTATTTATTTGACAGAGAGAGACACAGCGAGAGAGGGAACACAAGCAGGGGGAGTGAGAGAGGGAGAAGCAGGCTTCCCACGGAGCAGGGAGCCCGATGTGGGGCTCCATCCCAGGACCCTGGGTTCATGACCCGAACTGAAGGCAGACGCCCCTCTAGGTAATTCTTCAACCTACTTGCATTTCAGCCTACCTGAACGCACTACCTGCTGAAATACTAACTACCTGTTAGAAGCAGTTTAGCAACTGATAGATAAAGTAGAATTTTCTTTTGTTGGTTGCACACTATTTCCCTTAGATTTTAAGCCTCACCCTAACTCATCAAACCCAGGAAATGAATCCTGAAAATTAGTTAACAGGTCAATTTTCCCATTTCTCTACTGTCTCTATGTTTTGTCTTTTTTACACCGAAGGAAGGGATGGAGGTATTTTTAACCTATCTTCATAGAGCAAATTACTAGTATATTCTATCCTACACACACACATTTATATACACACAATCCATTATTCAATTAACACATATTTATCACATCTTTTTTGAGGTTCACGTCAATAACTAGAACTGTTTGCAATTATCCAGTTGTATAGACCTCATGGTTCCTGTCAGTGATATTTCTTATTGATTGGTGGCTGAGTCTAGAATCTCCAGTTTCCGCCCCCAAGGTAGCGGCTTCACTGTTACCGCCTCATTCTGTTTGGAATATTTATTTGCTACTAGCTTTGTATTCCATTTAGAAATGCCTGTGTTTTCTTCTAAAATAAATTATAAGCTCTTTTTGTGGTAGGGGATATATTCTGTGTTTAATGCCACTCCAAAATGCTTTGTATATTAAAAGAGCTGTAGAAAATATTTGTTGAATAAGTGAATTAATAGATGGCAAAGTGTATGAGTACAGGCAATTATCAATTACCCCGACTGAATACTTTATAGTTAGGATGTTTGTTGACCTTTTTTTACATGTTCTCATTCCAAGTCTTATTTTTATTCTTATTTCGAACATTGTAGAGGAATTTACATATTGAAAACTCCCCAACAAATAGTTTAATTGATTGTTTACTATTAATAAACTCAAATTCAATCAGACTATGATTGTTTTTTTTTCTTTAAAAATTTCTTCTCTCTCACACATTCTATGGAACACAGCTTGAGTGACAATGGAAAGCCTTTTAAAGTAAAACAGTAAATTAAAACTTTGACATAATGGACCAGGAAGATTAACAAAATGAAATAATATAAAATAGACTAGTGGTAGAAATAAAGTTGAGAGAGACAGAGAGAGAGAAGTAAATTTTGATGTGAGCTTTGCATTCAGCTTGAAGCTGGCCATTTTCAAAATAGAGTAAAATAATTCAATAAAGTTAGGTTGGGGAGCAAAGAAAGTTGCATGCGGTGAGGAAATTAAACTTACACTTCTTAAGAAAGGACATTTTCAGAGTTCTCAGGGTATGTCACAGGCATGTTAATTAATAAATGCCAAGCACATTACAAAAGCAAAAATAAATAATGATTTCCTCTTCCGGATATCAGAACTCCGCCACCCCCCACCCCCCACCCCCCCACCCCCGCCTTATAACATGAAACAGAACTGTATGCTCTCTGCATTGCAAGCTGTCCTTCCCTAACACACTGCCCTGCCTGGAAAGGCTCAGTAGGGGATAGGAAGACTGATGAGATCAAGACCCCTGAACGAGACACAGAAACTACAGCAGGGAGGTACAGCGAGCCACCCACATGATGAGAAGCTCCTACTAAGAGAGTAACATGGGTGCATATGTAGACTCATCTCTCTAGCCCACTCTAGAAATTGTTTCGGTAGCAGCTTTTGAATCCGAACATTCCAGTGCTTATCTGCCTTTTAGTGACAGAAAGGTTGCTTATCTGTTCTATAACTACAAGCTAGACACCACAGTTGTGGGCAGGAGCAGGAAGTGATACACAGTTTTTTTTCTTTAATTTAAAGATTTTATTTATTTATTTGAGAGAGAGAGAGAGCATGAGCAGGGCAAAGAGAGAGGGGCAAGTAGGCTCTCCACTGAGCAGGGAGCCTGATGCAGGACTGGATCCCAGGACCCCAGGATCATGACCTGAGCTGAAAGCAGACAAGTAACCACCTGAGCCACCCAGGTGCCTGATACACACTTATTTTTTTTATTAAACACACAAAGTGTTCTTAACATGTCAAGACTGCAGCGTTAAACACAACACCTTCAGTTGGGATCTCCTAAAGAAACTTCTTAATGAAGTGACGATTTACCAAGACGTGGGCAGAGTGAGGGAACTCACAGGGATAAGTAGACACCTAGACCAGCAATAGTGGGAAGCCGTTTCACCCTTAGACCTAATGGAGTGAAGGGAGGAGGTGGAGCTTGGTCAAGAGCTGGGTATGAAGCAGGAGCTGCCTTCATGGCTAGAGTCCCAGCGCTCCCATGTTGCCAGACCTGAGCTGAAGCTGAGACCTAGTAGGAGGAATAAGCGTTCTCATCTTCCGTTTCCCACCCTCTTTCCTTTTCCATGCTTTCCATCAGCCTAGCAGAGCTGAAGCTGAAGAGTAAAGGATCCCACCTGATACCCTCCTTGGCCAGCAGCCTCCAGGAGACCCAGAACAGGAGAGGGTAAGCTAGAGGATGGGAATGGACAGTAATGTTGAGAAGCCCATACCACAGGGAGGGATATCTTCATCTAATTAAATATTAGAGAGAAAACATAACTTCCATTTAGAGCAATGTTTTTCTGCTGAAAGACAAGGTGAGATCAGAGTTCAAGGACCAAGCCTCCCCTGGTGCCTTAAATCCCCTGAGCTTCAATTCATAACAATATTTTTACTTACTATTTTCTTTAATAAAAGGTTTGTTCGGATATATGTGATAAAGTTTGCAATAAGTCATGCTTCTTCAGGGCAGGACATGGTTTAAATCCAGGACTTTCTAATCATGAATCTCATAGTGCTGAGAAAGTACAGTGTAAACTCTGGTGTATTTTGGACCTGTGAATTTCATGAACTTAAACATACTTGAAGAAACTTAAGAGAAAGATTCAACTGAGGTTAAGGTGTTGAATACTGAAGCCCTGGGTTTGGAGGAAGTTAGGTTCTATTTTCAACACACCTATTAATGGTGACTTTTGAAATTCTTTAGATTTCCAAATAGTGTTTCAAAAGGTAATTTGGGTTGAAGTGGTTGAAGTTACAAGTGGGCAAACACAGCGGAGTGTTCCCTTTCACAAAGGTTTCTATTCATCTACAAATGCCTTTGGTCTGCAATTTGCCTTTGGAAAATGCACGCAATTTTCTTTGATAAACTGAAAATTCCAGCCTCATGCTGCTCTTTTGGGGGAAATCATGAGGCTCCTATAAGAATGGGTAAACAGAGCTGCAACTTGTCAAAAGTACTAACATTTGAAAAATTAGAATTACAGTAATTTGATACATCTATTTTTAAGGGTTCCTGTGAAAATAATCTCCTAACGCTATTTAATTCAAAAGGTTTTAAGGTCTCAGTTCTAGTGCTTTGGGTCCACCATGCAGGGCCAAATATATATCCAAAAAGCAGGGATAAAGAACTCCTGAAGAAAGGCCAAAGAGAATAATAAATAGCATCCTGTACCAGGGGTGGTGGAGGGGGATTCATGGTAAGGGAGGCCACATGGAGCCTAACTGCGACCTGCACATTACCCCAAATAGTGCAGAAATAAGACATCACACATTTAGCAATGTGGGGACATTTTTCCTCTCATCTCTTTGTTTCATGTTTCTTTCATTTGGAACTCCCCCTTAAAAACTTGTAGGTCTTGAATACATTAAATATTAAATATTAAAAAAATTTTCACCTTGGCCCTCGGGATATTTTTTCCTCATTGTTATCTGTGTAGTTGTTTTCTTCTATAGGTAATACTGAAATAAAATACAACACACCCAAAAATGAAAATAAAAAGCTCACTAAGACATCAACTTTTAAGAGACACTTACTTGATTGTATTAAATCTGGTCTCCAGAATCTTCACAAGTATGGGACTTCTGGCTAAAGAGGTTGAATAAAGCCATTTCTATTTCACTTCCTATACTAGGAAACTTGCTAAAATGTACAAAAACAACCACAAAAAATCAATGAAAGTTCCATCTTCACCACAACATGGATATATTTCCAACTCCAAATGTTATTCTTTGAAGATCATTTTCCAAATATAATGATACTGGGGACAAAATGAGGTAGAAGGTTCAAAGTGCCAACTCAGGCCTTCAAGATTCAGATCTCACTAAAATGGAGACTACTGGGGCTCAAATGGCCATGCAACAATGCAGGGAGGAATGAGGGGTGCAAAGAAAAAGTAGGGAATGTCCACATGCAGACCCCATTTTATTTTTCTCAATTTAAATTCAATTAATTAACATATAATGTATTATTGGTTTCAGAGGTAGAGGTCAGCGATTCTTCAGTCTTATATAATGCCCAGTGCTCATTATATCACTTGCCTTCCTTAACGTCCATTACCCCATCCCCTCACTCCCCTCCCCTCCAGCAACCCTCAGTTTGTCTCCTATGATTAAGAGTCTCTTATGGTTTGTCTCTTTCTCTGGTTTCGTCTTGTTTTATTTTTTTTCCTCTCTTTCCCTATGATCCTCTGCCTTGTTTCTTGAATTCCAAATATTAGTGATATCATATGATAATTATCTTTCTCTGATTGACTTATTTTGCTTAGCATAATACCCTCTAGTTTCAGCCACGTTGTTGCAAATGTAAGGTTTCATTTTTTTGATGGCTGAGTAGTATTCCATTGTGTATATATATCCCACATCTTCTTTAGCCATTCATCTGTCGAAGGACATCTGGGCTCTTCCCATAGTTTGGCTATTATGGACATCGCTCCTATAAACATTGGGGTGTATGTGCCCTTCAGATCACTACATTTGTATCTTTGGGGTAAATTCCCAATAGTGCAATTGCTGGGTTGTAGGGTAGCTCTATTTTCAACTTTTTGAGGACACTCCATACTGTTTTCCAGAGTGGCTGCACAATCTTGCATTCCCACCAACAGTGTAGGAGGGTTCCCCTTTCTCCGCATCCTCGCCAACATCTGTCATTTCCTCACTTGTTAATTTTAGCCATTCTGACTGGTGTGAGGTGGTATCTCATTGAGGTTTTGATTTGGATTTCCCTGATGCCGAGTGATGGTGAGCATTTTTCATGTGTATGTTTGTCATTTGTATGCACACTCCATTTTAAAATAGGTGGAGATGAAGAAGGAAACACTCCCAAGTGTCATTTTGTGTCTTCAGCCTACCTCTGGCTGAGAAACTGTTGGGAAGAGGAAAAAAGGAAGAAGAAGCAAAAATCGTGAGACCTCAACACAGAGAACACCTAAAGAAGGTTCCTGTGAGCCACACCAATTCATTCTGGAATCAAACCTAAAGAGTCATGTTCCCAGAATAGGGGATAGCAGCTCTGCGAATTCCAATCTGCAGACATATCTGTCTCTAGCTATCTAACTACCTTCTGCTTCTCTGCCTCCATAGCTGTGTCCTGTTCATCAAATAATAACAGTGATTAATTCTTTTTTGTTGAATCAGGCTTCCTTTTTGCTTTTTAAGTTTTTGCTTCTACTTTCTGTTTTGCTTAATTTTTTTTTAAGTAAGCATCATGCCTAGTGTGGAGCCAACATGGGGCTTGAACTCATGACCCTGAGATTAAGACCTGAGCTGAGACCAAGAGTCAGACGGTTAACTGACTGAGCCACACAGGTACCCCGATGTTTTGCTTAATTTTTAAATACAGGTAAAATATTGTTTAAATGAAATGTCATATAAGGAACGAAGCAATCTGAATTTTTATAAAAGTCATTAATTAATGGCTTAAAGAAGACAGAAGGAATTGATGATGACTGAAATCATAATTCTATAATTTTTAATTCTACTTGAATACATATATGTGTACATATATGTATGTATATAATGTGTATGTGTGTCTATGTGTGTGTGTATGGAGGAGGAGGAGAGATTCTTCCTCCCTGGTGGTATTCTTGATCAGTGGTGCTAAAGGAATAGTTTCTGTGCTCTAGATTCTCTTCAGAGCTTTCTTAGTTTGTGGCATGCTGTCTGTTGTTCTTTCTGTGAGGAAGAATCCAACCTAAAAATGGGCCTCTCATTTATTAGTTTAAGCATGTATTCCTTCATTAGCATATAAACCAGTTAACATTGAAAGTAGGTGATTTTACTCTCCTCACTTACCATCATCTCAAACCCAATACTGAGGACATAACATCACCATTCCCAAGATCGCTTTGCCTCGGTCCTAATTGGCCTTCATTAACTATTAAGCATAGATGTATAGAATGTTTGAGCCTAAAGGAAAGAGAAGAGGGGGATGGTTCACCACTGTTGAGCACCATTCATGTGGCATGCCATATTTCAGCACTTCACATTTCTCATTTCACTTAGTTCAAAACCAGTCTCTATGAAATTTCATTGCCTGTGTTTCATGGATAAGAATATGAAAGCTTAAGTGTGTTAAATAACTTGAACCAGGAGTCTGAGCTAATCAGTGGTGAGCTTGGGATTCTAGCCATGACCACAAGCTCTGAAGTCTTGCTTCCTTCACTGCACTGTGCTAGTCCAGCTGAGACCATATCTCCTCCAACGCTTCATCTGATGTATCAAGAAGCCGAAGCCCAGATGGATAGAGGTCTTACACAATTTCACAAGGCCAGGTAGGACTGACACTAAACCAAGCCTCCCAAATCTTGTCTCAGCTTTTCCACTCACCAAGTTACCTATCCCCCAGCAGGTACAGCTACAGTCAAGCCGTGTGCTGGCCCCACTGGAGCACAGATACTTTTACTGAGCCGTGGAAGTCCCCTTGTATCTGTGCTCTGTCTTTTTAATCCTTGGGTCATCCTTGTGCTTGTGTGTCTATCTACACAGTTCCTAGGCATGGTGGGTATGCACAGTTCCTAGGTGCTTTTTGAGGATCACACTAGCACAGCCCAATAATTAGATATAAGTGAAATTTAGCACTCCCTCATCACGTAGGTACCAGGAAATTACAAAATCAAGTCCCAGACCAAATGTGCCACATGTACAAACATTAACAAGCAAGAGTGCAGCCCTGATGAAATCCCACTGTTCTATTTTGAGATTCTGAATATGACTTGCATGGAAGATTCTTTGAAAAGAAATGATACAGAGGTGCCTGGGTTGCTCAGTCATTAAGCGCCTGCCTTCGGCTCTGGTCATAATCCCAGGGTCCTTGGATCGAGCCCCGCATCAGGCTCCTTGCTCAAAGGGAAGCCTGCTTCTCCCTCTCCCACTCCCCCTGCTTGCGTTCCCTCTTTCGCTGTGTATCTCTCTGTCAAATAAATAAATAAAATCTTCAACAAAAAAAAAAGAAAAGAAATTATATAATATTCAAAGTGTGTATTTCAGTGAATCATCTCTTGGAATGCTATGACCAATTCTCATCTAAACCAGCATCTAGACACAAGCTCATTTATGAATCAAACCATCCATGTTATCTCTAAAGGGTATGTGGTTAAGTGGACACTAGATTTTAGTGCTCTGTTCCTTAAAAAGCAAGGATTGTTTTCAAAATATTTTACCTTATCCACAAATACTGAATACCAAAAATGATTCAGTGGAAGCACATTTCCAACACCCACTATTTCTAATCAACAACCTTTCTAATATCTATCAAGCTTCCTAGTTAATTATCAGAGCCTCTAATATCATTCGGTGAGAAAACAAATAGAATGATTTTAAGTAGACACTCCTGAGGTGTGAGCCTGATTTAAAGCTAGCAGATCTCCCTGGCATGATTATAGCAACTGACCAACCCAGGCATGCAATGGAAACTCACTGATATACACATTTATACCGCATGGTTTGAGATGAAATAGTTTAAAGTAAATTGCTACTTATAGATTGACTCACTATTTCCCCTGTCTTGGGATCATGTGTTCATATAGCCGCCTCTTTTCTGCCTTGGTTCTGAGATAGTTCTCTAGCTGTAATACAGACCAGTTCCCAGGATCCTGACCTCATCACTCTGCATGCTCCCACCTTGTACCAGCCCTAGGCCTGGGACTACAGTTTTAGAGAATTTCTGGACCAGTCTGGGCCTGCATTCTTCCAACTATGCTATACAGGCTGCATCCTGAGTCTGGGTTTTTCTGTCCGGTCATCAGCCAGGCCTCTACTTGGACAGGCACGAAACCACCTTCTGGAGGGAGATCTAGAGGACACATTGGTTCATCTGTCTTCATCATCTGGGTTTCAGTGGGAGTTCACCTCTGTGACCTTATCATCCTTCTCAAACCCAACATCACCACCTCCTTTCCTCCCTTTTCTAACAGTGAACGTTAAACCACTGGATATTCCCATCTAGTCATCACTCTTGATGATGAAACAGAATTCTCAAGATACAGGATAAAAGATATATGGTAGCTCTGAGACTGAGTGAAAATCTGCATCAAATAACAACTATTCAATCTTCAAGGAAAAAAAAAAAATCACTTGAAATGTCAGCAAATGAAGACAGACCACTTTGCAGGACTATTAAACTTCTGAGGTTAAGCTGAGGGGTCAACCAGACAGGCCAGATATGTGAATGGGGAGCAGAGTGGGAGCTGAGACAGCCCTTTCTGAAGGGACAGCCGTGACCCAGTTGAGTGGCTCATCATCACCTCACTGGAATGAAGCCTAGCTTACTCGAGTTTTCAGTTTTTCAACAGATGTATATAAGTTTGGTTTTTAATAGGAAATCTCATTATTTTAAAATGTTTTGGAGTGATTTTAGTTTAATGAAATTCTGTGCAAATAAAACATGGCTGTTGGCCTGCATCCCCTAGTGTGGCTGAAAACTGGGCTTCTTCAAGAATCATAGGTCAGTGAAAGTGTTGAGACATCCTACATAGGAGAGGAGATCTATGAGCCACTCTACCCGGGCAATAAAATGTGTTTCATAAGATGTAGAAATAAAACTGTTTTGTATAAAGTTCTTTAAAAAATTGCTAGCATCTTCTAAAAGGCTACTCTATAAAAGACAAAACAGAGGGCTTCTTATGTAATTTAATTCTCCCAGCAACCCAAGAGGCAGATCTTATTATTTCCATTTCACAGATAAAGAAACTAAGAAACCCTGAGAGGTAAGTCACTTTTGCAACATGCTGTACTAGCACTTGAACTTAACCCCAGATCTGACTCACTAACTCTGAGTTATTGAAGCAACATTTGTTACTGATATTTTCTCAATCAATAATCACTACCATGTGCCAACACCTCCCCTTTTACTCTAATTCCAGAGAGAGCATTAGCTATCCCTGTCACGCCTGTCCTGGAAGGTACGGGTCTGGTGAATAAAATCAGTCTCTCAATTGTCTGAGCTAGAGCCACATGTACAAAATTTGGGAGAGTTTATTTCTATGTTGTCTCTTTTATTGAGGTGTTTTTTTCACACTAGGACCTAGAAAGGATGGTGTCTGGTTTATTTACTTCCTTTAATGTGAGCCTATGAAAATATCAAAGCATTCCTCCAAAGGCAGAAGAATTCCCAATGGTGTAGTCACTTGAATGAATTCAAGAATCTTCGATGAAGTCACTGATGCTCCTGTTGCATGACTAGAAATAACTGTAAAAACAAACAGAGGAAAAAGGCAATGCTGAATTCAGAGTACTAAACTCCCAGTGGTGAGGTTTCAGTCATCACTGGGGAAACGGGGGACATGTTTTACTGAGGCACTGCCTCTTCTGGACCCCTCAAATCATCCCACTAAGGGGTGGGGGGCTTTCTTCTTGCACCCAGGCATGTAAGTGGAGAGCAGCAAGTGGAGGGAGTCTAAGAGGACATACTGAGCACATAGTAGGGCAACAATGTTTTCAAAGAGAACTAAGCATGTCATGTGATGTCATAGAAAGAGAATTTGATTATAGGTCAGAGGAACTGACTCTACCTCTCCCATTAACGACTACGTGACCTTTTATAAGAACTCAGTTTTCTCTCCTTTCATTGACGGCAAAGGTTACAATTAAAAATATATATATAATAACAATAGTAATAACAGCTACATTAGTTGAAATAGCAATAATTACAAATCACCTATCAGTTTGCCTGCATAACCTAATCTTAACAGTAGTCATGAAAATTATGTATCATTCTCCCTATTCTTTTTTTATTGAAGTATAGCTGACATACAATATTATATTGGTTTCTGGTGCACAACATAGTGATTCAACATTTACATACATTATAAAATGATTACCATGATAAGTCTAGTTACCATCTGTCACCATAACAAATTATTATAATATTATTGACCATATTTTCTATGCTGTACCTTATATTCCCATGACTTACTTATTTTATAACTGGAAGTTTGTACCTCTTAATGTCCACCTATTTTGCCCACCATCCCATCCTCCTCCCCTCTGGCGACTACCAGTTTGTTTTCTGTATTTATGAGTCTGTTTCTGTTTTGTTTTGCTTGCTTGTTGTTGTTGTTGTTTTTTATAAGTGAAATCACACAATATTTGTCTTTCTCTGGCTCACTTATTTCACTTAGCATAATACCTTCTAGGTCCATCTATGTTGTGGCAAATGGCAAGATTTCATTCTTTTTTATGGCTGAGTAATATTGCATTGTGTGTATATATACACACACATACATATGTATATACAGATATATATATAGTGATATAGATACAGATATATACATATATAGATACAGATATATATATCACTTCTTCCTTATCCATTCATCTATCAATGAACAGGTTGCTTCCGTATTTTGGCTATTGTAAATAATTACGCAGTGAACATAGAGGTGCATGTATCTTTTTGAATTAGTGTTTCATTGTTTTTTTCAGATCAATACCCAGAAGTGAAGTTGCTGGATCATATGGTATTTCTACTTTCAATTGTTTGAGAAAATTCCGTATTATTTTCCACAGTGGCTGTGCCAATTTGCATTCCCATCAACAGAGCACAAGGGTTCTCTTTTCTCCGTATCCTCACCAACACTTATTATTTCTAGTCTTTTTGATACTAGCCACTCTGACAGGTATGAAATGGTATTTCAGTACGGTCTTGATTTGCATTTCCCTAATGGTTAGTGATGTTGAGCATTGTTTCATGTACCTGTTGGCCATCTGTACATCTGCTTTGGAAAAATGTCTATTTGGGTCCTCTGCTCATTTTTTAATTGGCTTTTGTGTGTGAGTGTGTGTGTGGGTGTGGGTGTGGGTGTGGGTGTGTGTATTTGTATTGAGTTGTGTGAGTTCTTTATATAATTTGGATATCAATTCCCTATCAGATATGTCATTTGCAAATATCTTTTACCATTCTCTAGGTTGCCTTTTCATTTTGTTCATGGTTTACTTTGCTGGGTAAAAGCTTTTTAGTATGGTATAGCTCCAATTGTTTATTTTTTATTTTGTTGCCCTTGTCTGAGGAGACAATATTCCAAAAACCTAGTGCTAAGACTGATGTACAAAAGTTTACTGCCTATGCTTTCTCTTAGTCTTATATCTAGGTCTTTAATCCATTTCACAATTATTTTTGTAATAGTGTAAGAAAGTGGTCCAGTTTCATTCTTTTGCATGTAACTTATCCAGTTTCCCAACATCACTTATTGAAAAACCTATCTTTTCCCCATTGTATATTATTTCCTTATATCATTCTTTCTAGTTTGTAAGGGGTTAAGTTACTGGCCTAGAATTAAACAACAAAAGTTAACTACAGATCTCATAGTCTTTCCATTGAGTTGGCCATTAACATTTATTCCAGCTCTTCACAGAATTCTGTTTCCTCCCCCACTCACCCAATGTTCATTTTATTTCTCCTGAAATGTATGTTTTTCTTCCTGGGAGTCATTATGGTGTTCTGAAAAGATGATTAATAGCAATTTAAGAAATTACATAGTACAGATCTACAATCCCAGGAAATATACATATATAAGTTTTTCATATCTAAATACATCTTTGTTTAGTCCAGGACTAAGAACAGAGTAGGCACCCCCATATTTTTTTGTTGTTGTTGAATTTTGACTATTTGATGCAATGCAGATAACACTTGGATCCACTCAGTGGCAAACACACTCAAGCGCTCCTCAGCTGTTGTTGCTCTATTGCACTTCTTCTCTGGACCGTTTCCAGCCTCATTTTGCTCCTTCCAACAGTTTTTTCTAGAATCTTCTGGATGACTGTGAGTCCACAGCATAGGCAGGTTCATTCAAGAACAGGTTGTCACATCACAGAGGCTGTACAAGTGTGCCTTCCCATAGCTTTTAGCACGGACTAAAATACCTGTGGTAAAATGTCCCAAATGGAAATAAATCCCTCAAATAATCAATAAACAAGGACTGGTATTGATAACTTCATGTGATGAAAGGCAATTTGTGGTCCATGGTTTGAGTCTCTCTTGCAGTTCATTTATTCTGTAGAAGTCAGCAATTTTAAAATATGCTTTCACTTAAAGTAATTAAGCAAACATACACACAGGCACTGAAGGAATAATGACCCTTAAACAGTAATGTTCTTTTTTTTCCTAGTGATTTCAACAGTTATTATTCATACATATTTATGTAACATTGGAGAGATAGCCTTGAAATGTCTACTTTGTTCTTCATTCATTTGTTCATTAGATGAGAGCACAGGGGTGCCTGGGTGGCTCAGATGGTTAAGCGTCTGCCTTCAGCTCAGGTCATGATCCCAAGCTCCTGGGATCGAGTCCTGCATCGGGCTCCCTGCTCCACGGGGAGCCTGCTTCTCCCTCTCCCTGTGCTTGCCACTCCCCCTGCTTGTGCTCTCTCTCTGTCAAATAAATAAATAAAATCTTTTAAAAAAATCTTTAGGGCGCCTGGGTGGCTCAGTTGGTTAAGTGTTTGCCTTCAGCTCAGGTCATGATCTTGGGGTCCTGGGATCAAGTCCCGGGTTGGGCTCTCCACTCTGCGGGAAGTCTGCTTCTCCCTCTCCCACTCCCCCTTCTAGAAAAAAAAAAAAAATCCTAAAGAAAATGAGAGCACAGAGATAGATGGATTGGTGGATGGACAGGTGGGTGGATGGATGGATAGATAGATGATAGATAGATAGATAGATAGATAGATGATAGATAGATGATAGAGGATAGATAGATGATAGATAGATGATAGATAGATGATAGATAGATACGATGGATAGATAGATAGATAGATAGATAGATAGATAGATAGATAGATAGCTGGAGGGAGTAGACAGTAAAGGCTACACTTCATGGAGTCATGGAGTAGATGCCAGCCTCCTCTCCACCTGCTCTCAACATTCCCAGTCTCCCAAGCTTGCCTGTGCTTTTACCAGGAAGACTGCATTGCCAATGCTTCATCTGCAGTGGATTAATTCTTCCTTTCTTTGGGTGAGATGGTTAAGAGAGCAAATAACAGGGCAGCAAAGTTTCTTTGTGTTTCTTTCCCCAAGGATTCAGCCAGAAATGTGTAGAGAAGAGAAAAGACGTCCCTTTGCCAGAACTTGAGAGTATCTTTCAGTCAAGTGTGTAACTTTTCCAAAACTTATTTTCCTGAAATGTAAAATTGAGAAACCAAAGAAATTTCCTTACAAAGTGATTGAGGAAACTAAATAATTTTCCAAACAACTGCAATATGAACTCAACAAATGTTAATTTTGTGACCACATACAGTTCTACCTCACGTTGGTGCCTCTGAACAGCATTGACCCTTCTTTCGGACAAGTAATGATATTTTGTGAGCGCTATTTGTAAATCTGGCATTTGGTTCTCTGATTTCTGCCAGTGTCCATCCCTGAGACTTGTGTATGAACTTTTTCTTTTTTTAAGATTTTATTTATTTATTTGTCAGAGAGGAAGAGAGCAAGAGAGCAAGGAGCCCAATGCGGGACTCAATTCCCAGGATCATGACCTGAGCCGAAGGCAGAGGCTTAACTGCCTGAACCACCCAGGCATCCCTTGTGTATGAACTTCTTACAGCAATGTTCTCTGTGCCCTAGAAATCATGCTGGCTTTGTCCTGATGTTGACTATACCAGGGTGGGAGAAATTAGTATAGAAAAAAAAATTAACTTTCAAGGTGTTTTGCCAATTCTCATTTATAATAATAACTTGGGTGAAAAAAAAAATAAAATAACTGCAAAAAATAAAAACCTTGGAATTGTTAACTCTGTAGTCAGGGGCACTTACTTGCAGGTCTGGAGAATACAGAGATATAAACGGGCATCAAGAAAATGGAGCAAAGAACTACAAGATCTGTGTAATGTGGCAGTGGCTCATACTTGCTGAAAAATGAAGGCAAAGCAATCAAGTGACTATAATGGGAATACACAAGGTGACCATTGTCTCACTATGTTCTGTAAGGGGCCGGTTGAATTGAGAACACCATGTTCTCTCCTGGGAAGGCCATGGTTAACTAGCAGAACATTCAGGAAGAGCCCTTACAAGTGCCTGGAGTAAGTGCCAGGAGGCTGCCACGTGAGGATCTAGAGTCATTTAGCCTGGTAGAGAAGTGTCTCTCTTCAAATGTGAAGCTGCCATGGAGACAAAAGGCCACACTTCCCTGTTTCTCCAAGGCATAGAGCTGGAATCGATGGCTGGATTCATAGACAAAATGTTCAGTCCACCTATTAGAAAATTTTAGGGGCGCCTGGATGGCTGAGTCAGTTAAGCACCTGACTCTTCGTTTCAGCTCAGGTCATGATCTCAGGGTCCTGGGATGGAGCCCTGCATCAAGCTCTGCCCTCAGCAGGGGACTCTGCTTGTGATGCTCTCCCTCTGTCCCTCCCTACCTGGAGCTCGTGTGTGCACATGCACTCTCTCTCGCTCTCTCAAATAAATGAAAAAATAAATAAAACCTTCAAAAAGAAAAGGAAGAAAATTTTAACAGTTTTGACAGTCCAATAATGAGATGGGCTAGCTTACAAACATATGAGCTTCATACCATGGAAACTAGACATGTAACCATGTTTGGTATACATCCCTCTATATCTTAGCCACTGAAGATGTGTTCCCTAAGACATAGTAAAACATCTAAAAATGAGGCTGGGGAGAAGAAAGATGGTGGAGGAGTAGGGGACCCTATTTCAACTGGTCCCCGGAATTGAGCTGGATATCTACCAGACCACTCTGAGCACCCATGAAACCAGCCTGAGATACAAGAAGATCTGGATCTCTACAAACAGAATGTCGCAGGTGGTTGGTTTTGAGGTAGGAAGCAGGGAGCTGTGATTCTGCGGGCAGATATTGGAGGATAAATGGCAGCGGGAGGGTGTCTGGCCTTGGGGATCCTACACCGCCGGTGCGCGACAGCCTCGCATGCTGGGGACGGGGCACAGACTCGCAGACCGGTAGCGGCGGGGAAAGGACTTTAGGGCAGCCCCCGGGTGGCGGGGTCATGCGCACGCGAACTGGGGGCGGCTGGCGGTTTTAGAAGCACAAAGGGCAGAGACGTGCCCCGACCTGGAGGCAGGACTGGGAGCACTGCGGAGGGGCGCACAACCCAGGCCGCTGCAGTTTATAGCAGCACGGACAGAGACGGAGATGGTGTGGCCTGGAGAGCTCACTGAAGAACAGACTGTGGTCTCTCTGCTCTGAGGCAGAGGGTTGGAAATGGTCTCTTCTGCTCTGACTTACTGAAGAGACGTGGAAAGTCTCCAGGGGAAGCCGCCAGAAAACAAAAGCCCCAAAAACTGATTCCCGCTGAGCCCATCCCCTGTCAGAGTGGGCAGGGCAACTCTGCCCAAACAAGGTTGCCTGAGTAACACTGCAGCAGGCCCCTCCTGCAGAAGACAGGCTGGGAAAACAAGAGGCCAGCAACCCTAAGGTCCCAAGAAAACAGGTGCATCTTGCTTGGGTTTTGGTCAATAATTTGGACTCAATACATTCCCTCAAACACCCATCAACAGAATGACTAGGAGGAGGAGCCCCCAAAATAGAAAAGACTCAGAGATTATGACTTATGCTGCAGATTTACAAATGGATGCAGATATAACCAAGATGTCGGAGATGGAATTCAGGCTAGCAATAGAATGGAGAAATCAATTAATGGCAACATAGAGTTTCTAAGGGCAGAAATGAAAGCTGAATTGGCAGAACTTAAAAATGCTATCAATGAGATCCAATCCAATCTAGATAATCTAACAGCTAGGGTAACTGAGGCAGAAGAATGAATAAGCGACCTAGAAGACAATATAATAGATAAAAAGGGGAAAGAGGAGGCCAGGGAAAAACAACTTAGAATCCATGAAAATAGAATCAGAGAAATAAGTGACACCATGAAGCGTTCCAATGTCAGAATAATTGGAATCCCAGAGGGAGTGGAGAGAGAGAGAGGACTAGAAGATGTTTTTGATCAAATCGTAGCTGAGAACTTCCCTAATCTGGGGAATGAAACATTCGCATCCGAGAGGCAGAGAGGACCCCTCCCAAGATCAAGAAAAACAGGCCAACACCCCGGCATGTAATAGTAAAACTTGCAAATCTTAGAACCAAGGAAACCATCTTAAGGGCAGTTAGGGGGAAGAGATTCCTTACATACAGAGGGAGGAACATCAGAATAATGTCAGACCTATCCACAGAGACCTGGCAAGCCAGAAAGGCCTAGCAAGACATATTCAGGGTACTAAATGAGAAGAACATGCAGCCAAGAATACTTTATCTGGCAAGGCTCTCATTTAGAATGGATGGAGAGATGCAGAGCTTCCACGACTGGCAGAAACTGAAAGAATATGTGACCACTAAGCCGGCCCTGCAAGAAATACTAAGGGGCGTTCTATAAAAGGAGAAAGACCCCAAGAGTGATATACAACAGAAATTTACAGGGACAATCTATAAAAACAACGTCTTCACAGGCAACATGATGACAATTAATTCATATCTTTCAATAATCACTCTCAACGTGAATGGCCTAAATGCTCCCATAAAACAGCACAGGGTTGCAGATTAGATAAAAAGACAGGACCCATCCATATGCTGTCTACAAGACTCATTTTGAACCTAAAGATACATCCAGACTGAAAGTGAAGGGATGGAGATCCATCTTCTATGCCAGTGGACCTCAAAAGAAAGCTGGGGTAGCAATTCTTATATCAGACAAATTAGATTTAAACTAAAGTCTGTAATTAGAGACACAGAAGGACACTATATCATTCTTAAAGGGTCTATCCAACAAGAAGATCTAACAATTGTAAATATCTTTGCCCCTAACATGGGAGCAGCCATCTATATAGGCCAACTCTTAACCAAAATAAAGAGTCATATTGATAACAATACGTTAATTGTAGGAGACCTCAATACTCCACTCTCAACAATGGACAGATCATCTAAGCAGAAAATCAACAAGGAAACAAGAACTTTGAATGATACACTGGACCAGATGGACCTCATAGATATTTACAGAACATTCCACCATAAAACAACAGAATACTCATTCTTCTCGAGCACACATGGAACTTTCTCCAGAATAGACTACATACTGGGTCATAAATCAGGTCTCAACCAATACCAAATATTGAGGTTATTCCTGCATATTCTCAGACCACAATGCTTTAAAACTGGAACTCAATCACAAGAAAAAATTTGGCAGAAATTCAAACACTTGGAAGCTAAAGACCACTCTGCTCAAGAATATTTGGGTCAACCAGGAAATCAAAGAAGAACTTAATTCATGGAAATCAATGAGAACGAAAACACATCGGTCCAAAACCTATGGGATACTGCAAAGGCAGTCCTAAGCGGGAAATACATAGCCATCTAAGCCTCACTCAAAAAAAATAGAAAAATCCCAAATTCACCAACTAACTCTACACCTTGAAGAACTAGAGAAAAAGCAACAAACGATGCCTAAGCCATGCATTAGAAGAGAAATAATTAAAATTAAAGCAGAGATCAATGAATTAGAAACCAGAAACACAGTAGATCAGATCAACGAAACTAGAAGTTGGTTCTTTGAAAGAACTAATAAGATCGATAAACCACTGGCCAGACTTATCCAAAAGAAAAGAGAAAGGACCCAAATTAATAAAATTATGAATGAAAGGGGAGAGATCACGACTAACACCAAGGAAATAGAAACAATTATTAGAAATTATTATCAACAACCATATGCCAATAAACTGAGCAATCTGGATGAAATGGAGGCCTTCCTGGAAACCTATAAACTGCCAAGACTGAAACAGGAAGAAATTGACAACCTGAATAGGCCAATAACCAGTAATGAGATTGAAGCAGTGATCAAAAACCTCCCAAAAAACAAGACTCCAGGGCCTGATGGATTCCCTGGGGAATTCTACCAAACATTCAAAGAAGAAATAATACCTATTCTACTGAAGCTGTTTCAAAAAATAGAAACAGAAGGAAAACTTCCAAACTCATTCTATGAGGCCAGCATTACCTTAATCCCCAAACCAGGCAAAGACCCCATCAAAAAGGAGAACTTCAGACTGATATCCCTGATGAATATGGATTCCAAAATTCTCAACAAAATCCTAGCTAATAGGATCCAACAATACATTAAAAGGATCATCCACCACGACCAAGTGGGATTTATCCCTGGGATGCAAGGGTGGTTCAACATTTGCAAATCAATCAATGTGATAGAATACATTAATAAGAGGAGGGAGAAGAACCATATGGTTCTCTCAATTGATGCAGAAAAAGCATTTGACAAAATACAGCATCCTTTCCTGATTAAAACTCTCCAGAGTATAGGGATAGAGGGCACATTCCTCAAGTTCATAAAATCCATCTATGAAAAACCCACAGCGAATATCATCCTCAATGGGGAAAAGCTGAGAGCCTTTCCCTTAAGATCAGGAACACGTCAAGGGTGCCCACTCTCGCCACTATTGTTCAACATAATACTAGAAGTCCTAGCAACAGCAATCAGACAACAAAAAGAAATAAAGTGTATTCAAATTGGCAAAGAAGAAGTCAAACTCTCTCTTTTCGCAGACGACATGATACTTTATGTGGAAAACCCAAAAAACTCCAGCCCCAAATTACTAGAACTCATACAGCAATTCAGTAATGTGGCAGGATACAAAATCAATGCACAGAAATCAGTTGCTTTCTTATACACTAACAATGCAACTGTAGAAAGAGAAATTAGAGAAACGATTCCATTTACAATAGCACCAAAAACCATAGGATACCTCGGAATAAACCTAACCAAAGAGGTAAAGGATCTATACTCTAGGAACTACAAAACACTCATGAAAGAAATTGAAGAAGACACAAAAAGATGGAAAAATATTCCATGCTCATGGATTGGAAGAATAAACATTGTTAAAATGTCTATGCTACCCAGAGCAATCTATACCTTCAACGCCATCCCGATCAAAATTCCAATGACATTTTTCAAAGTGCTGGGACAAACAATCCTAAAATTTGTATGGAATCAGAAAAGACCCCGAATCACCAAGGAAATGTTGAAAAAGAAAAACAAAGCTGGGGGCATCATGTTGCCCGATTTCAAGCTATATTACAAAGCTGTGATCACCAAAACAGCATGGTACTGGCACAAAAACAGACATATAGACCAATGGAACAGAATAGAGAACCCAGATATGGACCCTCAACTCTATGGTCAAATAATCTTTGACAAAGCAGGAAAAACATGCAATGGAAAAAAGACAGTCTCTTCAATAAATGGTGCTGGGAAAATTGGACAGCCACATGCAGAAGAATGAAACTCAACCATTCTCTAACACCATTCACAAAGATAAACTCAAAGTGGATGGATGAAAGACCTCAATGTGAGACAGGAATCCATCAAAATCCTAGAGGAGAACATAGGCAGTAACCTCTTTGACATCAGCCACAGCAACTTCTTTCAAGATACATCTCCAAAAGCTAGTGAAACAAAAGCAAAAATGAACTTTTGGGACTTCATCAAGATAAAAAGCTTCTGCACAGCAAAGGAAACAGTCAACAAAACAAAGAGGCAACCCACAGAATGGGAGAAGATATTTGCAAATGACACTACAGATAAAGGGCTGGTATCCAAGATCTATAAAGAACTTCTCAAACTCAACACCCAAAAAACAAATAATCAAGTCAAAAAGTGGGCAGAAGATATGAAAAGACACTTCTCTGAAGAAGACATACAAATGGCTAACAGACACATGAAAAAATGTTCATCATCATTAGCCATCAGGGAAATTCAAATCAAAACCACATTGAGATACCACCTTACACCAGTTAGAATGGCAAAAATGGATAGGGAAAGAAACAACAAATGTTGGAGAGGTTGTGGAGAGAGGGGAACCCTCTTACACTGTTGGTGGGAATGCAAGTTGGTACAGCCACTTTGGAAGACAGTGTGGAGGTTCCTCAAAAATTTAAAAATAGAGCTACCCTATGACCAGCAATTGCACTACTGGGTATTTACCCCAAAGACACAGATGTAGTGAAAAGAAGGGCCATATGCACCCCAATGTTCATAGCAGCAATGTCCGCAATAGCCAAACTGTGGAAAGAGCCGAGATGCCCTTCAACAGATGAATGGATAAAGAAGATGTGGTCCATATATACAATGGAATATGACTCCGCCATCAGAAAGGATGAATACCCAACTTTTACATCAACATGGATGGGACTGGAGGAGATTATGCTAAATGAAATAAGTCAAGCAGAGAAAGTCAATTATCATATGGTTTCACTTATTTGTGGAACATAAAGAATAGCATGGAGGACACTAGGAGAAGGAAGGGAAAAATGAGGCGGGGGGGAATTGGAGGGAGAGATGAACCATGAGAGACTATGGACTCTGAGAAACAAACAGGTTTTAGAGGGGAGGCGGGAGGGGGGATTGGTTAGCCTGGTGATGGGTGTTAAGGAGGGCGTACTGCATGGAGCACTGGGTATTATATGCAAACAATGAATTGTGGATCACCACATCAAAAACTAATGATGTATTGTATGCTGACTAACATAACATAAAAAAAAATCTAAAAATGATTCAAATAGAGAAAGGAGGGGACTTGAGTGTAAAGAACAAGTACATCTATTTCAGACCCCATATTTTTAAAAAATGTAGAAAAGGAAAAGTTTATTTACTGCCTCAAATATATTAAGAATCTATTATGTACAAACACATATTTAGTTTCAACACTGTGCGAGGTACATTAGATACATTAGTCAGAACACAGTTCTCATAAAATTTACAGCCCAGTAGAAGGAAAGCATGTTCATAAATAATGATATTGCCATGCAGAAAGAGGCATAAATGCAGTGCATATAAAGTCCTCTGAGCATTAGACTTTCAGTAAGAATGGACAAATCAGCCTGTGTTTTCCTCATAATAAAAAAAAGAAAAAAAAAGTTAAGGCATCTGAAATAAATTGCTTCCTATTTTCAAGAAAATAAATGAAAGCTGAAGCAGGTTGAATCAGAGAAATGAGAAAGAAAAAATTTAGAAAAATTTTTTTGTTCCACCTCCCTCCTGTTGTAAGCCTTATTGACTCTCAGGTTTGGGCTGGACCCACAAGAATACATTTTGGGAGTTATTGCAAATATCTCTCAATGAAAGGTCACTTTTATTTAAGGTAAGACATTTACCCAAGAAATATTAGAAAAATTAAAATAAAAAATAAATCATCTATAAAGAACCTATGACTCCCATTACTATGTTTATACTAAAATGACAACCTTTTCAATGTATATAAGTGTAAATAGATATGCATGTATATGCATATATACAGATACCATGAATACTGAACAATGAATAATTTTAAACATTCACCGTAGTGGCAAAATGCACACATGCACAGAAATGTCTTTCCCCACTAATAAAAACATTTGGTGACATCATCCTTGGTGTCTTTTTCCTTTGTTGGATGCACTTGAATACATTTTTAAAAGCCTCATTATTGGACACTTAATTTCTTTCCAATGTATTATTACAAATAATATGACAATACACACACACCAATAAGTAGGCATATTTCAAATCATTGTATTATTAATTTGCTTTCACTTGTGTACTGAAGTATAGATGAGTGCCTACTTCTGCACACTCTTGAAAACATTATTTCTATGACATTATTTTATCTGACAAGAAAAAGGTGGTATCTCAATGCTGTACAATTTACTTTTCTTTATTTTCAAATAATATTCAGTATTTTTATATATTTATAAACCACAAATCATATGAACTCTTTTCTTCTTTAAAATCAACTCTCTAGTTCAGTCAGTGGAACATGCTACTCTTGATTTAAGGGTCGTGAGTTTGAGCCCCACATTGGGACTGGAGCCTACTTAAAAATAAATAATAAAATAAAATAAATAATAAAATAAAATAAAATAAAATAATCTCCTTATGGGATGTTTTACTTTTCTTATTTATTGACAGGAGCAGGTTTACACATATTTCTCAGCATTGATTTTTTAATACTTTTAAACTTTTTTTATTCAAACTTCTAAGTTTTATGCAAAAATCTATTAATATTTTCTTTTTTTTTTTTTAGATTTTATTTATTTGACACAGAGAGACATAGCGAGAGAGGGAACACAAGTAGGGGGAGTGGGAGAGGGAGAAGCAGGCCTCCCGCACAGCAGGAAGCCCGATGTGGGGCTCGATCCCAGGACCCTGGGATCATGACCTGAGCCGAAGGCAGACGCCTAACGACTGAGCCACCCAGGTGCCCCTATTAATATTTTCCTCATGGTTTCAATTTGGTTTTATGTTTTGAAAACTTTTCTCCAACCACCCAAATTATAGATAGATTGTTAAAATATTTTGTAATTTCATCATTTACGTTTAAATATTTAGGACATTTGGCATTAACTTTGGAGTTGTGTAAGGTAGAGTGCCCTATATAATTTTTTTAGACAATTAACTCATTATCCAATCATAAATTATTGATTTCATCATTTTTGTTCTAAATTGAGATTCTTTATTGGACATCCCAAATGCCAGGCACTGAGAACAGAATGAAGAGAAAAAAATGGACAAAATTAGTTTTCTTACAGAGCTTACATTTCAGTAAGAGAAATAAGAATTAAACAAATTCTCACTAAAACATTTATAGAAAACCCTGAAGAACAGCCTCAGTTTGGGGACTGGGTAAAGATTAAGTAGAAACCTTTCGGGAGATGTGGGGAGAAAAATAATTTTATAGAAGAAACAAGACTCTATTCAAAGGTGCAGGGCTGGGCTGGACGTTCCTCATTGCAAGAAGTGAAAGAAATCCTCAAATGGCTTGAGTATGGAAGGTAAGAAGCCACCCACGTTCTAAAGTACTAGGGTCCCTTCCACAAGGCACAGTGAATCCCACGTCCCTTTAAAAAGAAAGATAGCCGTTATTCTACTATGTTTTCTCTTACAGCTAAATTTGAGAATCATTTTCTAAATGTCAGAGAAATATTTTGATTAGAATTTCTTTTAATTGAAATATTAAACTGTGGAGGAACTTTTTTTTTTCTTTTGGTATTCACAATGGAGTGAATATTTTTTGTTGAATGGATTAAAAGGGTTTTGTCTTAGATTAAATACACACTTCTTTTACCTGTATGGGCATGTCTGAGTATGCGAGTAGGTGGGGACTTTTTTTTTTTTAATTTTTTTTAGTGTGGCTTGGTTTGCCAAGACTTATTATTAAGACTATGGAGGGGCACGTGGGTGGCTCAGTCAGTTAAGCGTCTGCCTTTGGCTCAGGTCGTGATCCCAGGGTCCTGGGACTGAGCCCCACATTGGGCTCCCTGCTCAGTGGGGAGCCTGCTTCTCCCTCTCCCTCTGCCTGCCACTCCCCCTGTTTGTGCTCTCTCATACTCTCTCTCTGTCTAATAAGTAAATAAAATCTTAAAAAAAAAAAAAAAAGACTACGGAGCAGTTAGTTTCCAAAGAGGAATCTTTGACTTTAAGTTGTTTTGCTGTGTTCGGGTATTACAATGGTTGGTAGATTCGGTGTGATGGCCGACAAAACTGATATCAAGAAGCAAGCTTATGGGAGATTCAGAGACTCCTTTATAAGGCACGTGGAACCATTGGATGGGATAGAGTGGTGCTATTGTCTAATTTGTTTAGATGAAGCTCTCCTGAAAGAACATCAAGTACTGCTTAAGATCCATTAACCTTTTAAGCATGATGTTTCCATGGAGAAAGGGGCTGGCTTGCCTATCTTGAATGGCAGGTATGAACACAAAAAGTTATAGAACACTAAGCATTTTTAATAAATGAAATAACAAAATAAAAATTAAGGAGATCTTAAATTCACCTTGTCCTAACCTTTTGGTTAGTCCAAGATTTATGTCATAGCGGTACTCTAACAAAGTAAGTTGGCTCTTGGGGGAAAAATAATCCACAAGTTAGTCTTTTCTATAACTTTTACTTTCAATTTTTCATCTTCTTAGGTAAGAAGGTGGATCTTTTCATCTTAATTTTTTTCACGGGGAGCTACTAAGAAGTGATTAGCACACTTTAATGAGCCTTAGATATAAGCAGAGTCCAAGATTCATTTGTTATAAAGCGATCTGTATGTGTATTGTTTTCTCCTGTTGGTGTTAAACACCAACTCCCAAGTATGTCTTTTGAGAGTTGCCCCCAGGACGTATCAATTCCTTGGCATATGGACAGTAGGGACAGCAGGGTTGTTTTCCCTGATTCTGAGGGAACAGACCTCAAGCACAAAGATGCAGTTAGTGGCAACTGAAATTCAGCAGAGCACACCGAAGAGCTGGGGGCATATGGAGGTGGGGGCCACTGACTGTGTCTGCTACAGCCAAGACCAATCTCCCTACCACATGAAAAAAATCAATATTAAAGTGTTTTACAGTTTATTTCAAATCTATCTTTACTACAAATACTATACATGGAATTTACATTCTCCATATTGTTCAAATTGTTTCCATCATTTTCATGATCACATAGTGTCCTGTTGGACTGCTTTACTAGAACACATTTAGCTGTTTTTACCCACTAGTGCATCACAGCAAAATGGTGTGCTGGGAACCTTTGCTGGGTGAGCTGCCAAAGTGTGGTCAATTTTTATTGTTAGTCGGTATTTTCATGTTAACTAAGGATCTGACCCTTCAGCAGTGTCTGTTAGAAGGAACAGGAGCTGCACACAAGAAACTGATAAACCAACATCAGTCAGATACTAAAGAAAGATCACATATTTATTAAAGCACTTGAAGATTTTTGCTTGAAGACTACAAGAGAAATGTACACCAAGGAATAAACTCTTTTGCTTAAAAAGGAATGGAGATAAAGGAGGACCAAACAAAAAGCATAAGAAATATGGAATTAACCAATCCCTTCGAAATTCCAGTGTTCTAAACTTCAGAGAAACACATGTGTTGAACATGAGTAACTGAAACATCTTGCTGCCGTGCATTTTCTTCTTTTTCTTTGGCCTCAGCTTTGGAGTTGACAGTATAACTTCCAGTTTATGGTATATAATTCTCATCAGTTCATGGAAAAGGTCATTCTTTTTTGTGAGCTTTTCACTCTTCCTGATCCTGGGTCCTGTCCTACTCTCCCACACAGGTACCCAATCTACTGTGTTTGTCACGTGTCCTTGGATATGGATATAACTTTATGAAAATACAGTGGTCCCTTTTTTATGTGTTTTTAGATTACACAAATGGTATTTGCTATGGAGATTGTGTGTGTGTGTGTGTGTGTGTGTGTGAAGGTTGTAGCTTTATGTCTTCTTCATGCTGTTGTATGTACCCCTAATTCATTGCTCTGAAATGTTGCTACTGTAAATGTATCCATCATATTTTATTTATTTAGAAATGAACACATAAGACATTCACAACCAGTAGCTACCACAAACAATGCTAAGAATTAGCTTCATATATGTTTTTTTATGAACCCCTTGGAATGGGATTCCAGGGTAATAGCGTACATGCATATGCAATGCTGCCACTGCCAACTGCTCTCCAGATCAGCAATACCAGCTTTATCCACACTGCCCACATCCACACACATGCCCATCCAAACCAGCATTTGGTGTGATTCGAACCTCAATTATTTTCTAAAAGATATATTCTTCTTTTTTTTTTTTTATTAAGTTCAATTAGCTAACATATATCATTGGTTTTTTATGTAGTGTTCAATGGTTCATTAGTTGCATTCTAATAATAGTAAGTTGTTATCTCTGCTTATTATTGCTGAAGTTGAATACCTATATACTTCTAGATGTTTTTGCCTGTTTTTTAGATTTCCCTGTGTTCTTGTTGATCTGTAGCAGTTCTTCTATATCCAAGATATTAATCCTTAACTGGTTTCAGTTGTCGCAAATATCTCCTTGCAATCTGCCATGTGTTTGCTAATATTGTCTATATTTTCCATCTTTAATGGATTTCTCATGTTTTATGTAATGAAATCCCTTCTTTTTTTCCTTACAATTTTTGGTTTGGAGTTCTGGAGTATTATCTCCGTCCTCCACCTTTACCCCAGGCCCCAGTGATATTCTCCTTCTTTTTCTTCATTTAGTTTTATAGTGTTTAAGATTTGGAAGCCCTCTGCATCTCACAGATTTCACATTTATATATTGAATGAGAGAGATCCAACTTCACTATGCTCCATTGAGTGGGCTTATATTCTTGACATTTTCATGACTGGGTTGGCATGCCAGGCCTACCATATATCACATCTGCTATAAACACATGGTTATGTTTCAGAGCTTTTTATCCTCATCTCTCAGTCAATTTTGAATCAGTAGTGTATTGGCCACATACACTTCTAGTGGCTTTTAGAAACTATATAGATATGAATATGAATGTATATATGAATGTATGAATAAAGATTACTCTAGCTTCATAAAATGAGCTTGGAAAATTTCATTCTGTGTTCCTATTTCCTGGAAAACCTTTATTTATTTATTTACTTACTTACTTACTTATTTATTTATTTAGCACAAGTTGGGGTAGGGGCAGAGGGAGAGGGAGAGAATCCCAAGCAGACTCTACACTGAGCACAGAGCCCAGCCTGGGGCTCAGTTTCACAACCCTGAGATCATGACCTGAGCCAAAACCAAGAGTCCAACACTCAACTGACTAAGCCACCAGGTGACCCTCCTGGAAAAAATTTTTAAGTTAATAAATAGCTACTCCTTGGCTGTTTGTAGAATTTATTGGTTAACCCCTTGCTGACTACTCTAATATGTTTAACACTTCCTGAGTGGCTCCTGCTATTACACTGATAATTTTTGACATTTCAGGTTTTGTAAGAATTTGCTATTTCATCTAAATTTTCAAATGTATTAGCATAGAACTGCTCATAATATTCTTAATACTTTTCAAAATCTCTTTAGTGTCTTATTTAAATATCTCAAATAGAATTTTGAAGTAGTTATCTTATTATTGATTTCTAAATTGTATTGCATTGGGGCCAAAGAGCTTAGTCTACATGATTTTGTCTTTGAAATTTATCAAGTTTCATTTGTAGCCTATATATGATAATTTTTGTATTACCTATGAATTTAAAATATTTATTTTTGGTGGCATACCTCCATCTACACGTGGATTATGCATATCTGTAATAAATTAATGGGGTTAGATTTTTTTATTAAATTTATTAAAATCTGATTACTTGACCTGTTATTTTCTGAAACATATGTGTTCAATTACCCAATTACAATTATTAACTTATATATTTGTTGTCCACCTTTGCAAGTTGTTGTTTCATAGATTTTAAGTCTACAAACCTAGTTTCCTGTATAGTCATGTCTGTTATGTCTTGATCTGTTGTTCTTTATTATGCCCTCTTATGCTGTTTTTAAACTTTGTTTCTAACTTTACTGATAAAAATTTTTAAATATTCTCCAGTTTGAATATATTAAAAATGATACTCAATGGGGTACATGGGTGGCTCAGTCAGTTGAGCATCTGACTTGGTTTCAGTCAGGTCATGAGATCAGGGTCATGGGATCCAGCCCAGCCTTGGGGGTCCCCACTCAATGGGGAGACAGCTTCCCCTCTCTCTCTCTCTTTATGCCCCTTCCCCTGCTTGTGCACACTCTCTCTCTCTAAAATAAATGAATAAATCTTTTAAAAAATAGCACTCAAGCATCACCCTGCCATTATTTTTGTTCTTGAGATATCTGATATAAATTTGATTCTTACAGAAGCTTTCTCAAATTCCCCTTTGTCATTTGATCTATCTAAATTTCACTATGATGTCAAGAATGTTCTGGGCTTTTTCTTATTTACTCTGTGTCCCCTACAAACCCCATCAATATAAAATCATGATCTTCCTTTAATTATGAGAAGTTTTTCAGCATAATTTATTCAAGTACTTATTTTTTTCCTCCATTTCTTTTATTTTGTCTTCTGGGCCTATTTTTTAAATCAATTTTTCTCTTATTCTATTTATTAGCTTGTATTTTATATTTATTCCCAATGCTTTCTGGGAAAGGGATCTGCAAATCATTATTTTGTGAAGTCTGTTCTTCACCCATATATCAATTCTCCTCTTTCCACTCTTACAATTTTCTTACTCAGTATTTTAATTGGATTCTTTTAAATGTAACTATTGGTCTTTTTTTTCCTCGTTATCAATATTACCCCTTCTATTTATGAGTGACATTTTAAGTTCTCATTTTCAGTGGGTCATCAGATAGAGGTTAGTTAGCTTATTAACCTTCTTTTCAGGATCTGTGTTCCTTAGATGTCTCATTATTTTTCCCTGTGACCCCATAATTTCTTGAGGCTTTCAACCATATTAGCAATTGCTGTATTCCCAAGGAGAAGAAACAAAATCCTAGGCTTTCCTACGTACCATACTTGGAGTCTGGGACAGGCCTGGGCAGGGAGGTGTATCCATATTGGGAAAAGGACATATCCCAAAGCACAGATTCACTTGCTATTTGCCACATCCCCCATCTGCAGCCCTGCTCCTCAGGGGACTTGCTTGTCTCTCTTCCTTGATCTGTGCTCTGTTATATATTCACCTGGCCCTCGGAGGTATGTGCTATATGAGTGGGTGAGGAATTTCTCATGTGCCAGCTCTCCTACCCAAAATGATTGAGACTTACTTTCCTTACAGGCTACTCTGTTCATAACCCTCACCACCTCAGAATAGCACGTGGATAGTGCTATTATTCCTGACCAACCATGTTGGGTTGTGGGTCAGGCAACAGTTTATTCTGGGAAATGCTGGAGAGAAAAAGTCCAATGATCAGGGTTTGCCAAGACTCTCTCTGAACATCCATCAAGATCTTTTTTACTCAAAGCTGTTCCGTCTCTCTCTATGAGACTCCATCACCTTCTGTCTCCATATTTTCTCACAGATTTTACATTAGTTTCTCTCACCTCTCTTCCTTTTTGCCCTTTGCATCAAGCATCTCAACTTTTAGGTCAGTATGCCATATTCTCTGGAAGCAGAACTCAAGAAAAATATTTTCATCTACATTTTAAATATGAGACAACTGAAGTTTGGAATTTAAATAATTTGTCCTCCATTACTGAACCAGTAAACAGCAGAGAGGAAGCAAGAACTGCTGGATTTAACTACAAATCTCATGTTTTTCCCTGGAATTTATATCATATAAGATGCAAGATACAGGAATCGTTTCTCAGAATATCATTTGCTCAGCCAATTAAAAAAAGTCATCTTGTTTTTACAAACTCTAGAGCTAGAAAATCACATCAAAATTTCCCAGTAAAATCAAACACCTAGAAGGTATTTCAGCCTCAAGGGTTCATTTCTACTTGGTGGAAATGAGGAAAAGCTTTTGGATAAGTGTAAAGATAATTTTGAGCCCCATTTACAAAGACAACTCATATGGAAATCACATACATAAACCCCATAAGTGGACACTGAGCTGTCCCCATGTTAGAACCTCTCCAGTGACATGCACAGAGCTAGTGGAAATCATTCATTGCTCTCTACCACCAAGAGAACACTGGCTCTCCTTTCAGGTAAGTGTTTTTCAATGCAATGCCCTGAACAGCAGCTCTTGAAATAATACAGAACAATTTAAAAAACAATTTTTAATCACCACATAGTTGTTTGTTAAGGGAGTAGACACACCAGTGCCAAATACTAAAATACAAGCTAGTCAAATGGAAAATACCACCTGGGCTGTAATTTCCTTGAATCTTTTCTGGCAACATTGAAAAAATTCCTGGGGTATTTGTTAATTTTTGTGGGGTTTTGTCTTTTTATTCCTGTGCATCTTAATTTGGGGAGAAAAAAAATACTTGTTTAAAGGCAAGGGGAATTAGTTTGCATAAGCCTTGTGATGCAAGTGGAAGTGAGCCTTCTCTTTTTAAGGCACTATGATAAGTCTTTAGATGCCAAAATAGAGACTTTTCCCTGGGGATCTGTAGAATAGTCAGTCAGCAAAGCCCCAAGCACACAGCCCCAACATTTCTCCAGTTTGGATAATTCATTCTGTATGACCAATACCCTACAACTTTCACCAAACTGGGTCACCAATAGAATAGAGCCAGAGGTAGAGCTTATGGGGGGAGAGGAGCAAGATGGCGGAGGAGTAGGAAACCTGGATTTCGTCTGGTCCCAGGAAATCAGCTGGATAGGGATCAAACCATTGTGAACACCTACGAACTCAACAGGAGATCAAAGAAAAGAATAGCAACAACTCTCTGAACACAAAAGCGACCACTTTCTGGAAGCAGGGACCCAACAAGTGGCAGATCTGGGGAGACTCCCCTTGCTCCCCCAGGAAGAGTGGCACGGGAGTGCACTGCAGGAATCCGCTGGGGTTGGAGACTCCACACGGAGTCGTGTGCCAGAAATAGAAATGCTCGATCACTGACCAGGTAAGCATGGAGTGCAGCCGGTGTATGGAAAGCTTACAGGGAACAAAAGCTCCTGAGAGCAAACCTGAGCAGATTACTTAGGCCGACCCGGCAAGGGCGGGGCAATTCCACCTCCGACAAAGACATTTGGGAACCACGGCAACAGGCCCCTCCCCAGAAGATCAGCAGGAACAGCCCAACAAGACCAAGTTGACCGATCAATGAGAACGGCAGAACTCAAGTGCTAGGGGAATACTGCACATAGAATTCATGGCTTTTTCCCATGATTCTTTAGTCTTTCAAAGTTAATTTTTTTAACTTTTTTTTTTTTGAATTTTTCTTTTTCCCTTTTTCAACCAACATCTTATCAATCCCTTTGTTAAAAAAACATTTTTTATTTTTCATTTTTAGAGTCATATTCTACCCCTTCATAGTAGTTAGCCTTATTTTTGGTGTATATATATAAGTTCTTCACTCTTTAAAATTTTAGGATGCAGTTTCTTCTAACAAATCAAAATATACCCTAAATCTCTAGTGTATAGCTTCGTTCTAGTCTCCTGCCTCATCACATTCTCTCCCTTTTTTTTTTAAATCTTCTTCTTTCTTATTTCAACCAACTTCATATCTTATCAATTCCTTTTATAAAATCTTCTATAATTTTCATCTTTACAGTCATATTCCATCCCTTCACTGTATTAACCTTTATTTTTGTACATATATAAGATTTTCTTTCTTTAAAATTTTGGGAGGCACTTTCTTCTAACAGACCAAAATACACCCAAAATCTAGTGTGTGGCACTGATCTATGCACCAGCCTGAAAATATTTGATCATATTCTGTTTTCTTAGTTTTGTTTTGTTTTTGTTTGTTTGTTTTTATCTTTTTTTTTTTTTTTTTTCTTTTTTCTTTCTTTCCCTTTCTTTTCCCCCAGTTTCAGGTCTTTTCTGATTTGTTTAGTGTGTATTTTCTGGGGACTTTTTACCCTGCTAGCATTTTGTTCCTTCATTCATCTCTTCTCCTCTGGACAAAATGACAAGATGGAAAAAAATCACCTCAAAAAAAAAGAACAAGAGGCAGTACCCACTGCCAGGGACCTAATCAATACAGACATTACTAAGATGTCGGAACTACAGTTCAGAATGATGATTTTAAAAATACTAGCTGGGCTTGAAAAAAGCATGGGGGTTATTAGAGAAACCCTTTCTGGAGAAATAAAAGAACTAAAATCTAACCAAGTTGAAATCAAAAAGGCTATTAATGAGGTGCAATAAAAAATGGGGGCTCTAACTGCTAGGATAAATGAGGCAGAAGAGAGAATCAGTGATATAGAAGACTAAATGATGGAAAATAAAGAGACTGAGAAAAAGAGAGATAAACAACTACTGGATCACAAGGGCAGAATTCGAGAGATAAGCGATACCATAAGATGAAACAACATTAGAATAATTGGGATCCCAGAAGAAGAAGAAAGAGAAAGGGGGGCAGAAGGAATATTGGAGCAAATTATAGCAGAGAACTTCCCTAATTTGGGGAAGGAAACAGGCATCAAAATCCAGGAGGCACAGAGAACCCCTCTCAAAATCAATAAAAATAGGCCAACACCCTGACATCTAATAGTAAAACTTACGAGTCTCAGAGGCAAAGAGAAAATCCTGAAAGCAGCTCGGGAGAAGAGATCTGTAACCTACAATGGTAGAAACATTAGATTGGCCACAGACCTATCCACAGAGACCTGGCAGGCCAGAAAGGACTGGCATGATATATTCAGAGCACTAAATGAGAAAAATATGCAGCCAGGAATACTATATCCAGCTAGGCTGTCATCGAAAATAGAAGGAGAGATAAAAAGCTTCTAGGACAAAGGAAAACTAAAGAAATTAGCAAACATGAAACCAGACCTACAAGAAATATTCAAAGGGGTCCTCTAAGCAAAGAGAGAGCCTAAAAGTAACATAGACCAGAAAGGAGCACAGACAATATACAGTAACAGTCACCTTACAGGCAATACAATGGCACTAAATTCATATCTTTCAATAGTTACCCTGAATGTAAATGGGCTAAATGCCCTAATCAAAAGGCACAGGCTATAGATTGGATAAAAAAACAAGACCCATCCAAATGCTGTTGGCAAGAGACTCATTTTGACCCAAAGAAACCCCCAGATTGAAAGTGAGGGGGTGGAAAACCATTTACCATGCTAATGGACACCAAAAGAAAGCTGGGGTGGCAATCCTTACATCAGACAAATTAGATTTTAAACCAAAGACTGTAATAAGAGATGAGGAAGGACACTATATCATACTTAAAGGGTCTATCCAACAAAAAGATCTAACAATTGTAAATATCTATGCCCCTAACATGGGAGCAGCCAATTATATAAGGCAATTAATAACAAAAGCAAAGAAACACATTGACAACAATACAATAATAGTGGGGGACTTTAACACCCCCCTCACTGAAATGGACAGATCATCTAAGCAAAAGATCAACAAGGAAATAAAGACTTTAAGTGACACACTGGACCAAATGGACTTCACAGATATATTTAGAACATTCCATCCCAAAGCAACAGAATACACATTCTTCTCGAGTGCCCATGGAACATTCTCCAGAATAGATCACATCCTAGGACACAAATCAGGTCTCAACTGGTACCAAAAGTTTGGGATCATTCCCTGCATATTTTCAGACCACAATGCTTTGAAACTAGAACTCAATCACAAGAGGAAAGTCAGAAAGAACTCAAATACATGGAGGCTAAAGAGCATCCTACTAAAGAATGAATGGCTCAACCAGGAAATTAAAGAATTTAAAAAAATTCATGGAAACAAATGAAAATGTAAAAACAACTGTTCAAAATCTTTGGGATGCAGCAAAGGCAGTCCTAAGAGGAAAGTATATAGCAATACAAGCCTTTCTCAAGAAACAAGAAAGGTCTCAAGTACACAACCTAACCCTACACCTAAAGGAGCTGGAGAAAAAACAGCAAATAAAGCGTAAACCCAGCAGGAGAAGAGAAATAATAAAGATCAGAGCAGAAATCAATGAAATAGAAACCAAAAGAACAGTAGAACAGATCAACGAACTAGGAGCTGGTTCTTTGAAAGAATCAACAAGATTGATAAACACCTGGCTAGACTCATCAAAAAGAAAAGAGAAATGACCCAAATCAACAAAATCATGAATGAAAGAGGAGAGATCACAATCAACACCAAAGAAATACAAACAATTATAAGAACATATTATGAGCAATTCTATGCCAGCAAATTAGATAATCTGGAAGAAATGGATGCATTCCTAGAGATGTTACAACTCCCAAAACTGAACCAAGAAGAAATAGAAAACCTGAACACACCTATAACCAGTAAGGAAATTGAGGCAGTAATCAAAAGTCTCCCAACAAACAAGAGCCCAGGGCCAGATGGCTTCCCAGAGGAATTCTACCAAACATTTAAAGAAGAATTAATATGCATTCTTCTGGAACTGTTCCAAAAAATAGAAATGGAAGGAAAACTTCCAAACTCGTTTTATGAGGCCACCATTACCTTGATCCCAAAACCAGACAAAGACCCCATCAAAAAGGAGAATTACAGACCAATATCCTTGTTGAACATGGATGCAAAAATTCTCACCAAAATACTAGCCAATAGGATCCAACAGTACATTAAAAGGATTCTTCACCACGACCAAGTGGAATTTATACCTGTGCTTCAAGGTTGGTTCAACACCCACAAATCAATCAATGTGATACAATACATTAATAAAAGAAAGAACAAGAACCATATGATCCTGTCAATAGATGTAGAAAAAGAATTTGACAAAGTACAGCATCCTTTCTTGATCAAAACTCTTCAGAGTATAAGGATAGAGGGTACATACCTCAATATCATAAAAGCCATCTATGAAGAACCTACAGCGAATATCATTCTCAATGGGGAAAAACTGAGATCTTTCCCCCTAAGGTCAGGAACGCGGCAGGGATGTCCACTCTCACCACTGCCATTCAACATAGTACTAGAAGTCCTAGCCACAGCAATCAGACAACAAAAAGAAATAAAAGACATCCAAATTGGCAAAGAAGTCAAACTCTCACTGTTTGCTGATGATATGATACTTTATGTGGGAAACCCGAAAGACTCCACCCCAAAACTGCTAGAACTCATACAGGAATTCAGTCAAGTGGCAGGATATAAAATCAATGCACAGAAATCTGTGGCATTCCTATGCACCAACAACAAGTCAGAAGAAAGAGAAATGAAGGAGTTGATCCCATTTACAATTGCACCCAAAACCATAAGATACCTAGGAATAAATCTAACCAAAGAGGCAAAGAATCTGTACTCAGAAAACTATAAAATACTCATCAAAGAAATTGAAGAAGACACAAAGAAATGGAAAAACGTTCCACATTCATGGATTGGAATAACAAATATTGTGAAGATGTCAATGCTACCTAGAGCAATCTACACATTCAATGCAATCCCTATCAAAATACCATCCACTTTTTTCAAAGAATGGAACAAATAATACTAAAATTTGTATGGACCCAGAAAAGACCCTGAATAGCCAGAGGAATGTTGAAAAAGAAAAGCAAAGCTGGCGGAATCACAATTCCGGACTTCAAGCTCTATTACAAAGCTGTCATCATCAAGACAGTATGGTACTGGCACAAAAACAGACACATAGATCAATGGAACAGAATAGAGAGCCCAGAAATGGACCTTCAACTCTATGGTCAACTAATCTTCGATAAAGGAGGAAAGAAGGTCCAATGGAAAAAAGACAGTCTCTTCAACAAATGGTGTTGGGAAAATTGGACAGCCACATGCAGAAGAATGAAACTGGACCATTTCCTTACACCACATGGAAAAATAGACTGAAAATGGTTGAAACACCTCAATGTGAGACAGGAGTCCATCAAAATCCTAAAGGAGAACAGAGGCAGCAACCTCTTCGACCTCAGGCACAGCAACTTCTTCCTAGAAACATCACCAAAGGCAATGGAAGTAAGGGCAAAAATGAACTATTGGGGCTTCATCAAGATAAAAAGCTTTTGCACAGCAAAGGAAACAGGCAACAAAACCAAAAGACAACCGACAGAATGGGAGAAGATATTTGCAAATGACATATCAGATAAAGGGCTAGTATCCAAAATCTATAAAGAACTTATCAAACTCAACACCCAAAGAACAAATGACCCAATCAGGAAATGTGCAGAAGACATGAACAGACATTTTTCCAAAGAAGACATCTAAATGGCCAACAGACACATGAAAACGTGTTCAGCATAGCTCAGCATCAGGGAAATCCAAATCAAAACCTCAATGAGATATCCCCTCACACCAGTCAGAATGGCTAAAATTAACAAGTCAGGAAATGACAGATATTGTCGGGGATGCGGAGAAAAGGGAACCCTCCTACACTGTTGATGGGAATGCAAGCTGGTGCAACCACTCTGGAAAACAGTATGGAGGTTCCTCAAAAAGTTGAAAATAGAGCTACCATATGATCCAGCAATTGCATTACTGGGTATTTACACCAAAGATACAAATGTAGGGATCCAAAGGGGTACATGCACCCTGATGTTTATAGCAGCAATGTCCACAATAGCCAAACTGTGGAAAGAGCCAAGATGTCCATCAACAGATGAATGGATAAAGAAGAGGTGGTATATATATATACAATGGAATATTATGCAGCCATCAAAAGGAATGAAATCTTGCCATTTGCAATGACGTGGATGGAACTGGAGGGTGTTATGCTGAGCAAAATAAGTCAGAGAAAGACATGTATCATATGACCTCACTGATATGAGGAATTCTTAATCTCAGGAAACAAACTGAGGGTTGCTGGAGTGGTGGAGGCTGGGAGGGATGGGGTGGCTGGGCGATAGACATTGGGGAGGGTATGTGTTATGGTGAGCGCTGTGAAGTGTGCAGTACTATTGAATCACAGATCTGTACCTCTGAAGCAAATAATACATTATATGTTAAAAGAAGAAGAAGAAGAAGAAGAAAAGAAGAAGAAGAAGAAGAAGAAGAAGAAGAAGAAGAAGAAGAAGAAGAAGAAGAAGAAGGAGAAGGAGAAGAAGATAGCAGGAGGGGAAGAATGAAGGGGGGAAATCGGAGGGGAGACAAACCATGAGAGACTATGGACTCTGAAAAACAAACTGAGGGTTCTAGAGGGGAGGGGGGTGGGAGGATGGGTTAGCCTGGTGATAGGTATTAAAGAGGTCATGTTCTGCATGGAGCACTGGGTGTTATACACAAACAATGAATCATGGAACACTACATCAAAAACTAATGATGTAATGTATGGTAATTAACATAATAAAAAATTATATTAAAAAAAAAAAGAAGAGGAGGAAAATGCTACATGGAGGAAAATACCCTGTATGGTAAATAGTTTGCCAATCATGTTACATTTGTAACTCAACCAGGTTGGTACAAGTCTATGATGCTATTATCAGAAATTAGCTTCCCCCTCAAAATGTCTTCACGTTTTTCTGAGACTGCTGAGGGGAACAGTATCACAATGCTCAGGAAGAAAGTCCTCCAGTATCCCACTCCACTCTATGGGCACTGCCACCAGCACACAGCCTCTAGATGATGAATCTAGCAATGCTCTGCTGGACAGAATCCCTCCAGTGAGGACCATACTGTTGCTGCTACTCTGAAAATTGGAGATGGAACATCCTTTTCTTCCATATCACGTTTTACCCTAAGCATAAGTATGATTTTTACCTTCTTCCCTACAGATAACTGGCAACAAGTAATAATTCTTTATGAAAATTGTCTGAACTCTCATGAATCATCTTCTACTCAGAGACTAACTTCTTCCATTTTCAGGAGACAGACACCCATGGTGTCTTATGGGGAACCCCTCTACCTCATTCCAGGCTGCTTCTACAGGTCACAGGAACCTTCACCCAAGACATCTATATTTCAGAACCTCAATATAATAAGAGGATGAGAGTTTAAAATAAAATAAGAAGAATTCACCATTTATTCAACAATTATATACTATACTAGGCATGATTCCATAGAGAGGTCATTTAATCTTTTTAATACTGAGGAATGGATATTATTATCTCCCTTTTAACAAATGGGAAACTACAGTTCAAGGAAGTCAATAGCTTGCCCAAGGTCACATAAGACCCAAGTATGGTCAACTCCACAGTCAAAACCTTCAATACATCACCCTGTTTTCCTAAAGATTATAGAGATCACAAGGTACTGATGAAGAAGGAAACTTGAAAATATATCTTTTGTATAATCATTTAATAAAAATAGAACATCCTTCATGAGTTTATCTTCCTTTTGTGACATGTTGGTGTGGATTCCCATTACCTAGTGAAAAAAAAATGTCTAAAAGTACTTTGAAAAGTTTATAACCCTATTAAAAGGCAAGGTATTATTATTAAAGGTCCCTTGCATAAAGAATATTTTTATTATTTATTTTATTGAATATTATTAAAGAATTATTTATACCATGATCTCAAATCTACATTGTTAGTGGAAGAAAATAATATGGATTTTCTGATTACTTTGCACATATTGTGAGGAGAGGTATGAACCACTCACACTCCAGAGCTGATTGCTTCAAGATACTTTATGCAAAATATTCAAGGACTATGTACATGATTTATACAGAGTTAAGTCTGTAGAAACTTCTTGCTGTTGCTAAAATGGAGCAGCAACCTGGCTTTGTTTCAAGAATACTACATATTCATCTATATTGTGAATATATATAGTGAGTTAATGCTTATGAATGCATATATAAAACATTAAAAATTAGTTATTATTATTACTAATAAATTATGCAAGTGATTTAAGTGGGGACACAGTTAAAATAATCCTAGCTACCATTTATTAATGGTATTTTATGTGCCAGGAGGTATATTAGATGTTTTATCTGCATCATCTCACTGTATCTCCTTCTCTAGGTAACTCTGAGGTTGGATGTGGAGGCTGAAAGAAGTTAAGTAATGTACTCAGAGACACACTTCTAGAAGTTGTGAAGTGCAGAGAATTTGAATCCAGGCTCATCCACATCTGAAATTCCTTCCACTTGGCTGTCAGCCTCAGAGTTCCTCATGTGCTGAGTACTGAACCAAGATCGATAATGCTCACTCCACCCACAACTTTGCCATTTATGATTTTTTGACCCCCTTGGCATTCCGTTGTTCCCTCAGGGAAACTATGCAAAGCAAAGCCTCCTCTCCTAGACTACAGGTATTATTTCCTTTCATCCACATCTCCCTCTTATGAACCTCAACAATAATCTGATGAGTATAAGTCTGTGCCTAGGGTTATACAAGGTCAATGAAATGTACAGGATAATTTGGGCATGTTAAACTGAAATCACTTTGTTAGAGTTTCTCAGAGATTATCTGGTCTAATGGACAATTTACTAGAATAACCTGGCCAAAGCACTGCCCCTGAAACAGAGTGAAATTGTAAGTCATATGTCAGACTATAGGCTGTCAGAGCCAAAAGGGATTTTAAGAAATTGTTTTACAATTTGTTTTTAGAAGTGAGAACCTTCAGTGCATTTGAGGCAAATGGATGGCCCCCAGTAATTAGGCACAGAGGCAGAGTTGGGAATAGATCCTTTAGACTTTCAGACTTACACTCTTTATTCCATTGAATATTTATATTTGTACATATTAATAAAAACAGGAGGGGCACCTGGGTGGCTCAGTCAGTTAAGTGTCTGACTAGATTTTGGCTCAGGTCAAGATCACAGTGTCCTGAATCGAGCTTCTGCATGGAGATCCGAGCTCAGCAGAGTCTGCTTGGGATTCTCTCTCTTCCTCTCCCTCTGCCCCTCCCCCTACCCACGCACACATGTGGACACACTCTTTCAAATAAATAAACCTTAAAAAAAAACAAGAAAGTATAAGGAAAATATAAAAATATTTATGTATCCACCATCCAAAATGCCCCTAATTCCTTATCCCAAGCCACAATTCCCACCCCAGACATAGCTGCTATCATGAATGTAGGTGTGTGTTTAGTACATTTTATGTTTTTCGTATGTATGCCTATGTCAATGAACTACATGAAGTGACTTGTGATTCTCGTTTACATTAATGGCATCATGAAGGGCATTATGTTGCATTCTGTGATTTGTTCTCTCAAAACTATTTTAGTAATTTGTGTTTATACATAGTGACACGTTTTTATCTATTTTAACTGCTCTATACTACCACATGGTATAAACATATCAGTTTATTTAGTCATTGCCTAACTGCTGGAAATTTGTTGTCTCCTCCCTGCCTTTTTTGTTGTTGTCTCAAACCATGTTGCTTATGTACCTATGTATCTCAAAGCACATACCATTTTGTTTTGCTTCTTTCTGTAATTTATAAAAAATGTCAAGATTTGGCATACAGTCTTCTGTGTCTTGCTAATATCTCTAAGAGTGAGCCACGTGGACTCACAAAGCTATATTTTGTTCATTTTTACTCCTATGTAGTATTCCATTACCTTAATACACACAAATTATTTAACTATTATTATCAATGAACATTCAAGCTGTTTCCCACTTTTTCCTATTATGAGCAGTGGTGCTGCCAACATTTATACATATATCATGGCGCATATTTGAGTAAGTTTCTCTAGGAGGCAGACTGATGTGATGCATGAAATGTGTATGTTCAACTTTGGAAGACTGAGAAGTTAAAACACTGTATGAGTTTCCTTATGCCACATGCTCAGTTTTTCTTATGTTAAGTAAAAATAAGATGAGTCATAAAAATATTAAAATTCCCATTTGTCAGGATTCTTAAATTCTACCTATATAATGGACACAAAAATGCTTCTCCTGGTGGTCTTAATTTGCACTACCCAGCTCATTAAAGAGACTATGTAGCTTTATCTGTATATATTTACCATTCATGCTTCTGTGAAATGCCCATGCATTTGGTTCAGATTTCTTATTATGGTAGTTAACATATATTTTACATACATACTTGTCTCTAACTTTTTCTTACTATGTCTAAATTCATAAAATACTGATTATTCTAAATGAAGTAGGAGCATAGCAGATTTTAAATACCATTATAATATCTTGCTCTTTCATAAAATCTTCCCTTGTTATTTTTGCCTCCCATTTTATTTCAATTTTTTTTTAATTTTCCTAAATAACTATGTTTATTTTGAGGGTTTTTTTTTTCACCACTTTTAGTAAATTATACCACATTCTTTGCTCATCTTTTTTCCCCCCCTTACATTCCACTTGTATTTGGATTCACCTAGAATCCCAATGAAATGTTTGTGTGTTCATTTTCAGGAAGCTGAGATTTGTCAATATTTGAAAATATCTTTATTTTGCTTGAGCTACTGACTGGGCATCTATTGGTAGGGAGAGTTTACATCTATTCTCAGGTGATATTTTAATATTTCCATGCAATGTATCCCAGATAATGATAAGTCAGAATGTACAGCAGCCACAGCACTTGAGACTCATGTGGCTGTGCAGGGCGACTCTCTTAACTCCTGTATGTTGGGGAGATCCAGTGTGTCCAAAGGAAGAATGGGCAAGTCAAAAAGGCAGTGATGAGGATAATCTGAGGCCCAGGCTGGAGCAGTTGTACCAAGGAAAGATCTGACAATTGCTATTGCGGCAACAGCACCAGAATTCTTCCCATGAACCTTATCTTGAGCTAGTTCTTTCCCACTGCTGAAAACTTTGTTTGTAATGTTTTTTTGTAAATCTTTAATGTTTATCAGTTTTTCTGTGATGTGTCTAAGTGAGGGACATTTTTTTTTTATCTTGTTTAGTACTCAGATTGTATTTTCCATCTGTTGATACTTGTCTTTCATCTCTAGAAAATACTCAGCCACTATCATTTTGAATCTTGCCTCTATGCTATTCCATCTTTTCCTTCTGGAACTTATATCTGGGTGTGTGTTGGTTCTTCTAAATAGATACTCTGCGCTCCTTTCTTCTCTTCCATAGTTGTCATGATTTTATCGATATATACTGTATTCAAGGTAAATATTCACTGCCATTGTCCATCTTCCCAATTTGCTCTTTCTGTTCAGCCAAGAGTTTAATCCTATCAATTGACATTTTTCCAATTTTAAGAACATTTTTTGTCAGAATTTCCAATTAGATCTTGTTTCTCTCTATTTTGATTTCTTATTTATATTTGTAGATATTATTTCTTTCTTACTATTTGAAGATCTCATAAATATCTATTTTAAAGTCATTTTGAAATTGCTCTATCACTTTTAATTATCTTCTTCATTATGTAGACAGTGGCTCTGCTTCTCCATGTTAAAATTCTAATTGGCACAGAAAAACAGGTGCCAAAGTTAAAAAAAAAAAAAAGTAAAGAATAAATATCCACAAATTAACTTTTATCTTTCATCTGAGAAGTGAGAAAAGATAAACACCGTTTGATTTTAAGTATGGAATGTACAGGTTCTATTCCACGTGATCCATCTGTAAATACACACACCAGGCAATATTACATCTGCCCCTATCTTCCAGGTGATGAGTGAGAGTATCATGACTTGATCTCTTACCTGCACCATGGCATTAGCCTCCTAACTCTTGTACTCCCTCCCTGGTCGACCCTTTTCCCAAACCAAAGGCTTTATAACATTAAAATAACAATAACAATAAGAAAAAACCTACAATGCTTTCTATCTATACTCAGTGGTTTTGAAACTCTCAATATCAGTTGAATTACCTGAGAATTACCGGAGACTCTTGTTAAGATGCAGATTCTGACTCTGCAGGTCTGAGGTGGGGCCTGAAACTCTGCATATTTTACAAGCTTTCAGGCGATGTTTATCTTGCCAGTTATACTGGATTGCAATTCTATGTAACCTGGACTTAGCCTTCCTCTCCTACCCAATTTCATACCCTTCAACTCTTACTCAGGCTGTCTGCATTGGTCTTAAAGAAGATCAAGATTGTTACAGCCTTGGACTTGGACTTGGGATCAATTTCTGGTCTACCCCCTCACTTCCTTCTGGTTCCTGCTCTGATATGACCTCCTCCCAGGGCTGTCCTCTGAATCGCTCACCTAATACACCCCCCACTCTTCACTACATCATTCTTTACTGTCTCTTCCTTTCTTTTCATAGTGAGACAGAGAAGCTGAAGGGACCCCATGAGAGAAAAAGCTGTTTTTTTCCCTTTCTTCTTTTTGGACTTCTATTCTTTCTATGACCTACACTCCCACACTCCACTCTGCACATGCCCTGTAATGCAAATCACTTATGTCCTCCTTGTAAGGGACAAGGAGTTAATGGTTCTCAAGAATAAATAACATATATGGAAGGGACAGGTGAGAATGACCAGAGGAGGCTCTCATATGTATATTCCAGACCACTGGCACTAGACATCTCCAAGCCAAGGCCCCCGGCTCCAAGAAATAACACCTGGGACCTCGTCTTTGTTCTAACGGGTTCCTGGATGCCTGAGAGGACACAGACACCAGACCACCATCCTCATTAAAATCCCACAGACCCCAAACAAAGATGAGACAGCCTCTTTTCCTTTCCAAGTCTCCTGGATTCTCCATCTGTATCTCTCTCTCTCTCTCTCTCTATATATATATATATATATATATATATATATCTATATATATATATATATATATATATCTTCAATAAGCTTTGCTTTCACCTCCTGCTGGCTCACATTTGATTTCCATCCTGCGTGAAGCCTTCGACCCTCTTGACTGATCCTGTGGGATTCCCCCACCCCAACCGAGTCCTCAGATTTGGCCCACTGGTACCAGTAGCACTTATCATTAATCTACATTATGTATAAGTATATATATGTTTATATAAGTATATATAAATTGTGGGTATAATATAGATATATAAAGTATATATATAATATATATATTTCTTTAATAATCTGTTTGCCTTATTAAAACATGTATTCCATTAGACCTTCAAATCTTCTACTCCTGTTATTCACTAGATAATAAACTCTTTGAAGTTCTAGAACTTGATTGTCTCTCATGAATAGAATTGCACTTAACAAATCTAATGTGGTCAATAACCACTTTGTGAAGAAAAGACTGAATGCAAGTACTTTGTGATCTTACTTGTGTAGCCAGCTCCTAGTTCCAACATGGGGAGATTCCAGAGGCAGTGCTGACTTCTACTCTAAGTGAAAACCTGCCCTATACTTAGATTTGTTAGGCAGAATTCTAAGACCATCCCCCAAATTTCCGGTCCCTGAGGTACGTATACCTTCTTCTGCTTATTTAGTCAAACACTAATCTAGGTGCTGTGGTGAAGGGATTTTACAGATATGATTAAAATCCCAAATCAGCTGATGGTTGGATAAGGAGATTATCCTCCAGTGGACCTAACACAGGTGAGTCTTTAATGTGGACAGGCTCTTCAAGAGAGAAATTTGAAGCATATGAGAAATCCAGCATGAGGAAGATTCTCTGTTGCTGGCTTTGAAGGAGGGTCACATGGCAAGATGTGATTCAGATAGACAGTAAAAATTAAGAAACATTGATCTATAGAATATATGTGAGATTAGAATCAAGGGATGAAGGCTGTCCTGGAAGTCTGTCTGGCCTTGCTGTGATGACTGAAAGAAAAACAGTGCCATGTTAGCCATTAAGTCTGGGGAACGATGGAGTTGTAAGACATGAGGGAGAGTGGCTCTAACTATACAAGTGATTGTTTTCTTTAAAACATAAATAAATATATAAAGGAAGAGCTGCATATGAATATTTGCAAAAAAACAAATATAGCATTCATTAATTCTAGGTGGCAGGTGCATGTCATGCATATTTCATTATTTAAAAATTAAAGCACAACTTATTTTTTTTATTTTAAAGATTTATTTATTTATTTTGGGGGGGAGGGGCAGAGGGAGAGAATCTAAGCAGACTTCTCACTGAGCTCAGAACCCAACGCAGGGTTCAATCTCATGATCCACGAGATCATGACCTGAGCAAAAATCAAGAATCAAGAGTCAGATGTTTAATTCACTGAGCCACCCAGGTGCCCCAGCACAACTTAACTTTAAATAAAAACTGCTATATACAAAAAAAAATTGTGAAACTTGTAAACTTAGCTTCACCAACTCGGATAAAAAGAACTTCCCTGACTTCCTTATTCTAGAATATAGCAACTCCAAATCCCAGCTATGAGAACTGAATGTCTATCTACTGTTACATCAATTTCCAGTAGAATCAAAATTTAGATGAGCACCTTTGAGAGCAGAAGAAGCCACAGCCATTTTTCAGTGCTGCTATTATTGCTACTGTTGTCCTAATATTCTAGTAGGGGAGACACACAGGCAGACAATTGGACAACAGTTAGCTGAAAGAAATAAAACAGTAACAGCTACCTTTACTGTGGTGGTCAGGAAAGAGTTTGTGAAGATATGTCCTTTGAGTTGAGAACAATGAGAAGGATACTTTCAATGTTCTGGGAAAAGTGTTCTTGGCAGAAAGAAAGCCAAATGCGACCACTCCGATGGGGGAGGAGCTGAGCTTGTTCAAGTTTTGGAAATTTCTGGTGATTTCATTCACCTTACCCCATCCCCTTTCTGGGTCAGCACAGCATGGTCAGGAGGAAGTGGCTTAATTCTCAATTCCTTCCCTCTGGATGAAAGGAGCAGAGTAGAATTTGTTAGTATGATCCAGTCTGCCTGCGGGCTGCCAGGGGACTGAATTTTTGGACGTCAGACAGGAACAGTGGCATAGCTGGAGGAAACCACAGAGGGCAGTGCTGGGTATCATGATGGGTAGAAACTGCAGGGAGACTGTAAAACTATAGATATATGAAGGCAAGAGACTGGCACAGAAATATATGAGAACACCGAAGGCCCTGAAAGGCTGGAGTGAGATTCTTTGAGAAATTAAGACATTTAAAAGCAGTCATGTTTGTGGTGGGGGCGGGGGGGGGGGGAAGCAAACTTCCAGTTATAAAATAAAGAAATCCTGGGGATGTAATGTACAACATTACATGGTGACTATAGTTAACAATACTATATCACATATTTGAAAATTACTAAAAAAGTAGATCTTAAAAGGTCTCATCCCAAGAAAAAAAATATATAACTATGTAAGATGACAGATGTTAACTAGACTAATTGTGGTGATCATTTTGCAATATACACATGTCAAATCTTTATGCTGTACTCCTGAAATAATATAATAAGTCAATTGTACCTCAATTAAAAAAGCAAAACAAAACAAATACAATATCTTGCTATTCACATTGACCTTGTTTTGTGTTCTTTTTTTTTAAAAGATTTTATTTATTTATTTTACAAAGAGAGAGAACAAGCAGGGAGAGCAGCAGAGAGGGAGGAGCATGCTCCCTGCTGATCCCAGGAACCTGGGATCATGACCTGAGCCGAAGGCAGTCGCTTAACCGACTAAGCCACCCAGGTGCTTTTGTTTTGTGTTCTAAAGCAGAAGCCATCAATGAAGAAACACATGCATGAGATTTAGTAAAGAAGGATTTTAAAATGACTGTCTCAAACATGCTAAGATTCAAGGAGAACACAAAGAACAAAAAGAAATCAAGAAAAATGACATATCAATAAAAAACAGTATCAACAAGGAGATATAAATTATTAAAAGAATTGGAGCCTAAAAAATGCAATAATTGAATTGAAAATTCACTAACAGAGTTCAACAACATAATTGAACAGACAGAAGAAAGAATCAACAAATTTGAAGGCAAATCATTTGAAATCATCAAGTCCAAGAAGAAAAAAGAAAAAAGAATAATGGAAAGTGAACAGAGCCTAGAAGACTTGTGGGACACACTCAAGCAAACCAGCATACACAGGATGGGCATCTTAGAAGAGGGAAAAACAGGGTCAGAGAAATTATTTGAAGAAATAATAGCTGAAAGCTTCCCAAATTTGAGGACATTCATGGATACACAAATCCAAGAACCTCAACACCTTCAACTTAGGTAAACCCAGAGATCCACACTAATACACATTATAATCAAACTGTGGAAAGTCAAAGACAAATTGAAAAATTTGAAAGCTAGATAAAAAAGGGCTGCAATTGCATTACAACTTCACTTAGGGATGACCTCATCCAAAGTAGTAAGGGAAAATCCTACCAATGGGCAGAGCTTTGAACAGTGTAATGGGTCATATGCCTGATGTGGAAGGAGGAATACCCTGAGGGGCGCCTAGGTGGCTCAGTCAGATAAGAGGCTGACTCTTGATTTTGGCTCAGGTCATGATCTCAGGGTACTGGAATCGAGCCCCGCATAAGGCTCCACACTCAGCAGGAAGTCTGCTTCTCTTCCTCTCCCTCTCCCTTTGCCCCTCACCCTGCTCTTTCCCTCTCTCTTTCTTTCTCTTTCTCTCTATCTCTCTAACACAAATAAATAAATCTTGGGGCATCTGGGTGGCTTAGTCAGGTAAGCATCTGCCTTTGGCTCAGGTCATGATCCTGGGGTCCTGGGATTGAGTCTGGTATTGAGCTTCTGGCTCAGCGGGGAGTCTGCTTCACCCTCTCCCTCTGCCCTTCCCCACCACTCATGCTCTCTCTCCCTCAAATAAATAAATAAAATCTTTTTTAAAAATCTTAAAAAAAAATAACCTGAGATTAGAATATATGGTAATTCATGAGCAGTGGCCAATGGGCTGGTCAACTGGCCAAGGGCCTGAATAGAGAACAATCAGAAGATTAAGGACAAGATGGTCTGAAGTGGAGACATAGGAAAGGGCACAAAGTATGAAGATCTTTGTATTACATATTAATGCCCAGCAGAGAGCATCTACCATGGAAAAGGCACAAGATCACAAGCTGACAAAATGTCTCACCCAGTTGACATCAGCCAGCCTCTGTCTGACACTGGGCATTCAGTACTGGCATGATGGCAACAAAAGTAAAATAGCTGTTTTGGCAGAGACAGATTATGCATGTACTCCTTCTAACCATGGCTAATCTAGCTTCCTTCCACCTTGTTCTCAAGTATAATTTCTTCTTCTAGTGATTGACATGGGAACATCCACTTCCTTCTGATTTTGCATCCTCTCCCAGAGCAAAGTGACCCAGTCTTGTGAACCATTACAAAACAGATGATTATCCAAGTTCACACTGTGTTTCTCTAAATAAGGCATCTGACAAGTGGATAAAGAAAATGTCATTGGGATTCAGGAAGTGAGAATCCTTTTTGCTAAGGAAAGCATAACTGAGGGAGCTAGAAATTTAATTGGATAGTCAAGAATTTGCAGGCATATTGTTTAAATTGACATTTGGATTTCATTGTTCAAAATCTGTACCCTGGCTCTGAGTTAGAGCATGACCAATGAATATGTGTTAAAGCACTTCTGAGACCATGATTATAATGGTTTTCAAAACATTCAGATATTGACAAAGTGTCTTCAGATCCGTTTCACTTCAGGCAAAAGAAGTAATCAATTTCTTGACATAAACAAGTGACCAGCAAATACTCAGTGACATCTTCTGACTTCCCAAAAATTAATGACTCAGCATTTAGTTCCCAGACTGACTTTTCCTACTTTGAGTTGCTAATTTCCTCAACTATTTAAAGTCATGCTTCCAGGTGTCAGAGGAGTTAGGTGTTCCTTTTCCTTCTTAAAAACCTTGTGTGTTCAAGTGATGACTGTCTGCATGACCATGGAATATTTTAATACCATGACACTCTAAGAGTAGCGAAGGTGATTATATTTGAGACTGTCTACATGTATTAGGAATTTATCTGAACCCAACCATTTTCAGTAAACCAATCCATATCCTTTCTCAATGTCTTCATATGATAATATTTCTCCAGTTCTCTGTGGAAATTTTCACTTCATGGTATGTTGTCAAAAGAGAAAGATTCTCCCCTCGATGTGCATCAATACTGATTGTACTTCAGGAAAATTCAATTCAATAAATAAACTTTCCTGTCACAGCCAAAGCCATGACAGGAAGTAAGCAGTGGTTCGGAAGCTTATTAGCCCAAATGGGATTCCTGAGTAAAAGGGGAACCAGCTTCAGTACAGGCTTCCTGAAATTCATAGGCAGAAGAAGCCCCATAATTGGTTTTCCTATTTCCACCTGCCAACTGGACATCATTGGATGATTTACAAGTGCTTATCTGAAGCTATGAAAATTCAGTCATTATCACATCTGCCCTCCCCCGGCCTTCTCATATCCAAATAGCCATCAAACCTTGCCATATTATACCACTTTAATTTTAAAATATCCCCCCTTCCCCCAACACACACACACACTTTCCATCCACACTGCCTCTGTGGTCTCTTTTTTTTCTTTAGCAGCCTTATTTGTCTTTCTGTCTCTGGCCTCAGTTCCTTTGAGAACTTCCTCTGCCCAGCTGACTGGATTCCATTTCCAAAACAATAATTGTTGTATCATTCCAGGTCTGGAAATGCTTAGATGGCTTCCAATCACCCATAACAATGAGGAACAGTCAAAAGTGCTCTTGGCAACAAGTCCTCATACTGATTTACAGCCTCTGTTCTGCTGGTCCCCATAACACAGTCTCTGCTTGAGCAGGACAAGATGATTTTAGTGACCCAGATGTCCCTGATCTTTCCTGCCTCCATTTCTTTACATGTAGTGGTGTGCAGCTCTCTTCTACTCTCTGCATACACCTCATCTTTAAAAAACCCTTCAGACTGGGAGATCTTCCTTAGTACCCACAAAGAGATCCTTTCTTCTGTACTACAGTGGCCATTTGCATTTATTATCAGAAGGCTCGCCACAATTCATTGAGACAGAATGAAACCTTCCTGTGTGAACTGATGGCAGCAATACCTACCTCTTGCTCATAAGTCATTTTTGAATTAATGAATAGATAAATAAAAGAATGATTGTCACTGACCTCCCCTTCCTCTCTGTTCCCCTCCCCCAACTCTAATGCAGAAACAAGATGGATGGAATCTTCAGTGGCATCTCTCTAGGGTCTTTATCCCTTTGTTCCAGCATGACATGCTAACTTCCCTGACTCAGGGACCAGAGTTGACCTTTTATCTGGTCTCCAAATCACCTTGCCAACACTCATGGCCACCAAACTGACTTATCTCACTAATAAAAAATCCTTCCATAACACTTTAATTTTATAAAATATTGAATAATTAAATTGTCAAATATGAATCACACTACCAAGAATTATAAGCATTTAAAATTCTTGTATTTGCTTCAAATTTTTAAAATTAAAAAAATAATAATTTTTAGTAAATTCTAATTTAGTGCCATACCCTGTGTCATTCTCCCCTATTCCCTTCTTATTTCTCAGCCCTGGTCAGAAGCAACCTCTATCTTGAATCCAACCCATTTTTATAGTTTTACATACACACACACACTAATTTTCAAAAAGGATGGATTGCATTGGTTTAACAAATTAGCATACTGATTGTGTGTTTTTAATTTATATAAATGTGACCACTTGGACATGTTATGCTGCATTCAAAATATGCTTTGATATCTACCTTTATGTAACCATTGAGATAAATTTTTCCTATTATCTGATACATAGAATACTATATTGTATTTAATATTATATTTAATTTGTCTTTTTGAAGAATGCTTAAGCCATATATTTTTTTTCTGTTTACAAGTATTGCTACAATAAATATTCATACACCTGTACCAGAGTTTATATTTATACATACTCTTTGTGTATATGTATTCTTTGCATATATATATTCTTTCTTTGCTGGGTCATTTTTTATTTTAATTGATATTAAAATGTGTTCTTCAAATTTTATACTAATTTACATTCCCATCAAAAATTCTAAATATTATATACATTCTAAATTGATTTTCTTAATTGATCATATTTCCTGTCACTTTGCTTATTGTATTTTTTGTGATTATTTTTGTTGTTATAAAATGCTAGTTTTTTATGAAGTCAGATTACATAATCTTTCTTTCTTTGATCTTTTTTTTACTTTCTTCTTGAAAAATATATTCCTTACCTGATGCCATAAATATACTCTTTTTTATTCCTTCCAATAATTTTGATGCTTCCTCTTCCATATTTTGCTTGTAGCATGGGTTGGCTAAATATTTTTATTTAGAATTATATCTATCACATGCCATATACATTTTGAGGAGATCCTAAATCCTTGAATTCTTATTAAAACACATTTACAAAAAAAAACACATTTACTTTATATAAATTTTAAACTGACGTATTAATTGACATATAACGTGTGTTCCAAAAGACACATTAACTGTACAGACTGATAAATTTTTACCACCACTCTGATCAAGAAACAGAACAGTAGGGTAATAGAGAAGTCCTCCTCACATCCTCTCTAAGTTATTATCCCTACAGGTAAATATTTCTTAACTTGCTACACTAAACATACCTATAAACACAATTGATATATATGAGCTAAACCCAACTATTAAAAAGGAAATTATCAGATTGCAAAAAAAAAAATCAAAATTAATTAACTATATATTGCTTAAATGCTATATACCAAAAATAATAAATCATTTGTGTGTAAGTTATTAAAAACAAAAAAGCAGGTGTATTCTAATCAAAATGAAGCTAATATAATAATGTTAATATAAGAAATAGAAATTAAGAAAACAAGTGATTATACCAAAATTTATTTACCCATCCTGGTGCTGATAAACATTTGGGCTATTTCCACTTTGGACTCACATAAACATTGCGGCTATGAGTATAGATAGATAGGTCTATCTATCTATCATCTATCTATCTATCTATCATCTATCTTTTCATGACTGCCATTCTTTTGGGTATATGCTTGGTGATAAAACTGCTGGTCATACAGTATGCAAGAATTTAACTTTAGGAGATACTGTAAAACAGATTTCCAAGGGACTGTACCAATTTACACTCCCATGAGCAATGTGAGAGAATTTTAGTACTAAAGAACTATCTTTGTTTTGCTTTTGTTTTCAATTATAGTCATTCTGATACATAGGTAACAGCATCAGATTGTAGAATAATTTTTATTTCTACAATAACTAATCATGTAAAGCACATTTTCATGTTTGCTAGCAATTTGATAGACTTTTTGTAACGTGACTTTTAAGTCTTTTCCTCAATTTTAAAATTGTATTGTCTGCCCTTTTTTTTTTTTTTTTTTTTTAGTGACTGCTAGAAATCCAGGTCTCTCTGCAGCAGGTTGTTTCTCACACCCTTGAAAGTATGTTCCGATGAGCACAAAGTCTTAAGTTTACTATAACTGAATCTACCAATCATTTCCTTTATAATCAGGGCTTTTCATGCCCTGTTTAAGAAAACTTTGTCTACTCGAAGATGATAAAAATGTTCTCATATGTAATCTTCAATAAACTTTATTGTTTTACCATTAATATTAGATCTACAATCCACTTCAAACTAATTTCCATGGTGTAAAATAGAGGTTAAGATAATTTTTTCTATATAGATATTTTCTTGATACAGCATTATTTATTAGACAAATCTATTACTTTTACCTTCATTGTTCTATTTGTATATTTTTACATGACTACCACACTACTTTCCTTACTACAATATTATATAAATCTTGACATCTACAAATGTAAGTTGCCTAACTTGTTCTTTTTCCAAATTAATTTCACTATCCTTGGTCTTTTTTACTTCCATATACATTTTAGAATCAATGTGAAATTTTTCACCAAAAAAAAAAAATCAGCTCAGATTTTAGTTGAAATTGTAATAAATCAATGGGCTGACTTTTAGGGAGCCTAACAGTTTTATTTCATCAAGCCTTTAATCCCTTAATATGAAATGTTATTCCTTTTATTTAGATGTACTATATTTTCTCTCAGGAATATTTTATAGTTCCTTGTGTCAATGCCTTCCAAATCTTTTCTAGATTTATTTCTAGAGTTGCTTTATGGTACTATAAATGATAGCCATTTTTGAAATATTATCTTTTAATTATTTGTGACAGTATACCCTATAAAAAGTATTTATCCTATTGAGCATGAATCCAGTGATCTTACTAAATTTACTCAATAATTTTAATAATTTATCTCTAGACATCTTTGGATTTTCTAAGTACACAATCCCATCATGAATGGGTGCTATGTTACATCAAATGTACTTTTGGTAACTGTTAATGATCAAATGAACTGCTCATTTATTTTGCTATTATAGTGAATTACATTGTTTGATTTTCAAATATTAAACCAACTTTATATTCCTGGAATAAAACTCATTTATTTATGATGTATTGTCTTATTAGTATATCTCTGGATTTAAACTACTAATATGTCCAGGGTTTTTTGCATCTATGTTTATGAGAGAAATTAGCTAGTAATTTTCCTTTTGTGTAATATCTTGATAGATTTAATTTCAAGTTTATTCTGGTCTTTCAAAAGGACTTGGGCAATTTTCTCCCATTAATTATGAATTCAATTTAGCTCATAGATCTAGGACTATTCAGAGTTTCTATTTCTTCTTGGGTATGTTTTGTTAAGTTGCATTTTCCTAGGAATTCAATCATTTCATCTATTTTTTCAAATTGATTTACATAGAGTTGTTTATGATATCCTCATATTAACTTTTCACATATGTGCATTCTATTACAGGTGATTTGTGCATTACACATATTTTTCTTCGTTAGTCTTGCTAGTAGTTTATCAAATTTATTAGTCTTTTCAAATGATCAACCCTTTATTTTGTTGATTTTCTCAACTGTGCATTTATGTTGCCTTTTTATAATTTTCTACCATCTATTTTCTTTAAAATTAATTTGATGTTTTTTTACTAAATAATTAATATGTCTCCTCTCCCTTGTTTTATTATAAAAAAAATGTAGCTACTGTTTCTCTTTTCCTTTTATAGTCTTTTATTTTTTTAGCTTGATCAATGAGTGGTAGACAGAATAAAGAGTGTCCCAAAAATGTCTACGTTCTAATCCTTGGAATCTGTGAATATGTAACCTTGCATGGCAAAAAAAAAAAAAAAAAAAAAAAGGACTTTGAACAAGTGATTAGTTGGAGAATTTGAAATGGGAGATTTTCCTGGATTGTCTGCGTGGGCTCAAAGAAATCAAAAGGGTCCAGAGAAGAGAAAAAGGGAGGTAAGAAAGTCAGACAAGGAAATGTGACCATGGAAGCAGAGGGAGAGAATGGAGATTTAAAGATGTTACTTTGTTGGCTCTGAAGATGGAGAAAGGAGCCAAGAGCCAAAGAATGCATGTAGCCTTGAGAGCTGGAAAAGGCAAGAAAGTGTATTCTCCTCAAGGTATATGAAACACATCAAACCTCCAGACATCTTGATTTTAGCCTAATGAGAATAATTTTAGACTTCTGATCTCCAGATTTTAAGATGATAAATTTGTGTTTTTTAAGAGCTAAATTTGTAGGCGTTTGTTACAGCAGCACTAGGAAACTAATATTACATATTTGACCATTTTTTGGTTACGGTTTCATTTGAACCTCGCTTTTTCCAGCTAGATTCAATCTTTTCCTCCTCAGCTACATCCTCAGTGGTTTCTTCCAGGTGGGTCAATGGATATTAAGCTTTTATAGCCTTTATATTCCTTAAATGCCTTGACTTCACTCTGACACCTGCCATGTCGCATAAAGGTATAACAAGTGTAAGCACTCTCAAGTCAGGTACTCTAAAGATAACAGTTTAGTGACCTTATTTTTTTTTAATTTTATTTTATTATGTTATGTAAATCACCATACATTACATCATTAGTTTTTGATATAGTGTTCCATGATTCATTAGTTGCGTATAACACCCAGTGCTCTACAATACATGCCGTCTTTAATACCCATCACCAGGCTAACCCATCCCCCACACCCCCCTCCCCTCTAGAACCCTCAGTTTGTTTCTCAGAGTCCATAGTCTCTCATGGTTCATCTCCCCCTCTGATTTCCCGCCCTTCATTTTTCCCTTCCTACTATCTTCTTTTTTTTTTTTTTACATATAATGTGTTATTTGTTTCAGAGGTACAGATCTGTGATTCATCAATCTTACACAATTCACCGCGCTCACCATAGCACATACCCTCCTCTATGTGTAGCCACCCCATCCCTCGCACCCCCCACCACTCTAGCAACCCTCAGTTTGTTTCTTGAGATTAAGAATTCCTCATATCAGTGAGATCATATGATAGACCTTACTTATTTTTAATGATGAAAAGCCCATTGTCAATCTAATTGCTCTTACTTTGTGGAAAATCTGCCTTCTTCCCCCTCTCATAGATATTTAAGGTTATTTTCTATTTATTTGTGGATATTAGTGGAGATTTCCCCTTCCCTTTTTAAGGCAGGTCTGTGTATTTTATTTAACATAAAATTACATTTTTTATCTACCCTTCCTTTTTTGTTTGGAAGTGATAAGGAAGATTTTTCCTTATGCTCTCTCACTCATCTGGACCTAGAAGGGCTTTAGAGTTATTTAATGAGAAATGGAATAGCTGTATTAAGACTTCTTGAAATATGACACTTCTAATTAAAACACATCGATTGATTTTAATACATTTGTGCATTTTTTGTATTTTTCAAAAATTTGTTAGTAAGTACTATTCTGTCCTGATCCTATTTTCCCTCTTTATCGCTTTTCCTAAGGCTCTGAATACCTTAATATCCACGTAAAATACCGAATCATGTTTCAGTTTAACCACTCTAATATATTTCTCTAAATTATGTAGATAGAGACAGGGTTCTTATTTTATGCTACAATTGATCATTAAGGAAGAAGATGATGTCATCTTTCAAGGAAGAAAACAGAAAAGGTGGAAGAAAGCAAACAAAATGCTTGTTGTATATGTTAATTAAATTTTCTGAAGTTTTCTATAAAATGTTGATAGCGCATGGATCTTTGCGAGATCATTTTTTATAATTAAGTAAAGTAATTAAGTAAAAACAATTCATAGTTAGCAGAACACTCATATATGTGTATGTGTGCATGCACGCACATGTGCACACACACGTCAGCTCTCCCTTTCTTGTAAAATGCCAATTTTCTTTCTTTTTTTTATTTTAAACATTTTTTTAAAGATTTTATTTCATTATTTGAGAGAGAGAGAGAACATGAGTGGGGGGAAGGCAAAGGGAGAGGGAGAAGCAGACTCCCCGCTGAGCAGGAAGTCCAACACAGGGCCTCAATCCCAGGACTGCAGGGATCATGACCTGAGCTGAAGGCAGATGCTTAACCTACTGAGCCACCCAGGCATCCCAGTGAAATGCCACTTTTCTTGTTAAAAATAAAATAAGTGCTTCCTACAACTCAGTAGGAATTCTCATTATTCTCAGGAATAATTTTGTTTTAAAGTTATGAGTGTTGCACTTTTCTCTTTTGAAGAGTGACTAGTTGTATGGCATCAATGCGTGCAGATAGCTTATTGAGAAGAATTCAAAGATATCTTAGGTGAAAATGACAGGAACTGCTCACTATGGCAAATGCAAGCACACTGGGAAGGGAGAAGGTGTTCATCATAAGAACCTCCTCAAAGCCAGGCTGCTTCCTCAGGCCCCTCAGCTATGAACTGAACTCGTAAATGTTCCCCCTTCTCTCTGCCAATCCCAGCACCAAAACCTTCATTCCTGTGCTTGTCAGTGGTTGCCACAGAGGAGGCAATCCGTATTGATCCAAACAAGAAATGACAGAAAAATCTTGGCCTATGGAGGGGGAGGGATAGCCCTGAAGGATAAATCCCAGCATCACCACCAATCAGTAAATTCAGAACCCGCCTCTTCTCAGTTTCCCCTTCAAGGAAATGAAGATAGCAAACATAACTGCCTCTTGCAATAAGCATGAGGAACCAATGAGAAAACATGCATGCAAATGGGCCAGATGTGAGATGTGGCCTGTAGATATAGCCTGCAGATACAGTATGTAGGGAACTGAGCACTAAATCTAAAGCATAGTCCAAAGCCAAGACGTGCACTGAATGCTATTATTTATAGCCTGTAGAGCAGTATATAATTGTTCACTGTAATAACAATATCCCTACAAATGTCTGTGTCACCCTTGCCCAGGGGCCATGCTAATCCTCTCTGTTTTATTCCAATTTTAGAATAGGTGCTACCAAAGCAAGCACACAACAATATTCTCAATAAGCATAAACACCTAACAGGTGTCCAAGAATTCTTTCCATTTTATGAGTCAGTTTTGATGGAGGGGTTTGGTATATATACTCTAATGTGCAGGCAACCAACAGAACTGTGAAAACCAGCCAGGAAACAGAGAGAAACAGTAGAGAGTGTTGGTGTACTAAAGCCTTAGAGTGTCCCTCAGGTCAGGTGGAAGGGAAATAGTGTGTTTTTGTTTCCATTAGACAAGGATTACCTTGTACCAGCACTAATATACAAGCCACTTAGCAAGTTTATTTTCATTCAAACCGTAATAACATTCAGTGCAACATTCTCCAGAAGTTAACAGTTCTCCCAACAAGCAACAGCCTGTAGTTTGTGTGGCACTAATATGCAGCTAAGTAGTTTGGGCTACTCAGACATCTGGCCCAAGGGAAACAGCTGGAAAAGAATAGCTATTAAGCTTTTGTTTGCCTTGAGAGCTATCCCTACCAATGCCAAAGCGTTGTGGGAGACTCAAATACCTCATTGTGGCTCAGACCACTTTTCTAATTGCAGGTGGTGGTGTTATGTCTTCTTTTCCTCATTGTTGGGAAGTAGAATCCTGTCTGGTTTTTCCTATTGGATCGTGTTATTTTGAGTACACTCTGTTACCTTTAAGCTCACCACATGCATGCAGGCAGAGAAAGTCTTTATAGAAAAACAGTATATCAGGTCTAAAACCAAAGAAGCAATGTCTTAGACAGTGAGGATATTTGATGAAAGGGAAATTAAATCAAAAATTTTTTTTATTATTTTACCGGAAGTGCAGGGCCACAGAACTAATATCTGATGAGAGCTAATCAGATATATGTTTGTTCTTTATTACTTGTTTTTCTCATTTTTTAATGTTCACTGAAATTTTGTTTATGGAAGAGAAGGAAGCATGGAGAGCTTGTGTACGTTGTCCAGAAAAACACACTTAGAACATGGCCATTCAGAGGGTAAGAACCCAAGCAGTCCCTGTGGACCTTCCACACAACTCCCTAAATATATCAGATTCTAGGGGTAGCTCAGTTGGTTAAGTGTCTGCCTTCGGCTCAGGTCATTATCCCAGAGTCCCCCAAATGGCTTCCTGCTCAGCAGGGAATCTGATTCTCCCTCTTCCCTTTGCCCCTCCCCCAGCTTGTGCGTGTGCACACACGTGCACACGTGCATTCTCTTTCTCTCTCAAATAAATAAAATCTTTAAATATAAATATATCAGATTCTAATTCTTGTCCAGAATTTTTTCAAATCTGATTAAATTTTAAAATGCTCCACATAAACTCCATAGTGGTAGTTTTGCTGGAAATGCTAAGTTCCAGATATTTCTGGATACTTTGTGTGTCTCAGTGGTTATTTGTTCAGAAAAAGATACAGATAAATAAATGACACTATCTACCTCAGCATCTTAGGTGGAAGGCTCATATGTGTAACAGTCCTGCTCAGATACCTTTTAAATGGCCAGTAGTAGTAAGAATGCAAAGTGATCAGGGAAAGCATCAGAGCAAGATACTTTGGAGAGGTAGACAAGGACAAAATTATAACACATGGAGACTTAAAGTTTATGACCATTCTTTTCTAAGTAAAAAGGGAAATCCATCACAGTATTTTAAACAGGTGGGTGTTGATAACATGACTTGATTAGTGTTTTAAAACTATGTATGGCTGTGGTCCAAGAAAGGATTCCTGGAGGAAGAAAGGGCAGGAGATGAAGGTATCTTGGATTACGGCAAAGGCTTGAAGAAATAAATCAATAGACTGGATAATGGATTTGGATTTGGAGGCTACAGAAGTAGACCTATTGGAGGGGATTCTAAGCGTTCTGGCTTGTATAACTGGGTGAATGTTAGTATATCCATTCATCAGGGAACATGGGAAGAAGACCATGTATGAAGGGAAGTCCTTGAGTTCACTTTGGGACAACTTGAAATACATTTGGGACACCCAACTGGGGGTGTCAAGCACTCAACTGCATGAGTGTGTTACACAGCAAAGTATCCTGGAATGGAGACATGTACTTAGAAATAATTCTTAGTTGAAGCCTCTTGCACAATTAAGATTGCTTAAAGAAAGAAAACCAAAACAGATGAAAGACCAAGACAGAGATGAGTTACTTTATTACATGCTATGCCAAGTAGCATGACTCAACTTGAAAAAGCACTGGTCCCTTGGACTATGTTGTAAATGGACCCCTTGGAGTTCAGTGTGACAGCCCTGGATAGAAGTTTGAGGACCCAATAACTAGGAGAGAGAAGAATAAGCTTATCAAGTGAGTGCCTGTAAAGACAAGAGGAAAACATGGGCCATATATGTCAGTGGGAGGAAAGAGAAGAGACTATTTCAAGAAGGGCAACATGAGAAGTTACAACTGTGACTGAGACATCAAGTATGGTGATGATATAAAAAGAAGGACATTGACAAACTTGGCAACACAAAAGTCATGAGCATTCTTAGCAAAAATCATCTCAGTGGAATTACTGAGGTGGAAACCAGATTGGAGTAAGAAAACAGGTGAGCAGAGGTCTGACCACAACTCTAAAATCTCATCGCACTCTGAATTCTCTAGTAGCACTTACCTCACTGCAGTGAACCTATATCCATCTTAGCCTCTCAAATGAAGTGTGAGTTCATTGATATTAGGACCCTATCTGATTCACCTTTGTGTTCCGGTCTCATTGTACCAGTCAGAGTGGTCCTCCCAAATCATAAATCAGATCAGCTCTGTACTCTTACTAAAACCCTCCGCTGGTTCCCAGTCTCCTCAGAGCAAATGGCAGAATCCTTCATATGACCCTCAAGACCCTCTATCAGCTATTCCCATTATCTCTCTGGCTTTATCTTCCACTACTTGCTCTTTAGTCATTCACTAAAGGACCATGACCTCCTTATTCATCCACAAAATGCTAAGCATGTTGTTCTCTTCTCACTTACTGTTCCTTCCACCTTGTGTGCTCTTCTCCTAGACTCCCTCGTGGTTAATTCCCTAGCCTCTTCCTGGTCTTTATTCAAACATCTCCTTTTCTGAGAGCCCTTCCTTGACATATTTTTTCTCTTTAGTACTTAACACTTTCAAGCATACTCTATAAATTATTTGCCCTACCTATTTTGCCTCTTCTCCCTTAGAATATAAGTTCCATGAGGGTAGGAATGTCACATGAGTTTTCCTGCTGTTTCCTCAGCTCCAAAACAGTATTCTGCACAGAAAAGCACTCAGTAATTATTCGTTGAATGAATGAAAATTTCTAGTGCCTAATACAGTGCCCTATACATAATTGACAGATGATAAATTAATGAATAAACTTTTGTATTATGAACAAATTACATTGTTAATTGCTAAGATTGTATTGAATGAAAGGATGCAACTGATTCTTTTAAAAATCTGTTTGCTTGTCATTAGTTTTTGATATTTACTGTAACTCATCAAAATTGCAATATATGGTAAAATTCTTCGCAGCAATTTGAAACTGCAGGGTTTCACTGGCCATCCATATCAATCCTGAGACTAGATTGATAGAATGCTATCCATTCATTTGAATCTAATGCCTTTCCTGGAGCCTCAGAGTAAAGAAAAATGCTGTGGGGTTTTTTATTATTATTATTATTTCCCTAATAACAACACTAAAAATACGGATTATACAAGTATAAAAGTGTTTTGTTTTTAATCCCATTCTAAGTATGAGCCTGGCTTCGCTGAATAGAAAGAATAGATAATGCCATAGTCCAGACTTAGACTAAGAGGGTAGATTAAACAATTGGGTGAAAATGTTTCATGGTATCTTTATGTCCTTTACTGATGTTTATTTCAAATTGAGTCACCTATTGCTCCAAAAATTTCAACGTAACATGGTTTCATATCATCTTTCTCCCCAAAGAAGATGAAGACCAGGTTGTTGAGCCATATCTCAGCTGGCTTCATAAATTTATGACCTGTCACCAAGTATAAGTATGTGAAAATTGTCATAATGACAGAGATTAGTCTGTCCAGGGCAGAGGCAAGATCTTGATGCATAACTTCTAAGCAGAATAAACAATTTTCTCTGAGGAGCTTGGTGAATGTTTTTAAGAAATATGGTCCACTGGTGATACTGTCACAAGAACAGCTAGCTGTGCTTTTGGGGAAAAAAAAAAAAAAAGAACATTTAATGATGACAGGTATGAGGCACAGCAGCCACTATTCCCCTGAGGCCCCGACACTACAGAAGATGTGCACTAAGAGTATATGGCATGGCCGAAGATCATGTTGTAGGTTTCATGTCAAAAGCAAAACAGAGCGGAAGCCTGGGTGGCTCCGTTGGTTAAGTGTCTGCCTTTAGCTCAGGTCATGGTCCCAGGGTCCTCAGGGATTGAACCCCACATGGGGCTCCCTGCTCAGCGGGAAGCCTGCTTCTCCCTCTCCCACTCCCCCTCCCACTCCCTCTCCCACTCCCCCTCCCACTCCCCCTCCCACTCCCCCTGCTTGTGTTCCCTCTCTCGCGCTGTGTCTCTGTCAAATAAATAAATAAAATCTTTAAAAAAAAAAAAAAAGGCAAAAAAGAAAAAGTAGTAAATTCCTTCCTCTGGGACATATTTCTACTTCCTTGTCTTTTATCTTATCCGAACTAAGATAACCTAACTTTTTAAATTCATTAGCATTCATGATAAATCCCTTTCAGAGCCTTAAGAGGAAGGCAGCAAAAATTGTACTCTGATCCCCAAAACTGTATAAATAAAGCAACTGGGGATTCCTCATCCTCTATCATAACAGAGATAATATCATAAATATCACATTTTATAGATTTTTTTTAAAGGAAACAGCTGCATGGCCAACTTGGAAATCTCCATGGTGCGCCCAGTGCGCTCTTGTTTCCCAACAGGAATCTCTGGTACATCAGCTCATTCAGGCTGGAGCCAACCCTTAAAGCCCCAGTGTATTTAAAAATATCCTTTTCAGTGAAATGGCTTAAGGGAAGAGAGGTGCTATGGTGCTGTCATTTGCTTGCTTTAGGGCCCATTCAGTTGTAGAGTGATGTCACTTAGGTGTCTTTATCCATAAGAAATATGTTTCCTGAGGAAAGTCATTTACAAAGGCCTCTGTCTCCTGCTTAACTAGAACAGTTGTTAGTTCCCCAGTGGGAGTGCAGCCTGCAGAGTCTGAGGAACGTCCCAAAGCTGGTTTGGCCAGTTACTGTGTCACACTGGGCAAATTACTTGAACTCGTGGGCTTCAGGATACTCCATATGAAATAGGAATAACTAATAATTTCTACTTTATAAGGTAGTTGTGCCAAGTAGTTGAGTGACTGAGAAGTTCCTGGTTCAACTAATATTTGACAAGGGAGCCAAAGACACTCAAGGTGGAAAGGATAGTTTCTTCAATAAATGGTGCTGGGAAAATTGGATATCCACATGCAAAAAAATAAAACTGGACCCCTATCTTATACCACCCATAAAAATGAACTCAAAATGGATTAAAGACTTAAACATAAGACCTGAAACCATAAAACTCTTAGAAGAAGACATAGGAGCAAAATTTCTTAATATTTGTCTTGGCAATTTTTTTGGATATGATATCAAAAACACATGCAAGAAAATAAAAAAAATAATAAGTGGGACTGCATCAAACTCAAAAGCTTCTGTACAGCAAAAGAAACAATCAACAAAATGACAAGGCAACCTATGGATTGGGAGAAAATATTTACAAATCATATATCTGATAAAGGGTTAATATCCAAAGTATAGAAAGAACTCATATAGCTCAATAACAATGAACAATGTGACTTTAAAAACAGGTAGAGGACCTAAGTAGACTTTTTTTTCCCTGTGTACTGTCTGTTGGTTCATAAGCTCCTAAGGAGCTTCCCAGGTAAAATCTGAAACTGGTCCCCATAGGCAGAGGGCAGGGAGAGGCCGAAGAAAGAAACAGGCCACTCCAGACTGGTAGGTGGCAGTATTAATAAGTAAAGGAACTTATGTACAAAGCTTATCTTGGGTGGCTGCAGACACTCGAGTAGATCTCTACACCCACCTGCCAAATTGTAAAAATTTATATTCAGGCCTTACCTGGGTTCAATCACGTATACCACCTAGATGATCTCAGCACCATATCACTATTTCAAAGCTATATTCTTGGGCAGCTTCTGGTATGGGAGAAGGCAAGTGGTACCCACATTCCAAGCACAGGAGCTTCCAATTACCCAGGTACAGCTCACAAGTCAACCTGTGGTAATGTCTTCTCAAAGACCTCCCCCAACACTACCTTTTGTGACCTCACATGTATCCCTCCTCACCAGTGTGTCCTGAGGGGCCAGCAAGGGGTTTCACTAGCTTGAGGTGGCTCCTTTGGTGGTTATCTGGCTGCGCTGGAGGCAGATGTCAGAAGAACAATCCAGGCTCATGCAAGAGAAACCACAGATTAAGACAGTGATTCCCGAAATCAGTGACAACTTTTTCCACTAAGAGCCCCATGATATGAACCACTGACTTACTAGATCCCTTAAGCCAGGAGTCAGGATCACTGAGGGCACTCACTTATACCCTCATGTGATTTAACAGATGATACATTAGCAGATCCATCAGGTATGAACACACAATATTTTGTTTGGATAATGGCACAGGTGTTTCCTTCTGAGGCAGTATTAATGTCAAAGTCCATTGTATTTTGGAGGACAGCTTTTCTCATTAGAGATAGTTCAGTGTTCAGTAAGGACAAGCTTTGTTGCTTCGGTGCTAGCTGAGTGAATTTAGTAAGGGCTTTTGTGTATGCTATGATGTCTTTTAGGACAATGGAGGGAACGAAGACAGCAGCTAAATGATTGCATTTGTGGAAAACAGTGTCCACCTGGCCTTGAGGAGGGCGAGGTTGGTGGTTTTAGGAGCTTGACCTGGTTGTACATACCATACATGTTAGCCAGGGGCAGGGGGCAGCACAGTCAGGCATGAGGAGATGGACTGGGGACAGGACCTGCCAGACCAGAACTCCCCCCGCCCCAACTCCCCTCTTTTAATGGCGCATGTTCCATTCCAGGCATGGTGCATTCCAATGGGTCTGGTATATAGCAAGACAACAAGTTCCCTGTGGAGACAGTAGTCTCTCCTGCACTCAGGGATGCCAAGTAACTTATCCAGCCCTGAGGGACATCTCATGGCAATTTCCAGTAGATAATTCCTTTCCCAGGTGTGATGGGGCATGGTGTTCCTAGCAACATAGCAGGTGATCCATGGTGAGAGTGGGAGCAATGGCCGTTTCCTGCGACTTCCCTACTTTTACTGCATTAGTTGCCTCAGTAGGGGTCTACGGTCTGGCACATGGGGCGACAGGCCCTCCTGGTTAATTATTCACATGTATTAAAGCCTGGACAGTACTTTAGTCCACCCAGCCAGGATGGTTTTACCTGTTAGTAATTTAACCTGCTATTTTATTATTCTATTGTCCCTTTTCTACCAAACCTGCTGCTTTCAGGTTATAAGGGAGATGGAAACTTTTCTTCAATGTCATGCTGTTTTGCCCAATCTTACACATCATGATCTTTGAAATGTGACTCACCCAATCACAGTCTAGTAGATAAGGGTATCTATACAATGGTATTCAGCTTTTGTAATCCCGCAATGATGGCAGCCTGGTTTGCAAGGCAATTGGGAAAAGCCTGGATTAGGCCAGATGCAGTTTCCACATGAGCCAAAGCATATTTAGAACCCTCCCTTGAAAAGAAGCGGCCAATAAAATCAATTTGCCAATCCCTTACTGGTTGAGAACTCCAAAGGAAGGCCCCAGACTCCTTCGGCAATTGCCTTGGGCAGTGTTCAAAATACACAGGACATGTGGTCATTGCATTAACCAAGTCACTGTATTTCAAGGGCAACCCAGCCTTCTTGGCAATACTCTGTCTCACCTGGGCACTGTGGTGGCCACTGTGTCTATGCACCCAATCTGCTGCAGCTACTAAAGGGTCAGTTGCTAGGGCTCATACCGGAGCTAGGGCATCAGCTACCTAACTGCCAGGGGTTGTCAGTGCCTTAAGAGCCAGGATATGGACAACAGCGAGGACTGCTTTAGTCTTTTACAGATAGACCAAAATATCTTTCCACATATCCTGACCCCACAAGGGCTTATTCAGGATCATGTACCCTTTGACGTCCCATTGTCTGAGCCACAGGGTTCATCCCTTTAAAACAGCCCAACCGTCAGTACAAAGGGTTAACATCCATGACTCAAAAGTCATCCATCACCAGCCAGACTACTCTGAGCTCGACCCCTGCTGGATGCTGTTCTGGCTGCAGAGTGAGGGGCTCTGCTCTACCCGGAGGACTGCAATGCTGCTCTCTGGAGGTATATCGGGATTCTGCCCACTTCCAGAGCTGGGGCCGAAATCCTAAGGCATTTTCCCCCTTCTGTTGTTTCTGTCACAGTGTCCGATCCATACCTTCTGAAGTCACAGACACATCGAACTCAAATGGCAGCCCTACTTGGGAGATGCCCAGAACTTTAAGCTATTTCACTAAGTCACTCAAAGATGACTTGCTGCTCTAATCCTCAGTCCCACATAGGCCTTTTTTTTTTTTTTTTTTTTAAACCAGGATATAAGGGACAGAGACACTGGGCCAGGTGGGGATTAAAAGTCCTCCAAATCCCCAAAATCTCTACAAAGGCTTGCACTTCTTTCACATTCTTAGGGGTTGGATAGGCTTGCACCTTATCAATCACAACTTCTGGAACAACATGCATTTTACCTAACCAAATGGCTCCCAAAACCTTCTGGCGATGCCTGGGCCTTGAACTTTCTGTGGGCTCCTTGCTCATCCTCTCGCTTACAAAGACTCCAGCAAAAATTCAGGATGCCTTTCAGCAGAGGCAAGTCTTCACACGTTAACATCATATCATCCATGTAATGGGCCCATTTTACTAATGTGGGGAGGCAGGAAAGGGACAGGTCTCCAGCTACCATCCCATGGCATACTGTGGGCTATGCAGGTAGCATTGGGGGAGCACTTGAAAGGTTCATTATTGTCCCTCCCACATGAAGGCAAATTGATCTCAGTCATCAGTAACCTGAGAAAACCTTTTCCATGAATCTCTTTAGAGATGAAGCACTTTTGCTAGATCACTTTTTGCCAAAGCATCAGAGTAAAACAGTAATTGTCTCAAATGACAAAAGACTGAAAAATGGCCATGGATAAGGATCTGATGAGAGTCCTTTAGAATGCAGTTGATGAGGGAATGTAGTTATTTCTGAGACGTACAGTTTTTTTGGGTTTTTTTTAGTTTTTTTTTTATTATGTTATGTTAATCACCATATATTACATCATTAGTTTTTGATGTAGTGTTCCATGATTCATTGTTTGTGCATAACACCCAGTGCTACATGTAGAATGTGCCCTCTTTAACACCCATCACCAGGCTAACCCATCTTTCCACCCCCCTCTCCTCTAGATCCCTCAGTTTGTCCATAGTCTTTCATGGTTCATCTCCCCCTCCGATTTCCCCCACTTCAGTCTTCCCCTCCTGCTATCTTCTTCTTCTTCTTTTTTTTTTTTTTTTAAGATATAATGTATTATTTACTTCGGAGGTACAGATCTGTGATTCAACAGTCTTGCACAGTTCACAGCACTCACCATAGTACATACCCTCCCCAATGTCTATCACCCAGCCACCCATGCCTTCCAACCCCTAACATTCCAGCAACCCTCAGTTTGTTATCTGAGATTAAGAATTCCTCATATCAGTGAGGTCATATGATACATGTCTTTCTCTGATTGACTTATTTCGCTCAGCATAATAATCCCCAGTTCCATCCACATCGTTGCAAATGGCAGGATTTCATTCCTTTTGATGGCTGCATAATATTCCATTGTATATATATACCACTTCTTCTTTATCCATTCATCTGTCAATGGACATCTTGGCTCTTTCCACAGTTTGGCTATTGTGGACATGGCTGCTATAAACATCAGGGTGCATGTACCCCTTCGGATCCCTACATTTGTATCTTTGGGGTAAATACCCAGTAGTGCAATTGCTTGGTCATATCATAGCTCTATTTTCAACTTTTTGAGGAAACTCCATACTGTTTTCCAGAGTGGCTGCACCAACAGTGTAGGAGGGTTCCCCTTTCTCCGCATCCCCGACAACATCTGTCATTTCCTCACTTGTTAATTTTAGCCATTCTGACTGGTGTGAGGTGGTATCTCATTGAGGTTTTGATTTGGATTTCCCTGATGCCAAGCGATGTTGAGCACTTTTCCATGTGTCTGTTGGCCGTTTGGATGTCTTCTTTGGAAAAGTATCTGTTCATGTCTTCTGCCCATTTCTTGATTGGATCATTTGTTCTTTGGGTGTTGAGTTTGATAAGTTCTTTATAGATTTTGGATACTAGCCCTTTATCTGATATGTCATTTGCAAATATCTTCTCCCATTCTGTCAGTTGTCTTTTGGTTTTGTTGATTGTTTCTTTTGCTGTGCAAAAGTTTTTTATCTTGATGAGGTCCCAATAGTTCATCTTTCCCCTTGCTTTCCTTGCCTTTGGGGATGTTTCTAGGAAGAAGTTGCTGCGGCTGAGGTCAAAGAGGTTGCTGCATGTGTTCTCCTTTAGGATTTTGATGGAGTCCTGTCTCATATTTAGGTCTTTCAACCATTTGGAGTCTATTTTTGTGTGTGGTGTAAGGAAATGGTCCAGTTTCATTCTTCTGCATGTGGCTGTCCAGTTTTCCAACACCATTTGTTGAAGAGACTGGCTTTTTTCTATTGGATATTCTTTCCTGCTTTGTCGAAGATTAGTTGACCATAGAGTTGAGGGTCCATTTCTGGGCTCTCTATTCTGTTCCATTGATCTATGTGTCTGTTTTTGTGCCAGTACCATATTGTCTTGATGATCACACCATTGTAATAGAGCTTAAAGTCCAAAATTGTGATGCCACCAGCTTTGCTTTTCTTTTTCAACATTCCTCTGGCTATTCGGGGTCTTTCCTGGTTCCATACAAATTTTAAGATTATTTGTTCCATTTCTTTGAAAAAAGTGGATGGTATTTGATGGGGATTGCATTGAACGTGTAGATTGCTCTAGGTAGCATTGACATCTTCACAATATTTGTTCTTCCAATCCATGAGCATGGAACGTTTTTCCATTTCTTTGTGTCTTCCTCAATTTCTTTCATGAGTATTTTAGAGTTTTCTGAGTACAGATTCTTTGCCTCTTTGCTTAGATTTATTCCTAGGTATCTTATGATTTTGGGTGCAATTGTAAATGGGATCGACTCCTTAATTTCTCTTTCTTCTGTCTTGTTGTTGGTGTATAGGAATGCCACTGATTTCTGTGCATTGATTTTATATCCTGCCACTTGACTGAATTCCTGTATGAGTTTTAGCAGGTTTGGGGTGGAGTCTTTTGGGTTTTCCACATAAAGTATCATATCATCTGCAAACAGTGAGAGTTTGACTTCTTCTTTGCAATTTGGATGCCTTTTATTTCTTTTTGTTGTCTGATTGCTGTGGCTAGGACCTCTAGTACTATGTTGAATAGCACTGGTGAGAGTGGACATCCCTGCTGTGTTCCTGACCTTAGGGGGAAAGCTCTCAGTTTTTCCCAATTTAGAATGATATTTGCTATGGGTTTTTCATAGATGGCTTTTATGATATTGAGGTATGTACCCTCTATGCCTATACTCTGAAGAGTTTTGATCAAGAAAGGATGCTGTACTTTGTCAAATGCTTTTTCTGCATCTATTGAGAGGATCATATGGTTCTTGTTCTTTCTTTTATTAATGCATTGTAGCACATTTGTTGATTTGCAGATGTTGAACCAACCTTGCAGCCCAGGGATAAACCCCACTTGGTCGTGGTGAATAATCCTTTTAATGTACTGTTGGATCCTATTGGCTAGTATTTTGGTGAGAACTTTTGCATCCGTGTTCATCAAGGATATTGGTCTGTAATTCTTTTTGATGGGGTCTTTGTCTGGTTTGGGGATCAAGGTAATGGTGGCCTCATAAAACGAGTTTGGGGGTTTTCCTTCCATTTCTATTTTTTGGAACAGTTTCAGAAGAATAGGTATTAATTCTTCTTTAACTATTTGGTAGAATTCCCCTGGGAAGCCATCTGGCCCTGGGCTCTGGTTTTTTGGGAGATTTTTGATGACTGCTTTAATTTCCTTAGTGGCTATAGGTCTGTTCAGGTTTTCTATTTCTTCCTGGTTCAGTTTTGGTAGTTGATACATCTCTAGGAATGCATCCATTTCTTCCAGATTATCTAATTTGCTGGCATAGAGTTGCTCATAATATGTTCTTATAATTGTTTGTATTTCTTTGGTGTTGGTTGTGATCTCTCCTCTTTCACTCATGATTTTGTTGATTTGGGTCATTTTTCTTTTTGGTAAGTCTGGCCAGGGGTTTATCAATCTTGTTAATTCTTTCAAAGAACTAGCTCCTTGTTTCGTTGATCAGTTCTACTGTTCTTTTAGTTTCTATTTCCTTGATTTCTGCTATGATCTTTATTATTTCTCTTCTCCTGCTGGGTTTAGGCTTTACTTGCTCTTCTTTCTCCAGCTCCTTTAGGTATAGGGTTCGGTTGTGTACTTGAGATCTTTCTTGTTTCTTGAGACAGGCTTTTATTGCTATATACTTTCCTCTTAGGACTGCCTTTGCTGCATCCCAAAGATTTTGAAATGTTGTGTTTTCATTTTCATTTGTTTCCATGAATTTTTAAAATTCTTCTTTAATTTCCTGGTTGACCCATTCATTCTTTAGTAGGATGCTCTTTAGCCTCCATGTATTTGAGTTCTTTCCGACTTTCCGCTTGTGATTGAGCTCTAGTTTCAAAGCATTGTGGTCTGAAAATAGGCAGGGACTGATCCCAATCTTTTGGTACCGGTTGAGACCTGATTTGTGTCCTAGGATGTGATCTATTCTGGAGAATGTTCCATGGGCACTCGAGAAGAATGTGAATTCTGTTGCTTTGGGATGGAATGTTCTGAATAGATCTGTGAAGTCCATTTGGTCCAGTGTGTCATTTAAGGTCTTTATTTCCTTGTTGATTTTTTGCTTACATGATCTGTCCATTTCAGTGAGGGGGTGTTAAAGCCCCCTACCATTATTGTATTGTTGTCTATGTGTTTCTTTGATTTTGTTATTAATTGGCTTATATAATTGGATGCTCCCATGTTAGGGGCATAGATATTTACAATAGTTAGGCCTTCTAGCTGGATAGACCCTTTAAGTATGATATAGTGTCCTTCCTCATCTCTTATTACAGTCTTTGGTTTAAAATCTAATTTGTCTGATATAAGGATTGCCACCCCAGCTTTCTTTTGGTGTCCATTAGCATGATAAATGGTTTTCCACCCCATCACTTTCAATCTGGGGGTGTCTTTGGGTCTAAAATGAGTCTCTTGCAGACGGCATATCGATGGGTCTTGTCTATTTATCCAATCTGATAGCCTGTGTCTTTTGATTGGGGCATTTAGCCCATTTACATTCAGCGTAATTTTTGAGAGATATGAATTTAGTGTCATTGTATTGCCTGTAAGGTGACTATTACTGTATATTGTCTGTGTTCCTTTCTGGTCTATGTTGCTTTTAGGCTCTCTCTTTGCTTAGAGGACCCCTTTCAATATTTCTTGTAGGGCTGGTTTCGTGTTTGCAAATTCTTTTAGTTTTTGTTTGTCCTGGAAGTTTTTTTATCTCTCCTTCTATTGTCAATGACAGCCTAGCTGGATATAGTATTCTTGGCTGCATATTTTTCTCATTTAGTGCTCTGAATATATCCTGCCAGTCCTTTCTGGCCTGCCAGGTCTCTGTGGATAGGTCTGTGGCCAATCTAATGTTTCTACCATTGTAGGTTACAGATCTCTTATCCCGAGCTGCTTTCAGGATTTCCTCTTTGTCTCTGAGACTTGTAAGTTTTACTATTAGATGTCAGGGTGTTGACCTATTTTTATTGATTTTGAGACTGGTTCTCTGTGTCTCCTGGATTTTGATGTCTGTTTCATTCCCCAAATTAGGGAAGTTCTCTGCTATAATTTGCTCCAACATACCTTCTGCCCCTCTCTCTCTCTTCTTCTTCTGGGATCCCAATTATTCTAATGTTGTTTCTTCTTATGGTATCGCTTATCTCTCGAATTCTGCCCTCGTGATCCAGTAGTTGTTTATCTCTCTTTTTCTCAGCTTCTTTATTTTCCATCATTTGGTCTCCTATATTGCTAATGCTCTCTTCTGCCTCATTTATATTAGCAGTTAGAGCCCCCATTTTTTATTGCACCTCATTAATAGCCTTTTTGATTTCAACTTGGTTAGATTTTAGTTCTTTTATTTCTCCAGAAAGGGTTTCTCTAATAACTTCCATGTCTTTTTCAAGCCCAGCTAGTATCTTTAAGTGATGATTCTGAACTCTAGTTCCGAGATCGTACTAATGTCTGTATTGAGTAGGTCCCTGGTAGTCGGTACTGCCTCTTGTTCTTTTTGTTGAGGTGATTTTTTCCATCTTGTCATTTTGTCCAGAGGACAATAGATGAATGAGAGAACAAAATGCTAACAGGGTAACAACGTCACCAGAAAATATACTCTAAACAAATCAGAAGAGACCTGAAACGGGGGAAAAGAAAGGGAAAGAAAGAAAAAAGAAAAAGAAAACAATAAAAACAAACACAAACAGAACAAAACAAAAAAAACAGAATATGATGAAATATTTTCAGGCTGGTGCATAGATCAGTGCCACACACTAGATTTTGGGTGTATTTTGGTCTGTTAGAAGAAAGTGCCTCCCAAAATTTTAAAGAAAGAAAAACTTATATATGTACAGAAATAAGGGTTAATACAATGAAGGGATGGAATATGACTATAAAGATGAAAATTATAAAAGATTTTATAAAAGGAATTGATAAGATAAGAAGTTGTTTGAAAAAAGAAAGAAGAGGATTTAAAAAAAAAAAAGAAAAAAAAAAGGGAGAGAATGTGATCAGGCAGGAGACTAGAACAAAGCCATACACTAGAGATTTAGGGTACATTTTGATCTGTTAGAAGAAACTGTATCTCAAAATTTTAAAGAGAGAACAACTTATATATATATATGCCAAAAATAAGGGTAACTACTATGAAGGGTTAGAATATGACTCTAAAAATGAAAAATAAAAATGTTTTTTAAAAAAGGGATTGCTAAGATGTTGGTTGAAAAAAGGGAAAAAGAAAAATTCAAAAAAAAGAAAAAAAGACAGTTAAAAAAAATTAACTTTGAAAGACTAAAGAATCATGGTAAAAAAGCCATGAATTCTATGTGCAGTATTCCCCTAGCTCTGGAGTTCTGCCGTTCTCATTGATCAGTAAACTTGGTCTTGGCTGGCTGTTCTTCCTGATCTTCTGGGGGAGGGGCCTGTTGCCGTGGTTCCCAAATGTCTTTGCTGGAGGTGGAATTGCCCCGCCCTTGCTCGGTCTGGGCTAAGTAATCTCCTCGGGTTGGCTCTCGGGAGCTTTTGTTCCCTGCAAGCTTTCCGTACAGCTTTGGAGGATGAGAATGAAAATGGCGGCTTCCCCATCTCTGCCCCGGAAGAGCCAAGAACTTGGGGCCCCACTCCTCAGTGAGCCCCCAGAGAAAAGTAGTCAATCACTCCCATCTCCCCGGTCTCCGGCTGCACTCCATGCTCACCCGGCCTGTGACCGAGCATTTCTATCTCTGGCACCCGACTCGGTGTGGAGTCTCCAAACCCAGCAGATCCCTGCGGTGTGCTCCCACGCCACTCCTCCCGGGGGAAGAAGGGGAGTCTCCCCGGATCTGCGGCTTGTTGGGTCCCTGCTGGAGGAGCAGTGGCCCGACTGTGCCGCAGATCACGGTTTATGGCAACCCCGAGCTGAGAGCCCGCTCCTCGGCTCCGTCTCTGCAGCCGGCTTCCCCGCTCCAATACCTGGGAGCTCTGCCGCACTCAGGCACCCCCGGTCTTTCTGTGACCCTGAGGATCCTGAGCCCACACTGTCCCAGCGAGGGTTCCACCCCCCACTTAGCCACTGGAGCGACGTCCCTCAGTGGAGCAGACTTCTAAAAGTTCCGATTTTGTGCTCCGGGGCTCTATCACTTGCCAGAAGCAGCCCTCGGAGGCCCCCTCCCCCACTGTCTATCCTCCCAAATATCGCCTCAGATTCATTTCTCCACATGTCCTACCTTCCAGAAAGTGGCCGTTTTTCTGTTCAGAGAGTTGTTGCTATTCTTTTCTTACATCTCCTGTTGAGTTTGTAGGTGTTCAGAATGGTTTGATCCCTATCCAGCTGAATTCTTGAGACCAGACGAAATCCAGATCCCCTACTTCTCTGCCATCTTGCTCCACCCCTTTGACATACAGTTTTTAATCGACTGATAACACTATGCCAAGGTGCATCAGATTTTTAGAAATTTTCATAGAGCTAAAGAAAGTAGCATCACTTCTTATTTGACAATGCTTCCCACGAAATATAACGTATGCTACATAATTGTAAAAACCTTAGCTCTTGGGGCGCCTGGGTGGCTCAGTCATTAAGCGTCTGCCTTCGGCTCAGGTCGTGATCCCAGGGTCCTGGGATTGAGCCCCACTTCGGGCTCCCGGCTCCGTGGGAAGCCTGCTTCTTCCTCTCCCATTCCCCCTGCTTGTGTTCCCTCTCTCGCTGTGTCTCTCTCTGTCAAATAAATAAATAAAATCTTTAAAAAAAAAAAAAACCTTAGCTCTTTTAGTAGGGAAGGCTCAGTTTTCTTATGTAATCAAATAAATACCTAATAAAGACAAAACAGAGAACTTTTGTTTTTTAGTTAAATTATGTTAAAAGGAAAGAAAAATCTTTGTTTACAATTTCTTATAAGAGCAGGTCGATAATCTAAGAAAACTTTGGCCTTTTAACAGAGAAAACCAACTTCTAATTTCCCACCGGTGTACTTTTGACATTAAAATTCTTTTTTTTCCCTTTTAGCTTACATAAAACCATTCCAATCCTAGCTTGACTACGCATAAAAATTCCTTTCTCAATATCCCTCTTCCACAAACCTGCACCTTTCTATATCCATTCAGCTGTTATTTCAAAGCTCTAGCCAAGAATCAGGTCCCCATCCATGTGGCTAAGGCTGTTCACTGATATCCGGGGTCCTATGGAGGCTCTCCTACAGCAGTCTGAATCTGAAAAATCCTCTCCCCTCCTCCTTTTTTTTTTTCTTCAGTCTCCTCAGGCAATGCCTTTTTGTTTATCTCCTGGGTGTTTATATTTCAAAGACCTGATAAGATTGACAACTGCAAGGGACAGAGAAAGAATGCAAGTTTTCTCCCAGAAGTTTTTTTGGGGTAATTGCTATTTAAAATGTTCCTTTGTATGAGGGCCCAGAAAGGGCATGTGGCATTTTTTTCTGCTTCCTGGTCAATTACCATAACATCCTCCTCTTCCTTCTTGCCACTTTCCCAGAGATTCCACCTCTTAGCATTCCAATCAGGCTTTGTCCCAAGTACCTGGATCTTAAGGCAGCACCGGGCCCTCCTAGTCTTGCAGAGCAGGGAGCTAAGGCCTCCAGCTTTCTATCCTGCCCTCCCAGCTTGTCTGCCAGCCCCAAAGCCAGCCAAGTGGTGGACACTCAAAGGTCTTTTTCTAACCTGAGCTCTTCTTCCAACTTTCTAACTTGAACTTCAGCTTCTAGTTGGGCATCCATGGCCAGCCCACTGCGCTTCTCTTCTCTGCCACATCCCACTCTGCGGGGTTCCTCAAACAAGCCCTAAAGCAGCCAACATTTTGGGGGTGTCCCCATACTCACACTGTAGTCCACTGGCATCTGACATATGGACCACCCCTCCTTACACAGAGGTCACAGACCAACTTCAGATTTCCCCTGTGGATGCCTCCTTCCCAAGGCTACGGAAGTTACTTAAGAGGCTTATAGCAGCCACCCTTCCCCACGGAGAGGTCAGTGGCCAACTCAGGATGTCCCCCCTCAGATGTCTCATTCCCATGGACTGGGTCTTTGGTCTTCTGGCTGGCTTACCAATTTTGGTTTACAAACTCCAAGGGAGCTTCCCAGGTGTGATCTGCAGCTGGCCTCCATGTGCACAGGGCAGGGGAAACCAGAGAAAGAGGCAGCCATTCCAGATTGGTGGCAGCAGGTTTTATAAGCAAAGAAACTTACATACAAGGCTTGTCTTGGGCAGCTGCAAGTTGAGAGGTCTCTGTACCCATCTGCCAAATCTTCAAAGTTTCTATAGAGGTTTTACCTGGGTTCAGACATGTATACTGTGAGTATTCTCAGCACACATCACTATCTCAAAGCTATGTCCTTGGGGCAACCTCTGAGTAGGGAAGGCAAGTGGAACCCATGTCCCAAGGGTAGGGGAGGAGATGAGGAGCCTCTGTTTGCTGGGGTCCAGCTCAGGGGTGAAGAGGCAGTCACATCATCTCAATGATCTCCCCCCAACACCATTGGTGAGAATATAAATTGGTACTGCCACGATGGAAAACAGTACAGAGGTTTGTCGAGAAATTAAAAATGCAACTATTATAAGATCCAGCAATCCCACTTCTGGGTATATAACTAAAAGAAATGAAAACGGGACCTCAAAGAGATATCTGCCCTCCTACGTTCATTGCAGCATTATTTACAATAGCCAAGATAGAGAAACAACCTAAGTATCCATCAACAAATAAATGGATAAAGAAGATGTGGTTTATATATACAATGTAATATTATTCAGCCATGAGAAAAAAAAAACCATGTGACAACACGTTTGAAACTTGAGGACATTATGCTAAGTGAAATAAGTCAGAGAAAGACACATTCTCTGTGATCTCACTTATATGTGGAATCTAAAAAAGTTAAATAAAGAAAGAAAGAATAGAATAGTGGTTGCCAGGAACTGGGAAGTGGGGAAAATGGGGAGACAGTCAAAGGGTAAAAACTTCCAATTTTAAGATGAATAAGTTCTGGGGATCAAATGCACAACATGGCATTAGCCATGGAGCTATAATTATAACGAATAATACTGTATTACATACTTGCAATACTTGCAAGTTGCTAAGAGAGCAGATCTTAAATGTTCTCACCACAAAAAAAGAAATGGTAATTACGTGAAGGGATAAAGGTATTAGCTAATGCTGCAGTGGTAAGGATTTTGCAATGTATAAATGTATCGAGTCAACACATTGTACACCTTAAATTTACACTATACTAAACATCAGCTATTTCTCAATAAAGCTGGAGAAAAATAAATAAAAAGTAAAGAGTGCCTGACACAGAGTTGGAGTACGGTCAGTGGGTGTGGCATTCTCAAGGTCAACCTGCAAACCACAAGATCATGGAATTCTGTCATGTGAATTATCATATCTGTGATGTGACCATCCAGTAATGAAGTGGACTCCACAACTAACTTGTAAAAATTAGAATCCTAGTGCCTAGTGTTAGCAATAGTGTCAGATTATTTGAAAAAAAAAAAAAAAGCATAGATGCCAGGCAGTAACAACTCTAAATTAGTTTCCACTTGACTAAAGTTTTTTGATCTCTATTTGTGAGCCAATTCTGAGAAAATGTTAGACTCATAAAGATCCTTTCTTGCATCGCTAGAGATATCTTTTTAATCATTGAAAAATTCATGTGTAGCATCTCTTCTTACAATATGTTACGATATCACACTGTGAAATGTGAATCTAAAGCATCAGGTAATTTGTAATTCAGCTCTGGGCACCTATTGAGGGAGACTTTGGAAGCGGACTGCCTACAATCAGGACATCCAGAATCACAAGTGAAAAACAGCTTGTTGGCATTTGGATTCTTACTCTGAACTATTTTATATTCCTAATACTTTCAGAAATGAATAGAGGATGAAGAGAGGTGTCTATTTTTGTCTCTTCATGCCACCTCTGCGTTGTATTTAAACCTCCAGATTAGGCAAAGACCAAAGTCCCCAAAATGTATAAAACAAGTACAAATACTCATCAGTCATCTATTTACTGGGTACCTACTGTATACAAAGATGTCAAAAACTGGAAATACAATAGTAAATATGAGAAACAGTCTATCTTGAGAGGGGCTTACAGGCTAATGAGAGCTCACAGTTAATTTAAAAGAAATTGACTAGTGCTTGGGTTATAAATCTCTAGTCTCAAAGTGATGGTTTATTCAAAGTATGCCTCGGTATTCCTTTAGCAAACAAGATTCATTCTTACTGGGATGCACAAGTTATACTAATTTAAATACGCCACATTTGTCAGTATGGGATCTGTATATAGCACGTTCACTGACAAATAGTAAACAAGACCAATAAGATGATCTATCGTGCGTCATTTCACTGAGGAATAGAATTGTGATCTTCAGCACAAACTGATCACCTTTCTTCCCTGTTGTAATACTCATTATTATTGTGGTGGAGGAGGTATCTTTGTCATATTTAGAAACTGCTTGTCTCTTTCACCACTTAAAAATGTCAAAGCTGATTTCCCAAAGCCTCATTTTTACCAGTGGCTCTCAAAGAGGGAGTGGTTCCCAGACTAGCAGCACTGGAATCAGCTGGGAACTTGCTGGAAATGGAAACTTGAGGCCCTATTCCAGATCTCTTGGATCAGAACCTCTGGGTATGGGGTCTAGTGATTTGTGTGTTAATAAGCTATGCAGGTGATTCTGAAGCATACGGAAGCTTGAGAACCATAATTTCAATCCAAAGTCATTCCCCTGGAGTTCGTTCCAAGACTGTCACTCACATTTCCTAGAGCTACATGGCCCCACAAGGTAGTTAGTAGTGTGGCTATGCTGCTCTTGAAATGTGGTTAATCCAACCTGAGATGTACTATAAGGGTAGAAACTGTCCAAACTTCAAAGATTTCATGAAAAAAAATGTAAAATATTTAAGTAATTTTTTGATTAAGAAACTTTATTTTTTAGAGCAGTTTTGGGTTCTTGGTAAAATTAGAAGGAAGGTACAGAGATTTTTATAGATTTCTTGCTCCCACATAGGCAGAGCTCCACCCACCCCCATTATCAACATGCCCCGCCAGAGTGGTACATTAATTATAATCAATGAATCTACATTAACACATTATTATCACCCAAAGGCCAGAGTTTACATTAGGGCTAACTTTTGGTGCTGTACATTCTATGGATTTGAACAAATGTAAAATGACATTTATCCACCATGATAGTACCAGACAGAATCATTTTACTGACCTAAAGCCCTCTGTGCTTCACCTATTCACCCTTCCTTCCCCGCTAACACCTGAAAACCACTAATCTTTTTACTTTCTCCATAGTTTTGCCTTTTTCAGAATGCCATACAGCTGGAATCATACAAAAATGTAGCATTTTCAGATTGGCCTCTTTGACTCAGTAATATGTATTTAAGGTTCCTCAATGTCTTTACATGGCTTCATAGCTCATTCCTTTTCAGCAGCACTGAATATTGTTTCATTGTCTAAATTAGCACAGTTTATTTATCCATTCATCTACTGAAAAATAACTTGGTTGCTTACAAGTTTCAGCAATTAAATATAAAGCTGCTATAAACATTCTTATGTAGGGTTTTGTGTAGACAAAGGTTTCAACCCATTTGGGTACATACCAACGAGTAAGGTTGCTGGGTCCTATGGTAAGAGTATGTTTAGTTTTGTAAGAAACTGCCAAACTGTCTTCCAAAGTAGCTGCATTTTGCATTCAGACCAACAATTTACAAGAGTTTGTTACTCACATCTTCACCAGCACTGGGAATTATCAGTCTTCTGGATTTGGGTCATTCTAATAGGTGTGTAGTGGTATCTCCTTGTTGTTTTAATTTGCAATACCCTAATGACATATAATGTGGAGCATCTTTTCATATGCTTACTTATTATCTGTATATCTTCTTTGGTTGAGAAGTCGTTCAGGTCTGTGGCCTATTTTTAATTGGGTTGTTCATTTTTTTTTTATTTCCGAGTTTTAAGAGTTCTTTGTATAATTTGGATAACAGTCTTTTATCAGATGTTTCTTTTACAAATATCTGGCTTATCTATGGCTTGTCTTCTCATTCTCTTAATCAATAATATATTTTTTCATATTGATTACATATCAACATGATTAAGTTTTTGAAATGTTGGATTAAATATAAAACCATATTAAAATTAGTTTTACTTTTTAAATCTTTTCTTAGTGGCTACTAGAAAATTTAGAAGTTCATATGTGGCTTCCATTTTTTTGTCCATATTGTGTTTCTATCAGACAGAGTTGTGCTAGAGTCTTACACCTCTTTTTAGAAAAATGTCCCATTTCATTGTGATACATGGTGCAGAAAGCACTAGTGTCAGGAGTTCTGAGATAAATACTATAGTAATGAATTCAATGAATTGTGAAAACCATTGAAAAGAATTTACTTTAAAAAAATGATTACTATATGTTATTGTAGTCAAGAAAACAATCCTGAAAAAGAAACATTTGCCCCAAGTCAATTCTACCCGCAAATGTAAATATTATCACTAAGATTGAATATCTATTACAGCTGTAGCCTCATACCAGGAATTGGATGTCAAACATTGCCTTCATTTCAAAACTCATATGTTCATACTGTGTTAAAATGACTGTTTAAAGGCACCTGGGTGGCTCAGTCGGTTAAGCGTCTGCCTTCAGCTCAGGTCATGATCCTAGGGTCCTGAAATCGAGTCTTGCATCGGGCTCCCTGCTCAGCGGGGAGCCTGTTTCTCCTTCTGCCTGATGCTCCCCCTGCTCGTGCTCCATGTGCGTGTGTGTGCTCGCTCTCTCTCTCTAGCTCTCACTCTCTTTCAAGTAAATAAATAAATAAATAAAATCTTTAATAAATAAATAAATAAATGAAATGACTGCTTGACCTGTATATGTCGGACATAACTGTTCACCTCCCCTTCCAGACCCTCTTGGACTCATCTGTTTCTTAGTACCTGAACGTCTTGCTTTGCCTTAGCAGTAATCATGGAGACTCGCTCTCTGTGGACTGGCACCTCTGCCAGGGGACTTGCCTACGTCCGCCCAGAAGCTCTGGTTACTCTAAAGCCTTGTAAATGTGAATGAAGAACCACACTCTGGTGCCTGGGACCTGGTTTTCCAGGCAGCTGCCAGGGTAGCCAGGCGACACAGTCCAGAGCTACAGGGAGAAAGAGAGCTCCCCTTGGGTAAATGTTGATCAATGAGAAACAGAAAATGGCAAGTATGCACACATACCTGCCCTCTGCCTTCCTTCTCTCCTCCAGCCCGGCAGTCCAGAGAGGTGTCCTGCACATGTCCTTCCATGGCTCACCATACAGCAGAGGCCAGCGTACTGGCCACTCCCTAGCAATGCATCCCTCCTCTGGTGCCTGGTCCTGCAAACATTTGAATCCAAACCCAGGATGGAATGCGAGGTGAGACAGAGAGAGAGGAAGGAGAAAGAGGCTAATGAGCTGAGAAAAAGCAGTTAGGGTCATGAATCAGAGGCCTCATTACATCAAGATGATGTGTGGAGTGAGGACAACAAAAGTAAATTTCTTCAGTTAAAAAAAAAAAAGCATGTTTCGTTCAAATAAAAGGATTTTTTTTTTATTTCCATGCCATACAAGGAAGACTTGTATTCTGTGCAATACAAGGGTTATTTCTGAAATATAGTTAATTTCCTGCAGTTGAACCAAAATACCTTCTGTAAGTAACAATTGACTCACTTTTTTACTATATATTTAGAAGTAAAATGAAGATCCCCCAACAGAAAGCTTCTCTGCCTTATTCTTAGGTCATCTCCCGCTAGTTGTGAATGTGACAGAAAAGCTAGCTCATTAGTGCTCTGTAGATGCTTGTGTGGGAAGACTTAGCATCCCATTTTACTTAGCTGTTTGACATTTTTCTCTCTAATGTGTAATCTACTGAGAGAAGCTAATCCTCAACTCATCCTGCTCAGTGGGAAGTGAAGAAATTGTTAATTATCCCATCGTGAATCCACAAGTACTATGAAATTTGGTTTGGGTGTTTTGTATACAGCATTAGCGAACTAACACCCATTCCTCAATGCGGTGATCTAAAAGTAGAATGTCTACCAGATATTTGCCTTATATTTGCACTGGGCGTAAAACTAGGAATATAAAGGAAAATTTCCTCAAATGTTTACAAGCAGCTGGGAAACAGTACTGTCACATTTCTGTGGGGACAAAGCTAAAGGAAGCTTCTGAGAACAGAACCCCACAAATGCCGAGGAAGATGTGATATCCCAACATGAAGGACTCCTAAGAGAAAAGTCACAATCTGGCAGGCCCTTTGGCTGAATTCAGCTCATAGACAGGTTGAATTCAACTCATTCAGTGTTTTTATAGCATGAGCTAGTTGCCAAAATTTAAAAATTGGCAGGCTGCACGTACAAATGCAATCCACATTTCTGACTTCCTTTGAAAAACAGGTCAATCTAGCATACTGGGGCTATGTTCCATGGGGCTTCTGTTGGATGGAGCAGGGAGAGCATGCTCTCTCCACTTCACCTCTGTTCCCTTCCCCCAAACCTCTGCCCTCATTCATTTTACCAACTTGCCACCTGTTTGCGTTCTCAGTTAAGAATTTCCCTACATTTGGGGGCCTGGGTGGTTCAGTCCATTAAGGGTCTGCTTTTGGCCCAGGTCATGATCTCAGAGTCCCGGGATCAAGCCCCAAGGGGGTGGGAGGGTGTCCCTGCTCAGCGGGGAGTCTACTTCTCCCTCTGCCTTTCTCCCTGCTCTTATGTTCTCTCTCTCAAATAAATAAGTAAAATCTTTAAACAAACAAACAAACAAACAAACAAACAAAAAACCTCTCTACATTTCAATTGCATCTGACATGATAGTCAGATCTTTCCCATTGGGGCATTCTGGGACAGTGGTTCCCAAATTTGAGCACATACCAGAATCACCTACAGAGCTTTAAACACTGCTCTGCTTAGGCCACACCCCTTAGTCACCGAACCAACTTTGGGTGGAAGCGGGTGTAGCATTCCGGCATAAGTGTTTTTCAGAGTTCTCCAAGTTATTTCAATACGCAGCTAGCTTTGAGCACCATTGTACCCGAAAACTTTTCAAACTCCTGAAGCATTCTTCCACAGAATTCAGACAACTTGGTGCCGCCTCACCAGGAGCAATAAGATGGCAGACGGGATGGCAGACAGAGGCACAGGGGAGAGAGAAATTGGTTAGGTCAGGAGTTTGTGTGCTGGTTGCACATTAGAATACCACAGGGAGCTTTGGAAAAAAAACCTGCTGTCCTGGCACCACGGCCAGATATTCTGATTTGAATGATCTGGCTTAGTACTCATTCATCTCATCAGTATTTTTTTTTTTTTTTAAGCCTCCGAGTTTTTCTAAGAAAAAGCTACGGGTGAAGACCCTGGTTTAGAGCATTTACTACAACGTAGGATACTTACCTGGGTAGGAGTTCTTAACTCACCTAAAAACCAGAAGCAAACAGACAACTGGATATCATTGAACAAACCAGCCTTTCAATGGATCTCATTTCCTTCCCGTGTATAGATCTGACCTTCAGGTTTCTGTAGCCTTTTAATTCCCATGAAAAATTGTCATGTCTCCAAAATTAGAGGGTAAGTTTCTAATTGGCAGAGTCTACAGCACAATTTCATTTTTAACATATATTTTAAATGCCTACCAGCTGCTTGTTTCTATCTTCCTTCTTGCTCTGGCTCAAGAACCTCCTGTGGAATCTGGCACCTGGTAGACTCCCAGTAAATGTTCGCTGAATTTAGAAAAGAGCTAGAGAGTTTTCATAAATTCTAACATCTGCCTCTAAGTTTTCTCTTTCTTCATCCTTAATTATAAAACAAATACCACAACAAGTTCCTTTTTTCTTAAGATAATTTCCTCAAAGTTTAAAATGTGGACTTACCTCAGAAAGTTATTTACTAATTTAAACTCTTCTTTGGGTAACCCCTTCCATTATTCAACAATCCAGCATCCATTTCACCAGCTCATAATTTCTTCTTTTTTATATTGGTGTCTGAATTTCTGGTTCTCAATGGAGTGGGGTTAAAGCTATCACCAGAAAACTTGAAGCAGCATGGACCAGATGAGGAATAAATATGCTGTCCATTGTTGGGGGAAACAAAAGTTATATTGACGAAAGCAGAAAAAAATATATACATAATCAAAAGGAAGCAGCAAAGATACAAGCAGGAGGATACAAACAAACATAAAGGCCAAGATGAGGACAAAATCTCATAAAAGGAATAGAATCAGAAGAAATGTTCAGAAGAGAGATAAAAAGTAGTGCGTTCCTGGTGACAGATACGGAAACTTCCTTAAGCCCTAAGGACATGGACAAATGTATTGTTAATCATCATCCAAGGTTGGACTTCCCTATTCCATAAAATTCCCTCAAACTGAACTTCTTCAGGTCCTAGACTGTATCATTTGGAAATGATATTCTAACTCATGTGTGTGACTTTTGTCTCAGATTGATGAAAGCAATACTTCTCAAGCATCCTGCAGAATGCCGACCACAGCGGCAACTACATATAGTTGTCTTTCTCCAATTCATTTGTAGATTGGGTTCTGAGGCAGATTGTATTTTCTACAGATAGCTCAAATATCTGCCGTTCCATATGTTCTTGTTAAACCTTTCCATTCTCTTATTGAGAAATGGAGTTGACTTCTACTTTCCTTGAGTCTGGGCAGATTTGTGACTTGTTTGTAAGCAGCAGAATGTGCTGGATGTGATTCTATGATTCTTGAGGCAAGGAATAAAAGGTGATGTAGCTTCCACTTTCTTCCCTAAGACACACTTGCCTTTGGAGTCCTTGAGATACCACATAAAAAATGCAACTCCCATGAGGCCATCATGCTCAAACTAGTTAACATAGAAAGAACACCTGGAAAAAAATTACATAAAGAGAGAAAGATGGGGGCGCCTGGGTGGCTCAGTCGGTTAAGCATCTGCCTTGGGCTCTGGTCATGGTCCCGGAGTCATGGGATCGAGCCCCACATCAGGCTCCCTGCTCAGCGGGGAGTCTGCTTCTCCCTCTCCCTCTGCCCCTGCCCTGCTCATGTTCTCTCTGTCTCTCAAATAAATAAATAAAATCTTAAAAAGCGAGAGAGAGAGACAAAGATGCACAGCCAGCCCTGCTGTTCCAGCTCTAGCCACCTTCTGACTACAATTGACTGAGATTCTTAGCCATAATTACCACCCATGTCTTTCCAGAATTATTTACCAATAGAATTGTGAGTTATAATAACAAAATCATAGCTGTTGTCTTAAGCTACAAAGTTATAGAGTAATTTTTTTATTTAGCAATATAAGAAACCCATTTCTATCACAAGGCTCATACTTTGGATATGGAAGTTCCTCTTTAATCAGTGGTGTGCTCTCAGCGTGGGTGGGGGGGGAGCCCTAATTTGTAGCACTTGCTGATTACCTTGTAATTTCAAGCTACCAGCAGAAAGATCACTGAAAGTAGGGTTGGAAAGAGTTACACAGTGGCTCATCATTATGCACTTTCTACCATATGGACACAATAGGTGTAAATAGCCTCAAGAGCATAGGTAGTATAGTCAACTGTACAAAATAATTTGGAAAGGTGAATCTTAAGTTTATCTTTGTTTTTAATACATGTAATTTTAAATATATACAATTTAATGTTTGATAATGGCTGTGTCCAACAAGGAGCTTACAGAATTCCTGAGAAGTTAACCATTGGCTCCAGCACACGGCTGTACTTGACCTTCTCTATCACCCCCTTCCTCAGCCCTGCTGTAAGCGCCAGTGCTTAGGGAAACATTTCAAATGCCAGGTAAGATCTCTTTGGTGCAGACTCTGTCTCCCGCCCAGCATCTATCCCGTTCACCCTCCCAGCTTGTCCCAGTGACTTCCATTGTTTCACTGACCTTCAACAATCTGATGATTCATAATCGTCGAAATCAAAATCCATTTCCCAAATCAATTTATTAGGACTTATTATGAGTATGCCCCACATGTACCTCATATTCAATTTACAAAGGGTTGAAGTCATCATCTTTCTCACCACCCCTTTCCCAGCTTCTTTATCTAGTTTAATAGCATCATGAAACCCCTGGTACCTGAGTATACTTGAATTCCACCCTCTCCATGTCCAGGCATCAGAAAATCCTGTTATTCCATGGTCTTCAGGTTTCGCAGTTGTGTTTACTTCTCTCCACTTCAGATGTGACTATCACAGTCCAAGTATTGATGCTTTCTTGACAGATCATTGTAACAGCCTCCCAACCTCTGGTCTTCTACTAATCCTTTCTTCACTCTGACCTCAGGGTTCCTTTCCCGACCGTGCTGTGTTTCTTTCTTTTTTTTTTTTTTAAGACTATATTTATTTATTTGAGAGAGAGAGAGTGCACACCCAGAGGGAGAGTGACAGGGAGAAGCAGACTTCCCACCGAGCAGAGAGCCCGATGTGGGACTCGATCCCTGGACTCTGGGATCATGATCTGAGCCAAAGGGGGACACTTAAAAAACTGAGCCACCCAGGTGTCCCCGTGCTGTGTTTCTGTAGGTTGCTCCCATTTTTCCAAGATTGTGAGGAATAGTAGAGCATGTCACAAGTACTCCCACTCCATAATTTCATTGTCCAGTGGAGACAAACAGAGGAGGCCCCCTGGGGCACACATAGGGTTTATATATACATCTTTATATACACAGTGTCTTAACTCAGATTATAAATTTAGTCTGAATTTTCCTTTTGATCTGTACTTACCCTACTTGTGGAATTCCACTACAGTTCAAGTAATTTAAATTGTTCATAATTCATTTCAGATATATTTCTCCTTTGTATCTGTATTCTCTAGCAAACCCAGCCAATGGAAATTGAAATCTATATGAGAGATATTTGCTATTGTCTGCAGATTAGTCTTAATTTTTCTCCCTGATTACACCATGAGATAGAGCTATAGAAATACAATTATGGGCACCCGATTTAATTCTTGAGAAAAGATTCCCTTGGGAGTTGTGTCACTTTGATCAACCTTAATTTATAACAACAGAACCATCTGGGTCTGATTTCTGTGGACACCAAATTAAAAAGAATCAGTTAGTTTACCCACACTTCACCTCTGAGCTGTATCATTTCATTCAAGTGACAGTAGCTGCATAAGCAAAAATATATTGGATTTTTTTATTAACCCTAATTCATATACTCAGTATTTTAATCTTAATCCTAAAGTACTTAGGTTCAGCATGAGTTGCTAAAATGAATAAAATTCATTGGATCATAAAAGAAGATAGAAAAGTTAAATGATCTGAAATACATTTTATATGAGACTCTCATTTTTCAATAAAGCTTCAGAAAACATGCCTGTGTTCTACAAGAAGGGATATATTACAGTCACATTGGAGGTTTCAATAACTTCTGATGTTCACAATGGATTATTTAGATGCTTATAACTGAAGGAAAATGTTTTCCATCAAAATCTGCTGAATTACATTTTCTGGAGATATTTTTCCAATACAGTCCTCTACAGTGGCGAGGGGGAGCTTTAGAAAACAATCTATCTTAGAAAGAATAACAGATTTTTACTGAGAGATCTTCGTGTTCTTCTTTCCCATATAGAGAGTTTTTCAGTTCTTTAAAATCTGGCTCAATATAGACAGCTACACACAAGAGTTGTTTTCGTCTTCGTGGTGCTTGCCTCCTGAATGCTATTTTGTACTTGTCAGCCACGTCCCCGTGTTGTCAGCCTCCCATTTGTCAAAGGCACAAATGCCACTTGCAAGGCTTTACCACTTCACCTAAAAAGAAAAGATGGCATTTCCACACAACTGTCATGGGATTTCTTGTTACGCCACTTTGTTTTGATTACTTCCCATACAGAATGGGATGGATCCTGAGCCTCAGCTAGAAAATAAATTGCAATGAACTATTATAGAGTATTAGTTAGCTCTTCATTGTGTGCTGCTTTACCAAGAGCATTTATGCATTTATTCACTACCCCTCCATGTCTTCATGAAGTATTTATTTTAATAGTGGTTGAAATTTATTGAAGACTTAGTCTCTGCCAGACCCTGTGCTCAGCATTTCATATATTATCCCATCCCTCTACAACCTTAGAAGACATAGGTACTATTAATATGCCCATTTTGCAGAGGAAGAAGCTGAGGTTAAAATTCTTTTCATGTGAGGCAAGATTTCCTTCTCTGCACTTCCCACCATTAGCTTTTAGAAAGAAATGTTCAGTCCTAAAACTGGTAGAGGAGGTGATTTCCAACTTATGCAAAGACAGTTGCAGATTTAGCAAATAAAAATATAGTGTGCCCATTTCCATATAAACTTTTTTTGGTATAAGTATGCCACGTGCAATATTTGGGACATACTTATGTTAAAAATTATTCATTGTTAATTTAAAATGCAGCATTAAATAAGCATTCTGTATTTTATCTGGAAACACTATTTATAAAGCTAGTTCAGGTTTCTAAAATTGGATCCCATATATCTTACCTAAGCAAGGCTTATCCAAACTCCTGCAGGTACAAAGCCATTTTCCATACTGTGATCTTAGCTTTGATTCCAGAAACCCTGCAGAGCATGTAGGGTGATTCATGTGTCCCCATCGGACCTAACCTGTTATGCCCTGTGGGTCCCCAGCTAATTAGACCTAGATCCCTCCTGTCGGCAGGGGGAGAGATCTTTGCTTCTAGGTCTCTCTTCCCACGGTGCCATGTATCTGCCATGTTGTCTGCAGTTTCGGTTCCTGACTCTGATGGCCCCTCCTGCTGTCCTTGGAGAACTCTGTGCTTCTCCTGGCCTGACTGGTGGCAGGCTGTGCTTGCCCCAAGCCTGTCCCAAGGTTCCACATTGGAGCCCGGGGGTCTATAAGGCACCATTCTCATCATTTCCTCAAAACTCTTAGGAAAAATGTATCTTTTCCATGCTGTACAGGAAGTCTGAACACTGAAGAACTTACAGGACCAGGGTGCAGGGACCATGACAGATTCAATAAGATCAAAATAGGGGACAAAGGGGACAAAAGTGAGAAGGATTGAGAAGGTCCAACTTCAGCACAGGTGGAGGTTTGCAGTATTTACTACCTGACAGATGAGAAGAATATTACTGCCCTCCAGTTGGTCCCTCTCTGGATATAAATGTCTTGAAAAACTCTGAGATACATTCTTATTGTTGGTGGGCCCAGGGGAATGGCCAAGCAAGCAAGGCACTTGGACACATTTAAGGAGACTCTCGCTCCTAGAGTTCCATCCTTCATTAAATGACCCTGAAATGGCGGCTGGCCGGTTAGCTCAGTTGGTTAGAGTGTGGTGCTAATAAATGACCCTGAAATGAACCACCTCCTTAAAGGTTGTGCCCTAGGCACCTCACATGCCTCCCCGAAGCCTCAGCCCTGGTGGTTGGACTTTCTTCTGCCCCACCAACATGTTGACTTTCTAAGATTCCCTCTGAATTTTCACCATGTAAAATGAGCATGCATTGAAATTTATTTAATTTCTAAAATGAGTTTTAGGTTAATTTTTAAAAAAAAGCAATACCCCATTTATCAGTTAATAAAATGCAGTTGCATGACCTTACAGCTCCTAACTGCCCACACTGATCCCTCATGTGGTATTCACTTATTCTTTCCAAGTAAAATAAATCAGATATAGTATGATAGAATAATAAATCACAGTGTACAGGAGCGTGGATTAGAAAGAACAGAGAGGTGGATTCCAATGCCAGCTCCATCACCTACTGTGTGATTCTGCATGGATGGAATCATCTCTGTGAGATGATTTTTTTTATGTGTGAAATGATTAGATACCCACTGAAAAGGAATGTGGTAAAGATTTTTAAGAGTACTGATTTATAATTGACTGAGGGCTAGTGAGTTCTTCAGAGACAGTGGTTGTCTTACCTCCTCTGTCTTGGCAATAATTTCTTCTTGCATTCAGGTTAATTAACTTTAATTTCTTACATGAAGGAGATAGTACACAAAGTCTTTTCTCCTGCCCCATCTGTCTTTGTAGAAGAGAAAGAAGCCTAGACTTGAAAGTAAGAATCTTGGGTTTGAGCTGAAATTGACCAAATACTATCATGGGTGGAATAATTTCACCATTTAGCTTCATCATCTGTGCAAAAATGTGAGTATAGGAGACCCTTTTCTTCACAAGGATCTTCTTAATTGTCCTGTAGTCAAAACTGCTGATGAAAACTGTTCAGATGTCATGACAGTAACATTTGTAAAATGACTTTAGCCACATCCATCACATGAATTTTTGAGCATCTTTGTTTTTGAAATAGATTGTGTGCTGCAACAATTTGTGATCATTAGCAAAAAAAAAAAAAAAAAATCCAAGCACTGACCAATCAAGATCAACCTAGAACACCCAAGTCATCAAGGTGGATTTAAATTCTAAAAAAAAATGTGATAAATGGCTATTTTTAAGTCTTTAAGACCTTGTTATGCCACAGTAGCTTACTGATATGCTGTCCTCTAAATCCTTGCCCATCTCCTACTGATTCTGAGATTTCCCTAATTCTCCTGGTCCAAAATCATTTCTCCTTCCTCTGGATGTCTATGGAACACAGAATTTTCACCACAAGTTGGCAATCAATGCTTGGAGTACCTGCATATATTTTTATATCCCTAATCTGGTAGTAATTGCCTTGTTGAAAGAATCTAGTGCCTCCTTACACTCACAGATTCTTATACAATGCAAAGAATATATAAGTATTTCTTTCTTTGATTAATACACTTTATTTTGTTGTTCAAACCCCATCTGATTTTTTTTTAAAAAAAAGGGAGGGGTGGCATTATATTTGCTCTATAGCACCAGCTCTAAACAATTCTGATTTAATTAAATTAGGGTGAGGCCTGGGCATTGGTATCTCTTAAGTTTCTCAAGAGATTATAATGTATATCTAGGATTAAGAATTGCTGCTTTCAGCTCGGCTCTGAATGGATTAAATCCTTAGGAGACTTTCTTTTAAAGGAGTTTATTCTGCCGTGTTCACTTACTCCAGGTAGAAATCACTGAATGCCCCTTATAATCTGCTCAGGTTTTTGGCTTATTGATATCCTCCTGCTCCAGCTATTTCCCCATCTATTCCTGTTTCCGAGCAGAGCCACATGAACCCTTGTTTCTTTTTATACTTTAAATACAAACAAATCCTTTAAAACCAAATTGATTCAGCTGGGGGAAAAAAAATAGCACCAAGTGGAATGTTGGTATTTTTATAACTTCAATGTGAACAATCCATTTTAAATGATTAATTCCATTACACTGCAATTTACATCTAGTGCCCGCTAATGAAATAAATTAGTTTCAACATCAATTCAACCCGCTTCCCTTTCTCACATGTTCTCATTAGCTTCATCCTGAATGTTTTTCTACAATTTCTCTGCCATATTAGCTGCACCATTGTTGGACTGTTGTTATTGATTACTGAGAAGTCCACTGCAGGAAGGAGGAATAGGCAGGGAGCGGGTTACCGTGGTCACTTTATAGGGAAGGTGGGAAAAAGTCATCGACAAGATATTTATTCTTTTTTTAAAAAAAATAATATTTTTATTTTTTTAAATATTTTATTTTTAAGTAATCTCTACACCCAACGTGGGGCTCAAACTCACAACCCCAAGATCAAGAGTTACATGCTCTAGCAACTGAGCCAGCCTGGCTCCCCAAAGTATTTTTTCTGTTGTCTACTTTCTAGAGGAAATGGTGTATTTCTGCCCCCACACATGTTGAAAAGGCCCTGATAGGTAAGCAGGTTCAAAAAACATTCTCAGGGATGTAGCACAGAGGACTTGATTTATTATATTAAATAATAATGTTACATATGTTGCAATACATTTCTGTACTTATAGTGCTTTCTCATCCCTTATCTTGAACCTTCATGGAAATCTTAGAAAATCAGAAATACAGATATTTAACCACATTTTATTAACAAAGAAACTATAAGTCAGAGAGCTTCTGCAAGTGACCTCAGACTCTTTAGTGGCAGAGTTGGGACCAAACTTTTTTTTTCCTGATTAGCCTTCAAAACCAAGAATCAGAAACCAAAAATGACATGTTTGGAGAATCTGAGAATATGTAGGTTGCATAGTAGGGAGAGATGATTCCACGTAGAGAGAAGCTGTATCATCCATACTCTTAAACACTGGAATGGCAAACATGACTATAAATGTTCCACTGAATAGACCACAGTATCAGGAATGCCAACATGCAAGGAAGGAACCTATTTACCTGACAGTATTATTAAATAAATAAGCCATTTTCTCTCATGAAGACATCATTTAAAACCAACTGCCTCAGATGCAGCACATCCTATTAAACCAATGTGTCTATAAATTTAGGTAATGAGTCCCCCAGTAAAGGTCTAAGAGACTGTGGCATAGCATGGATACGTGTTGCTGGTTAGATGATGAGTAGATTCAAAGACTCTGGGAGAGCAGAGTCAGAGGAGCATTGAAATAAGGTCCTTAGAGTTGGTATTCCTAGAAGCAGGATGGAAAGATGATGCACCAGCCAGTACCCTAGGACTTCAAGGAGAGAATAAGGCCAATGTTTTCTATTCCATTATTTTGTGGAGGATTATATGTCAACAGCATGGAATAGTGTAAAGAATATTGACTTTGCCATCAGAGAGGCAAAATTCCTTTCATCATTATATTAGCTGAGTGACATTGAAAAGTTGTTTAATATTTCTGAGCCTCCCGGTTGTCATTTCAGAAAAATATATAACCAGGGGCGCCTGGGTAGGCTCACTTGCTTAAGCCTCCAACTCCTGATTTCAGCTCAGGTCATGATCTCAGGGTTGTGAGATCTCTGGGTCGGGCTCTCACTGAGCATGGAGCCTGCTTCAGATTCTCTCTCTCCCTCTCCTCTGCCCCTCCCCCTGCTGGCATGTGTGCTCTATAAATAAATAAATAAATAAATAAATAAATAAATAAATAAAATATATAACCAATGATGAAATAACCTAAGACATTAAAAAATTCCTTTAGAATATAATACATGATATATAATATAATGAATGCTCAAAAATAAAAATGTTTGCCCCATTTCCTTCCTCTTCATCTCTTTCCCCTAATAACCATTACAATCCCCAAGTCCTCTAAGTTTTAAAACATTTATCTTTGTGGCATGGTTAAAAGTTCAGAAGATGAAGTCATATACAAGGGGACAAATCTTGCTTACTTACAACTGAAATCTTTTTTTTTTTTAAGATTTTTTATTTTTGACAGAGAGAGAGTGTGTACAAGCAGGGGAAGAAGCAGGCAGAGGGAGAAGGAGAAGCAGGTTCCCTGCTGAGGAGGGAGCCCGATGCAGGGCTCGATCTCAGGACCCTGGGATCACGACCAGAGCTGAAGGCAGACGCTTAAACGTCTGAGCCACCCAGGCGCCCCACAACTGTAATCTTGAGCAAGGAATTTAATCACACCTTCTTTCAGGACTTTCTGAATTCCTCATTTATAAAACAGTACCTATTTCTTAGGGTTGCAGCAAAGAGGAAGTATAGGAAAAGTCTCAGCGTGTGGCTTATAGCAAGTGCTCAGCAAGCTCTCCCGTTGCCGGCATTATTATGTAGTATTATGTGTTCTCGTCACCACCCGTGGGCTCCCTGGGTTTGGTTAAGGCCCCTTTCCTGAGGCAGAGAGCCTTTGTCTCTGCTAGCATCTGTCATCCTCCAATCCCCCCGAGTAGGACACACTGGCCTCCTACTGACTGAAGCACCACCATATCCTTCCACTGAGCATCCTCACTCCAGGCAAGCCCAGCCAGGTGCTTTTAGACTCCTTGAATAGATCTCCAGGTGATGGTCACCCTCATAGCGGTTTACAAAATGAAGTTACATACTTCACCTTTCACTGGTCTCATGTGTAAAATGAACTGGCTCATTTCAGGTCTCAAAGTATGGCAATGGTCATGTTTAAAGGGAAAATAATTTGATTTGAAATGCAATGTCAATATTTTTCTCTTGCACATATTCTTAACTGGAACATCTGTCTACTTAAATATTGGTGATCTATATAGAATCAGCATATAAAACCTGTTCAAAGTTATATAATACATTAGATCAGTTTTATTTTAGAGATGATTAAGACAAAAAGACATATGTAGCTATCCAATTTCTTGAAGCTAAGCTGATTTTGAGGAGTCTGGCAAAATCAAAGATAGTAGGTATCGTTGCTAACATTAAAATAGTATATCACCCCGTTGGGTACAATGGTGTTGTTTTTTAAATTTTCTCATCCTTGAATTTTGTTCTGGTTTCAAGCACCCGTCAGCACATTTTCAATACTCATTCACAGTATCCTAAATCACAGAAAATTCCTGTCTTGCATCAATTTTAAAATGTACTTGATTTTTGAGCTTTTTCCTAGATTCCTAGCAGAACTGATATTTAGTGATTGAATTAGAAGAGAGAGTAGAGGATTTGTGGCCTGATTCACATCTCTGCTTCTTTCCTTGTTAGCTCTTTGACCTTGGGTGCATCGCTGAAACCCCCTGAGCCACACATCTCTCAAAATGCTGGCTCTGAAGTTTGGCTAACTCAGCACATGGGGCCCTTAGAAAACATAAGAGAGAGAAGACAATAATATATTTTTGTTTGCGGGTGGGGAGGGATTCTAGGTCCTCAGCCTCTTTTCTCAGTATTCAGCAATAGCCCTCCCCCCAAAAATGGTGATTTGTCACAAAACAATACTACACAAGTTAATTAGTTTTCTTTCCATTCAGCTGGAATTATAGGTATAAAGGTGTTCACACTGGTTTTTCATTAAAATCCAAAGTTCAGGATTGATAGTCATATGTGCTTTTGATAAATAAAGTTAATTTTGGCATTTGGCAGCTGTCAAGATGCTTAAATCCTGAAAGTCCTAGAGGGGGCATAATAAAAAAGGAATTTTGGTGCTAAAATGGAAACTACTGACTCACATCTAAGGCTTGAACATTTAGAATTTGTGGACACATAATGCTACCTAATAATTTAAATTTCATTTCTCAATTATATCTCATTCTTCTTTTCCGTAGAGGACCAATAAGTGGTTTCTAGGAGCTACCTCTACCCACTTCACAGTGACAATACTGCTAAATGCTATTTTCTCTTCTCTGTTTCAAAGCTCTCAGACACACATTCTCACACTGAATTCTCAACACAGTTGATGGTTCATAGGCAGGAATTGAGACAAGGTGAGGAAGCGGAGACCCAGGAAGGGGAAGAGAATTTCATGAGATCAGAGAATGATTAAGTGATGGGTTCGGGACTAAAGCTAGGGTGTTGATTTGGCCAAAGGCGGTTCCAATTAACACATGTTGAGCCAGCATAATTATGAAATAATCCTCCTCATCTTCAAAAGGAATCGGACTGATTCCATGATCACCTGAGCTGGAAAACACATCCCCTGGGTCTCCGTCTCATGCCCCTTCCACTGTACCCAGCTGGATTTAGATACACCTACTCCTTCAAGAAATTAACATCCAATCTCAGCCAGGACCATCTTTGCTATGGTAGAGCAGAGAGGAAATAACCCAGAGCGGGTAGGAAATGGAGTCATTACCACCTTGGAACTTACAAAGTTTCTGTTTCTGTTTCAAATTACTATCAAGAGTATTAATTTTTCAGACATCATGCTGAATGATGTCCTGAAGTTTGTTTTATTTTTTTATCAGTATTTCTCCCTAAAGCCGCAGTCTAGAAAAGTCTAAATCATTACTGTAATTACATAAAAAGATTTTAAAAACCAGCATTAATTTGTACTCACTGGACAGTTTAAGGGTTCAATGGAATTCCATTAAATTTGATTTCATTATTAATAAATATCAAATGTTTTTATCAAGTATTCAAAGAGTTTCATTTCAGCTTTGTGTTCCCTTTAACATTTGAATTTAAATTTAAACCATCTGTTCCTCATGAGCACAACACATCATGCTTATCGGTCCAGGCTGAAGGTTGCAAGTTGCATATGAGATCAGTCTGGGTCTTATTAGCATCGGGCTCATAAATGTACATAGCCAACAGCTCACGGAGTGAAACGGAGCCCAGCAAACCAGTCTTCAGTTGGGTTAGCAAAATGAAGTACAACTCAATACAAAACCTCTTACGTGTAGATAGTTCTTCATGTTTTCTGCATTTGTTTGTCATCTAACATCTTTGGAAAAGAAACAGGCCAGGTGCTACCAAAGTCTTCAGATAGAGAAATCAGCATCGAGTTCTCAGCAAGGTCAGCCAAAGACCACATAAAGAGTCAGTCGAGGGATGCTCCACATGTGAGGGTATGGACGCACCCAGTGGTGCTAACAACAGAGGTTCCTTCACTCTTTTCCTCATTTTTTCCCTTTTTTCTTTTTCTTTTATATTTTAAAGATTTTATTTTTAAGTAAACTCTACACCCAAACTCTACACCAAGTAAACTCTAACAACCCCGAGATCAAGACTTCCATGTTCCACTGACTGAGGCAGCCAGGAGCCTCAAGAGATTTTCTCTTCTTTTTATTTTTTTAAATTTTATTTTATTATGTTATGTTAATCACCATACATTACATCATCAGTTTTTGATGTAGTGTTCCATGGTTCATTGTTTGTGTATAACACCCAGTGCTCCATTCAATATGTGCCCTCTTTAATACCCATCACCAGGCTAACCCATCCCCCCATCCCCCTCCCCTCTAGAACCCTCAGTTTGTTTCTCAGACTCCACAGTCTCTCATGGTTCATCTCCCCCTCCGATTCCCCCCTTCATTCTTCACTTCCTACTATCTTTTTTTTTTAACATATAATGTATTATTTGTTTCAGAGGTACAGGTCTGTGATTCATCAGTCTTACACAATTCACAGCACTCACCAGAGCACATATGTCTATCACCCAGCCACCCCATGCCTCCCATCCCCCACTACTCCAGCAACCCTCAGTTTGTTTCCTGAGTTTAAGAATTCCTCATATCAGTGAGATCATATGACACATGTCTTTCTCTGATTGACTTATTTGCTTAGCATAAAACCCTCTAGTTCCAACCACGTTGTTGCAAATGGCAAGATTTTGGGTTTTCTGATGGCTGCGTAATATTGCATTGTGTGTGTCTGTGTGTGTGTGTGTGTGTGTCTGTGTATCTGTGTGTGTATATATATATACATATATATAGAACATATATATATATACACATATAAAGAAGATGTGGTATATACCGTTATCCATTCATCTGTTATGGATATCTTGGCTCTTTCCACAGCTTGGCTATTATGGACATTGCTGCTATAAACATTGGGGTACACGTACCCCTTTGGATCCCTATATTTCTATCTTTGGGGTAAATACCCAGTAGTGCAATTGCTGGGTCATATGGTAGCTCTATTTTCAACTTTTTGAAGAACCTCCATACTGTTTTCCAGAGTGGCTGCACCAGCTTGCATTCCCACCAACAGTGTAGGAGGGTTCCCCTTTCTCCCCATCCTCGACAAAATCTGTCATTTCCTGACTTGTTAATTTTAGCCATTCTGACTGCTCTGAGGAGGTATCTCACTGAGGTTTTGATTTGGATTTCCCTGATGCCGAGTGGATGTTGAGCACTTTTCCATGTGTCTGTTGGCCATTTGGATGTCTTCTTTGCAGAAATGTCTGTTCACGTCTTCTGCCCATTTCTTGATTGGATCATTTGTTCTTTGGGTGTTGAGTTTGATAAGTTCTTTATAGATTTTGATTACCAGCCCTTTATCTGATATGTCATTTGCAAATATCTTCTCCCATTCTGTTGGTTGTCTTTCGGTTTTGTTGACTGTTTCCTTTGCTGTGCAAAAGCTTTTTATCTTGATGAAGTTCCAATAGTTCATTTTTGCCCTTGCTTCCCTTTCCTTTGGCAATGTTTCTAGGAAGAAGTTGCTGCGGCTGAGGTCAAAGAGATTGCTGCCTGTGTTCTCCTCTAGGATTTTGATGGACTCCTGTCTTTTTTCCATTGAATATTCTTTCCTGCTTTGTCGAAGATTAGTTGACCATAGAGTTGAAGGTCCATTTCTGGGCTCTCTATTCTGTTCCATTGATCTATGTGTCTGTTTTTGTGCCAGTACCATACTGTCTTGATGATGACAGCTTTGTAATAGAGCTTGAAGTCCAGAATTGTGATGCCACCAGCTTTCTTTTCTTTTTCAACATTCCCCTGCCTGTTCGGGGTCTTTTCAGGTTCCATACAAATTTTAGGATTATTTGCTCCATTTCTTTGAAAAAAGTGGATGGTATTTTGATGGGGATTGCATTGAATGTATAGATTGCTCTAGGTAACATTGACATCTTCACAATATTTGTTCTTCCAATCCATGAGCATGGAACGTTTTTCCATTTCTTTGTGTCTTCCTCAATTTTTTTCATGAGTATTCTATAGTTTTCTGAGTACAGATCCTTTGCCTCTTGGTTAGATTTATTCCTAGGTATCTTATGGTTTGGGGTGCAATTGTAAATGGGATCGACTCCTTAATTTCTCTTTCTTCTGTCTTGTTCTTGGTGTATAGGAATGCCACTGATTTCTGTGCATTGATTTTATATCCTACCACTTTACTGAATTCCTGTATGAGTTGTAGCAATTTGGGGGTGGAGTCTTTTGGATTTTCCACATAAAGTATCATATCATCTGCAAACAGTGAGAGTTTGACTTCTTGGCCGATTCGGATGCCTTTTATTTCTTTTTGTTGTCTGATTGCTGTGGCTAGGACTTCTAGTACTATGTTGAATAGCAGTGGTGAATAGAGTGCCACGTCCCTGACCTTAGGGGGAAAGCTCTCAGTTTTTCCCCATTGAGAATGATATTGGCTGTGGGTTTTTCATAGATGACTTTTATGATATTGAGGTATGTATCCTCTCTCCTTATACTCTGAAGAGTTTTAATCAAAAAGGATGCTATACTTTGTCAAATGCTTTTTCTGCATCTATTGAGAGGATCATATGGTTCTTGTTCTTTCTTTTATTAATGTATTGTATCACATTGATTGATTTGCGGATGTTGAACCAACTTGCAGCCCAGGGATAAATCCCACTTGGTTGTGGTGAATAATCCTTTTAATGTACTGTTGGATCCTATTGGCTAGTATTTTGGTGAGAATTTTTGGATCCATCTTCATCAGGGATATTGGTGTGTAGTTCTCCTTTTTGATGGGGTCTTTGGTTTTGGGATCAAGATAATGCTGGCCTCATAAAACAAGTTTGGAAGTTTTCCTTCCATTTCTATATTTTGGAACAGTTTCAGAAGAATAGGTATTAATTCTTCTTTAAATGTTTGGTAAATCTCCCCTGGGAAGCCATCTGGCCCTGGGCTCTTGTTTGTTGGGAGATTTTTGATTACAGCTTCAATTTCCTTAGTGGCTATGGGTCTGTTCAGGTTTTCTATTTCATCCTGGTTCAGTTTTGGTAGTTTATAGGTCTCTAGGAATGCATCCATTTCTTCCAGATTATCTAATTTGCTGGCATAGAGTTGCTCATAATATGTTCTTAGAATTGTATTTCTTTGGTGTTGGTTGTGATCTCGCCTCTTTCATTCATGATTTTGGTGATGTGGGTCATTTCTCTTTTCTTTTTGATAAGTCTGGCCAGGGGTTTATCAATCTTATTTATTCTTTCAAAGAACCAGCTCCTACTTTCATTGATCTATTCTACTGTTCTTTCGGTTTCTATTTCATTGATTTCTGCTCTATCCTTTACTATTTCTCTTCTCTTCTCCTGCTGGGTTTAGGCTTTATTTGCTGTTCTTTCTCCAGCTCCTTTAGGTGTAGGGTTAGGTTGTGTATTTGAGATCTTTCTTGTTTCTTGAGAAAAGCCTGTATTGCTATATACTTTCCTCTTAAGACCGCCTTTGCTGCATCCCAAAGATTTTGAACAATTGTGTTTTCATTTTCATTGGTTTCCATGAATTTTTTTAATTCTTCTTTAATTTCCTGGTTGACCCATTTATTGCTCAGTAGGATGCCCTTTAGCCTCCATGTATTTGAGGTCTTTCTGACTTTCCTCTTATGATTGAGTTCTAGTTTCAAAGCATTGTGGTCTGAAAATAGGCAGGGAATGATCCCAGTCTTTTGGTACCGATTGAGACCTGATTTATGACCTAGGATGTGATCGATTCTGGAGAATGTTCCATGGGCACTAGAGAAGAATGTGTATTCTGTTCTTTGGGATGGAATGTTCTGAATATATCTGTGAGGTCCATTTGGTCCAGTGTGTCATTTAAAGTCTTTATTTCCTTGTTGATCTTTTGCTTAGCTGATCTGTCCATTTCAGTGAGGGGGGTGTTAAAGTCCCCTACTATTATTGTATTGTTGTGGATGTATTTCTTTGATTTTATTATTAAATGGCTGCTCCCATGTTAGGGGCATAGATATTTACAATTGTTAGATCTTCTTCTTGGATAGACCCTTTAAGTAGGATATAGTGTCCTTCCTCATCTCTTATTACAGTCTTTGGTTTAAAATCTAATTTGTCTGATATAAGGATTGCCACCCCAGCTTTCTTTTGGTGTCCATTAGCATGATAAATGGTTTTCCACCCCCTCACTTTCAATCTGGGGGTGTCTTTGGTTCTAAAATGAGTCTCTTGCAGACAGCATATCGATGGGTCTTGTTTTTTAATCCAATCTGATAGCCTGTGTTTTTTGATTGGGGCATTTAGCCCATTTACATTCAGGGTAACTATTGAAAGATAGGAATTTAGTTGTCCTGGAAGATTTTTATCTCTCCTTCTATTTTTGATGACAGCCTAGCTGGATATAGTATTCCTGGCTGCATATTTTTCTCATTTAGTGCTCTGAATATATCCGGCCAGTCCTTTCTGGCCTGCCAGGTCCCTGTGGATAGGTCTGCTGCCAATCTAATGTCTCTACAATTGTAGGTTACAGACCTCTGTCCTGAGCTGGTTTCAGCTTTGTCTCCGAAACTTGTAAGTTTTATTATTAGAGGTCAGTGTTTTGACCTATTTTTATTGATTTTGAGGGGGGTTCTCTGTGCCTCCTGGATTCATGCCTGTTTCCTCCCCCAAATTAGGGAAGTTCTCTGCTATAATTTGCTCTAATATACCTTCTGCCCCTCTCTCTCTTTCTTCTTCTTCTGGGATCCCAATTATTCTAACATTGTTTCATCTTATGGTATCACTTATCTCTCGAATTCTATCCTCATGATCCAGTAGTTGTTTATCTGTCTTTTTCTTAGCTTCTTTATTCTCCATCATTTGGTCTTGTATATCACTGATTCTCTCTTCTGCCTCATTTATCCTAGCTGTTAGAGCCTCCATTTTTTATTGTATCTCATTAATAGCCTTTTTGAGTTCAACTTGGTTAAATTTTAGTTCTTTTATTTCTCCAGAAAGGGTTTCTCTAGTATGTTCCATGCTTTTTTCAAGCCCAGCTAGTATCTTTAAAATCATCATTCTGAACTCTAGTTCTGACATTTTACTAATGTCCATATTGATTAGGTCCCTGGCAGTCGGTACTGCCTCTTGTTCTTTTTTTTGAGGTGAGTTTTTCCATCTTGTCATTTTGTCCAAAGGAGAACAGATGAATTAGAGAACGAAATGGTAAAGGGTAAAAATGACCCCAGAAAAAATATACACTAAACAAATCAGAAGAGACCCAAAACCAGGGAGAAAGAAAGGGAAAGAAAGAAAAAAGAAAAAAGGAAAAAAAAAAGAAAAAAATGATCAAATATGATCAGACTGGTGAATAGATCAGTGCCACACACTAGATTTTAGGTGTGTTTTGTCTGTTAGAGGAAAGTGCCTCCCAAAATTTTAAAGAAAGAAAAAGTTATATATGTACAAAAATAAGGGTAAATATGATGAAGGGATGGAATATGACTGTAAAGATGAAAATTATAAATGATTTTATAAAAGGAATTGATAAGAAGTTGGTTGAAAAAAGAAAGAAGAGAAATTAAAAAAAAAAAGGAGAGAATGTGATCAGGCAGGAGAGTAGAACAAAACCATACACTAGAGATTTAGGGTATATTTTCTTCTGTTAGAAGAAACTGTATTTCAAAATTTTAAAGAGAGAACAACTTATATGTATACCAAAAATAAGGTTAACTACAATGAAGGGATAGAATATGACTCTAAAAATGAAAAATAAAAAAGATTTTAAAAAGGGGGATATAAGATATTGGTTGAAAAAGGGAAAAAGAAAAATTCAAAAAAGAAAAAGAAAAAAAGAAAATTAAAAAAATTAACTTTGAAAGACTAAAGAATCATACCAATTCATGGTAAAAAAGCCATGGATTCTATGTGCTGTATTCCCCTAGTGCTGGAGTTCTGCTGTTCTCATTAATTGGTAAACTTGGTCTTGGCTGACTGTTCTTGCTGATCCTCTGGGGGACGGGTCTCTTGCCGTGGTTCCCAAATGTCTTTGTCGGAGGTGGAATTGCCCCACCCTTGCCCTGTAGGGGCTAAGTAATCTGCTCGGGTTTGCTTTCAGGAGCTTTTGTTCCCTGCAAGCTTTCCATACAGATTTGGGGGATGAGAGTGAAAATGGTGGCCTCCCAATCTCTGCCCCAGAGGAGCTGAGAGCTCAGGGCCCCACTCTTCAGTGTGCCCCAGAGAAAAACAGCCAATCACTCCCATCTCCCCAGTCTCTGGCTTCACTCCCTGCTCACCTGGCCTGTGACCGAGTGTTTCTATCTCTGGCACCCAACCCCCTGTGGAGTCTCCAAACCCAGCAAATCCCTGTGGTGCGCTCCCGTGCCACTCCTCCCTGGGGGAGGAAGGGGAGTCTCCCTGGATCTGCCACTTGTTGGGTCCCTGCTGGAGGAGCAGTGGCCCGACTGTGCCGCGGATCATGGTTTATGGCAACCCCGAGCTGAGAGCCCGCGCCTCGGCTCCATTTCTGCAGCCGGCTTCCCCGCTCCAATACCTGGGAGCTCTGCTGCACTCAGGCACCCCTGGTCTTTCTGTGACCCCAAGGGTCCTGAGCCCACACTGTCCTGTGAGGGTTCCACCCCCTGCTTAGCCACTGGAGAGATGTCCCTCAGCAGAGCAGACTTCCAGAAGTTCCAATTTTGTGCTCCTCAGCTCTATCACTTGCCAGTAGCGGCCGATGGAGGCCCCCTCTCCCGCCGTCTATCCTCCCGAATATCGCCTCGGATTCACTTCTCTGCACGTCCTACCTTCCAGAAATTGGTCGCTTTTCTGTTCAGAGAGTTGCTGCTATTCTTTTCTTTGATCTCCTGTTGAGTTCATAGGTGTTCAGAATGGTTTGATCCCTATCCAGCTGAATTCCTGGGACCAGATGAAATTGAGGTGTCCTACTCCTCTGCCATCTTGCTCCTCTTTCATTTTTGCTTTTTCCTGGGCATCACCATTCTTCCTGAAGCTTCTCTGTTTGTCCAGTGGGGTTTTCCAGCATTTCTTCTACTCGTACCATCTTCCCACTTCCCACCATCCCAAGTCCTATTCCGCTTCTCCCGTGCAGGCTGTACAGGTGACCCAACCATGGCTGGGCGTCCCCGAGAGGACCTGGTCACCTAGAAGTAAGGGACTTGTCTGTGGGCACACAACTTGCAGTCTTGGGGAGCACTTGGACAGAGGCCTACTCTGAAGCAGCTCCTCTCTTGGTGCCGGGAATGTCAGGGTAATGGCGAGATGGAGCCTCGGACCTCACAAAACTTCCAGCCTACTTGGGGAAGCAAACATGAAGAAAAGTAAATTTAAGTGTGAGGCAATTCAACCATCCTTAGAATGCAAGAAAGCAGTGCGGCCTATAGTGTGTAGAGCTGGGAAGGTCTTCTTTGGGGAAATGAGAGGAAAGCTAAGATGTGAGTAAGAATAGAAGTTGGTCAAGAAAAGCCAGTCAGGGTTGTGATGACTCCTCAAGAAATTATTTTAACTACAAGATGCACTCACTCCTTCTCTGTCAAGTCTTTCAAATATCAGCATTGCCTTATTGCAACACCTTGCTTAGTTGTCAACCAGCATCATGTCAGGACTTCCGATTCCAAACTCGGCCCTACGTCAGAGATACTGATGAGTATTAGCTCATTTCCTAAGGGATGAGCCACAGCTCCAGCATTTTTCTGGAACATACTCTGTCCAGAGAAATAAGGTATAAATAACTTAAAGGGCATTTCACATACTCAAGTGGAATGTGTGAAAATACCCTGTGTGGCCACTGATCAGAAAAGGATTGGGCAGCATAAGATGATGAAGCATGCCAAGAAGGCACAGACCCGGGCTCTCCAACCCAGGCTCTGCGGGCAGCAAGACTCTGGCCTAAGGAAGCCTGACCACAGACTCTACACTGACCTGCAGAGTCAGCATGGATGGCTGCCAGGGGCTGTTAGCCAGGACAGAGTGTGAATGATCGATTGTAGCAAAAGAGTTCAGGGATGCAAGAAGCAGGGGAGGTCCCATATAAGAGGCCTGCATGTGCACAGAAAGGAACAGTAAGGCTTGTGTGAGGGGGAGAGACTGATGTGTGTGGCCAGCCCAGGATCGCAGGGTCAGCGACGTGGGATCCAATCCCCAGTGTCACTCCCTCACCAAGACACTTAGAGGCTGCCCAGGCAAAGCAGTCCACACCCAGCGTGGCACTTGGTAGTGTGCAGTAAGTGATAGATCTTTTTTATTATCAACAGTTATTAGAAGGCCAGACCAAGTTTAAGAGCCATTCAGACAGGGAAAAGCACCATTTATCAGGTCTTTTCTCTCCCCAGAAAAGTTAGAAGAGGCACGGTGGAAAAGTATGCACACAGAGCAAAACGGCAGGGACCCACACACAAGCTAAGGCAGCAGCACAGAGAAGCCAGGCCCAGGAGCAGCGGTGAGGCCCTCCTGACGCCATGTCCATGACTCCTGCAGGTCTGGGCACCCGGGATTCTGCAGCTCCCGCCAAGCTCAGGGCTGGTGAGTTACCCTCCACTTCCAGGCACCAGCTGGTCTGAGAAGACAAGGCAGTAATTAGAATAATTAGGACTAATCATTGCAATGAATTAATGAATCACCAGCCTCCCGCTGAGCACTATGGTGGGTTTAACTCCTAAAAATGCCACAGGCAATAAACATTCTGCTGCACGGCCCCTCTCCAGGGGCCACTATCTTAAGAGGAAAGCAACTTTCCCTGTTCCATACTTGGCTGATCCGGTCAATTTGGACTGTTGTTGAACTGATTTTTGGAAGATAAGATCCTGGAGGTTAGCCGGCATAACAACAGGAAACATCACAAATGCAGTCATTGCAGCTGAACCGCACACCAATGTCCTCTTCCTTGAAAAAAAGAAGAAAAAATACGAGAGTGTTCATTGTCCTTCACTCTGGTTCCTGAACTATGGGAAAGATTCTGATATTTTGGCCAACATTGCATGCTGATGTGTGGTCACATTTCATTCACCAGGAAGCAGTGGGTATACAGCACCGAGAATACGGAACTCATACCTGTGATTAAAGGGACACTGTACTAGGTATGTTCTGTAAGGTTTTCTTTTTCTATTTAATGCAGTAATCATATTAAGAGATACTTTCTTCAGATTACCAAAGAGAAAACTGAGAGTCAGATTGATTGCATATGTACCTTGCCCAAGGTTACACAGAAAGGAAATGATGGAGAGAATTCTAGTCAAGGGGGCTCTAACATCACAGCTTGTATGTGTCCACGTGTTCCTATGACTAGCTCCATCTTGTTAAGAATCAGCAGCCCACTGCATCTCTGCTGTGGGGCATTTGCCTGAAAAGTGAAGCCTCATGAGTTATGAATTGAGGCATGGAGTAAAACTCTCAAGACTCTACATTTGGAAGATTGCAGAAAACCTCCATCTGTATCAGAGTGTACCTCAATTTCTGCTCCCCCTGACTTCTGAATTCCAAAAAGACGGGACACTCCAAGTTACCGATGTTCAATCTAGAAAATCAACTCTGAAGGAACAAACCAGAAACCTCTGTTTTTTTTGTTTTTGTTTTTGTTTTTTTCCAGTTGTGTACACTTTCAGCAGTGAAATCCTGGACCGACATCTATGGATACCAATCACGTTGGAAGGCCAGTGTGGAAGAAAGAGCCTCTAGAAGCCTTCAGGTCAGTGTTGTCATTACTATGCACCTTCCAGTGCGAGCAAGTAACATACATTTGTAAGGCGGTGATAACGACATGTGGGAGGAATTGAAGGTTGACACAGATAACCTCCCTCGTGGAGACAAGCCCATGTTCTGTGATCTAGCCAACACAGGTGTGTGAAAGACAAGCTTAAAAAATATATATCTTCAAGTTCCTAATGACTTTGGGGAAATGGCATAATCACCCATCCCACTGTTTCCTCTCAAATTCCAATGATTTTGAGACCAGATGATGACACCCAAGTGTTCTTATCTTTCAGGCAAAAAGGACTAGCATTATATAAGTTTTCTCATTTAAATCCTCTAACAAAGTTATAAAGCAGGCAATATTTCTTCCCATCATGAAGAGAAAAAAAGAAAGAAAAACAGTCTTGCAGAGCTCAAGCAATGCTAAGAAGGCCACAGTCACAAGCTGTTAGAATTGGGATTCACGAGTGGCTTTAATGATAGAATTTCAGGCACTTGAAAATGACTGTGTGTATATGTAAATGTGTGTATCCTTGTCCGTGTACACTTGTGTGTACATGTGTATATAAAAATATATACTTTAAAGAATGCAATGATTTCAATGCTTTTCGAATCACACCACCTTACTCTGTCTAGATTTATGATGTCACCTCCCAGCTACCATCTCGAAATGTGACTTTTAAAACTATAATTTATAGTGAAATTTTAAGACTGTAAAGAGGCCTAGAGATCCTTCCTATTAGTCAAACTCTTCTTTATTTTTTACAGAAGCACTCAACCCCGCAGGGTGGTGCTGAATTACCCACAGTAAGACCCACAGTAAGCTAGTGGCTGAGCCAAGACTTTCATAGAATGGGCTGTGGTCCAAGCTCAGTGTTTGTCCTGTTTTTAATACACTGCCCCGTAGATGGCAAAGCATTAACTCGGGCGCGCGCGCACACACACACAGACACACACAGGTACACACACACACACACGCGCGCGCGCGAGTGAAAGAGAAGCTATTTTTCACCCCAGATTACATTTCCTTTCACTGAGTCTCCACTGATTCTTCTCCTGGACCGCCCCGGTATTCACAATATTAGCATCCTCACTGAGGGGATAAAGAAAAGATGATTAAGAACAGAAAGGGGAAGGAAATCCGGGATAACTCCCACTCGTGCTTGCTGCTTTAAATACCTACTGCATCTCTTCCACGTTCCTTGCTTATTCCCCTGTGCTCCTAGTTCAGAAAATCATTCACTGCCTGCCTATTGTGGCGCTAGCGGATCCCGCAAGCTCCCCGCAGGTGTGCCCGGCTCGGTCTCCCGGGGGGGAGGGGGACTTCACCGAAAGGGGGCGGAGGCTCCTCAGAGGAGCGTCCCCCTACCCGCTCCTCTTCTTCTGTATTCAGAAGGCAAAAAAAGAAGTCAGGGAGGAATTGTGACAATTCAGCCAAACACCGAGGCAGTCACAAAATAATAGCTGCCACAAGAAGAAGGGATGAATAGCGATTCATCACTGGTGGGCTGGGGCCGGGCGGGCGCGGAAGAGCAGCGCGGCCGGCACCGCGTCCCGCGCTCACAGCAGCCTCTTTGAGAGGCAGTGCTTTGTGTGCAGCGGGGCAGCCAGATCCACTCTAGAGGATCACAGAAATCAGAAGTATGGGCCACGGGCCCCAGGCCTATTCCCCTCTGACCCTTCCTTTGTTCCGCGTTAGGCATTTGTTTGTATTTTTGTTCTGGCCGGTAGGCGTCTGAATTGCAGCCTGGGAGGAGCAGAGTGCTGAGCCCCAGGGAAGAAAGTTCTGATAAAAGCTGCTGGTTAACTCTGGCTGGGGCTGGGGACTCAGCCTTCCCCAGTCAGGGAAAACTAGATTGCCTCCCTGGCGCTCCGGGTCCCTCTCAGTGCCGGACGGTTGGCTACCCCAGGACGAGGGGCCGACCACAGATCACGTATGGAGAGGACCTCAACGTGGGGCTTCCTTGGCCCCTAGGAGCACAGACATCCTCGGTGAAGTTACTTCTCTGCTTTGGAGTTCATTTTCTTTCTGTGTGAAATGCATATTCGGTCTAGGGAAGTAATTTTAGATATGAAACCCATCCCCCAAGAAAAATGTGTAAGAAAGCCCTGCAGTGGAACTAATACAAACTTTTTTGGAAAGCAGGCTGGGTGCAAGACAGGAAAAAAATGCAAGAGCTCTGAAAAACCCTTAAAATCAAGTCAGAAGTGAGGAACTGGTTCAGAGACTGTGAGATACTCTCTCTTCCCTCATTTTTTGTTATACTTAACCTAACATTTGGAAAACAATAATTTCATATATAACTCTTGATAACGGAAGCTGCCAATCAAAAAATAAGGCATTCTCTGACCACTGATGTAACATTTGCAACCATCGTCCTATATCCACTTAAGTCTGATATATTTTTATAGTACTTATTATTATCTGACATGACACTGTGAATTTATTTGCTTATGTGTTTATTGTATGTTTCTCTCATTAGGTATACTCTCCATGGAGATCAGAATTCTGTTTGTTATGTTCAGTTGTTATGTTTCTACCACTTTGAATAATGTCTGGCACATAAAAAAATGTTTTAAATATATGTCTGGATTTCCTGGAATTTGACTGGAGTTCTTCTTTGTCCCGTAGCTTGTATATACATATAGTCAACTTAAAGTCTGAGCAATGAGATGAGCGTGTCCTTGCCTCTCTAAAAGGTCATTTTCTTTGAGGGAAAAAATATGAGATTTTTAATTTCCAAAGAGTGCCAATTCTACACATTTTGTTGTACTAAAAGTAATCATCCTCTTCATAAAAATGTTAAAAACACAAAAGGGGAGAAAAAAACCCACAAGGGGGATCTCAGCGTACAATCTGGAAGAAGAGCTGACAAAGGCAAAGCAGCAGCAACTGGCTGGCTGGCCCAGGGTGGGCATGGCCAGGGAGCATGAAGCATCCATGGATAAACTGAGCCCAGGGGAAATGGAGCTCTGTAATCAGCAACAAAGAGCCGGCAGCCTCGGGCATAAGCCTCCTAAAAGCTTTGATTGCATCCAAAGGGAGCCTAACAATTTGGAAAAGTGTGAATTGCTGGATTATTAACACAATTGTTCAAGAAGATCTGGGTGCTCTTCAAAGATGTCTATCCCCTCCCAGGGGTGATGCTGGTCTTTCTTTGTGGAGGGGCAATGTGCACTAGAAGGAAGCTAGGCTTGTTCTAAAGCTGTGTTAAATCCCAGTTCAGTTCTAATACTCATTTGTTCTGGATACTTCTGCAAATTACCTAACCTCATCTGTAAAACAAAGCTAGGCATAGCTCCCTGGTATGAGTTTGGATAATTGGAAATAATCTTAACAAGGCATCCAGAGTATTATGATTTTCCGTCAACTATTACTATTACTATAGTTGATGTCAAATTAGGAGATATGATTTATACATTAATTTCAAACAACATAAATAGGCATTCCACATGATCACAATACAATATAAACCAAGGATGAAATGCAAACTTTGTAAAAATTGAATGTAGATGTCATTGCCCACAATATACAAGGTAGGGGAGAAAACATTTTTTCTCTATGCCTTTCCTTCTTTCCCTCTTTCCCTTTGCTTCACTTTTCATATTGACAGAAAAAGTCTTTCCCCATTTTTTTCATAATTCAATTTACAAATACTTACAGTAGTTTCAATATATGACCAATGACGTTAACATAGCCCAAATTTGTATTAAATGTATTTTAAATATTGAAAATATTTCCAAATGAAGTTTCCACTTAACATTTAATTTCAAGATGGCAGCTCAATCACAAAGTACCACACAATCCTTTGATTGTATTTTTGCTTTCTCTATTGAAGGCAATATGCCTAATGGCTAAAATCATGGGCTGTGGAAAAACCTGGAATTGTCACTTCTAACCTGCATAAATTTAGGCAAGCTAATAATCTTTAAAAATTTGGTCTAACTGTAAAATGGTTTCAATAGCCCCTATCTCTTAGAGATGCTATAAAACTGAAATGGAATAACACATATAAACCACTAATACAGAGCTTGACATATCATAAGCCTTCAGCAAATGTTCACTGCTGTTATTGTTTTCAGGATTATTGTATTATTCTTTCTTCTATTTTTGTCATTAAATACTACAAAGTAGGGGCGCCTAGTGGCACAGTGGCACAGACTTGGTTTCAGCTCAGGTAGTGATCTCAGGGTCCTGGGATTGAGCCCCATGGCATGCTCAGTGTGGAGTCCGCTTGAGCTGCTCTCTCCCTCTGCCCTCCTGCTCCTGCTCTCTCTCTCTAAAATAAATAAATCTTTTAAAAAAATACTACAAAGTAAATGCTGAATGAATGATCATATCTTTTAAAAAACTGGCAGAAAGCAAAAAATTTTATTTTTTGTACTTAAGGTAAATAATGTGGACCTTTGATTCACACCATTTGGGCAAAATACTGTTAGGTCCAAACACTATTACATTCCTCAAAGATGATCTTCAGAGAAGTAAAGCACAATGGTGTCTACATAATAATAAATGTCTGGTGTCAAGAATAACATTAATGGTGTATTTGGATTTTCCCAAACATATTAGTTCATTTTCCTGAAGATAATTATGTACTTTCCTAATGTACAAAGGCTTAGCTATTCTAATTTTTTATTTTATTTTATTTTATTTTATTTTATTTTTTTAAAGATTTTATTTATTTATTTGACAGAGAGAGACACAGCGAGAGAGGGAATACAAGCAGGGGGAATGGGAGAGGGAGAAGCAGGCTTCCCGCGGAGCAGGGAGCCCGATGTGGGGCTCGATCCCAGGACCCTGGGACCACGACCTGAGCCGAAGGCAGACGCTTAACGACTGAGCCACCCAGGCGCCCCCTATTCTAATTTTTTAGATCTCATCACGTAGCAATCATCAACCTTAAGAGGTATCTACTCAAAATACAAATTTCCCCCCCAAAAGTCAAAACTATGAATGACTTTTATGAATCAAAACATTCATAATTGGTTAAAGAAAGATCCAAAGACGTGACACAAAGTTTGGGTTGAGAGCAGAAAACCCTCCGGTGCCAAGATGTTCTCATGATCATCCTAGAATCACAGAAGTTGGAGTGAAAAATGCTCTTACCCAGGAGGTGTAAAGCACAGGGGTTATGAACATGTAGTATGGCAGCCAATAGACTTGGCTTTGGGCCCAGCTCAGCCATTTATGTACTCAGTCTGCACAGAATTACTGAATGCCATTAAGCTTCGGTTGCCTCAACCACAAAACGTCGCTAACAAAGCCAACTTCACAGGGGTGTTAGGGACATTCAATGAAAAAAAAGGAGGGTATAAAATGCTTGGCACAATAGCTAAGCTAAGACTAGAACCTTGATCTCTTTCCTGTAACATGATACTTGTTCAAAAAATGATGGGGTGAAGGTCAGAGACAGTATGGTACAGTACTTTTCAGAAAAAAAATACCACATTTATTGAAAGAAAGTTGATAGATATTTAACAAAAGCTGAATAGGAGATAAATGTTAATACTAAGTATCACAGATATCTAGCATGAATATGAGAAACCGTCCATTTCTTTTCCAAGGTCATGATCCTTTCGGTGGGTTTAGTTATTTTGTTGCTGGTGATGAGGGGTTGTTTGTTTATTTGCTTTTTTGTTGTTCTATTTTGTTCTATAAAAGGTTTTTATATCTGGAACAATAAGATTTAAGATTCACTGATTTTGCCTTTGCCTTTTAAGCTCTACTGAAGAACACTTGAAACAAATGATAGTCACAGTCCCAGAAAATATGACCATAGTTGCAAAAACAAATATCCAGATGCACTGGCAGTGGTGGCCCCATGTAGGAGTGTGAAGCCACACATTCCTTGGAAGTTTGCTCTCTGGCTTTTCTCCTCTGTCCTCTTGATGAGGGAACAGAAGGCAAGCTGAGGACAAAGCACAAGCTGACATCCCCACAAACCCCTCCTCCCTCCCCCCCCCATGGGATCTGTGTGACATTCCTCAGGCACTCCCGGCTACCCTAAAGCTAAGGGAAAGGAAAACAGCAGCCACAACGACAAAACACACAAATGGTTAACTAACAGAGATCAACTTCCAGCAAGACTGGAGTGTCCCTCAGTTTACAAATGTCTTAGTAGTTTACAAGAAAAAAAAGCATTCTTATTAATGACCGAACTTCCAGAAGGAAATTCCCAACTGTCTTAATGTTAATGCTTTACTAGAGGGAAAAACAATCTTAGCTTGACAATGGGAAGGACTCCAATATGTTGTAGGTCCTCTTTAGCATACAAAAATTCTTTTGAAAACCTCCCTTTTCCCTTACCCCCAACTCCCAAGTATATAATCAGCCACCCCTCACAACCCTGGGGCAGCAGCTCTTTCTGCCCACGGGTCCTGTCCCTGTACTTAATAAAGCCACCATTTTGCACCAAAAATGTCTCAAGAATTCTTTCCTGGTGGTCGGCTCCGGCCCTACCTACATTCCAAAACAACATCACTCTGTGCCATCTCCCCAGGACTCCAGAGGACAGAACATTGGCCACAATTCCTGATGCTGAATTGAAACTCATTCTAATTTGCTGCTTTCCCGAGCTGCCAAAAGCCATCTCACATTTGGAAGGAGGATTATCGATCCCTGGAAAATCCTTAAATCCTCTGGACCTTTTCTATCCCCCACCACCCCCACAAAGGATTGGGCATTCCATTTTTGCTTACTCTCAGGAAAAGTCTTGAAGTTATCTTCTTGGTACCACTTTCCTCAACAAAAATATTTCCGCATCAGGGAAAGCATTTCCCTTAAGAGCACAACTAGCAACAAGCAATCTCTCAGGTTGGGAAGCAAGGGCCACACCCTCCCCTGCCAATCCCTTCTGGCCCAAATAAGGCACACAAAGTATTTAATAGTTTTTGTTTTTGTTTTTCCCTCAGCATCAAGGATTTTTTTTTTACTGAAAATTATCCCCTGTGGGTTGTGGATAGAACAGATCAGGGTGGATGGGACAGGGCCGCCAACTGGTCCCTTAAAGTGCTGCAGAGCAAAACTGAGCCTACACCTCCTTGTGTTATCTTCCAAAACTCTGCTTCAGAGCTTCCCTTGCTAATTTTTGGACAAAAAAGAAACATTTCCCTAAAAGAAGCAACACTTAGTAGACACTGCTCTTTATTTTTTTTTTTTTTTTTTTTAAGATTTTATTTATTTATTTGAGAGAGAGAGAGCACATGAGAGGGGGGAGGGTCAGAGGGAGAAGCAGACTTCCTGCTGAGCAGGGAGCCCGATGCGGGACTCGATCCCGGGACTCCAGGATCATGACCTGAGCCGAAGGCAGTCGCTTAACCAACTGAGCCACCCAGGCGCCCGACACTGCTCTTTAAATCCACATTTAGGGGAGAAAGCAAAATACACATGATAAATTTACCTGACTCAGCAGGGGCACCATCTTGCTAATGAACCCAATTTGCATGACTAATGAAAATACTAAACCTCTCAGTTCCAAGCAGTTTTCTCACACATTTGCATAACTAAAATGACTCCCTAATGTGGCCCTTTTCAGGACTAAAGGAAGAAGTATTCCAAAGACAAACTCCCGTGTCCCCCAGGCAACTGCCAAATGACAGAGCTTCAACAAACATCAGAGTCCTATTGAACACTGCATCCGTTTTATTTTATCTCAAAACCAGTAGTCAGAAAAAATCTTGCTGTCCCGTAACCCCTTACTGGTACTAGATAAAGTGGCAAATCATTCAGCAGTGACTATCAAGCACTTACTGTGAATCTTAATGTCCTGTTTTCTAATCCAGGGAGAGAGATAAAAATATCTACCTGGCATAAGTTTGGCCTTGAGGGGTTCACCATCTATAAGAACAAATAAAAGAGGAACACAAATAGCAGTAATTCAAAATAGAGAACAATAGTCATAGCAGAGATTAAAAAGCAATGAATGTTCAAAGGAAAAAGAAATTACTTTGTTCAGAAAATCAAAAAATCTTCAAGAACAAGGGCATTTGAATTGGGATTTGAAGTACTGAATAGATTCACAGGCATCCTCATAGAAAAGTGGATGAATGTTCTAGGTAGAAAATCTAACATGATCAAAATTATGAAGCCTAGAAAATATATAAAATGAACAGGAGATACTGTTGGTATAAATTGGCTTGTCAGTTACTGATAACATTTTTTTTAAATAACAGAAGTAAAAAAAAAAATGTCTTATTTAAGCCACCAAATACCATTCAATTGCTTTATACAGAAATCATTTCATTTTATCTTCACCAATTCCTACTAAAGAAAGGCAGGTCTCAATATCCCTACTTTTCTGAGTGGCACTAATCACAGAGAAGTCAGGTGACTTGTCCAGAATCACAAGTTAAAGCCTTATCCTGACAATTCACTGACCTAACTCATAGAAAGTATTTGGTAGAGTGCCTGATAATGTGCAAAAGATGGTAGCAAACACCGATTTTGTTGGTGTAACTGAACCAAAGGAGAGTTCCTATGCCTGATGTTCAGCAAGCCAATGAAAACTGACAGTGAGCTTTGGCAGTGAAAGAAGATATGCTATTTATTGATGTGACACCACCCAGGAAAACCGGGAGCTAATGCTCAAAAAGGCCCGAACTCCCCCATGGCTTGTGAGGGTTTTTATGGGCAAATTTGGGGCAGGGGTCTCAGAAGAAAAGGTAGACACCTTGTATTGGGGGCCCACGAGGTCATGCTACCATGTGTTCTGATGCCACTTGGTCTAGCCCCCTGCAAGTCTTTTCCATCTCTAAGGACTTGGAATCTGAAAAATATGTTTAGTCTTTAAAGATTGCATTAGGTCTTTAAGGTAGTGCTGATTAACTACCTGTCCCATGGGTTCCTTTGATGATAAGCAAAAGCTTCTGTCTCTTGAGCCTATGCCTCCACGCCCCTTGGCAGGTCCGGTCATGTCTGGGGTCCATAACTTCTAAGGTCTTTCTTTCATCCAACTGACAAGACCGATGCCTGAATGCCGGCTTCATTAGTAGTAGCCAACCCCAGAGATCAGGAATTCAAAATTTTTCTAAAGGCTAGGCTCTTCCTATAAAGGTATGCTATTTCTAATTAAATAAATATATATTTGAATCAAATGTTAAATTCCATGACCTAATTGAAGTACTTCATCAATGTGGAGCTTCTAAATGAAATTGGTCCTGAGGGATGTGTTACAATGGAAAACGTACTTGAAATGAGTATCAGGAGTGCCTTTCTCCTTGATAAAGACTCCAACTCCACCTAGATGGAGACACAGGCAGGGAAATCATACAAGAATAAGTCGAAACCCACCTACCCAAAAGGATGTTTTCCTGGAAGGTGGGGGGATGGTTTGGAGTGGACGTGGATTGGGCTTGCCACGGGTTCCGGTTCAACCCCATATGCCACATGTGATAAGTGACTCCTTGCAACTCTCTGGGGTCAGTTTTCTCCACGGTGTCCAGAGGGATAGCTGGATCACCTCCCTTTTAGCTTTGCTATTTTCAGATCCTGTCACACATTATTGGCTCTGAGTCTGTGATTAAGGAATATGGTTTATATTAGATGTATGGTGAACAGTGCTTGCAATCAATCACCATTTTGTGAATGATGCTTACCCATTTCTGTTTTGTAGTCAGGGAGATATATGTATATATGGCATATATACATAGGGCACTGATCAAATAAAGAGCAGGATTCTAGTCCTAAGTGAGTTCTTCCAGGCTTGAACTCTCAACGATCTGCAAAAGTATGCAAATTGCTCCTCAGTTTTCCCTGAACAAGGATTAAATTAGTAGGTATTGTAAATAACACCTCACAGAGCAAAACCAGGCTGAATAAATAGCTGCATTTGGAAATAGAGACAAGAGATGATGAAATGAAATGCAGCATGAAAAAATGCTCAGAAATACAGCTGAGAAGGACATAAAACAGCACATCAGCAATGTTTATAATGCATTAAGGGAAATGAAAGGAAATCATGAGACCATTTGTGTATATTGGCCTGAAGAATGGAGATGAGTGAGTTCCTCTAGGCAGGCTCCTCCAGCATTTAGTGTCATGCAGTACAAAAAGCACAGGACCACGATTAAAGAGACATGGATGCTGGCTTACAACCTGTCCCCAACTCCTCCTTAGTGATGGCAATTCTCTCCTGGCTCATTTCTTCATCTAGAGAATCGAGAAAACCTCACCCACCTTTCAGGTTTCTATGGGAGTGTTATCCACGTAAGGATACTTTGTCATTTGTAAGTTTTGTTACCAATTTCAGTCACTAAAAGCATCACCTTATTTTATACAGAAAGCCACTCGATGCAATGTTATTGCACAAGGTAATACTCATGTTTCATATAAAGAAGGAAATTCAATGAAGTTATAGTCACAAGGTAAATATAACAAGTACAGTTTAAAGATTGCGATGAATGCCAGGCACTGTGTTCCTTTCTTCCTTCTTTAAACTTTACAATGATTCTACAAGATTGATGAATTTATTTTTATTGTACAACTGAAGAAACTCAGGCTTGAAGGAGTGGAGTCATTTAACCCAAATCAAACAGCTCTTAGAGGTGAAGATGCGATTTAAAACCAGGTGCTCCTATTCCAGGGCTTATAATAAGTATCAACCACTTTATCTAATTCAATAACCCTGTAGTAATTAAGTGTCTTACTACTTATAAGAAACTATACCAGTCTAAAAGGGCTGTGTGTACTGAGAGCAGGGGGAGGGAGACACAGGTCAGAGAAGGTTTTGTGCAAGAAGGAAGTCTCACTGACTAAGCATAGATACAAGACCCTAAGCTTGGGAACACCACACAGCACTAGAGAGCAGCTTGCAGCCAAGAGCCTGACAGCAAGTTAAAACCAAAGTCTTCAGAACACCAGAGATCAAAATCAGGGAAACCAAGTTCGGTCACCAAGACAAAGGCCACACACAAGCCATAAATTCCGAGGGAAAAATATCCTGTTGGGTAGGAGGAGCAAGATGGCAGAGGAGTAGGAGACCTAAATTTCATCTGGTCCCAGGAGTTCAGCTAGATAGGGATCAAATCATTCTGAACACCTACGAACTCAACAGGAGATCAAATAAAAGAATAGCAGCAACTCTCTGAACAGAAAAGTGACTTTCTGGAAGGTAGGACGTGCAGAGAAGTGAATCTGAGGCAATATTCGGGAAAATAGATGGCAAGGGAGGGGTACTCCATCAGCCTCTACCAGCAAGTGATAGAGAGCGGAGCACAAAATCGGAACTTTCAGAAGTCGGCTCTGCTGAGGGATGTCACTCCAGTGGCTTAGCGGGAGGTGGAACACTTGCTGGGACAGTGTGGTCTCAGGACCCTCGGGGTCACAGAAAGACCCGGGGTGCCTGAGTGTGGCAGAGCTCCCAAGTATCAGAGTCGGGAAGCCGGCTGCAGAGATGGAGATGAGGAGTGGGCTCTCAGATTGGGGTTGTGATAAACCGTGATCCATGGCACAGTCGGGTCACTACTCTTTGAGCAGGGACACAACAAGCGGCAGATCTGGGGAGACTCCCCTTCCTGCCCCAGGAGGAGCGGCGCAGGGGTGCACCGCAGGGATTGGCTAGGTTTGGAGACTCCACACAGGGTCATGTGCCAGAGATAGAAACACTTGGTCACGGGCCGGGTGAGCACTGAGTGCGGCTGGAAACCGGGGAGATGGGAGTGATTGACTGTTTTTCTCTGGGGGCGCACTGAGGAGTGGGGGCCCCAAGTTCTCGAATCCTCAGGGTCGGAGATTGGGAGGCCACCATTTCACACTCGTCCTCCAAAGCTGTACGGAAAGCTTACAGGGAACAAAAGCTCCTGAGAGCAAACCCGAGCAGATTACTTAGCCCCTACAGGGCAAGGGCGGGGCAATTCCACCTCCGGCAAAGACATTTGAGAACCATGGCAAGGGGCCCCTCCCCCAGAAGTTCAGCAAGAACAGCCAGCCAAGACCAAGTTTACTGATCAATGAGAACGGCAGAACTCCAGCGCTAGGGGAATAATGCACATAGAATCCATGGCTTTTTTACCATGATTCTTTAGTCTTTCAAAGTTAACTATTTTAATTTTCTTTTTTCTTTTTCTATTTTTTAAATTTTTCTTTTTTCCTTTTTCAACCAACATCGTATCAATTCCTTTCTTAAAAATCTTTTTTATTTTTCATTTTTAGAGTCATATTCTATCCCTTCATTGTAGTTAACCTTATTTTTGGTATACATATAAGTTGTTCTCTCTTTAAAATTTTGGAATACAGTTTCTTCTAACAGAAGAAAATATACCCTAAATCTCTAGTGTATGGTTTTGTTCTACTCTCCTGCCTGATCACATTCTCTCCTTTTTTTTTTTAATTTCTCTTCTTTCTTTTTTCAACCAACTTCTTATCAATTCCTTTTATAAAATCATTTATAATTTTCATCTTTACAGTCATATTCCATCCCTTCATCATATTTACCCTTATTTTTGTACATATATAACTTTTTCTTTCTTTAAAATTTTGGGAGGCACTTTCCTCTAACAGACAAAACACACCTAAAATCTAGTGTGTGGCACTGATCTATTCACCAGTCTGATCATATTTGATCATTTTTTTCTTTTTTTTTTCCTTTTTTCTTTTTTCTTTCTTTCCCTTTCTTTCTCCCTGGTTTTGGGTCTCTTCTGATTTGTTTAGTGTATATTTTTTCTGGGGTCATTTTTACCCTTTACCATTTCGTTCTCTAATTCATCTGTTCTCCTTTGGACAAAATGACAAGATGGAAAAACTCACCTCAAAAAAAAGAACAAGAGGCAGTACCGACTGCCAGGGACCTAATCAATATGGACATTAGTAAAATGTCAGAACTAGAGTTCAGAATGATGATTTTAAAGATACTAGCTGGGCTTGAAAAAAGCATGGAACATACTAGAGAAACCCTTTCTGGAGAAATAAAAGAACTAAAATTTAACCAAGTTGAACTCAAAAAGGCTATTAATGAGATACAATAAAAAATGGAGGCTCTAACAGCTAGGATAAATGAGGCAGAAGAGAGAATCAGTGATATACAAGACCAAATGATGGAGAATAAAGAAGCTAAGAAAAAGACAGATAAACAACTACTGGATCATGAGGATAGAATTCGAGAGATAAGTGATACCATAAGATGAAACAATGTTAGAATAATTGGGATCCCAGAAGAAGAAGAAAGAGAGAGAGGGGCAGAGGTATATTAGAGCAAATTATAGCAGAGAACTTCCCTAATTTGGGGGAGGAAACAGGCATGAAAATCCTGGAGGCACAGAGAACCCCCCTCAAAATCAATAAAAGTAGGTCAACACCCTGACATCTAATAATAAAACTTACAAGTCTCAGAGACAAAGAGAAAATCCTGAAAGTGGCTTGGGACAAGAAGTCTATAACCTACAATGGTAAAAACATTACGTTGGCAGCAGACCTATCCACAGAGACCTGGAAGGACAGAAAGGACTGGCATGATATATTCAGAGCACTAAATGAGAAAAATATGCAGCCAAGAATACTAATCGAGCTAGGCTGTCACTGAAAATAGATAAAAAGCTTCCAGGACAAACAAAAACTAAAAGAATTTGCAATCACGAAACCAGCCCTACAAGAAATATTGAAAGGGGTCCTCTAAGCAAGGATAGAACCTAAAAGTAGCATAGACCAAAAAGGAACACAGACATTATACAGTAACAGTCACCTTACAGGCAAAACAATGACACTAAATTCATATCTTTCAGTAGTTACCTTGAATGTAAATGGGCTAAATGCCCCAGTCAAAAGAACAGGGTCTCAGATTGGATAAAAAGACAAGACCCATCGATATGCTGTCTGCAAGAGACTCATTTTAGACCCAAAGACACCACCAGATTGAAAGTGAGGGGGTGGAAAACCATTTACCATGCTAATGGACACCAAAAGAAAGCTGGAGTGGCAATCCTTATATCAACAAATTAGATTTTAAGATCTAACAATTGTAAATATCTATGCCCCTAACATGGGAGCAGCCAATTATATAAGCCAATTAATAACAAAAGCAAAGAAACACATAGACAACAATACAATAATAGTGGGGGACTTTAACACCCCCCTCACTGAAATGGACGGATCATCTAAGCAAAAGATCAACAAGGAAATAAAGACTTTAAATGACACACTGGACCAAATGGACTTCACAGATATATTCAGAACATTCCATCCCAAAGCAACAGAATACACATTCTTCTCTAGTGCCCATGGAACATTCTCCAGAATCGATCACATCCTAGGTCACAAATCAGGTCTCAACTGATACTAAAAGATTGGGATCATTCCCTGACTATTTTTGGACCACAATGCTTTGAAACTAGAACTCAATCACAAGAGGAAAGTCAGAAAGAACTCAAATACATGGAGGCTAAAGAGCATCGTACTGAAGAATAAATGGGTCAACCAGGAAATTAAAGAAGAATTAAAAAAATTCATGGAAACAAATGAAAATGAAAACACAACTGTTCAAAATCTTTGGGAGGCAGCAAAGGCGGTCCTAAGAAGAAAGTATATAGCAATACAAGCCTGTCTCAAGAAACAAGAAAGGTCTCAAATACACAACCTAACCCTACACCTAAAGGAGCTGGAGAAAGAACAGCAAATAAAGCCTAAAACCAGCAGGAGAAGAGAAATAGTAAAGACCAGACCAGAAATCAATGAAACAGAAACCTAAAGAACAGTAGAACAGATCAACGAAACTAGGAGCTGGTTCTTTGAAAGAATAAATAAGATTGATAAACCCCTGGCCAGACTTATCCAAAAGAAAAGAGAAAGGACCAAATAAATAAAATCATGAATGAAAGAGGAGTGATCACAATGAACACCAAAGAAATACAAACAATTATAAGAACTTATTATAAGCAACTATATGCCTGCCACCAAATTAGATAATCTGGAAGAAATGGATGCATTCCTAGAGATGTATCAACTACCAAAACTGAACCAGGATGAAATAGAAAACCTGAACAGACCTATAACCACTAAGGAAATTGAAGCTGTAATCAAAAATCTCCCAACAAACAAGAGCCCAGGGCCAGACAGCTTCTCAGGGGAATTCTACCAAACATTTAAAGAAGAATTAATACCTATTCTTCTGAAACTGTTCCAAAAAATAGAAATGGAAGGAAAACTTCCAAACTCGTTTTATGAGGCCAACATTACCATGATCCCAAAATCAGACAAAGACCCCATTAAAAAGGAGAACTACAGAGCAATATCCCTGATGAACATGGGTGCAAAAATTCTCACCAAAATCCTAGCCAATAGGATCCAACAGTACATTAAAAGGATTATTCACCACAACCAAGTAGGATTTAACCCTGGGCTGCAAGCTTGGTTCAACAACTGCAAATCAATCAATGTGATACAATACATTAATAAAAGAAAGAACAAGAATCATATGACCCTCTCAATAGATGCAGAAAAAGCATTTGACGAAGTACAGCATTCTTTCTTGATTAAAACTCCAGAGTATAAGGATAGAAGGTACATACCTCAATATCATAAAAGCCATCTATGAAAAACCCACAGCAAATTTCGTTCTCAATGGGGAAAACCTGAGAGCTTTCCCCCTAAGGTCAGGAACAAGGCAGGGATGTCCACTCTCACCACTGCTATTCAACATAGTACTAGAAGTCCTAGCCACAGCAATCAGACAACAAAAAGAAAAGGCATCCAAATCAGCCAAGAAGAAGTCAAACTCTCATTCTTTGCAGATGATAGGATACTTTATGTGGAAAACCCAAAAGACTCCACCCCAAAACTGCTAGAACTCATACAAGAATTCAGTCAAGTGGCAGGATATAAAATCAATGCACAGAAATCAGTGGCATTCCTATACACCAACAACAAGACAGAAGAAAGAGAAATTAAGGAGTTGATCCCTTTTACAATTGCACTCAAAACCATAAGATACCTAGGAATAAATCTAACCAAGAGGCAAAGGATCTGTACTCAGAAAACTCTAAAATACTCATGAAAGAAATTGAGGAAGACACAAAGAAATGGAAAAACGTTCCATGCTCATGGATTGGAAGAACAAATATTGTGAAGATGTCAATGCTACCTAGAGCAATCTACACATTCAATGCAAACCCCATCAAAATACCATCAACTTTTTTCAAAGAAATGGAACAAATAATCCTAAAATTTGCATGGAACCAGAAAAGACTCCGAATAGCCAGAGGAATGTTGAAAAAGAAAAGCAAAGCTGGTGGCATCACAATTCCAGACTTCCACCTCTATTACAAAGCTGTCATCATCAAGCCAGTATGGTACTGGCACAAAAACAGACACATAGATCAATGGAACAGAATAGAGAGCCCAGAAATGGACTCTCAACTCTATGGTCAACTAATCCTCGACAAAGCAGGAAAGAATGTCCAATGGAAAAAAGACAGTCTCTTCAACAAACGGTGTTGGGAAAATTGGACAGCTCCATGCAGAAGAATGAAACTGGACCATTTCCTTACACCACACACAAAAATAGACTCCAAATGGTTGAAAGACCTGAATGTGAGACTGGAGTCCATCAAAATCCTAAAGGAGAACAGAGGCAGCAACCTCTTCGACCTCAGCCACAGCAACTTCTTCCGAGAAACATCACCAAAGGCAAGGGAAGCAAGGGCAAAATGAACTAATGGGACTTCATCAAGATAAAAAGCTTTTGCACAGCAAAGGAAACAGTCAACAAAACCAAAAGACAACCAACAGAATGGGAGAAGATATTTGCAAATGACATATCAGATAAAGGGCTAGTATCCAAAATCTGTAAAGAACTTATCAAACTCAACACCCAAAGAACAAAGAATCCAATCAAGAAATGGGCAGAACACATGTACAAACATTTTGTTCCAAAGAAGACATCCAAATGACCAACAGACACATGAAAAAGTGCTCAACATTGCTCGGCATCAGGGAAATCCAAATCAAAACCTCGATGAGATACCACCTCACACCAGTCAGAATGGCTAAAATTAACAAGTCAGGAAATGACAGATGTTGGCGAGGATGACGGGAAAGGGGAACCCTCCTACACTGTTGGTGGGAATGCAAGCTGGTGCAGCCACTCTGGAAAACAGTATGGAGGTTCCTCAAAAAGTTGAAAATAGAGTTACCATACAATCCAGCAATTGCACTACTGGGTATTTACCCCAAAGATACAAATGTAGGGATCCGAAGGTGTACGTGTACACCGCTGTTTATAGCAGCTATGTCCACAATAGCCAAACTATGGAAAGAGCCAAGATATCCATCAACAGATGAACGGATAAAGAAGATCTGGTATATATATATGCAATGGAATATTAAGCAGCAATCAAAAAAAAACAAAAACAAAAACAAAATCTTGTCATTTACAACAACATGAATGGAACTAGAGGGTATTATCCTAAGCGAAATAAGTCAATCAGAGAAAGATATGTATCATATGATCTCACTGATATAAGGAATTCTTAATCTCAGGAAACAAACTGAGGGTTGCTGGAATGGTTGGGGGTGGGAGGGATGGGGTGGCTGGGTGATGGACGTTGGGGGGGGTATGTGCTTTGGTGAGCACTGTGAATTGTGTAAGACTGATGAATCACAGACTTGTACCTCTGAAACAAATAATACATTATATGTTAAAAAAAAATAGAAGAAGAAGAAGATAGTAGGACGGGAAAAATGAAGGGGGGTAATAGGAGGGGGAGATGAACCATGAGAGACTATGGACCCTGAGAAACAAACTGAGGGTTCTAGAGGGGAGGGGGATGGGGGGAGGGGTTAGCCTGGTGATGGGTATTAAAGAGAGCACATATTGAATTGAGCACTGGGTGTTATATGCAAACAATGAATCATGGAACAGTACATCAAAAACTAATGATGTAATGTATGATGATTAAGATAACATTATAAAATAAAATTAAAAAAAAAAAGAAAAATATCCTGTCAAAATCCACTATGATGGGTGCTTGGGTGGCTCAGTTGGTTAAGCTACTGCTTCAGCTTAGGTCATGATCCTGGAGTCCCAGGATCGAGTTCCGCATTGGGGTCCCTTCTTAGTGGAGAGTCTGCTTCTCCCTCTGACCCTCCCCTCCCCATGCACTCTCGCTCTCTCTCAAATAAATAAAATCTTTAAAAAAACCCACTATGATGAAATAATTATCATAAATTGCTAAATTATCTAGTAAGCAAGATGCAAAGAAATGGAAAATTTCAGCAGAGAGATGGAAATGATATAAAAAGAACAGATGAAAATATCAGAAGTGAAAAATATAGTAAATGAATTCATGTGTTTGGCTTCACAGCAGACTATACAGAGAAGAGGAAAATATCAATGAACTTGAGAACACATCTATGGAAACTATCAAAACTGCAACACAAAGATAAAAAAGAATGAAACAGACACAACATCAGAGATCTGAGATACAACATCAAATATCTAACACACGTGCAATTAGAGTTTCGGGGTGGGGGGAGTGAGACACAGGAAACACTTGAATGGATAAAACCAAGAACGTTCTAACCCAGACATGAGCAAAAGAGTAGACTAGGCAGTTCCAACCTGTCATCTCCCCACAGCAACATTGAAGAACAAGCAGAAATTATTAGAACTCTGGAAAACAGTCAAAAGTTTATAGTAACCAAACAAACACCAAATCAAGAAAACGCACTTCAAAGTGGTAGGCATGTCTTGTGACAATTTGATTTGTCCTTCGCCCCACCACTGCTCTGCCCTTGGTGCAGCAGTGGCCTTGGTCTTGAAGCAGTGGCAGCCTGAATTCACACTGTGGTCCCCTTTCTGTGGTTCTAGATAGAGAAGAGAAGAAACTATTTGCAAATATCGTTATGTAAGTTCTAACCTTTCTGGGACTACCTGAAAGATGATGTAAGGGACTTAGCTCTGTTTCACCTAACTCAGAACTCAGACTAGAAAAGCAGTGAATAATGGTAAAAAACAAAAACAAAAACAAACCAAAACAAAAAAACCTGCAAGCCAAACCAGCAACCCTCAGATGCCTATGGCTAAAGATTATGGTCAGAGTATACAGTAAGCTGCATGAGGTCCAGAGCAAAAGCTGGAGAGACTTTCTTTAATAAATTAAGGCATTCGGAAGTAGCAATGTATGGTGGGGAATTTAGAAAACCACATATATGCCCAGGGCAAGACCCCATGTTCAGTAAAGGCCTGAGAAGTTTAAGCTTTCACCTTGGATTAATACCTCGTCAGTACAAACCTGGCTAAGTGCTGAGCCAGTCCTCAAAGACTTGGAGAGGTGGGTTCTCTCTCTCTCTCTTTGGTTTTCTGCTTGTTTTCTTCATTTTTTTCTTCTTTTAGAATCAGTGAAATAAAAAATTGGTTTTTTTTTAAAGATCAGAAAACTGGAAAATCTTACAAATGAAAGAGAGAAGACACACATAACTAAAATCAGCAATAAAAGGAGGGACATTACTACCAACCATACAGAAATAAAAGGTATTATAAAATAATACTATGAACAGTTGTGTACCAACAAATTTTATGTCTTGGATGAAATGGACAAATTCATATAAACACACATTAACTCTGCTGACTAAAAGTGAAGTAGAAAATCTCAACAGACCTATAACAAGTAAAGAGAGTGAATCGTTAATAAAAACACCTCCCAAATAAAAAAGTCCATGAGCAGATGGCTTCACTATCAAATCCTACCAAACATTTAAAGAATAGTTAGCAAAAAATATTATTTATGAAAATTTTATTTATTTATTTAGAGAGTGGTGGGGAGGGGCAGAGGGAGAGGGAGACAGAATCTTAAGCAGGCTCCATGCCCAGTGCATGAGCCTGACGTGGGGTTTGATCTCACAACCCTGAGATCATGACCTGAGCAGAAATCAAGAGTTGGACACTTAACTGACTGAGCCACCAGGGTGCCCCAGAAAAATTTTTTGATGAATTCTCTAATTCATCAAAATATGGATGAGAAAATACTTCCTTATTCATTTTATGAAGCAAGTATTACCCTTATACCAAAGCCAAACAATGACATCACAAAAAATTACATGAATATAAATATGCTCATAAAAATAGAGGTGAGAGATTTTTACCTCCAGAAGACCTGCATTACAATAAATGTTAAAAGAAATCTTCACATCAGAGGGAAATGGTACATATACCTGTATGGCAAAATAAATAACACCAATGAGGAAAATATCTGTGGAAATATAAAAATATATGTATTTTAAATGATTTTAGTGAAAGAAAGAGAGAGAGGGATTTGAGAGACTGATGACCATATAAACAAAAATAACAACAATGTATTATGGAATGTGTAATATTTATAGAAGTAAAATATAAATAACTGTAGCACAAGGAGCTGGCAGTGGGATAAATGGAATTAATCAGTTGTAAGATTTTCACACTATATATGAAGTAGTGTGATTTCAAAGCAGTATTATATGAAAGCACACTGTGATAATTTAAAGATGTGTACTTTAATCTCTAGAGCAACTAGGAAAACAAAAGACAAAAAGCTAAATAGAAAAAAATCAGTTTAAGTTTTAAAATTGAATAGTAAAAAGAATCAACACAAAATAATCCAAGAAAGAGGGAACAGACTAACATGGAAAAATTTCATAAATAAATATAAAACAAGTGACAAGATATTAGACTTAAACCCAATCTTACTGATAATTATAAAAAATGCAAATGGACTGGGATGTCTGGCTGGCTCTGTCCAAAGAGTGTGCAATTCTTGATCTCAGGGCTGTGAGTTTGAAGCTTGTGTTGGGTGTAGAGATTACTAAAAAAGAGTAATAATAATAAGTGACCTTTAAAAAAAAAATGCAGGGACGCCTGGGTGGCTCAGTCAGTTAAGTGTCTGCTTTTGACTCGGGTCATGATCCCTCCTTGCTCAGCAGGGAGCCTGCTTCTCCCTCTGACTGCAGCTCCCCATCCTCATGCTCTCTCTCTCTCTCTGAGAAATAAATGAATAAAATCTTAAAAAAATGCAAATGAACTAAAGTTCTTCTGATGACCAAGATAGAAATAACAGGGATTGATTTCCCTTTCAATGGAAAAAACTCACAAAAGTTGGACAAAAATCCATAAAAGAGCAACATTCAACACTGGACATCTGGTAACAATAGATTGTGATCTCTGATGGACAAAAAACAAAAGACACCAGTTCTCAGATTTTCCCAGTTTACTGTCTTGAGAAAGTGTGCAGGTCATGCTGCAGGGAGGGGAAAGCCAGGTGGATCTGTGCTGACTCCCTGAGCTGAGGAGAAAATGCTAAGTGAGACAAGACCTAGGTGCCCAGAGTTTGCCAGACAGAGAGGAGAAAGCTCTACGCAGAGATGGGGGTTTCTAGATCTGCAGAATGTCTCCCTCAAGAATTCAGCGGAGTACTTACCAGCACATGTGTGTGAGGACACTCATAATGCAGGAGAAAGGATACAGTTTAACAGTGTTGGGCACCCATACCAAGCTAGAAAAAAAAGTCTATTCCCACCAATCTGACTGGAAAATCTCATAGTTAAAGGAACATCAGTGCTGTCCCTGAAACTGGTAATTACAGGGGTAAATAAACAATATTTTAAAAAATAAACTGGGGATGATGGGTGGCTCAGTTGGTTAAGTGACTGCCTTCAGCTCAGGTCATGATCTCAGGGTCCTGGGATTGAGTCCCACATCAGGCTTCTTGCTCAGTGGGGAGGTTGCTTCTCCCTCTGCCTGCCACTCCCCCTGCTTGTGTGTGCGCCCTCTCTCTTTCTTTCTCTCTCTCTCTGACAAATAAATAAATAAAATCTTTAAAAATAAATTAGAAAAACCTAACTATTAAAAAAATAATGTATTGTGTGTTTATGAGACACATTGTAAGGAAATACATGACATCCACCACACAAATGTTAAGGGGGGACAGATGGAAGCATACTATTATCAGATTCTTGTATTATACTGGAAGTAGCATACTATCATTTGAAAGTAGACTGGATAAGTTAAAAAGTAAATTGTAAACCCAAAAACATCACTAAAATCACAAACAAAAGGAATTACAGCTTGTGAGCCAATGAAAGATAAAATGGAATCATGAAAAATGCTCAGTGAATCCAAAGGAAGACAGAAAAATAGGGGGGGGAAAGTGAACAGAATTGGGACAAATAAAAAAACAAAATATGGTGATAGTTTAAACCTAACCAAATAAATAATTACAATGCCCTAATCAAAAGGCAGAGATGGTCAGATTGGATAAAAATGCAAGATCCCAAATTCGGCTGCTGTTGTGGGTTAAGTTGTTCTCTCTCTCTCAAAGAGATGTTCAAAGTTCTAACCCCAAGTTCCTGTGAATGTGACCTTATTTGGAAACAGGATCTTTGCAAATATAGTAGTTAGATTAAGATGAAGTCATATTAGACTAGACTGAACCCCAAATCCAATGGCTGGAATATATAGAAGGAGGCCCCATGAAGACACAGAGACACAGAGACATGGAGGAAAGATGGCCATATAAAGATGGAGGTAGAAATCAGAGTGATGCAACCACAGCCAAGGGATGCCAAGAGTTTCTGGCAAACACCAGAAGCCAAGAAGAAGCAAGGGAAGATTCTTCTCTAGAGCCTTCAGAGGGGCCATAGCCTTCCTAAACCTTGATTTTGACTTTAGCCTCCAGAAACTGTGATAGAAAAAATTTCTGTTGTTTCAACACCCCAGCTGGCAGTGATTTGTTATGGCAACCTTAGGGTGCTAACACAATGTTGGTATTAGGAAGTGGGGTGCTGCTGTGATAAATACCTAAAAATACGGAAGTGGCCTTGGAATTGAGTAAATGGTAGAGACTGGAAGAATTTTAAGGTGCTTGATGGAAAAAGCTAGATTATCTTGAACATATTTTTGGTAGAAATATACATACAGGGGCGCCTCGGTGGCTCAGTTGGTTGAGTGACTGCCTTCAGCTCAGGTCATGATCCCAGGACCCTGGGATCCCTGCTCAGCAGGAAGCCTACTTCTCCCTCACCCTCTCCCTCTGCCTGCTATTCCCCCTGCTTGTGTGCTCTCTTTCTCTGTCAAATAAATAAAATCTTTTTTTTAAAAAAAAAGGGAAAAAAGAAATATACATACAGAGAAGACACAAATTTTTGAGAATGGTGTAACACCAGAGACATTGTCAGCTAGGACTACATGGGCCAGAGATGAGACCAACAAAGGAAGGCTATAAGGATTCTGGGATTCTGCCAGCAAGAAATAGGCTGATAACACTAATTGATTATGAACTTGTGCTATCGTTCAAGAATAAGGATTGACAACTACAAGCATGGCTCAGAGGCTAGCAGGGCTGACAGGGCTTCCGTGGGTTCTGTGGGCCTCGACAGAAAAGCATCAAGACACAGAGGATTATTCACAGTCATTTAAGCCTAATGGAATTTACCACACTGAGTTTCACACTTGCTTAGGGTCCATGAATCTAGGGGGATCAGAAGGTAGACTGTAGTGGATTGAATATGTCCCCCTAAAAGATATGTTGATGTCCTAACCCCCAGTACCTATGGATGTAATCTTATTTGGAAAGAGTCCTTGCAGATGTCATTAGTTAAGACAAGATCATACTGGGTCAGGGTAGCCTCTAAACCCAATGCCTGGTGTCCTTATAAAAAGGCCATGTAAAAGCAGAGAGACATAGGCACACAGGCATATGAAGACAGAAGCAGTGACAGGAGCCATGTGGCTATAAGCTACGGGATGATAAGAACGGCCAGCAATGAACAGAAGCCAGGAAGGGGGAAGGAAAGATTCTTCTCTAAGGCCTTCAGAGTGAGCATGCCCTGCTGATACTTTGATCTCAGACTTCTAACCTCCAGAACTGTGAGAGAATAAATTTCTCTTGTTTTAAGCCACCCAGCTTTTGGTAACCGTTCTAGGAAACTAACATAACTGCCTACAAGAAAACTCCGTTAATTACAAATACATAAATGTTGGCAAAATAGTGGTAAAAAGCATGTCACGATAACACCAGGCAAATGATATTAGAGTGACAATATTAATATCAGAAAAAATAGATTTCAGAGCAAAGGAATAAAAGCCTTTTCATTAAGATGAAGGGGTGAATATATGAAGAGAACATAATAGCTTATAATGTTTATGCACCTAGTTACAAAATATATAAAGCAGAAAATGATAGAAGTACACAGAGAAATAGAAAAACTGACTATTATTATAGGAGATTGCAATGCACTTCTTTCGGTAATTGATAGAAGTAGATTGAAAATTAATAAAAATATAGAAGATATGAAAAACTATCAATCACCTTGATATAATTAACATATATTGAACACTCTACCCAGCAACTGTGGATTACATATAATTTTCAAATATACAGAAAAGTTTTTCCAAATTATGTCATATTCTGGCCCAGAAGACAGTTCCCAATAAATTTAAAAAGATTCAAGTTGTAAAAATTTGATGTTTGTTGGCAATATGATTAAATTAGAATCAAAAACAGGAAAAAAATCTCTGGAATATGTCCAAATAATAAGAAATTAATAGCAAATTTATAAATAAATATCAACATGAAAAATAGTATGTTTAACTGAGTGAAAATGAAATGCAACATATCAGAAGTTCTGAGATGCTGATAACGCAATATTGAGGGAGAAACTTACAGCACTAAATCTCTATATTAGAAAAAAAGAATGGTCTCAAAATTATGTCCTCGGAATTTACCATAGAAAGCATTTTAAAAAGAGCTAATTAAACTCAAAGTAAGTAGAAGAAAGAAAATAATAAATATCAGAACAGACAGAAATGAAATATGAAACAGAAAAAACAGGAGAAAGTAAAAAAAAAAAAAAAACCAAAAGCTAGTTATTTAAGATCAATGAAATTGATAAAATGTTAGCCAGACTGATGAGGAAACAGAAAGAAGGTACAAATTAACAAAGCAGGCGAAAGAGAAGTAATATTACTACAGATTCTAAAGATATTGAAAGAATAATTAAAAAATAGAATGATCACCTGTATGCTGAAATACTCTACAAGTTAGATGAAATACACAAATTTCTTAAAAGACACAAATTACCAAAGCACACTCAAGAAGACACAGATCATTTGAAGAGTCACAAATTTATTAAAGAAATTGTACTTATATAAAGAATGCTGTAGGCCCAAATGGCTTCACTGATAAAATTCAAACAATTAAGGAAGAAATAGTGTCAAATCTGTACAAACTCTTCAGAAAATTGAAGAGTAAGGCAATATCTGCCATCTTATGTCAATGAACCAGCATTACCTTGATACCAAAGCCAGAAATAGACATTACTAGAAAAGATAACTATAGACCACTATCCCTCATGAATATAGATGCTAAAATTCTAAACAAAATTGTAGCAAAATAATATCCAACAATATATAACAAGGATAATACATGATAGGACATGATTTCCTAGTCACCGCAATGTTCCCCTTCCTCAATAAAAAAGACAACTCACCAAGCCAAATGTTGATAAGAATGTGGAGCAAACAGAACTCTATTACATTGCTGGTTAAAATGTGAAATGGGGGGCGCCTGGGTGGCTCAGTCAGTTAAACAGCTGCCTTCGGCTCAGGTCATGATCCCAGCGTCCTGGGATTGAGCCCCGCATCAGGCTCCCTGCTCAGTGGGGACCCTGCTTCTCCTGCTCCCTCTACTGTTTCCCCCACTTGTGCTCTCTGGCTCTCTCTCTGTCAAATAAATAAATAAAATCTTTAAAAAATAATAAAAATTTAAAAAAAAATAAAAATAAAAATAAATAAAATGTGAAATGGTACAACTGTGGAAAACTTTGGAAAACAGTTTAGCAGTTGTTCACAGAGTCAAACATACCTACTCTAAGACTCAGTACTTCTACTCCTGGGTATTTTTCCAAGAGAGATAAAAACATGTCCACAAAGACTTCTACAAGATTAACAGAGCTTGATTCTTAATGGCCCCACCTGGAAATGACCCACGTGTTCATAACAAGAGAATGAGTAAACACATTTTGATATTATATATTCATTTGATGGAAAACTCTTAGCAACAAAAAGTTGTCAACTAAAGACACATATGAAAAAATGAATGTGCAAGATGCAGACAGTATGTTGACTGAAAAAGGTCGGACACATAAGAGTTCATATTTTAGGGGCACCTGGGTGGCACAGTCAGTTAAGCAAACAACTTTTGGTTTCAGCTCAGATCGTGATCTTGAGGTTTTGAGATTGAGCCCTGCCTTTGGCTCCACACTCAACATGGAGTCTGCTTGGCACTCTTTCCCTCTCCCTCTGCCCCTCCCCACCATGCTCTCTGTCTGTCTCTCTCTTTCTAAAATAAATAAATAAATCTTTTTTTTTAAGTTCATATTTTATAATCCTATTTAAACAAACTTTTAGACTAGGTGAAACTAACCAATAGCAGAAGGGGTTGCCTGAAAAAAGACAAAAGAACATTTCTGGGGATGGTGGAAAATATTTTAGATGATTGTTATAAGTGATAATGACACAGGTGTATGCTATTGTAAAAGCACATTAATCAGAGCACTAAACTATGCATTTTATGATACGTAATTCACACCACAAAAAGAAAAAGAGATGCAGGTTAGAATTAGCTAATTAATAGTAGTTTTGATAAGTACATTTATTTCTTTTCTCCATCTGCTAAAAAACTAAGATTGGGAACTGCTTTAAGCTGCAGTATGCTATGAACAAGAATTTACCCTTATTGTTGTCAACCATGGATATTTTGGAATTCTTTGTTACTGAGGCATAACCAGGACAAAGTGATTAATAAGCAGATCAAGTCTTAACTTATTCTAACACATACCGCCTTCCTGTTTCTGCCATCTTTTAAAATATCACCATCTTCAAAAACTTAAAGCATGAAATTTATAAATTACCTATAATGTCTTTTTTTAACTTGTTATCTTATATAACTGTTTTATTCTTTCTAGTGATACTATAATATTCTATACATGAGAAGTCAAGTCACGGGGAGTGCGGAAACTCTATTGAAAGCTGAAAATATGGAGATCAATGGCTTATGCTATTTTAAAATAATAACTTATGAGGGTGACTTGGCTGCAAATGGCGACTACTTCGATATTTGAGGGGAGAGGGGAGACCACTCTCTTTCTTTTCCGCATTACAAGAGGTCACAGAAGGAAATAACTCTTCCTACAATCCACAAGACTTCTAGTAACATCCTTCATTCCTGGGAAAATGCTGAGCATTAAGATTGGAAGAAGCGAACGGCTTTGAAACTAACGTATACTGACTGGACATTGTGTACTTGGCATTTTGCAAGTTGCTTTAAATACATTGTATTATTTAATCATCATTAATTTTCATTTAAACCTACAAATTATGTATTACCATTTCTGTTTTAGAGATGAAGAAATTAGGCTCAGGAATTAAATATATTGCCTATTTTTTTCACATACAACACTGTAAGAGCTCAAACCCAGGGAAGTCTTATGCCGAAGAGAGTGTTCTACCTTATTCCACCCAGAACCCCTGGCTAGGCCTCCCCTCCCTGAGTTATAACAGCCTTCTGACCTCCAAACCACAGTCCGAGGAACAGGAAGAAAAAGTGCTATTTGATTTGTGGTAAAGACAACATATCAGATTTGTTTAATTGCTTCTTCATTATTTAGCTCTCAGAAATACCATCTATTAATCACCTGAGAGTTAATCCTACTAAATTTCATCCATTAAAAACAGAAGCTATTAGTCAGAGAGCCAACAGCACAGACAGTGCACATGAAAAGCAATCATCATCTTGGATGTGGGCCAACACTTGTCCAGCTAACTATTGGCTGACACAGAGCAAGAACACACTGGAAGGACGTAGGTACGAGGAATCAGAAATTTTATTTTCCAAAGAAAACAAAGCATAAAAAGGAAAAATGGCATTTCAGTGAAGTTTTTAAAAAAACGTTCTTTTTGGAATTTCCAATCACCTTTGAGTTTGCTGTGTCCCACTGAAGATTAAAAATGCATCAAAAGTGATTTGCAAATTATAAACAGATGCATTATCATGAGGAAGAAACTGTGGGTGAAGAACATGAAAACACCTAGAACTCTCAGATACAAGAAAACCCCATTTTCCTTTTATTCAGCAACATTATAGGGCAATAATTATATTTCTAAGAAGATTGGCATTGATACTTTTACAATTTTTATGCAACATTATATGACATAGTATATCACTCAAATCCGTCCCTTCACCTTCCTTCAAAAACTCAATTGATTTGGAAAGCATCAAGAGTGCTTCTTCAGAATAGTGTTAATAAGTATAATAAGGCAACTCTGAAATGCAATCCTGTACACACATTAGCAAATGCCATTCTCGGGTTCCACGTTACCCAACAGTAGTCTGTATGGTGGTATGAAGGGCTCCAGAACACCCTTCACCTACAAGAAATCTTTTCCACAATTATGTTCCCAAACCATGAGCTTCTACCACTCAAGCAACATGTTTAAAGTACCTGTCGTTTTTCCACCTATTGATCTTGATAATATACTTTAGAGCTGGGTTTTCTCGAAGTCTGATACTGGAACCAACCAATGCTGAATTTGGGGGAGGGGGAGTAGAATAGTGTTTGAACATACGAAATTTGAGCAAACTTCACAGATGATTCAACTGTACACTAATGTCAGAGAGTAAATAACTATTAACACCTTCAATATCTTCATTTTTATCAATCATAGTCAGCTTAGCTTATGTAGTTTTCCTCACGATCTTTCCTCAAAAATTCATTGAGTGATATAGTCCAGCGATATTAGATGGAGCCCAGGAAAAGGGAGAAAAGGAAACTGCGAAATGTTTTTACCAATATCCCAGCTTTTCCTAGTTATTCGCATCCTGTGTATCTAGAAAACTGTCCTGACTTAGCCTAATATATAGTCATATAAGGAAAGGAAATGGAAATTTAGGAGGACAAATATTTATTGAGCTTTTATACAGTGTGCCCAAAATTCACACATTCAATTTTATCAATAATTGTGTACCTATTATTTTCTTATTGTTTAGATGGGGAATCTGAAGATCAGCTAGGTTCCATATTTTGCCTAAATTCACGTAGGACTTTAATTCAGCAATTTTTGTCCTTAAAACTACTTTTTTTCACTATTAAATTCTTCTGTCTCTCCGGGCATACCTTCTCATTATTTTATAAAGGTATAAGCTGTGCCCCCAAGGGGGTATTGGAGGTATTCAGAATATCTAGACATCAGTAATATCTTCATACATGAACATCAATGGACAAAAGTACAATAAGCAGAATTCCACATCAGCTTTGCCAGGTTGCCATTTGAATATGTGGGCTAAGTTCTTGAATGTGGTGATGCCATGCCAAACTAGGACTCGTTGAGACAGGAGAAGTTGGTAAAGGTGGTGAGCACTGGCCTTGTAGCTTAGCATAAATCCCAGGGCTACTGCTCTTGGGAGGTGGGCAACACAGCAGGTCAATGTTAGCTCCACTATTCAGAACTCACCTTCTTACCCTTAAAAAAATTAAATTAGAATGTAAGATCCCTCTTCTTCCAAATTGGTGCTAATAGATTTTCTAATAACTTTTATGTTATTTTTATGTAGATGCCACTGGGCTCCATTCTTAAGGTTTTCTGATTTCAGGAAGAAGGTCCTTGACTTCTAAACACCCAATGGTTCCCATAGCCACCACCCATGCCATCCCCATATCAGACAACCAATAGCCCTTATTATACAAATAATATTTTGAAGCAAATTTGTGACTTCTTTATTATTCAATCTCCAGAGCACAGCATGGAATCTGGACCCTAGTAAGTACTAGTTCTACATGTGCTGTCTTTTATTCATGCAACAGATATTTATTAAGAACCTGGATATCAGGAGCTATGGTGGCACTGAGGACACAAGGATGAATAGCAAGTTGGGGTCAAAGGGAGAATGTGCACACCTACACCACCAAGTCATGACTTAAAGAATCAACTGCAGCATTTGTGACATGTGAAGCACACATTCCCAGACCCACCTCATTTGACTCTGGAATGGGGCAATCAAGTTACTTCTTACATCAGGCAAAGCTGGGTTAGAGGGCCGAATCTTGAAGATAAACTAGGAGTTTTCCAAGTAGAAAGACAGGGATCAAAAAACAGTTGGAGACAACTGCCCCTTAACCAGACAATTGCTCAGAAGTATTCTCCAGCCGATTTCCTTCCTGACATTCCAGTTCACGACACATTCATCCCTAAGGTAAGAAGTAGAACGTGGTTCTAGCCTGTCAATTTTGACAACTTTTGACAACATTGACAATCACCAGATGCCTCTCTCTAGCCCATCAGTTCAGTTTCTGGTTCCATGTGGAATTCTGCACTCTGCTTTTTTGCTGGAGTCTCCTGACATGCCTCCCACATGACCTACCAGGTGCACTAATGCTGATTTCCTACCAGACAGAGGACAGACCAGTCCAGAAAAGAATAACAAAGAAAGCGGATGATGGCAGGCTCATCCCAGGGTCGAATCCCTGTTAGCTGGGCAGCTAACAGTCATCAGGAAAAAGATTTTAGCTGCATCTATGGTAGTCAGCAGAGGAAAAAACCAAAATAAGTATGTTTTATGTTGAGCCATTAGGTAAAGTTCTGAAGAAAAGCAAATTGTATTAAGAGAGAAGAGGGCAAGAGTAGGGAAAGAGAGAAAGAGAAAGAGAAACTTCTCACCAAGCATTCCTGTTCAGTGAGAGTCACCCAAACAAAGCCTCTGTCTGCCATACAAAGTGAAATAACCTATAAATAAGGGCAAGTATTTGAAATGTTAGTTCAAGGAGAATCATTATGATGTAAACTAATTCTTTCTTGCACCTGCAAAGTGAAGCCAGTCTTCTTACAGACACATCCCTGTCTTCCTGGGACTCAGAAGTCAAGTGAAGGCAATCTCTTAGAGGTGGAATTCCATTTTTGACTGCAGGCATGTAATCAATAACCACCAATCATCCAGGAAACAAATTCATGAGACTGTCTCTCTCTCTCCTTTTTCCTCCCTAGACCAAGCGCTTCCTTCTCTCAGATGACAGATTCCTCTTTTCAGCTATATGAAGACAATCAAGTTTTACAAGTATTTGTTAGGATTACATTCTTTAAAGTCTGGCTTCAGTCTCCTGGTCAACTAACAGATCCAATCGATCTCTGTTCAAATTCTGTTGTTTCAATTCTCCAAATCTTTGGCTCTTGCTCCAAGAAAGACTAGAATAAGTATCAGAAATGAGAGAGAAGCAATAAAATTGAACATTCCACTCTGATCTGTCCATTTCAAATATTTTGTAGTGCAAACAGAGAACGGTAAGAGGAAGTGGGTCCTTTTCAAAAGCAGCATTCTAAATAGCGTAAGACAGCCAATTACGGAACATAGCTGGGACTTTCACACTTTTTACCTCAAATAAGAATGAAAAGGAAGCAGAATTCTTACCCATAGATAACTTCTTCGATGAGAATATTTAAGCATCAGAACTGGAAGAATAGAATTATAACAGAATTGCACAAATCATTGTATCTTTGTTCTTTATGCAAACCAGTTGGTCTAAGTATTATTAAGTATTCAGACTGTGGCAATATATATTAAACCACTTAACTTTAAAAAGGAAAATCTGGAAGTCACCAGTTGGTTGTATTAAATATTTGAAAAGTATCTGGGTGAATGTCAGCATGGGATGATTTACACCAAGGCAGAAAGAAAAATAATAAAATAGTAGCTTCACCAAAAATCTACTTAGGAAAATCTTCTTTAAAAAAAAAAAAAAGATCTTTTATTTATTTATTTGACAGTGAGAGAGAGAGAGAGTGAGAGCAGGAACACAAGCAGGGGGAGTGGGAGAGGGAGAAGCAGGCCTCCCGCGGAGCAGGGAGCCCGATGCGGGGCTCGATCCCAGGACGCTGGGATCATGATCTGAGCCAAAGGCAGACGCTTAATGACTGAGCCACCCAGGTGCCCCAGGAAGATCTTTCTTTAAGAATATAATTGATAGGGGTGCCTGGGTGACTCAGTCGTTAAGCGTCTGCCTTTGGCTCAGGTCATGATCCCAGGGTCCTCGGATGGAGCCCCGCATCAGGCTCCCCGCTCCCCGGGAGGCCTGCTTCTCCCTCTCCCACTCCCCCTGCTTGTGTTCCTGCTCTCACTGTCTCTCTCTCGCTGTCAAATAAATAAAAAATCTTTAAAAAAAAAGAATATAATTAATAATCACCTTGTACTAGAAGTTAAAACCCTCAAGATAACAGCCAAGAGAACACAAAGAATGGATAGATAGTACTCCATGAGAAAATGAGAAGAAAAAGAGAAAAGAAGGAGGATGGAGAACACAAAAGGGGAGAGAACAGACCAGGCACATGTTCTGAAGCTGTAGATAAAATGGCAGGGCATGGCCATGAGACTTTAAAGAACAGAATCTATCAACCACTTAGAAGGACTTTGGTTGTCTTCTGCGTGAACAACACCTCTTCCACCCTCTCCTCTTATTGTATCGCTAATATAACTGGCAAAATACAAACGCTTGTGAGTGAGGGTATTTTGCCAATATTATAGAAAAGGCTGTATTTTACATCTGGGTTTACTAGCACAAAACTCAGGCATCATGAGAAGAAAAAAGAAAATCAACTAATAAATTTAAATTGGCACAAGCCAGATTCTGATCATTCAAAGTTCAACATAAAAACAATTCTCTCCTCATTCCACCCTCCCAAACACACTTTGGTTGCTACTGAAAACCATCAAAGAGGAAAACAAAACATGGGAAGATATCATTGAATATTGAATGTTAAAATATTCTAATATTGCTCTGAAGGGCTGAGAGGCCCCAGAAGTCATCTGAGTTATGCTGTTGTGGATCTGAACCAGGCAAATGTAATTTCAAATCTTTCTGTGCTATTGGTCTAGCTAAAGGCACTGGCTCCAAGCAACAAAAACCCCTGCCTGGACACCTCCCAAAGCCTCATAAACCAGGACGGAGAATCTAGGATGGGCAAAACCATGCCTTGTCTGGCAAGATGTTTAATGCTTGACCTAAGCCGAAAACAATTTTTTGAACGAGAAGACGTATATGGACTCTAATACACCACACATGATCCTGACCTTGCCTTTGAGAAAAATATTGGTCAACAGGTAGATGTATCTACAGCAATAGATAGAGATATATAATTAATCTCCTCACATGGGCATTCATTCCGTATTTATTGAGTTCTATGAGGCACGCACTGAGTCAGGTTTATGAAGGTACATTTATTTTAAATGGATGACCATCTACAGAAAAAGTAATATTAGTTACCTTCATTTTGGAAATAAATGTTCATCTGTTAAAATGTGAGTGGTAAACTGAAACCTGAACCTCTGTCTCTTAATCTAGATATCTACATCAATCCATAAAATGGTCAGTGTAGCAATTCTCAGCTCTGTGCAGAAAAAAAGACAACTGATATTTTAAGAGGCAGTATGACATGTGGAAAAAAAAAAAAAAAAAAAAAAGGGCTCTTTGGAGTTAGCCAGACTTGGATTTGTGTCCATATTGGGCTGCTTCATAATTGAGTGCTCTTCTTAGATGTGTGACTGGACTTGTCTGAGCCCCACTTTTCCTCTTAGGTAAATGGGGCTTAAAATGCTTATTCATTACAAGTAGACACTCATGTGAATACGTCATAATTTGTTACCAACATTTTGATGGAACTGTTTTGATGGGAGATATTTTAATTCAGCCTAAATAAATAAAACCAGTAAAAAAAAAAAAAAAATCAAACAGGAAATACAGGGTCTTTGCCCTAGAGGAATATTCGGTTCTATCCACTAGGATAACTTGGTGGCACACTGGCTCCCTGGACTGTACTTTGATTCCTTCCTGCATCACCCAAGATATACAGTCCTCCTTTCTCTGCATTTGCTCTCCTGCCTGGATTTAACACCTCATCTGTATCAACCTGCATTGTCAGCCAGATGCCTTCTGCTAGCCTTGACTCTCTGGGCCTCGCTCTTCCCGTTCTCCCATAGGGTATAATTTGTGAGCCAACCCTGGCTATATCACTGGGTATTTCTTGAAGCTGAGTTATAGCTGCAAGTTACACCTACTTGCACTTTATTCCTCACTAATAAACACTGCCAAAGGATTGAAATTAAAAATTGTGTCCAATTTCTCTAATGCCTTTCAAAAATCTCCTCCTTTGTTCTTCAATAGCTAAAACTCTACCTCATTGATATGTCTGTGTATAAAAACAACAACAACAAAAAATCCGTTTGGCAATGAAATACACTTGTTTATTTGTCAGTCAGTCTGGCCAAATTTCCTCCAGGAATATTCATTCTAATATTCCTACATTTTACTAGTTACTGCTGACCAGATGAAAAAAGCTTGTAACTAACAAGCAAATTTCTTATGCAGTCTCTAATCATTGGTTAATACTTTCTCTCCAATGAACCATATTAGAAATGTTATCTTATTTATATTGACATTTAGATATTCCTGCTTGCTTTAATGTCTGACACATGAAGATTTTTTTGGTCTAGTATAGCATCAAACATCTGGATAAAAGCTTAACATTTAAGTAATTTAGCTCCATATTTTCAATTATCCTCATGTTTGACATCTTATGGAGCAAACAACCAGATGTGTCACTGAAGATTTCACTTTTTTACCAGATGTTCTAGTATCTACTAACATTTTTCAAATGAAAAAAAACAAGATTTTTTTTTCACTTTTCTTAATAAACAACCTTTTCCCAGCCTTTTATGTTCGAATTGCTCTATCCTTTACTCAACAGAAAATCCAATTTCCTTGAAGCTGGTTAAAGCAAAAACAAAAACAAAAATAAAACCTCATGCTCTTCTCACTGTGTCTTTTCTTTTCCAATCATGGTAATGATTCTGTAGTTCTAACCAACTGATGTAATAACCAACTGATGAAAGTCCCCTCTGTTGTGTGTTGCAAAGAAATTGACTTGGAAAGATGGCCGCTACATGAAAGTTTTGCCCCTATCATTTCAGAACACATTTCTTTACAATGTTGAGGATTCAAATCAAATATTCATTGGAAAACTACTCAGTTCAAGGCTCTATGACAAAAATGAAGAAATTTCTAGAATTATGTAACACCTTTTCTCTCCACTAAATTTAAAAGACAGCCATATGTTTAATTGGCAATCAAAAGATTGTCTTAGGATTGTGAACTCTTGTTTGCAAAGACCAAAACAGATTCATATTAACCCCCAAATAAGGGTTTATTGGAAAGATTTACTGAAATGTCAAGAAAACACAGAGCGGGAATTTCTGCTGTGTCTAGTGGGAACTAGAACCTTTCTGTCTCTCTTTCCTCCCTCATCTCTCTTCTCTCTCTGAAGGTACAGGATTCCTGCTGACTTGTGCATCTCTTGTCACAACTGCTCCAATCTCAATTCTTCAGAATGACTCTTCCTAAGTCTCTAAGCTACCCTCCCATAACCTACCAATATCGGCAGCTTTCATTTATGTTTCTGTCAACTGTATCCATTTATTTTTATATGATATTGCAATCCAGTGAATAGATCAAATTCGATTTCTCAAGAAAGATTATCTGAAAAGCTCAGTGCATGCTGTGGGTTAGTTCCACTCTCTGTCAGGTTTCTATCCTGGGGTAATCAGTCATGACCAGAGATTGGTTTTATGTGGTACAAATGTAGCAGACCTTCAGGAATATGTGGGGTGGAAGAAATTTCTAAGAAAGAGGCATGATGGGACAGTCAACAATAGATAGGGTTTCCCCACCAGCTGACCCAGAGACAGATGCTCCAAGTATTTTGATCAAGACTGACAAACTTAAAAGAAACCTTACAGATCAAATAGCCCAAATTCCCCTCTTACATAAAGGAAGAAAGGACCCGAGAGCTGAAATAACTACACATCAACTTTATCACTGTTTTTGTTTGATATGTCTTACTTAAAGATTAAATAAAATGTCAAATATATTACATATACTATATTAAAGATAATATGTAGATTATGAATATAATCATAAACACCATTCTATTCACTTGGTTTAGTTTCCTGACCCTGTTTTTCAATATTTTATTTTGGAAAGATTATTGTTAATTTTATCCAATGCAAAGAGCTAGTCAATTCATTGAACATCCAGCTGTGACCAAGACTTATGATTCCCTAAATTTTGTATTATTTTTGGACATACGTAACCCGTATTACACATGCCTGAGATCAGGATAAAAAAAATATTACTCCATGAGACCAGGTTTTCTCCATCACCTCTGCCCTGCTAGTATGTGACCTTGAACAAGTCTGTTACTTCTCTAAGGTTTAGTTGTGTTATCCATCAAAGTTAATGTGCAATGGCTTGTCTATTTCAGCTACATTGAAATGTTTCCATCAAATCAGCTCCTTCAAAATGGTGATGAAAAATATGATGTATCCATTCTGTGTGTTCAAGAATATACTTGAAAGCATATCCCAAATGAATCCATACCACATAAATGTCCTAGGCTTGTCACTTAGTAAACAATGTTTATTGAAGAATAGTCATTAGTAGCTCCACTTGAACAATAAGAAACTGGACTCAAAGAGGTCCCAGAAAAAAAAAAAAAAACAATTATAAAGTAATAAAATACAAACTCAAGGCATATTTGGCCAACTCCAAAGACTGTAATTTTTCACCTGCCATGTTGCCTCTTACAACATCCTAAGCATGTCTTATCTTTCTTTATTCCATATTGAGACAAGAATTAGTCTAATATCAGGTATGAGGCAAAAAAAAATCTCCTTGCTAACCCTATGGGTGAATATAATCCCAGAGAATTAACCAAAACAATGTTGTCTGTAAATGTTGATTAGATTTTTTCTATCAATTTATATGAGAACTTTCCCTTGTGCCAAAGGAACCACATTTTATCTCCATTAAATATCTTTTTTTAATTTATAATATTTTAACTAAAAAAGTAGAGCAAAAAAAAATCAGAAATAAAATAATGTTCTTTTCAGCAGAACAAATTGAAAAAAGCAATAATCAAAGTATACACTTGGAATCAGTACATCTAATCATTTCGATTTAGAGTTTTAGCCATAAGTGAATGATTAGATGATGAATTGCCCTATGCATCCTGATGTTCAGTCCTAAAAACTAACTACTTAAAAAGAGAGAAAGAGAGATAGAAAAGCCACTCACATTAAAGTAATCAGAGGGTGGTCATTTCTAAACCTGAGAAATTATAAATGGCATTGCCAAATAAGAGTTGAGGAGAAAGAAACTTGAAGGGTAAAAACAATATACTTTCTTTGTGGTTTCTTTTTAATTTACTTATGACAAGACTGAATGTTCTTTTTCTTCATTCCATTAATGTTATAAAACTGGTGTTGATTCCTTATGTTTACATGTTTAGAATCTATATGGAAAGCTTCACAACATAATCACAAGCAGATTAAAAAGTAGCAAACATTTTTTTTTTCATTGTGAGTATTGAGACCATAATCTTTTCTAGGTATTCATAAGGGGATTTGGCACATATAAAAGTATTGGAAAATCATCCATGACCAGTTACCTTCCGACAAGCCTGATCAGGCATCGTAGGTATGCCCTGCTGAATACAATGGTATGATGCTTAGCCCAAGGCAGGCTGAGACTCAGACAACCTGTATGGTGATTGAACAAAGACCATGGTTTTATGCTGGAAATCAGGGCCAAGGGTGAAGGAAAACTAAGGCCTGAAATTTGGGAATGAATAATGATTTGAGAACTTGGGCACACTGGTAATACAAGCAAAAGATAGAAGGTGTTGAGACAGTTCAGAACAAAGAACATAAATGAAAAGATAGAAGTACAATTGATCCTTAAACAGCGTGGGGGTTAGGAGCACTGACTTCCTGCTCATTTAAAAATCCCTGTATAAATTTTGACTCCCTCAAAGCTTAACTAATAGCCTACTGTTGGCTGGAAGTCTTGCCAATAACCTAAATAGTCAATTAACACATACTTTGTATGCTATATGTATCATATACTGTATTCTTACAATCAGGTAAGCTGGAGAAAAAAAAATGTTAAGAAAGTCATAAGGAAGAGAAAATACATTAATAGCACTGTACTGTATTTATCAAAAAAAATCCACGTATAAGTGGACCCATGCAGTTGTTCAAGGATCAACGGTACAGTTTTGCTTTAGCATCAGACCACTTAAGTGTGTGACACTTGCAGGATGGGGGTAGCTTATAGGAATGTTTTAGGAAAAGACAAACTGTGAGACGACATTTATTTACTAAAATATGCACATTACAAATGTTGAGAGATAAAATCCCATTTATTGCTTACATGTGTCCTTGAAACTACCAAGTATGGGGAGTCAGCATTTTCTGATCATATTAGTCCCTCTGGCTCTTAGTACTTTTCAGCAGCTTGCAAGGTTGGTATTATTATCCCGTTTTCTTTTTTTCTTTTTTTTTTAAGATTTTATTTATTTATTTGAGAGAGAGCGTGAGCTCACGCAAGCAGGGGGTAGGGGCAGAGGGGAGAGGAAGAAGCAGACTCCCTGCTGGGCAGGGAGGCTGATGGGGCTCGATCCCAGGACCCTGAGATCATGACCTGAGCCGAAGGCAGTCGCTTAACCTACTGAGCCCCCCAGGTGGCCCGGTTATCCCCTTTTCTGAAGAAAGAAACAAGGCTCAGAGAATAACTGACTGAGGGAGAAAATTCAATTATTTGGCCATAAGCATGACATGTTTTTATTTGTCCTAGTAAGTACCACTAACTGCTTTAGGTCAAACTCTTCTGTAATCACTGGATAGAGGGTTCCTTTAACAAAACTTCATCCTGATTGCAAGAAGTTAAGACTCTTCCGTTTGAAGAGTTATTGCTTCTTAAGGCTCACTGTTGTTCACTTACAAACTTCAATTTCATTTCCCATTCCAAATTCCCAGATATGACTAGTCTTGTGGCTCTAGCAACTTGGCACGGAGGGAAAGAGTCTTCTTTTCCATACCTCTTCACCTTCTCTTCATATCCCATCACCCTGGTATGGAGCACAGGCATGAAGAGAGAACAGCTAGATCCTTATTTCATTAGCAAGGAAGAGCCAGTTTGGGCTCAACTTTTCCTTATGCACATCTCAGCCCCTTCTTACTCGTTCCACGTAGTCAGTGATGCTATAGACACCAGCAAAATAGCTCAAGCTCTTCTCATAGCAGACCAGGGCCCCACCAAACGATGGGAGCATGGGTTGCCCACCCCAACTGTCTCACCTTGCCTCCCAGCCCCAACTTCCCTCCACACTCCAGGATCAGACATTCTGATGGTCTAGTGGTTCAGAATATCCCAGGAAGAGGCTAACTAGAGCTTGTCATGTTTCCACTCTAAGACACTAATTCCAAGAATCACTAGAAATAAGGAACACAAAGGAGAAATGATATGCAAAATTTAAATACTTGTTTACTTAGAAGTTTTGCTTATCAACGATTTTTTTCAAAGCATATTTCAATATTATTTGAAAAAATAATAATTTACATATAAAATATCACATCAAAGTATATGAGATTAGTGTGGGCTGGAGGAAGGGTCATTGATTGTAGAAAGTGTGATTTATGTTGGCCCTTCAATGTATAGATAGAAAAAAGGAAGAAAGAATTGGTGAATAGGGTTGGATATTGAGGTGTAAATGCCTACTGTGCTTACTTCTGCACTGGGGTAACAATAGATAACTTTAGCCAGAGAGTCTTTGGAAGTTATTTTTAAGTCCTGGTCCTTATTAAAAGCAGACTAGAAAGATAAAAGTAAATAATACATTTCGGGAAGTTGTTCCCATTGATTTCCATTAAAGACTTAAAAACTGTCAGGCATTTCAGTATAGCATTTGACCTGTTCAAGGACAATTGTCAGCTATTACTTCTGAAGAGTTAATTAAAAAATAAAATTGAACTATTTGCACATTCATATTTTAATGGCACGCTACTGGTTAGAATTAACTTTATAATACAGTTTCCATGAATTATTTATGTCTAGGATCCTTTTTCCATGACTTTTAAATTCAAAGTACAACAGAAGTCAATGTGTATACAATTCCAGCTGATATGATACAGTGGTTTGGTTTAAGTAGAACATATAAAAACCTAAAAGATGATTTTATTCTGTTAACAGCACTGTTTTAACAAAAGTTTCTCAGCATCGAGGATCAGGGGAAGAGAGGCCACCATCATTCGCAATGAAAATCAGAGTCCCAAAACATGCCTGACATTCCCCACCTCAATTATTGACAATGAATCTTTCCAGTCTCAAGCCAAAAACTCTGGAATCACCTCTGACTCCATTCTTTCTCATATCCCACATCTGATTCATCTGCAAACCCTATCAGCTCTGCCTTCAAAATGTATCCAGTATCTTATCACTTTTTACCACCATGGACTGAGCTATCATCACTCCATGTAGGGACAACTGCAGGAAACTTTTAATTAGCCTCCTTGCTTCCAACTCTGTCTCCCAGCATTCTTCCTGAATACAGCCATCAGGATTATATTTTTACCTCTTAAATCAAATCACATCTCTCTTCTCAGAATCCTCCAATGGTTTCCCATCTCACTCAGAGCGAAGACTAAGAGACCTTTACACAGTTTCCTTGTTACCTGCTCTGGTTCCCCGTCACACTCTTCCCTATTCTGACATATCTTGGACTTTATCTCCTCCAGCTCTCCAGCTTGGATATTGCTCCAGCAACACTGGCCTCTCAAAACCAAACCTGTGCCTTAAGTATTGTACACCAGCTGAGCCCTCCATCCAGAACATTCTCCTCCCCAGTATTTACCCAGCTCAATTTCTTAAGGTATCTGCTCAAATGTCATCTATTAAGTGAGGCTTTCCCTGACCACTGTGTCAAAATGCTCCCTCCCCTGACACTCCCATGAGCATCCTTACCCTGTGCAGTAGATTGCATTGTGGCCTCTAGTTGTCTACCCCTTCCCTTAATAGGATAATACATCTATGCCTTGGTCATGTGACATGGCCATGCCACCCACTGTGGACTGAGTGTACCCGCCCCCCTGACATCCCCAGTGATTGTGGGCTTGCCCACGTACTTGATTTCATCAATAGATTGTGGGCCCAAGCTAGAGTTTTGTGAGTCCTTGCTGAGTTTCCATTCACCCTCTTATGTTTCTATCATTCTCCATGAGTAGAATGTGCCCTGGAAGGCTGCTAGTACAAGGGGGAGGAGAGAGGGTTGGGCCAAATATGAAATTGGAAATCAACTTGAAGTCACTCATTACAGCCAACTACAGGTCTGTGAGGAAAAGAACTCAGTTTGTAATTGTAAGCCACACAATTTGAAGATAGTGTGCAGCTATATTGTAGCAGAGACAGTTGATTATTTATCTTGGTTTGTTTATTCAGGAACACTTAATCTGTAACATGCTGTATATAGGTATTTCTTTTTATTTTCTTTCTTCACTGTTGATTGCTTTATTGCTAACACCTACGACAGCACCAAGGAGGTAATAAGCACTAAATGAATATTTGTTGAATGCATGATTAAATGAATGGATTCAAGAATAAGACTCTGCCCTTTTGAAGAACACCAGGGAAATCTTAACAACTTCACCACTTTGGGACACTGAGATTTTTTATTACCAAATAATATGGACGAGGGGCATCCTGACAGTATCCCTGAACTTTCTCCATCTCCAAAAGCCACCATCCAGAGGAAATCCAATTCCCTGGCCTCAAAGGCCCTAATATCTAGAGAGTAAATCATTGGCACCATATTTTCTCTCTTATTACTAACTACAGCACCCAAAAGATAGTCCAATGCAATCTTTGAAGCCCACATGGATGGAGGGATGAGAGTGTACTAAGGTTCTGGGGTAGAGTGGGGGTGTGGTTAGCATGGGGTCAGATATAATAATGGCTAGGGATGTGATGCAGGCACTCAAACAAAAAACTAAGGAAGTCTGTTTTAAGTATCACAGCTTAAACAAGGGGACAATTAGTACTTAAATTATCTGTGATTTAAAAAATGGTGATAAAATGGCTTGTTCAAGATGGCCCAGTGAAAATGACCCAATGACCTTGCTCTAGAGAAAATTGAGACCCAGAAAAGAGAGGTCTCTGACCCAAGGTCACACTGCCAGCCTCTGGCAAAGATGGGCCTGGGATCTAATCTCCTGACTCCAGTTCCAGTTTTTCAGCACAAAAGAAAGATCATTCAGGGCCCCCTCTTTATTGGCTTCCACCTTCTAGGTCTACAATCATGACTTTGTACTACCCCTTTGAGTTCTGACTCTCCTGCCATGATCATTTGTACCCATGCTTTCAGCTAGATAGGTAACATTATCTGAATATACTCAACATGGCAGGTGGTTTGCATCTATTACTCTCTTATATTAGTGACAATCCAGGAACATTTGATATCATTACTTTATTTTGCAGACAAAGACTCTGATGGTCAGAAAGATTAAGTAAACTGGCCAAGGGGACACAGCTAATAGATGGTAGAGCCTGGCTTGGAGCCCAGCTCTGTTTGATACTTTATTTTATGATCATTTTACTAATCCATGCTGTCACTCTGCTGGCATGCTTCAGAATGTCCTGCCTTCTGTGTCTGCCTGGATTTCCCCACTATTTATGCTTATGATATCCATGTACTGTGTTTCCTTATGCAGGACTCTCTGAACCTCAAGTCTCAGTGCTCAGCCAATATCCAGTTGGATTATCCCTACAGCATTTGCACAGAGGGAAGAATTTGAGTTATCTGCTGTTTCTGGTCATCTGTGCATAACCTTATTTCAGAGTGGATACCCCAGCTTCTTGTAAAACACAGGGCCCCCACAAGTTGCTTTTAACCCCGTATTCATTCACAGATTCTTTTGCTGACATACTCTGTATCTTCCCGATTTACTGAAGAATTGTGTTTCCATTTTTGCTTAAAATTGTCATGTGCCATGCATACTTAGTATCTTTGGTTGGTTTCTTTGAAAGTTATATGTAAGGAAATGTCTTTTTTCCAAGATTTCCAGGATTGGGATAACTGAACAGTTATAGGGAAAAAAATGCTGTTAGCAGAAGTAGGCTGAGAGGTGGGGAGTGATCTGCCCCAAACGTAGGCAATAAAGTGTGCATTGTCTGAAGATAACTAAAAATAATACTGACTTAAAATCAGCCTTCTTTTAATATCACCATGCTTCATCGATGATAAACAATGTCAGAGATAAAATATTCCCCCCCTTGAAAAAAATATTTTCTTAGCCTAAGTTCTAAAAATGTGTTGCCATTTCTGTTAAGTTTTGATATTACATATGTAAGTATCAAATGAGCACATTTTTATTATTTATTTTTTAATGAACATCGTATTCTACATGGAAGTTAGTTTAAGAACTTCCCCTTGTACAGTCAGCAGCTGACACACACGTCCTCAGCTGCAGGTGGTTTTTTTGTTTGTTTGTTTTTTGTTTTTGTTTTGAGAGTAAGTGCCAAACAATTTGGAGTAATTTGAACTCTGCACACAATTCACTCAGGGTGCAGTTCATGAGTCCATGCCTGTAGTACTGCATACGCTTGTATTTAAACAGGAGAGTCCAGTAAACCAGAGAGCCCAGAACTATGGAGAGGAAGAGATAGAACCTAAGTGACTTTCATTCTGCCATTCTTCGTGACCGTTTTAAATTTCTATTTCTGTTTAAAATGTCACACAGTCAAGCAGAATGCAAACTGCAACATGTAAGAATTTTGTTTGGTAAGTAGCAAGTTTAATTCTGCAGGCAATATTTTTACTGAATGTTCTCTTTAAATGGTCCCCCTTTTTTAAAAAGTTCTTAGTCGTTTTAAAACGAAATAATGAGTCCAAAAATTATCTTTACTGGTAGCTAAATAATTATTACTGAACAGGTTGTTGCTGTGTAGACGATGAAGGGTGTAAGAATGACCCCCCTGCAGGGGTTGAGTATGTCAGCTACAGCCCTGTCTAACAGTGTGGTCATAAGCAGGACAGCTTTCCTCGTCTATTTACCAAGGCCGGCCTGCCTCTCCTTTCTGTGCCACCACTTGTCTCTGGCTCATTTAATTCACATCCTTTCTGCCACAAAAGCCAAACCTCATTCAGCATGAAGACAATTTCCCACATAGGTGTTCTCAACAAGCAGAGGGAAAGGGAGCCAAGGTGTGTTCATAAATCCAATGAATACCATTGCTATAGCAGGTTGGAAGATAAAAGGCAAAAAGCCCAAAGAGATTGTTGGACATAAATGCCTGTTAGAGATTACAGTGATCTCATAGATAACATCTTTACAAGTGTTAATTAAGCCATAACACTCCAGTGAAGGGAATAGAAATAATTATTAGCTGTTTCACACTGAAGTTAAATAATTGTCCAAAACCACAGATAGGTCTGGTCTCCCCCACCTTCATCGTCAAAGTCCCTTTGGAGCACAAGGGGTGGAAAGAACGTGCTGTGAGGGCCGCAGACTAAGGCCAAAACTAAGATGCAAATCCAGACTCTGCTCTCACTTGTTCCATGATTTTAAGTTTTTCTTTGTTTGCTGATTTCAATATCTTTATTTTAAAAAAATAGAAATGACTGCTTAATACATAGACTGCTTGAAGGGATTAAATTGTAACAGATAACATGCCCAATGTGATACACAAACCCAGCAAATATTACTTTACTTTCAAAGTGCTTTGAAACTTCCTCTTTGAGTTTTTCTCGTACGGATACATCTGAAGATACAAAAGGAGGAAAAGAAGGGTTTTAATCCACTTTTGGAAATTTATGGAGGCATCAAATATGTTGCATTTTCTCTTCATTAGTTTAGCCTGGCATATTTCTTCTGTGTTTGTTCAGGGAGAACAGACACATACCTGGAAAATTGTTCACCAAGGACTGAATTTATTTGTGAGAACTACATTCATGCACACACAAAAGAAAAACAAAACAAAACAAGCTTAAACTGCCATGTTCACATCAATCCATCTCCATAGGGTGGCAGAATTTTATGATGGTATGCAAAGATTTAGGCAGATAGGCTCATGATTCATTTATTTGGAAATTAATTAAGTATGACTCCAAACACAAGTCTCAATATATTGTTCCAGGCTAGAAAGGATGCTGCTATTGGCATTTAAAGAGTCCCTGTTCTCCATACAACATCGTAAACCAGCAATGCTCAACCTAGACTTATTTATTAAAAATACCTGCTAAGCTTATAAAAATCTTGAAAGCTAAGTTGAATTGCAGGCTTCTATAATTTAGAATCTCTATGCCTCAAATCCAAAAATTACATCTACATTTTCTAAAATGACATGGACTTGAGTACCATTTTCTTAATCAGATAAACATGGATGGTAGTGCATTGCCCCACACCCCTTTGTTCCATTTTTAACTGCATATATGCCTTGCTTCATTTTAAACATAATTTAAAGCAACTTTAAGGAAATGTGCAAAACTGGAATAAAAGGTCAAGGACAGGGAGAAAGTTCAAACAAATATGTGGATTAAAGTTAAATCAAACAATATTCTAAGGGTTTCCTGGAAGCTAAAGCACAAAGGTTGATGAAAATATTCCCCAAATTTGATCATTTTCCCCAAGATGGTCTATAAATATAATCTACATTAGAACCACAGAAGGTTGTGTGTGTGTGTGTGTGTGTGTGTGTGTGTAAACTGAAAAGCTAATTCTAAAATTAAATTGGAAAAGTAAAGACTCAAGAACATACAAGGTACCCATAAAGAAGAACAAGTCAGGAGGATTTTCTCCCTTAAATATGAAGACTTAAAACAGTGAGGTATGGGAACAGAATATAGTACACTATGATGAGCCCAGGAATTTATGTACATGTGATTTTTTAGGAATGTGACATTATGGAACAGTGGGGGAAAGTTTTGATGTGAAGCAACACAGCTTCTAGAACTAAAGCATACCATAGAAGATTATTTTCATAACTTTGAGATTGAGAAATATTTTTTGAACATGAAACAAATGGAATGCAATAATCTTAAATCTTGATCGATTGGGCAATATTAAAATTATAATAATTTTGTCATCAAAATAAACTATTAAAAGATGAAAAGCCAATGGAAAAGGTGGAATACAATATTTGTCATATATATAACTAACAAATAACGTACACATTCAAAACCTAGAAATAAAAGAAAAATCCAGATGAAAAGTAGGCAAGAAATCCGAATATGGACTTCAGAAAAGAGAGTGTGCAAATGGCTGCTGGGAATGGCCAGCAATCCCTATACCGACTGATGAAAGATGACTCCAAATTTGCTGTGAAAGAGAGGAGAAGGCAAGGGGGTCAACGCTCAGAGATGAAGACCCTTTGCTCTTCTTTACTCTCACCTTTATTCGTACTTCAGGATAATCATAAATCTTTATTACTCTGTTTCTCAAGCAAGTGATGTGTGGCAAGGGGTCTTACAGAAAATAGAAGTCTGATTACGGGAAAGATACAATGCGTTGATCAGCTTGTTCTATGAGTTCTGCTAAACATAGCTTTAGGGGACAATGCGTACATCTCTTAGATCACGGGGCAGCTGTTTGGGCTAAGAAAGCTTCGGGGAAGGTAACTCCCTGCGGCATTCCTAGGCCAGAGTGGTCGTGCAGGCCTCAGCATTCTAAAGCCCTACACCCTTCTCTGAAACCTTTCCTGCCCTCAGTGGCCTCCGTGTTACATTTTATTAAGCCAGATATTATGGATGATTTCATACTCCACATTAACCCCAACAACTGGCCAATAAACATAAGAGAAGATGATCAATCTCATTAGCTCTCAGAAAAATGCAAATTAAAACTATACACCTATCAAAATGACTAACAGTGAAAGGTCTGATAAAGGTCTGATAAACAGATAAAGGTCTGAAAGTATTATAAAGATGTAGAATAAAAGGAACTCCAACACATTGATAGTAGAATTCCAACTGATAAATCACTTTGGAAAAGTGCATTGTCTCATAACACTGAAGGTATATATACTCATTCTCCTAAATATGCCCCTACAGAGACATGCATGTGTGATCCAGGAGAAATATAGATGAATGTTCATGACAGCATTACTTGAACTATCAGAAGTTAATAACAATCCCTATCTCTATCAATATTAAAATGGATAAAATATTGTAGTGTAACCATGTAATGAAGGGACTGACAAACTTTTCCTATAAAGGATTAGATACCAAATATTTTCAGCCTTCTGAGCTACATGATCTCTGTCAAAAGTAGTCAACTCTGACATTTTCAGCCATAAACAATACGTAAATGAAAAAGCATGGTTATGTTCCAATAAAGCTTTATTTACAAAAACAAGTAATAAGGTAGATTTGGCCCAAAAGCCATAGTTTTCCCTGATGTAGTTGACAGCAGTGCAAGCAAATTATAACTCTATCTGAAAACAGAAAGGGCACAAGAGTGACTTGGGGTGCTGGCAGTATTTTATCTTCTGATTGATCTTTAATCTGGTGTTCATATTATAACAACTTGCTAATCTGTATACATATGTTATGCACTCCTATTTATGTGTAACATTTTTAAACTTTGCATAAATTCTTCTTTTCAATCCCTGCTTCCCCTACTTCTCTGAGCACATAACACTGATAGGTAGTCTTTTTGTTAAAGACTGAACTACTCTTAAAATGAACATCAGTAAATGAGTTGAAGCCCAAAGTAGGTAGAGGTAACTGGGAGTTCCTGCATGAAGGAGAAGAGACCTAGACTCAGAGCTTAAAGAGGAACTAAATGAGTGTTCCCATCCATGAAAAAGTGGGAGGAAAAAGTAGTTACTACTGTCAGGGCTGCTTCATATCAACCTGCACAACCAGGATGGTGAGAAATAGCTGACGAAGCCTGATAACTGGGCCCTTGCCAAGTGCCCTCAGGATTAGCAAATGAACTATGGTGGCACTGAGTGTGGAAGGCCAAAGTGCCCCTCTAAACCCTGATTCTGGTATATGTCTGGAATCATTAAACCACTACACAGAGATAAAGGAGGGCACAAAGGAAGCAAGGGAGAAAAGGACAGATTCTTACAGGGAGCATACAAACTGGATTCCAAGTATCCTAACTGGATAAGGTTGGGCAAAGTAAGACAGCCAACCAATTCAGTCAGGAAATTAATTCAATTGAAAAGGAAAGAAAGAAAGAGAGAGAGAGAGAAAGGTGAAAAATAAAAGAAACATCTAAAAAGAGTAAATCCCCAAAAGTTAGAAAAATCAATATTATTTTTTAAATAAAATTTAAAAACAAAAATGACAGATTTGATCCAGTGGAAAGGAAAATAAAAGGGAACCATCCATTCTTCAAATATTTATTAAATATTGAATATCTACTATCAGGCACTTGTTCCGGGTGCTAGAAATGTAACCATGAATAAAACAGAGAAGCCTATTACTACTGACTTGTAGTGAGGGAGAAAGTCAAGACAGAAGGGAGGAAAGGAAGAAAGGAAAGAAAAAAAGAAGGAGGGTGAAAGGAAGGGAAAAAAGGAAGGAAGGGAAGAAGAAAATTAAGAAAAAACATTTCATGTAGTAGGAAGAGCTATGAAGAAAAATAAAGCAAAAAAAAAAGTGATGAGAGATGAAAGTTGTGGTCTCCAGAAAAGGCTTTAAGAAAAGTTCTCCCTGAGATGGTGATGTGAGAAATGACCAGAACAAAGGAAGAAAGCCAGCCAAAGAGAAATCTGGAAAAGAAAAGCATGACCCAAACCAAAATAGCCAAAGGATAATGTAAAATTTAGAGTATATAAATAGCAATCTGCAAAATCCCATCCGAAAACTTAAAAGATAAAAATTATGAAAAGGAAGATACAAAACTGAAAGACCAAGAGACTTTACATATGCCTAATAAGAATTCCAGAAGTAGATAATGAAGGTAATAACAGAAAATCAATATTCAAAATGGGTTTTTGACAGAGAATTTCTAGAAGGTACAAGAATCATGGGGCTTAGATTAAAAGAACACGCTGAGTATTAAAGAAGATAAATCTAAATAAGCCTAAGATAAACACATACTAATAAAATTACAGAACATCAATGATACAAAAAAAAGAAACCTACAAGATAAAACAAAAACAAAAAATATTTAACATCCCATGGAGAAAAGACAGGTTACTTACCAGTGAATGATAATTAGAATGTACATCATCAAGAAAAGTAGCTGTCTTATCACCAAAAGTAAATGCCAGAAGAAAATGGAACAATTGAACCAAAGGGTTTAGAGAAAACAACTGTCAACCTAGAATTCCCTGTCAGGACAAACAGTCATTCAAATGTAAGGCTAAAATCAAAACAATGTCAGATATAAAATACTAAGTAAGTGTAAACCTACAGACTTCTTACTAATATAATGAGTATCAAATGAAAATTAGGAGTAAGCAAATTTAGTCCAGAGGGTTAGGTTGGTGAGGGAAGGAGGGAGAGAAAAACTTTATTAAAAGTAGCTCTTGTGGAGGCACCTGGGTGGCTAGGTCAGTTAAATGTCCGACTCTTGATTTTGGCTCAGGTCATGATCTCAGGGTCCTGGGATTGAGCCCCATGTCAGGCTCCACGCTCAGCATAGAGTCTGCTTGAAATGCTTTCTCTCTCCCTCTTCCTCTGCCCCTCCCCACACTCGTTCTCTATCTCTCTCTAAAATAAATAAATCTTAAAAAAAAAAAACAAGTAGCTCTTCTGAACAAAAGATGGAATCAAAAGCACAAGGAAGGGAAATATCTATATAAATGACTAAATTAGTTTTTTTAAATAATCCAATAAGAGTTTATAGAAATAGAAAATACCACCAACAATATTAAAAGGCCAGTGGATATATTAAACAACAGATTTTATATAACTGAACAAAGAACTAGCAAACTATAAAAAGATCTGAATAAATACCAAAACACAAAATTGACAAAAAAAAAAGTGAAAATAAAATTGAGATAAATGGAAGAGAGGATAGGCTAATGTAAGTTTATTCAGATTTCCAGAAGAACATCAAGATAAAAAATAGGAATAAAAAGAAAGGATCAAAATGATATCAGAATGACTAGGAATTTTTGAGAAATTTGGAAGGAAGCAACTCTTAAGATTCAGGAAATCTAACATAGTCTAAATATTATGATGAAAGGGAAATTCACATTTTTTTAAGAGCCAGAAATACGAGAAACAATAATGACAGAAACAACAGACGTAACTATAGAGACAAAGGATATCAGGAAATAGTGGAAAAAATATCATCCAAGTGACAGGATAAAATAACTGTCAACTTAGGATAGTATACCTAGTGAAACAACCTTTCAGGAATGAGGGGAAAATGGTGACATATTCAGGAAAAGTAAAAACAAGCCAAAACCAAAACCAAAAACAAAATAAATGGCACACACAAAAAAATGAAATATACAAAGGGTCTATCACCAATAGGGAATTGCTACAAGTATCTGCTATGGACTGAACTGTGTCCCCACGAAATTCATATACTGAAGCCCTAATCCCCAATGTCACTGTAATGTTAGCCCTATTTTACAAATGAGGACTTCAGAGAGGTAACGTGCCTAAAGCAATGTGACTGGCAAACAGGAAGCCAGGACTGTAAGCAGAGAAACCTCTGGAGCCCAAATCTGCAGTATTAACATCTATATGACACTGAAAGTAAAAATGAGAGCAAACACAGAAAATTGAGAAGAAAATATTAAAGCACAAGGAAAGGTGACACAGAGAATTTCAACAACACTCCATAGACAAACTGTAACTAACAGACATATACAGAACTCTCCACCCAACAAAATGCACATTTTTCACAGGTGTACATGAAACATTTCCCAGGATAGACCATGTAAGAAGCCACAAAACTAGTCTTAATAAAGTTGAAAAGATTGAAATCATACAAAGTGTCTTTTCTAATCATAATGGATTGAAGCTAGAAGTCAGGAGCTAATGGAAAACTAAAAAGTTCACAAGTTTGTGGAAATTAAATACCACGATCTTTTTTTTTCTTTTTTTAGATTTTATTTATTTATTTGAGAGAGAGACAAAGAGAGCATGAGTGGGGGCGAGGGAGAAGGAGAGGGAGAAGGAGAAGCAGACTCCCTGCTGAGCAGGGAGCCTGATGTGGGGCTTGATCAGGACCTGAGCCAAAGACAGGCACTTAACCAACTGAGCCACCCAGGGACTCCTAAATACCACAATCTTAAACAACCAATGAGTCAAAGAAGAAATTAAAATGAAAATTAGAAAATATCTCCAAGAAAAATTATAATGAAAACACAATATACCAAAATTCCTGGAATGCAGCGAAAGTAGGGCTAAGAGGGAATATATAGCTGTGAATACGCCCATTAAAAGAAAAAAGATCTCAAAACAGCAACATAACTTAGCACTTTAAGAACTAGAAAAGTAAGAACCATGCTAGAAAGGTAAGACCATACATAGCACTGTGCGGTTTGGTTTTAGTTTGTTCTTTAAACTAAACCCACAGTGCTATATATGGTCTGAATATTTGTGTCTCACCAAAGGTCACATGTTGGAACCCTAATGCCCAGTGTGATGGTGTTATAAGGGTGATTAGGTTATAAGGGTGGTTAGGTTATAAGGGTGGTGCCCTCATGGATGGGATTAGTGCCCTCATGAATGAGGCCTGGGGAAGCTCCCTTATTCCTTCTGCCATGTGAGGATACAATGAGAAGTCTACAACCTGGAAGAAAACCCTCATTGGACCATGCTGTCACACTGATCTTCAGCCTCCAGAGCTGCAAGAAATAAATGCTCTTTTGTTGAGAAGCCAGTTGCTCTGTGGTATTTTTGTTATAGCAGCCTGAATGGACTGAGACAAAATATGTCAAAAGCCTTAATACTGAGCCAGAAGTTTTACTTACTGCTTGAAATGTGAACACTTATGTTCTTATTATTGCATATTTTTGTTTTCTTGGTATACATATTATTTTTAGTAAAAGAAATACATTAAAAAATCTTACAAAAAAGAGAGAGGGAGAGAACAAATTAAACCCAAAGCTAGCAGAAGAAAGGAAATGATAAAGTCTAGAGCAGAGATGAATAACATAGAGAATAGAAAAACATTTAAAAAGTCGACTAAACCAATAATTGGTTCTTCAAAAATATCAACAAAATTGATAAACTTTTATCAGCTGGACTACAAAAAAGGAGAAAATCAACTAAAATCACAAATGAAATGGTGACATGATATCAATGTCACAGAAATAGAAAGGATTATAAAATATATTGTGGACAATCATCCATCAACAAATTGGAGAACTGAGGTGAAATGGACAAATTCCTAGAAAGGCATGGCCTATGTAGACTGAATCATGGAGAAATAGAAAATTTGAATAGACCTATGTTAGTAAGAAGATTGAATCAGTAATCAAAAATCTCTCAAGAAAGGAAAGCCTGTGACCAAATGGCTTCAGTGGTAGATTCTACCAAATTTTTAATGAAGAATTAATACCAATCCTTCTTGAACTCTTCTAAAAACACTGAAGAAGAGGGAACACTTTCTAACTGATTATATGAGGTCAGTATTACCCAGAAACCAAGTCAGACTCAGACACAAGAAGAAAGAAGCCACACCCTAATACCCTTTATGAATATGATAGATGATTTTTTTGCATCATAACAAAATATTACCAAACCAAATCCATTAGCATTTTTAAAAGGAAAAAGTACCATGACCCAGTGGAATTTATTCCTGAAATGTAAGGATGGTTCAATACATAGAAATCAATCATTGTAATATATCACATGAACATATGAAAAAAAATGATCATCACAACTGATTCAGAAAAGAATATTTGGCAAAAATCCAACACCCTTGCATAATAACACACTCAAGAAACTAAGAATAGGAGGAAACACCTCAACATAATAAAGAACATATATGAAAAAACCCACAATATTATACTGAACAACTGAAATATTTCCTCTAAGATGAAACAAGACAAGGATGCCACTTTTGCTGCTTTTATTCAACATAGTAGAGGATATCCACACCAGAGAAAGTTGGCAAGAAAAAGAAATAAAAGACATTTAAAATTGGGGGGAAAAAGCAGTAAAACTATCTCTGTTGAAAGATGACATAATCATATTATGTAGAAAACCCTAAAATTCAACACACACACACACACACAATTAGAACTAACAAATGATTAGTTGTATTCCCATACACTAAAATGAACAAGCTAAACAAGACACTTAGAAAACAATTCCATATACAGTATCATCAGAAAGAATAAAATACTTGGAAATAAGCCTGATTACAGAGCTGAAACATTGTAAAACTAAAACTACAAAATATCACTGAAAGAAATTTAAGAGGCTCAAATAAATGGAAGGACATATTGTGTTCATGGATTGCACTTAATATAGTTAAGATGTTAATACTACCCAAAGACCTCTACAGATTTAATGTGATCCTTATCAAAATTCCAATGATGTTTTTTGCAGAAACAGAAAAAAATCCATCAAAAATTCGTATGGAATCTCAAGAGATTCTCTCTGAATAGGCAACCAATCTTGAAAAAGAAGAACAGTTGGAGGCCTCACATTTCCTGATTTCAAAATTTACTACAAAGCTACAGCAATCAAGAATGTGTTACTGACATAAAGACAGACATATAGACCAATGGAATGAAATAGGGAGCCCAAAAATAAACCCTCCTCTAGGGTTTAAAAGTTTTTGACAAGGATACCAAGAAAATTCAATAGGAAGAGACTTTCTAGTAAATGGTGCTAGAAAAACTGGATATTCAAAACAAAAGAATGAACTTGGACCCTCACCTTACACCACATAAAAAATTAGCCAAAAATAGATAAAAGATCTAAATGTAAAATTGTAAAACTCTAAGAAACCTAGGAGAAATCATTATGGCATGGTATTTGAATAATTTTTTGTATTTGACATCAAAGCACAGGCAACAAAAATGAAAATAGGTAAATTGAACTACCTCAGAATTAATAACATTTATGAGAGACTATGGACCAAGATGGTGACATAGGAGGTCTTTGAATTTCCCTCTTCCCACATACACACTGAATGAATAGCTACACATGGAGTTAATCCCTCTGATAGAAACAGAGAAATTAGCTAAGTGACTCCTCTACACTAGGTGACTGAGAACATACCCACGTCAAATTGAGCAGGAAAGTCTGAGACATACTCTTACCATAAAGCCCACACATGCCACAGCACCTTTAAATCAGGAGGGGCCCCCTAACTCCCCCTTCTCCCAGAGAAGCAAAGGATTTGGACTGTATACCTAATACCCCAACTTTTGAGATGCCCTTCCAAGGGATGGACCTCCAAAACACCTAGCTCTGAAAACCCACTGGACTTGTATTCATGAGTCTCACAGTTCTATAGCAAAGAAGCCATTCTGTTTGGATGTGCAAACATTTGGTGCAGCTATCTCCCCAGGGCTCAGAGAAGAGGTAACAGGCAAAAATGCTCATCTTCCAGTCATTCCCTGGTAGGGGTTTGACTGCCCTTTACAGGCTGTTCCTGAAGGTCCAGCTTCTAATTAGCATGCATCGAGGTGCTGACTGCAATCATCCCCAGAGCCTAAAAGCCCCACGCCTTGGGTCACTCCAAAAATAAAACCAAGTCACCAGTATCTACCTGGAAAGAGCTTGTCTACCCATCTAGTGCCCCTGCTTTTAAGGCTGCCATCTGAGGAATGGGCCCCAAATCACCTACCTCTGATGGCCAACAGCAATTGCATTCACAACACCCATAGGACATAGCAAACAAAGAAGCAGTTTCAAATGGGACCCTATGGCTATAGAGCTGGGGTCAACATTTATGGAGCAAGCAAAAATACTGATCTCACAGCTTCTCCCCGAAAGAGGTTTGAATGTATATTTTCATAGCCAATGCCTTGGAGTCTGGCTTCTAATTAGCCCGTGTCTAAGTGCTGACTGCAATCCTCCCCATTGGGAGAGGTAGATTATAGCACCAAAAATATAAAATGGTGGGGGGGGAATGTAAAAATTTGAAATTTATACAGCATTTGAAGTTGTTGCTATCAACTTAAAATAGACTGATGGTAGATGTTTTATTTAAACATCGTGTAACTACCAGACAAAAACTTAGGGTAAATACCAAAAGATAAAGAGAGTAAAAGAAGAAAGGAACTACCAAACAACCAGAAAACAATGAACAATGTGGCAATAAATAAGTCCATAACTATCAATAATTACTTTCAGTGAAAATGGACTAAATCCTCTAATAAGAAGACATAAGTGGTTGAATGGATAAAGAGCAAGACCCAACTATATGCTGCCAACAAGAGACTCACTTCAGCATTAGGGGCACAAAGAAGCTAAAAGGGAAGGGATGCAAAAAAAAGAATATTTCCATACAAGAGGAATTTTTTTTTTAAAGCAGGGATAACTGGGGGAGGAGCAAGATGGTGGAGGAGTAGGAGACCTGGATTTCGTCTGGTCCCAGGATTTCAGCTGCATAGGGATCAAACCATTCTAAACACCTACAAATTCAACAAGAGATCGAAGAAAAGAATAGCAACAACTCTCTAAAGAGAAAAGCGACCACTTTCTGGAAGGTAGGACGTGTGGAGAAGTGAATCTGAGGCAATATTCAGGAGGATAGACGGCGGGGGAGGGGGCCTCCGTGGGCCGCTTCTGGCAAGTGATAGAGCAGCGGAGCACAAAATCGGAACTTTTAGAAGTCTGCTCTGCTGAGGGACGTCGCTCCAGTGGCTAAGCGGGGGGTGGAACCCTCACGGGACAGTGTAGTCTCAGGACCCTCGGGGTCACAGACAGAGTGCAGCAGAGCTCCCAGGGATCAGAGTAGGGAAGCCTGCTGCAGAGACGGAGCCGAGGCGCGGGCTCTCAGCTCGGGGTTGCCATAAACCGTGATCCGCGGCGCAGTCAGGCCACTGCTCCTCCAGCAGGGACCCAAAAAGCAGCAGATCTGGGGAGACTCCCCTTCCTCCCCCAGGAGGAGCAGCACAGGAGTGCACTGCAGGGATCTGCTGGGTTTGGAGACTCCAAACGGGGTCGGTGCCAGAGATAGAAATGCTCAGTCACAGGCCGGGTGAGATGGGAGTGAGTGACTGCTTTTCTCTGGGGGCTCACTGAGGAGCGGGGCCCCGAGTTCTCGGCTCCTCCAGGGCGGAGATTGGGAGGCCACCATTTTCACTCTCGGCCTCCAAAGCTGTACAGAAAGCTTGCAGGGAACAAAAGCTACGAGAGCAAACCTGAGCAGATTACTTAGCCCGGACCGGCAAGGGCAGGGCAATTTCGCCGCTGACAAAGACATTTGGGACCCATGGCAACAGGCCCCTCCCCCAGAAGACCAGCAAGAACAGCCAGCCAAGACCAAGTTTACCGATCAATGAGAATGGCAGAACTCCAGCGCTAGGGGAATACAGCACATAGAATTCATGGCTTTTTATCCATGATTTTTAGTCTTTCAAAGTTAATTTTTTTTAACTTTCTTTTTTCTTTTTTTTTTTAATTTTTCTTTTTCCCTTTTTCAACCAACATCTTATCAATCCCTTTTTTTAAAAATCTTTTTTATTTTTCATTTTTAGAGTCATATTCTATCCCTTCATAGTAGTTAACATTATTTTTGGTATATATATTTATATATATATAAGTTGTTTTCTCATTAAAATTTTGGGATACAATTTCTTGTAACGGATCAAAATATACCCTAAATCTCTAGTGTATGTTTTGTTCTAGTCTCCTGCCTGATTACATACTCTCCCTTTTTAAAAAAAAAAAATCCTCTTCTTTCTTTTTTCAACCAACTTCTTATCAATTCCTTTTATAAAATCTTTTATAATTTTCATCTTTACAGCATATTCCATCCCTTCATCGTATTACCCCTTATTTTTTGTACATATATAAGTTTTTCTTTCTTTAAAATTTTGGGAGGCACTTTCTTCTAACAGACCAAAATATGCCCAAAATCTAGTGTGTGGCACTGATCTATGCACCAGCCTGATCATATTTGATCACATTCTGTTTTCTGTTTGTTTGTTTGTTTGTTTTTACCTTTTTCTTTTTCTTTTTTTTCTTTTTTTTTTTCTTTTTTCTTTCTTTCCCTTTCTTTCCCCCCGGTTTCAGGTCTTTTCTGATTTGTTTAGTGTATATTTTCTGGAGACATTGTTACCCTGTTAGCATTTTGTTCTTTCATTCATCTGTTCTCCTCTGGACAAAATGACAACATGGAAAAAATCACCTCAAAAAAAAAGAACAAGACGCAGTACAGACTGCCAGGGACCTAATCAATATGGAAATTAGTAAGATGTCGGAACTAGAGTTCAGAATGATGATTTTAAAGATACTTGCTGGGCTTGAAAAAAGCATGGAAGTTATTAGAGAAACCCTTTCTGTAGACATACAAGAACTAAAATCAAACCAAGTCGAAATCAAAAAGGCTATTAATGGGGGCGCTTGGGTGGCTCAGTCGTTAAGCATCTGCCTTCAGCTCAGGTCATGATCCCAGGGTCTTGGGATCAAATCCCACGTCTGGCTCCCTACTCTGTGGGAAGCCTGCTTCTCCCTCTGCCTCTCCCCTTACATGTGCTCTCTCTCTCTATCTCTGTGTCTCAAATGAATAAATAAAATCTTTTAAAAAAAAGGCTATTAATGAGATGCAATCCAAAATGGAGGCTCTAACTGCTGAGGCAGAAGAGAGAATTAGTGATATAGAAAACCAAATGATGGAAAATAAAGAAGCTGAGAAAAAGAGAGATAAACAACTACTGGATCATGAGGCAGAATTTGAGAGATAAGTGACACCATAAGACAAAACAACATTAGAATAATTGGGATCCCAGGAGAAGAAGAAAGAGAGAGGGGGGCAGAAGGTATATTGGAGCAAATTATAGCAGAGAACTTCCCTAATTTGGGGAAGGAAACAGCCATCAAAATCCAAGAGGCACAGAGAACCCCTCTCAAAAACAATAAAAATAGGTCAACACCCAGACATCCAATAGTAAAACTTACGAGTCTCAGAGACAAAGAGAAAATCCTGAAAGCAGCTCGGGAGAAGAGATCTGTAACCTACAATGATAGAAACATTAGATTGGCCACAGACCTATCCACAGAGGTCTGGCAGGCCAGAAAGGACTGGCATGATATATTCAGAGCACTAAATGAGAAAAATATGCAGCCAAGAACACTATATACAACTAGGCTGTCATTGAAATTAGATGGAGAGATAAAAAGCTTCCAGGACAAAGAAAAACTAATGGAATTTGCAAACACGAAACCAGCCCTACAAGAAATATTGAAAGGGGTCCTCTAAGCAAAGAGAGAGCCTAAAAGCAACATAGACCAGAAAGGAACACAGACAATATACAGTAACAGTCACCTTACAGGCAATACAGTGGCACTAAAATCATCTTTCAATAGTTACCCTGAATGTAAATGGGCTAAATGCCCCAATCAAAAGACACAGGCTATCACAATGGATACAAAAATAAGACCCATTGATATGCTGTCTGCAAGAGACTCATTTTAGACCAAAAGACACCCCCAGATTGAAAGTGAGGGGGTGGAAAACCATTTATCATGCTACTGGACACCAAAAGAAAGCTGGGTTGGCAATCCTTATATCAGACAAATTAGATTTTAAACCAAAGACTGTAATAAGAGATGAGGAAGGACACTATATCCTACTTAAAGGGTCTATCCAACTAGAAGGTCTAACAATTGTACATATCTATGCCCCTAACATGGGAGCAGCCAATTATATAAGCCAATTAATAACAAAAGCAAAGAAACACATCGACAATACAATAATAGTGGGGGACTTTAACACCCCCCTCACTGAAATGGACAGATCATCTAAGCAAAAGATCAACAAGGAAATAAAGACTTTAAATGACACACTGGACCAAATGGACTTCACAGACATATTCAGAACATTCCATCCCAAAGCAACAGAATACACATTCTTCTCTAGTGCCCATGGAACATTCTCCAGAATCGATCACATCCTAGGTCACAAATCAGGTCTCAACCGGTACCAAAAGATTGGGATCATTCCCTGCCTATTTTCAGACCACAATGCTTTGAAACTAGAACTCAATCACAAGAGAAAAGTCGGAAAGAATTCAAATACATGGAGGCTAAAGAGCACCCTACTAAAGAATGAATGGGTCAACCAGGAAATTAAAGAAGAATTTTAAAAATTCATGGAAACAAATGAAAATGAAAACACAACTATTCAAAATCTTTGGGATACAGCAAAGGCAGTCCTAAGGGGAAAGTATATAGCAATACAAGCCTTTCTCAAGAAACAAGAAAAGTCTCAAATACACAACCTAACCCTACACCTAAAGGAGCTGCAGAAAGAACAGCAAATAAAGCCTAAACCCAGCAGGAGAGGAGAAATAATAAAGATCAGACCAGAAATCAATGAAATAGAAACCAAAAGAACAGTAGAACAGATCAACGAAACTAGGAGCTGGTTCTTTGAAAGAATTAACAAGATTGATAAGCCCCTGGCCAGACTTATCAAAAAGAAAGAGAAATGAACCAAATAAATATAATCATGAATGAAAGAGGAGAGATCACAACTAACACCAAAGAAATACAAACAATTATAAGAACATATTAAAAGCATCTATATGCCAGCAAATTAGATAATCTGGAAGAAATGGATGCATTCCTAGAGATGTATCAACTCCCAAAACAGAACCAGGAAGAAACAGAAAACCGGAACAGACCTATAATCACTAAGGAAATTGAAGCAGTCATCAAAAATCTCCCAACAAACAAAAGTCCAGGGCCAGAGGGCTTCCCAGGGGAATTCTACCAAACATTTAAAGAAGAATTAATACCTATTCTTCTGAAACTGTTCCAAAAACTAGAAATGGAAGGAAAACTTCCAAACTCGTTTTATGAGGCCATCATTACCTTGACCCCAAAACCAGACAAAGACCCCATCAAAAAGGAGAATTATCAATATCCTTGATGAACATGGATGCAAAAATTCTCACCAAAATACTAGCCAATAGGATCCAACAGTACATTAAAAGGATTATTCACCACAACCAAGTGGGATTTATCCCTGGGCTGCAAGGTTGGTTCAACATCTGAAAATCAATCAATGTGATACAATACATTAATAAAAGAAAGAAAAAGAACCATATGACTCAATAGGTGCAGAAAAAGCATTTGACAAAGTATAGCATCCTTTCTTGATCAAAACTCTTCAGAGTATAGGGATAGAGGGTACATACCTCAATATCATAAAAGCCATCTATGAAAAACCTACAGCGAATATCGTTCTCAATGGGGAAAAACTGAGAGCTCTCCCCCTAAGGTCAAGAACACAGCAGGGATGTCCACTCTCACTACTGCTATTCAACATAGTACTAGAAGTCCTAGCCACAGCAATCAGACAACAAAAGGGAGTAAAAGGCATCCAAATCGGCCAAGAAGTCAAACTCCCACTCTTTGCAGATGGTATGATACTTTATGTGGAAAACCCAAAGGACTGCACCCCAAAACTGCTAGAATTCATACAGGAATTCAGTCAAGTGGCAGGATATAAAATCAATGCACAGAAATCAGTGGCCTTCCTATACACCAACAACAAGACAGAAGAAAGAGAAATTAAGGAGTCGATCCCATTTACACTTGCACCTAAAACCATAAGATACCTAGGAATAAATCTAACCAAAGAGGCAAAGGATGTGTACTCAGAAAACTCTAAAATACTCATGAAAGAAATTGAGGAAGACACAAAGAAATGGAAAAACGTTCCATGCTCATGGGTTGGAAGAACAAATATTGTGAAGATGTCAATGCTACCTAGAGCAATCTACACATTCAATGCAATCCCTATCAAAATACCATCCACTTTTTTCAAAGAATGGAACAAATAATCCTAAAATTTGCATGGAACCAGAAAGACCCCGAATAGCCAGAGGAATGTTGAAAAGAAAAGCAAAGCTGGCGGCATCACAATTCCGGACTTCAAGCTCTATTACAAAGCTGTCATCATCAAGACAGTATGGTACTGGCACAAAAACAGGCACATAGATCAATGGAACCGAATAGAGAGCCCAGAAATGGACCCTCAACTCTATGGTCAACCAATCTTTGACAAAGCAGGAAAGAATGTCCAAATGGAAAAAAGACAGTCTCTTCAACAAATTGTGTTGGGAAAATTGGACAGCCCCATGCAGAAGAATGAAACTGGACCATTTCCTTACACCACACACAAAAATAGACTCAAAATGGTTGAAAGACCTAAATATGAGAAAGGAGTCCATCAAAATCCTAAAGGAGAACACACACAGCAACCTCTTTGACCTCAGCTGCAGCAACTTCTTCCTAGAAACATCACCAAAGGCAAGGGAAGGAAGGGCAAAAATGAACTGTTGGGACTTCATCAAGATAAAAAGCTTTTGCACAGCAAAGGAAATAGTCAACGAAACCAAAGACAACTGATGGAATAGGAGAAGATATTTGCAAATGACATATCAGATAAAGGGCTAGTATTCAAAATCTATAAAGAACTTCTTAAACTCAACACCCAAAGAACAAATGATCCAATCAAGAAATGGGCAGAAGACATGAGCAGACATTTTTCCAAAGAAGACATCCAAATGGCCAACAGACACATGGAAAAGTGCTCAACATCGCTCGGCATCAGGGAAATCCAAATCAAAACTTCAATGAGATACCACCTCAAACCAGTCAGAATGGCTAAAATTAACAAGTCAGGAAATGACAGATGTTGGCGGGGATGCGGAGAAAGGGGAACCCTCCTACACTGTTGGTGGGAATGCAAGCTGGTACAGCTACTCTGGAAAATAGTATGGAGGTTCTTCAAAAAGTTGAAAATAGAGCTACCATATGATCCAGCAATTGTACTACTGGGTATTTACCCCAAAGATACAAATGTAGGGATACAAAGGGGTATGTGCACCCCAATGTTTATAGCAGCAATGTCCACAATAGCCAAACTGTGGAAAGAGCCAAGATGTCCATCGACAGATGAATGGATAAAGAAGATGTGCTGTATATATACAATGGAATATTATGCAGCCATCAGAAGGAATGAAATCTTGCCATTTGCAATGACTTCGATGGAAGTGGAGGGTGTTATGCTGAGCGAAATAAGTCAATCAGAATAAGACATGTATCATATGACCTCACTGATATGAGGAATTCTTAATCTCCGGAAACAAACTGAGGGTTGCTGGAGTTTTGGGGGGTGGGAGGCATGGGGTGGCTGGGTGATAGACATTGGGGAGGGTATGTGCTATGGTGAGCGCTGTGAATTGTGTAAGACTTTTGAATCACAGACCTATACCTCTGGAACAAATAATACATTATATGTTAAAAAAAAAAAAAAAAAAGGAAAGCAAGCAGGAAGGGAAGAATGAAGGGAGGAAATCGGAGGGGGAGACAAACCATGAGATACTATGGACTCTGAGAAACAAACTGAGGTTTCTAGAGGGGAGGGGGTGGGGGAATGGGTTAGCCTGGTTTTGGGTATTAAAAGGGCACATATTGAATGGATCACTGGGTGTTATTTGCAAACAATGAATCATGGAACACTATATCAAAAACTAATGATGTAAATGTATGGTGATTAACATAACATAATAAAAGCAGGGATAGCTAGACTGATATAAAACAAAATAGAAAATAAGCCAAAAACTAACAAGAGACAAAAGTCATTATATAACAATGAAGGGGTCAATTCATCAAAAGAGTATAACAGGAGTAAATATTTATGCACCCCGTGCCAGAGCACCTAAATATATAAAGCAAATATTAACGGATCTGAAGGGAGAAATAGACAGCTGTGCAATAGTAGGGGATACACTACTTTCAACAATGGATATATGATTCATACAGAAAATCAATAGGGAAGTATTGGACTTAAACTATATTTTAGACCAAGTGGACTTAGCAGTGATTAAAGAACATTCCATCCAACAGCAGCTGAATACACATTCTTCTCAAACACACATAAAACAGTCTCCAGGATAGATCATATGATAGTCTACAGAAAAGTGTTAGAAAATTTAAGCATCTTTTCTGACCACCATGGTGTGAAGGTAGGAATCAATTATAAGAAGAAAACTGGAAAATTTACAAATATTAAAGAACATGCTTCTGAACAGTCACTGGGTCAAAGAAGAAATCAAAGGAGAAATAGGGGCATCTGGGTGGTGCAGTCCGTTAAGCAACCAACTCTTGGCTTAGGCTCAGGTCATGATCTCAGGGTTGTGAGATTGAGCCCTGCATTGAGCTACATGCTCAGTTCAGGGTCTGCTTAAGTTTCTCCCTCTCTTTCTGCCCCTACCCCCCTAAAAGAAATAAATCTTTCTTAAAAAAGAAGAAATAAAAAAATATCGTGAGACAAATGAAAGTGACTGTGCCATATCACATAACCTATTCAAGAGACTGACTATATGCAACTCCCATCCACATGCAAGGGGGCAGGAGAATTATAAGAACATGTACAATTACAAGGTCAAGGAAACTTTGGAGGCCATGTTCAGATTCTTTCTTCTACTGTCCTACCTCTGGTCCCCATAGAGTCACATCCTTCCCAAATGTAAAGTACATCTGTCTCCCCGCAAAGTTCCCAGGAACCTGGTCACATTACAGCATTAGCTCAAAGTAAAAGACTCTCATCGCCTCTAATCATCACCTATCAACAACTCAAAGTCCAAAATTTTATCTAAATCTCAAATCTAATTCAAATATAGTTGTGGATGAGGCTTTAGGATGTAGCGAATTGTTTGCTATTTTTTAAACTGATTTGTGGGAGTTATTTATAATTTCATTTTTCATATATGTAAAGTTCAGATATCTCCTCTCACTTTTTGGCTTCTCTTTGCACTTTCAGAATTGAGTGTTTTGATAATCAGGGACTTTTAATTATACTGTAACCAAATGTGAAATTAGCTAAGTAATTTAAGCTAGATATTTTCCATATTTACTTTAAAAGTTTAAGCCTTTGCCTTTTACGTGTCTTTATTTTGTGTATGTAATATAGACATTCACTTTCCTTGTTTTTCTACTGTAATGGCAATATTTTTTTCCCTTCCATTTATTAGATAGTCCAATTTCTAATGATCTTCAATGCCATCACTCTCTAATATATTAAATTTTTATACGTGCATGAATCTGTATCTAAATTCACTAGCATTGCTCAATCTGATTATCCTTCCAGTTCTTTACAATGACTTCATAATAATCTTTGCTATCTGGTGGTGTATGTTCTCTTTACCTTACTCACTTACTTCAGAAATGTTTGACCCTTCTGCAAGGGTCATCAGAACTCCCTCTGACCAAAACTTTAAGACAGTCATTTCTAAAGCCTGTGTTCCTAGGACTGACAGCTTCAATATCACCTGGAAATTTGTTAGGAATACAAATTCTCAGGCCCCACCACGGATCTAATGAATTAGAAACTGGGAAGTGCACTCAGAAATCTGCAATTTGGTAAACCATACCAGTGATTCTGATGGGTGCTCAATTTTGAAAACCACTGGTTTAAGCTAATCCAGTCTGATCACCCACTAGAGTCTTGGACCCCTGATTCCTGATAACATAAGGTGACTCACTAATTGTGAATGCTGAATTGGCTGAATAGAGCTAGAGCCAATTCATACTTCTGTTGTGTGCTGGTCACTCATCAAGTCACAAAAGGAACTGGTACTTTCCTGATCATCAGATACAATAGGTACATCTTCTAATCCTTACAGCTCACCAGTTAGAATTTCTCTATTAGAGTCTGAAGTGCAAGTCTGAAGTGCACTGCTCCAAAATGTGGTGGGCACACAGGGGAACCATATACCTGATACCATTTGATCCTTATGAGTATTTTTCCCAAAACCACTGCTTCAGCACATCTAGTATGAGCCTGGTCATTTGCCTTTGTTTATGAGACACTCCCTTATTTCTTATTGCTTTGTTTTTGTATATCCTTTAAATCATCTGTTTCTTGGGGGTCTATGGAAATTATTCTTACTAGCTTCCTTGTTAACCTCATTTATTTGTTCTAATTATTTGCCTATAGTGTTTTTGAGTGTTTTAATATAGTTAATTACATTATCGGTGACTAATATTTCTATTTTTCTCTTTCTATTCTTTATACATTTCAATCACTTTTCTTCTTTTACTATACAGGTTAAGGCAATGGAGATAAATACTTCAAATGTGTTTCACTTAAAAAGACTAATATTTGCTGTAGGTTTTCAACTGATATGGTTTATGAAGTTAAGGAAGTACTTTTCTATTTCTAAATTACTAAGGTGGCATGCATAATCTTAAACCTTATCAGATCATGTTCCTGCATTTTAAATATTTTCTATTTGAATTTGTAATTACAGAAAATAACTTCCAGAGATTTTCTAATACTGACCCTTTCTTGCATTCTGAGATAAAGACAGATTTCTCATCATGTTATCACAGCAAAATTTGTTTGGTTAACATTTGATTATGAATTGTTTCTTAAGTTTACAGTGAGATTGTCTCATCTTTTCTTATATTGCCCTTGTCTGTTTCTCTTTTCAAACTTCCATTATCTGCATAGAATGAGTTAGAGCACATTTCCTATTTCCTTGATATCTGAAAGACTTTTTATGTGATTTGAAATCATGTGTTCTTCAAACTTTGGGATGGCTCACTTGTCAAATTATGAGAGCCCACCATCTAATTTGTGTAAAGTTTTTACACAAGCCGATGATTTATTTTCTTTATTAATTTAATCATGTTTATAGTCTTTTACTCATTGACTCGTTTAGTGAGTCTGTTTTTAAAGATTTTATTTATTTGTCAGAGAGAGAGAGAGAGCACACAAGCAGGGGAAGCGGCAGGCAGAGGGAGAAGCAGGCTCCCTGCTGAGCATGGAGCCTGATGCGGGGCTGGATCCCAGGACCCTGGGATCGTGACCTGAGCTGAAGGCAGACTCTTAACCAACTGAGCCACCCAGGTGTCCCGTGATTCTGTTTTTAATATCTTAGAATATTTGCTGCATGGATGCAGCAACAAATTCTACTCTTCATGATTCCAATACCTGGTGTCTCAGGGGACCTCAGTTGTTGTTTCTGACTCTTCCAGGCTTGTTTTCGTGTATAGTTGGTAAAATACCTTCAGTTTCCTGATGCTTCTCATTCTGGAACCACTCACCTCTGCCCATAGGTTTAATCATTCATTCTGTAGGCAAATCCCCTTAACTCTATTTACAAAGTATATTTTTAATTGTTCAATGACTCCATTTCTGGGGCTAAAAACTTAATCTTAGCCAACCAATATCTCTCATCTGGATTTTAGCAGTAGTCAATAAATGAACTTGACTTCTTGGCTAGATATTGAGAAATCCATGTGATTTTTTTTCGTAAAGAGTGGGCTTGGAGTTTCGAAGTCTTGTTTGCTTGTTATTCATCCAGACATATTGGAAACCAGCAGGGACAGATGAGTGTTGGCACTTTGACAGGAAGATGTGGCACACTGCTTGGACATAATAAAAGGGTGGGGGAAATTTTCCAGGAGGAGACTGAAGTGATCTGGAATTGATGGAAAGGCTGAAATTGAAGCAAGGTGAAAAACGGGAAAGATAGATTTTAGCTATTCCTTAAGGAATTGGTCTGTAATTGCACAGCTCGCCTTGTCTGGGTCCCAAACCTACGCATGGTCTATTACTCTTTAAGTTTAGTAAAGTTCTTCAAGCACAGAATAGAAGAATGCCCTCAGTAGAGATCCAATAAATGACGAAAGATAAGATTAGCAACATTAAAATGGCCTGTATCAGGGACACCATTTACAATATGTTCAAAACAAATCTGGAGAAAAAAATGAAACCCTACCCATTCAACTTGAGTGTGATAAGATCATGATAAGAGAATAATATTAAAGACCATGGATGGCAAATGACAAAGAACATGCAAGTTAGACAAATGGCTTAAGGAAGAGGGTAGTGGCTTTTGATTCAAGAGATTCTGGTTCAAGTCTTGACTCTGTATTAGTTTGATACACATATGTAACTTCTTTGAGCCTCAGCTACATCATCTGTAAAATAAAAAATGATAGTAATTTGAATACATGACTATCAACTTTATTGTGATTAATAAATAAGAAACCTTCCACTTTATCTGATGTCATAGGCACCCCTCCTATTCCTTAGTTCCTCTGAATGTAGTTTGTATGTGTATGTGTGTGTACATGCATGTACATATGTGCATCTAGGTACATACCTGAGGGCTGGTGTCTGTTATATTTAGAAGGTAGGGGGAAGGAGTGTGTATCACAGGAAATAGTACTTTGTTGTTGTTATTTAGAAATGTAAACTGCACTAGTTTTATCTTTCAAACTTTATGCTTCCTGGTCTTTGTTTGTATTTTAATTTCTTCCAGGCTATATGCATGGTAATTAGATTCCTAAATGTTCAGAATAGTTTTCTAATGGCAAAGAAGGAAAAGTGTTTTAGCAGCTATAAGAAAATGTTGCTAAGTTTAATACCTAGTAAGTCCCACTCTCTTTTTAACTTTCTAAGATTTATGTCACATATGAAATTAGCCTGAGAAGTAGAGGGGTCTCCTCACATAGGTTCTCAAGGACTTTGACCTTGACACTCAACTCTCCCAATTAAATGCTTGCTCTGAATAATGATTCTTCCAAGAACCAAGCCCCCAAAGGGATGGGACACAAATACCGCACCATTTTTTCTTCCTGTGTGGACCACCATGAATCTCAAGGTGACTTTTTCAGAACAGCATAATTTATTGTTACTAAACATTTACTAGAAAGATATGGATCCAAAGTTGTTACCTGGTCTCACGGGAGAGTCAGGAAGAGTTGGTTGTTTTGGCACTCTGGCAGGCTCATTCTCACTGTGGGCTCCCTACCCTAGGTGATTAATGCTTTTCTGGGTACACTCAACTCTTAGTCATCCTTCAAAGGATCAGTGGTCCCTGAGTACCAGGATGATCTGTGAGAGACCAAAGACTCATCCTATTTTATTGGACTTCAGAAACTTACATAAAACGTCTGTTTTGTTTTGTTTTTCTTTTTTCATTAGGAGCTGACTCATACCTGAGAGAGAATAAAAAGAAAATGTAAATGTGTGGAGTGAGTGAAAACCTAACTTAACCACCAGACCTAATATATTCATATACTTAATGAGTACCTGCTATGTGACCTGTGTTATGCTGGAAACCAAGATGACAGAGGCAAAATCAAACACACCCTGTCCTCATGATGCTTCCATTAAATTGGGGAGAGAGGAACAGACTAGCTGACTGCCATATGGCTATTAACATTTGACTAAGTATAGTGTGTATTTCACGAGGATTCAATTTCTAGATCACTAGACAAGCTCTACCAATCAAACATGCCTCCCTGAGACTTGCATCACTAGCTCTGACCCTAAGAAGCAGGGACAGTGAAGGCAATAGCTTTGGGAGCCAAAAGCAAGGATCATGTTTTCAGTGGCAGCATGCAGTCTCCGGGGCTGGGAGCTACCATGTCTTTGACTTAGCTGTAGCAGTAGCAATGCCCCACCATGCTGCGTCTGTGGTGTTTATTGGCCATGATTCCTTTTTCCTGCCTTGTATCTAAGTCTGGCTCACTAGCATTTCCCAGTTTCATGAGCAATGTAATATCTTTTCAGTAACTTGTTTGTAACTCAAACTGTAGTGAATTTCTGTTATTGTTTGTTTTCTTTTACTTCTTTCTATTAAGAACCCTATCTGATGAAAACACTCGTGTGTGTGTGTGTGTGTGGTGTGTAAGCATAAACTCCATATACAATGTTAAAAATATAAAAATGCTGAAATTATAGAGATCTACTAGAATACAAACTTCATGAAAACAGGACTATATAGATTGATTTTTCTGTTGTGCCACCTATTCAATAAATATTTGTAGAATGAACAAGTAAAAAAATGTATCTTTTTTGTTTGAATATCTGGATGCATCTAGATTGTATTAACCTTTTGCAGCAATTGGTGGATTTGGACCCAAGGAAAAATTTCATATAAACTATATATTCTTATATTTTTATTTTTTAGTTCTTTAAAGATTTTATTTATTTATTTGAGAGAGAGTGAGCGAGAGAGAGCTCACAAGCCAGGGGAGAGGCAGAGGGAGAAGCAGACTCCCCACTGAGCAGGGAGTCTGATGTGGGGCTCGATCCCAGGACCCCGGGACCATGACCTGAGCTGAAGGCAGATGCTTAACCAACTGAGCCATCCAGGCACCCCAGTATATTCTTATATTTTTAAATAACTTGTGGCCATCTGCTTTAAAATCTCCCAGAAATATGCAAGTATTTGACATTACTGAGACTGACTTGCAGAATTATACTGATAGCTCATAATGCCCAAGAGAAATGCTATTGTCCTCTACCTCACCCACCCCAATCTTCTCAAGAAGATTCTCTCTCTATGGGGCAAATACAAACCTCCAGGCAAAATCTTACAGAAGTTCCCCGCATTTCTGAGATGGAAGGTTATAGGTTTGACTATCAATTTTCAAGGGAGAAAGGATCAGCTTCTACTTAATAATTTGCCATGCCTTTAGCATTGCCATTTTGTCCCATGTTTCCTTACAAAACAGGAAGGTACAGGAACAGGGCTGTGCCTTGATTCCATTGCTTTTGTTTTGCACACATTACATTGGGAAAGGGAACTCAACGGAAGCCAAGTTATGGCTGTACGTCCTGTTTGCTCACAGCATGATAGTGCCCAGTACAGGTGGCACCTGCTACACACGTGCCCGCACATCCAAGCAGCAAATGTTTGGTGAGCTCCACTTACATCTCCACTGGTAAGAAGGCATCCACCAACTTGCTTCCCAGTCATCCGGTATCAGTTAATGAAGACTTGATGCCAATGCTGAATAGTAAGAGTAAAACGAGCTGGCAAGTCTGCACTTTTGAGAAAAATCCATAGTTAAAAAAAAAATCTAGACTATTTTCTCAAAGTAACAATTAATTGCAGAGCAACAGGAGATGTCTCCTATCTCTGCCAATCAAATGCATTTTGTGAACACCGTTGAAAAACAAAATTCAACTGAGTAAATTTTAAAGATTGTATTGGCTTTATTGAATGATTTATGAATCAGACAGCATCCCATCTAGAAAATTGGAACAAGCTCCAGAGAGCTGTACAGAATGAAAGACTTTTACAGGGAGAAGGGGGTGGGACAAGGAAGTTAGACTAACAAACCATTGATTGTGGCAAGGTCACCTTTCTTTAGGAGATGGCAAGGTTCTATCAGGCAGATTACCACACTAGTGCTGACCAGGTAATTCTAGATTAACTGGTTTAAGATTCCATTCCTGGAGGAGGCTACAACTGTAATTAAGTGAGGTATTAAGTCTTGGTTTGGTGATGTGGGATTTAGCACAAGTGACTTCATTTTGGGCCCATTGTCTCTTTTTTTAACAACATAATGGCTGAGATCTATCTTTCTCTCTGATTGCCAATTACTTTAGCACTGAGAAATGTGCTTTTATTTATTGATTTTCACCTAACTTTGACTATATTTGAAAAAAGGCTCATCAGTAGTGGAGAAACTCATTCTGCAGAAACATTTATTCTGAAAAGTGTAATTTAAAACACAGTAGCGTGTACACACACACACACACACACACACACACACTGCCTTATTCATTTATACCTGTAATTATATTTTAGATAATTGCAGCATTGTCTCACCGCCAGTGGAAATGAAAGATCTGATGGCTTGAGTTGATTTAATTTGAACAGAGAGGAACCCTCGCCCCAGTGCTGTGACAGGGTGCTTGTTACCGTTTCATTGCTCAGACTATAGAATTTCAGGATGCTGGGATCACTTTGTTTGCTGATGGTTTTCTTTGGTTTTAAAAACATCTGTGTAGTGTTAAAAAGGAGACAACAGAGCCCTGTGTCAGCTAAACCCTACATCTGCAAACTAAGATGTAATACCTAACCCAACTGCAATCTCAACTCCCCGGGAATGGAAACTTTAACCAGTCAACATGGAATGACCTGGTCAGCACTAGTGAGATAATTTGCCCAGTGGACCCCTTCTGTCACCCTTAGAAGGGCAACCATGTCTGAAACAATGCATTCTTCACTAGTAGTTTGCCTTTCCAACCCCTTTTCTGCTTTACAAAAAAAACCTTTCCTTTTCTGTAGCTTGGCAGGGCTTCTTTCTATTGCTAAATGGGATGCTGCCTGATTCATGAATTATTGAATAAAGCCAATTTGATCTTTAAATTTACTCAGTTGAATTTTTGTTCTTTAACAGTAGTAATTTAAATTGTCATAAGTTATTGCCTTGGCCAGGTCATGCAGTCTCTCTTTCATTGTGCTTTAACTGAATGTGAACAGACGACAGAAACAAATTTAAGCTTCTTAAGGCTAAACAGAATTGGAGCTATCATTGAGTTCAATATTGACTTTAATATATGAAGAAACTGAGACTCGAAATGGAAGTAAATTGCCCAAAACCAGACTGTTAAGCAGCCTTAAAGCTTGGCTGGCTCCTGGTTCTCTACCCGGCCCAGGACTCTTGCCAGGTTTATTGTCTGGTGGCTTTTTACTATGATCTTTGCAAAGAAAATAGATGTCCAGTAGGAACAGGAGATGATGAGCTATGGCACAGGAGTGAATTCTGAATTCTCCAAGGATATTTTCAGATAAACCTATGTGCAGTCTCATCAATAGGAACTGAGACTACATACTTACACATATTTATAGAATTTTGAATTACATCTACCTTTCACTTGATATGAAGTTGGAGCATCTTCATTGTAATGGTGCCTACACCCATGCCCAACTCCTGTAACTAATGGGGCTCCTAACATTTTCTTAGGTATATCTTGTGATTTCTGAGGTAAATGCCTATCCATGCTTTCCCCAATATCTAGATTTCTCCCAGCATTCCCCATCTCCGTCTGCTTATTCATCTTCCCAGACTGAAATCAATTGATAACTATTCAGTGGGGTCTATCCAGTCCTCTCTGTACCTCTACCTGCTTGTATTCTACTTAGTATTAGAGTTACAGAGTACCTACCTTAGGTCAGCAACCCTCAAAGCACTTAACATTTATTTAACAAACATTGAGTACCATCTCTGTTCCTCATACTGTGAGTCACTTATTGAACATTCAGCAAGGTTGCATTAATGAATGAATAAATCTATGATATCTATAAATCCATCCAGGACCACTCACTGGAAAGCAAATCCTGCAAAATCCAAATCTGACAAATTTTAAGTTCCTCTCTGTATTGATATATTTGATGCGCCACACCCTGGTTCCTCCAAAATCTTAAAGCAGCAAGTTTGTCCTATGCCAAAGGGTCAACCCTACATAAAAATTGGTTTCCTGAACCCTCCTAATGTTTTCAGTCTCCAAACTGAATTGTAGAGCCCAATTTAGCTTATATTCAACCTCTTACATACTTCCAGTCTCTTTGATTTTGAACGCATCTCCTTTCATTTACTGCCTTTCCTTTTTATTCAGACCTAATATTTCATCTTCCTTTTCCAAATCTGAGTAGAACCTTCCTTTCTTGGCTGTACTATGACTGACTCCTTTATATCCCTTCTGGTCACCCACTATCTTCTCACAAGCAACATGTATTAAAAGAACTCCATTTCTTTCCAGAAAAGCTACCATCCATGACAAAGCTGTGTACCAAAACCAGGCTTCCTCCCCATACTTGAGGCCACCATTGCTTAAGCTGGTGCTGACCCACTCCGTGGCAGGCACTGCACTGCTTTCTGGGGAATACAAAGATATGAATGAGACACAGTCCCTGACTTCAAAGACCTCACAGTATAAAGTGGATGGCGTGAATGTAAAGAGTAATTACAACCGTGTGAAGAGCAATTAACCTTGGAAATCAGGACAGTCAAAGCACGAACCTGGGTACCAATCTCAAAGTGAGATGGTGTCAGAGAAGGCTTTCTCCAGCCTTTCTCATTTGAAGTGAATCTTAAAAACAAAGGAGCAATTCATTGTAGAAGGTGTGAGAGGGAGAAAAGTGCCTGATACATCTTTGGATCTTCACAAAGCATCCAACACACATGTCCAGCAAAAATGTGATGATTGAATGAAGGGTAAATCCATATATGCCCCTAAACTTCCATTGCTACAATGCTAGCTCAAATAGGAGTTTACACCTCACAGTTATATTTCTGCAATGGCCTTTCTGCTTTTAGTATCTCTTCCTATGCCTCTCCACCATCCATCCTTTGGGTTTATAGCTGATTAGTCTCACCACAGCATCACATTTTTCACGTGCAGCCCCAGGGCTTATACAATAAGTTCCAAACTTCATAGCCAAACATCCCAGGCCCCCATACTAAGACCCCAATCTATTTCTCCAAACATTGCTTTTCCACACAAACCATCCACAATAGTCTATTAAGTCTCCATCTTTTCCCCGAGGCGCATTGTGCAGTCCTTCAGAGGGTACAAAGGTCCTTAAAGAAGTTTATGGAGCAGAGGAATAGATCAGTGAGGAAAAGACCAGTGGAGTCCAAGGAAGATTTTCAGGAACCCGAGGGTCAGAGTGTGACTAGACAGAGTAAAGGAAGAATTAGAAAGACCAGCACAAAGTGTTCTCTTTGTTTACCCAAATTATGTGGGACCCTTGAGTGTGCAAAACTGATCAAGGACAAGGTTTTGCAAATTTGCGGTACTTGTCACTTCTTAGCTTTTGCAAAATGCTGCAAAAGGGCATTTTCGCTTTTTATATTTGTAGCTGTACTCCCTGCATCTGAAACAGCAAATGCAGCATGAAAACACAAATATAATAGAGGAGCAATATGTCAACTATTTTCAACCATGTCAGGAATCACTGGAATTGAGAACGGGGCTTCAGGTGTTACAGGCTTTGATGATTCATTCTGTCTTAGCGTCTGCCTTCTTGTTTGCCCCTAACAACCCCTCCATGCTGTTTCCTGCACCTTCACCTCTGTGAGCCTTAATTTTTCTGCCAGTTGCATCAACTCATTTGTAAATGTGGAACTTCAGCCTTTATTAATTCCCTCCTTTTCTGTTGTTCTATAATTGAATTACAGTATGGTCTGTAATCTGTCTCTTCATTTTCTGGCTTTCAGCATGGTGCAATCATTAAAATTGTTGGGTAGGAGATGGCCATATTTTGTAGATCAGTGAATTCAATAAAGGCTTAGCATGTAGGCACACACACACACACATATATACACACAGCAAATTTCTTTCCAGAGATTATTGTATAGCTCTTATGAAGACAATAAAGGAGGCAATAGACCCCAAACATCCCCAAACTCTGAGTCCCCATTGTACTTAATATTTATCCGTTCTATAATATTCAGTTCACTGTATTGTGCTTATATCCTTACCTTTAACCCCCACCCCCTTCTCTTGACTGTGAGCTTCTGAAAGGTAGGGGATAAAACTCCCAGTACCAACCTACTTACGGTATGTCACAAATGCTTAATAACTTTGGACTGACTGCTGCCTGCGTCATGGGCTAGCTACTCTTTGGAATTGAGGACTAGATATGATTTCGTAATAAAAAATTCTAAAGCAGAGACTCTAAGATCTTTATTTATAATCATCCTTTCCCCACATTCTTTAAGGTTTTAGGGAAATTCTAAATGATTTTAAGATATTTTGAGAAATAAAAGTTTCTCAAGTCAGTAAAAGAGAGAAAAAAACCTAGAACCCATTCAATTCTATTTGGGCAAATATGTGCTTTTACAGAGATGAATACCAAGAGCAAACACTGAAAATGTGTCCATGTGGCCTTGTTGGTCTGCAGTATGTGTCTCACACACAAACACACACACACACACACACACACACACACCTGGCATTGCACCAGACCCCCGGGTCCCTGTGACAGCAATACTGGCTTTCCGCATGTCTCATTGAGTTCAGGAGTGTGCGCATGGAGCAGAGGAAAGCTCACTCTGGGCTAGATTCATGTCCTGGCCAGAAAGATATTATAAATATATCAAGTTCATTAGTAATTAGGAGTATGTAAATCTTAATAAAATGACATGCTGATTTTACTTATCAAACTGATGATTAAACAAACACCCAGAACTGGTCAACATGGGAGGGCATGGGGCACTTTCATGTCCTCTTGGTGGGAATGCATTTTTGAAAGGCAGCTTGTACACACCCTTTAACCTGTAACTACTCCAAGGAATTTTTCCCACAGAATTTCTCATGCAAATACATAAAAATGTGTCTTCAGAAATATCGATTGTGGGATGATTGAACATCAGAACACCATACACCAACACCAAGTCTGGATGTACATCAATAAAAAAAAGTTTCAATAATTCATGATGTACTCATGTGAAGACTACTATGGAACTAATAAAAAAGAATGAAAAACCTTCACAGATACCCACGTATTATTTTGCAAAACTCAGGTGACAGAACAATATGTGTAGAATGATATCTCTCTGTATTTGTGTGAGCATATATATTTCTCCACATATATTTCTGGAAGGGAATCCACTCAATTTTTTTTACAGTTGTTGATTGTAGTTATTATTGCAACATAGGTTTGAAGGAGAGGGAGACAATGTAGGCATTTTTATGGATTTCTTTATATGTTTAATGCCACTGAAAACATGGGGGAAGTTTCCGAAGATTTCCTATTATATATACATGTCTATATTGCTTTCTGAGTGACAAACCAACCCATAAATTGGCTGAACATTAAGGGTGCTTTAATTTCCGAGAAAATATCTGAATAATAATGTGATTAGGGCATTAGAAAATTTGATCTACTTTTTCAGTCCAAGTGTGTTAAGGCAATATGCCAACACCCCCAACTTCCAGAGGAGAGAGCCCTGGTACAGCATGATGGTGTCTGTTCCCTGTTTTCCTATTTCTGCAGCTATCATTTAGGCTCAGCTATAACTTCAAGGCTGGAAGGAAATCAATACCATTTAGAACTCCCCCAATGGGCTTGCTAGCTGGCTCGAGGGGCCACAATGTGGAGACACAGATGTCTCTTCATCTCTTGCAGTCTTGGCAAATACCACTGATGATGCAAGCTACAAATCTTTAGATCATGCATGATTCCTCCAAATTTAATGTAAGGTTTTTTTTAAGATTTTATTTATTTATTTATTTGAGAGAGAGAGTGAAAGAGCACAAGCAGAGGGAGTGGCAGGCAGAGCAAGAGGGAGAAGCAGGCTCCCCACTGAGCAGGGAGCCCGATGTAGGGCTCGATCCCACGACCCTGGGATCATGACCTGAACCGAAGGCAGATGCTTAACCGACTGAGCCACCCAGGCGCCCCTAATGTAAAGTTTTGATGACTGTAATCACAAATGATAATAATTCTGTAAGTTCAACCAAGACTTCAGAAAGACAGTGTATACAAAAAGTCGGGAAGTAAAACCAAAAAAAAACCTATGTATAGATATTTCATATATATAATTTTATTTTTTTATCCAAATCGGAGAAATGAGGTGTGTGTTCCCATTTTATAAACTACAAAAATTCAGCTGAGTAAATTCTAAAGATCTAATTGGCTTTATAACTTGTCATGAATCAGGCAGTATCCCACCCAACCAGTAGAGGGAGCTCCAAAGGGCCACAGAAAAGGAAAGACTTTTAAAGGTAGAGCGGGAGTGGAACAATGGAAATTCTTAGCAAAGATACATTGTTTCAGACAAGGTGCCCCTAAGAGAACTGAAAGGAGTCTCAGTAAATTTCCTAGTGCGGCTCTGGAAATTCCCATGTTGATTAGTTGAAGGTTAGGTTAAAACTACAGTTAGGGTAGGTATTAAATCTTGGTTTACTGATTTGGGGCCTTAATCTACAGGGTGCCATTTTGGGCCTGCAGTTTTCTTTTTAACAACAGAGAAGGAAGTTGAGGCTGAGAAGAATCCCCAAGTCACACAGCTCGTGTGGATTGGAATCTAGGCTTGTCTGACCCCAAAACCTGGGTAGTTTCCTCTAGAACATGTTGCCTTTTAAGGCATTACGATTTGGTGAAGGAAGCTGGGGAACTTGCCTTTTCAGTCTCCAGGCATTTCTCTTAGAACCACCAATTTTGATTTCAGTCACCTCTGTGTTTTTCACTGGACGGCCAGGACCTCCACCTGTCTTGGTTGTATTAGGCTGGGCTGATTCTCAGAGTTTCCAGCTCTGGGCTATAGAATCCCAAATACCAGGCATTATTGTTGTGGGGAAGTAATTGGTTAATGAGAACGCAACTAGGCACAGCCAACCCAAAGTATTGGCTAAAAACAACTTAGAAGCAGACAAAAGATTGTCCTAATGTGGATACAGATGCACATCTTTCAGCGATTGACCCACACCCACGAAATCCCCTGTACAATTCTTGAGTTTCCTGCCATCCAGGCCAGTGAGGCTATTCTGGCAGGTGGAGCCCTACCATAGTTTGAACACTGGACAAAACTCAGGTTGGACTTTGAAAACCTGGCTTGGAACCCAATCACCTTATTTCTTATAATGGCTAAATGTGACTTAGACCCCTTTAACCTCAGTTGCTTACCTGTAAAATGGGGGTGATAGGTAATACTGCCACAAAGAGTTTGCAGGTGGAGATGTTTATCTTAAAATCCTTACACAATATACTCATCCACAAATGAATTCACAAAATGGGTCCCAGACCATTCTGAGTGCCTCCCAGGTGCCTTGATGTATGTCTGAGAAAGTTCATTCCCAGGTTACTGGGGACACAGGGACATGGGGGCAGGGAAGGTTGGGGGGGCAAGCAACAGGGGAAAAAGCAATTGCAAATATGTTTGGCCCATAATACCTGATCATTAAATAATGGTTGTTATGACTTCCTTCATAACATATAAAATCCTTAGTGAGACAAATAAACATCTAATCATGATGGCCATGTTGCATTTTTCCATGAGGTAGGGGCAAGAAGCAATGGGGGCTTGATTTCAACTTTTTTTAATTTTGACACTTTAACAAGACTTTCAAGAAGGAATTATTTTTAAAGTAGTTTAGCTTCAAGTTTTAACTAAGAAATTCTACTAGCCAAGGCCTTCATTCATATTCACCAAGACATTGCCAGAATGACTTTTCTGATTTTGGTGAAAAGACAGTTGAAGGAAAATCGGCCCCAGTGACGTAGGGCCACTTTGCTCAAGTGAAAATTAAATCCAATCTCCATCCTACACAAAATACATGCTATGTTTGCAATATTCTTTTATCTGTGGTGGGTTTATATAAAAAGTAAACAAGATATTTTACAATCTATATTTAATGATGTGCTTATACAATTAGAGACTTTTATGAATCATCTTCATTATGCATTTAAACAGTTCGTAAAAGTTATGAGTCCAATGTATTCACCCCTTTTTGTTGTTGTAAACCTTTAACTGCAAAGGCACTGAGAACAAAGGAACGAAAATGTGCATATTCTGGAGGCTTCACACTAGCCCCTGCTTCAATTATGCATGAATTAACAGAAATGAATTTGCAGCGTTTTATTTCTTGGTGTAATGGAGCTCGAGTATTTCATAAAGTGTAACCATACAGCAAATTCTGGGCTCATTTTAGAATAATTAGCACATTGATGTTACTTGTGTAGTTAAAAGGAAATGTTAAAATTTTCCCATTGTAAGCATTTTTTTGAAGGCTCACTCTGTTCTCTAAAGTGAGCAATCTTTCACTCAGAAGAAAGCTGGAAGCTCCGTCTTCCCTGCATTTCCTCTTCTTTCTCTTATACCTCGATTAAAATACTAGTGCTTATTCAGACAAGTCTTAATTATGGACCTGGAGCCAGTGGAAGAACCAGCATAGATGAAGTAGGTAATTTTTTTAAATGATGCATGTGCCTCAAGTTGGTCCAGCTCCATCCTTTGAATAATTAAGGCTGAGCTAAAGGAGACCTAAAATCTGTACATTCAAGTGTCTTCATTTAACATGCTCACCAAAATTTGACATTCTCACATCTCTTTCCCCCACCCCTTCGGTAAAAAAGAAAGTCACCCTCTCTGGAGAAGGAAGGAACTCACATTGACAGAGTTTCTGAGCTCTGTCAGACCCACTACGACATGAGGTGGATCACAGTCCTCGTTCTCTGAATGTTCACACAGTTCTATGAGGTCAGCAGTGAGCGTGGTCATCCCTGTTTTGCAAATGAAGATAGTAAGGCTCAAGAATGTTAAGTAAGCTTCCCAAAGTCACACAACCCGACCAGGGCAAAGGGAGGATTTCATTCAAGTTGGTCAAAGTCCCGACTTCAGTTTTGCTCTATCTGTCCCAGCCCAAGGTGACTGACAATTTAAGGAGACAGAGGCAATTTGACTATGTTCAACACAAACCGCAAAATGAAATTCATTGATTTTAATTTAATTTACTAATGTTACACATTGTGCAGAAGGTTGTTAGAGTCGCTAACAAAGCTGCAACCTCCTAACTCTGGGGAATATTAGCAGGAGGTGGTGGAGGACTTCCTGAAGCCAGAAAACAGAGGGGAGGCCAAGGGGAAACTGGCAAAGCCTATTCTGGGCCTGGGGAATAAAATTTTGAAATACTTGGAGGGATCCTGTTCTTACTGAGCTAGACGAAGCATGAGAGACAGACAAGGAAAGTAGATACTTTACAATCTAATGACACATATGTAAGGCAGGCATCTAATGATGGATGCCAGGGCCAGCAATTTTGCGTTGTTCACTGACCTAACCCCAACACCTAGTACGTCGCACAAAATGGGTGCTCAATACATACTGAACAAAAGAGAGCTAGGGAGCATCTAGGAGGCACATTGCATGCAGATTTGGTAGTGGGTGGTTCAGGAGTGAATGTTTCTGAGAGGGAGTGCTATCTAAAGAAAAACAAGGAAGAGAAGTAGTCTGGTGGTAAAGGACGGCTGTGAGGACAGCATTTGCAAAGCTCAGCCAGAGATAAGTAAGTCTGGACGTCCCCTTTCTTGGGAAAGAAAATACTTCCACAGTCTTGGTATACAGGCTGCGGGGGCCGAGTGCAGAGACTGAACAGAGAGGCAGAGAGTGCAGCGAATGCTTTTAGCAAGGAGTGTGGCCTTTGGAAACCCTCTGGGGTAGATCACTGGGTCTCTGTGCTGAGAAAAATCTAGGGGACTAAAGCAGGACTTTTCAAAGTACATTCCAAGGATTCTTAAGTAAATTTAGAAAATGCTGGGATATTAAAAGTTCTGTGTGGTTTTTTTTTTAATTTCCTATAGGATAATATGTTTTATAAATCCATCAGATGAAAATATTGCATGTATTGTTTTCAAGTTTATTTGACCACCATTAGTAACTACAGAAATCAGTTTGGGAAACACTGGACTAGTGTTGCATGAGATCAGCTACGATGCTCAAATCTTGCCCCACTCACTGGTCCAATCTGGAACTCACTCACCCATCTAGGTGGTTATCTTTGGAGGTTATCTACTATGGTTAGGAAGAGCTCTGGACACACAGATGCCCGTAAATGATACATTGTTCTATTACACTCTACCATGGGTAAATCTCCATACCTTGGTTTGACCTACAGATTTCTACTTATCCATTCTACTGGTTTCAGATCGTTACTGGGAATAGATTGGCCAACCCTACTCCATATTGCTGGAATCCCACCTCTGTTCCTAATTCTTACAAAGTATCCTTTCAAAGGACTAGAACTTGCTTCTGTATGCTCTTGGAATGTACTTTTCACCAGGGGTCCCCACTTCCCGCTTTTACAGAATATCCTTCCAAAGTACATACTCTTCTTGTGCTGAGTCCCCTATAGAATTGAGTCTCCTCATAAATCAAATGATTGTGAATCACAGCCAAACTTATTGCCCAACTCTGAATAACATTGCTTATAAAACCACTGACCATCCACCTTGGAGTCTGGCCCTTTAGTGAAATCAGAAATCTTAACTCTGGTTTTCCCAGTCTGGCTTTATTCTCTTTCACCTCCAACGCCCACAATGTTGTCAAAAGCTATCCCGCTTTGAAGCTAAAACACCCTGAACAAACAGAAGAGAGAAAAGAGGCACAAATAATTACTAACATTACAACAGTGTTATTACAAACAAACAAATGTAGTTTGTTTTCAAAATGCAACCAGCTTGACAAATTACTACAACATTTGTTTTTATACATTTGTTGACTCTTATTTATTTTATTCCTTCCATATTATTGCCACTGGGTGGCCAATTTCCACAGGGGGTGATGACAACCCCATTGTCCTCACATTCAAATCGCCTTTTCATTAGATGAGTGTCACTTTCCTGGGTGCTTCCATAGTAGCTGACTTTGCTCTCTTCAGTCACAGATGGTGATCTTCATCTCTTATCTTCCCTATTGAAAGCTCTTTATACTCCTTATTCATCAGATTTCTTTAAGTAGGTTTGAGATAAGCTTCAAGGCCACATTTTGGGCATCTGATAAAAATGTCCTCAAGGGCTTGCTTTTTGTTAAATTCCTGTTAAGTCTAATAAATATTGAGATTATTGCTAGAGTGTTGGTTTCTTTAGCCATATTTAATTTAAAATTCACAGACACACACACTCCTACACACTCACATACACAGTTTCTCATTACCGCTCTCATGCTTGCTCAAGTGTATTTGTTTTCGTTTTTGTTTTGCAAAATTCTCTAGGCCTAAATTGCCAATAATGACTTGTATAAGAATGTAAGACTTTATTTCTGGACCCTGAATCCTATAATATAAGGCTTTCTTAGGCTATTCCTTTTTGAGTTATTTTCTCAGTGGTTTCCCTGGGGATTACAATTAACATGTTGATTAATAGCAATTTAATTCAAATTAACACGGACTTACTTTCAGTATTATATAAAAAGTTTGTTCTTACATAGGTCTATTCTCCTTTTCTTTGTTCTTTATAGTCATACAATGTACATCTTTGCCCATCAACACAAACATAGAATTTATACAGTTGTTTTTAAAATCCGGTAGGAGAGGAAAATGGGTTACAAACATAAAAATACATCAATACTGTCTTTTTCATTCACCTACATATGCAACTAAACCGGTGCTATTTTATTTCTTCATGGGGATCCCAGTTACTATTCAGCATTCTTTCACTTCAGCTTAAAGGACCCCTTTCATATTTCTTTTAGAATGCAATTTCTAGCCACAATTTATCTCAATTTCTGTTTACCTGAGAATGTTTTAATTTCTCATTAATGTTTCAAGGCTGGCATTGCTGGGTATAGAACTCCTAGTTGAGACAGGGGAGTGAGTGGGGAGTCGGTGCTTCAGTTAAGCTTCTAGGCTTAGCCATGTGCTCTAGCTTAGTCTTTTGCCAGAAATCTGCACAGAAATTACTATTCCAGATTCTCACTATGGTATTGTCCCTTCTGTTTGCTACTATCTCTGGAATCCAGAAGGGAGGAAAGCTGATGACCAAGGTAGGATTTGGAAATTTTGGAGTTCCTGGTTATAAGACCATGAGGATAGCACCAAAAACCCTGTCTTGAACTACTCACAGTTTGCAGTTTGGCAGCCATGGGAAAACATTGCTATTGCAAGCTGCCATAACACCACACAGGACAGAATTTAATTTTTCAGTAAATCAACTATAGTGAATTTAGGCAGACCATTACATAAATCTTCAGCTTTAGAGTCCATTGAAATGGCCACCAAAACTTGAGCATGCCCAGATGTACAAGCACTTGCTGCATGCTAAAACAAACACAGCTATTGAACTCAATAACTAAAACACATCTCCAAAGTCTGTCAAGTAAGAAATAAATCTGTTAATCCTACGTATAAATCAAATAAGCAAGTTCATATTAGGGTAAGACTGTAGAGCATATGTGGACAATTACATGTAGTTGATTTGTGTAAATTGGAACTAGAAGAACCATAAGATTCAATAAATATTGGCTTAATAATGAGAATGTCTATACAGCATTTCTTATTTCATCATTTTGACCTCTATAGCTATAGTATTCAATGAGGTAATGTATTAAACAACTCTTTTGACTTTTCTGTCAATGAATTGGCAACTGTATAGGGAGGAAAAATTATTCAGTGACATCATCTTCCTTAATTTATGTAATAAAATGATAAAATGGGTGTTATATTCTCTCTGTTTGAGGTTCAAATCATTTAAGGAGTTTGTCTAATTTACAGAGTTGGTTAAGTGTCAGAAATCAAAGCCCTATTGTCTTGCTCTTTCTGGGAAACCATACAACTCCCTATGACTCTGCTTGAGTATTCTCAAAAGAACTACATGTACATCAGCACCCTCATATTCCTTCAGAAGATAGGTGCATTTACTCTTTTCCTGAGAGGAGGAAACTGGAAAGGGATGTGGGTAATCTGACTGGGAAAAACCTTATTGCCCTGGACCCTAGTAAGGGTGCAAAAGATTTCTATGCATAAGACAAGTTGTAGCTTGTCTTTTGGTGCTTATTTCACAAATAAATAGAACTACCACAGTCCTTCGGAACTTCTGGCCTGCACTTTGGTTAGCCAGGATCTGCGCTTTCTGGCCCAGCTTCTTAATGGCCCCTTATTGGGCCTTTTCTTTAAATGGAGAGGGACAGAAAATAGGCAGTATGGACCTCAGATGGAAGTCATGCTCTTTAGCCATTTTTATTTCAATAAAGCTGATATCGCTATCCTCTTTTGGCCATCAGTTGTTTGAAGGTATCCTTCCAATATTTTGAATTCAAAAGAAAGATGGGTGTTGGGACACCCAACTCCAACAAACCAGAGGCCATCTTCTCAGAATGTTTGGTGCTCTAAGACCATCTACAACTTTAAAGCCATGGGTGTTGATTTGCCAATACTTATAAAGAGCATTGAAAGGTTTACATTTCTGGAATTCTAGATTTCCTTTCAACTACTGATAGCAAATGAATGTGTTAGAAGCACTAAGAACAACCTCTAACATATATATGTGTGAAATGAGTGAATGAGGAAGCATGGTGAAAAGCAGACCAAGATTGATGCACAAAAAAGTTTACCAGAGCATCATGTACCAAGATAAAAACCATTGGAAATAAAAGTCTTAAAAGCAGAACATTAGTAGGCTTTATGATTAACATCTTATCTATATAATAAAATACACAGCCAAGGATTTGTGGTTATTAAACTATAATGATGTTAGAAAATGGACTTGATACAATACAACCAAACAAAATTGTATATAAAATTACTTTAATTACCCCTATGGGAAAAGCATAGCATATTGGAGAAGATTCTGAGAAGTTGGAAATCTGAGTTCACGCTTCCCACTCCCCCCTTCCCAAACCTCTCTCTGAAATAGCAATTATCAAATGGAACTCTTAGCAGACAGAGCGGCAGCAGATGGCCAGATAAGGTGTTTGTTCACTGCAATGGGTTGCTTTGATCAGGGGATTAAAAGGCCAAAACCCAGCCAAGGTTCTTCCCACTAAGTCATTCACTCTGAAGAGTACTGCATTCACGTGGGGTGGGAGTGGGGGGACACCTTTGCCTTACTGACACCAAGTGGCGGTGTGTGGCAGACACACGGGGTGCTGTGACTTGAGTAGTTGCACCAATCGAGAGATCCTGACTGTCCTGAGGTTGACATGAGGGATTGCAGCTGTAGGTCTTCATTTTCCTTACCACCTGGTGACCGCTGATGAATCAGCATTACCTCTAGAAGAGCAGGTTTGCTTTCTGTAAACTCTGTGGCTCAAACACAATTCAACTTCCTTCTTTGACAGGCATGGGCTTAATTGGTTGGAAAGGTTGGAAAGGTAAAGATGTGATATATCAAGAAGCAATGCGATCAGAATCAACTAGTTGTGATAGAGTTGGCTTCACATAACCATCCGCAGGGCCCATTTTTCCACCCTTACCTGTCTGGGGTCAAGTTGGGGAAAGAAGGTACTGTTGCCTGATGCTTGAATGGACTCTGCCTACATGGCTCCCAGCATATTTGTACAATTTATATTTTTTAGTTTCTTTGGCAAGTGAAATGATACAAATTAGTCTACTCAAAAGACCCTTGTATCTTGTCCATTGGTGAGTTCAAGCAGTCAGTAGGACTGTGACCTAAGAATCTTTATCAACCTTTTGAGGAGATTTGAGAGAAAAGACCTCCTGACTGCATTCTTGTGGAATATCACAGATATGCTTGGGACCCATATAATATTCACAGGGCAAAATCATATAGCAATTTCCTACCCCTTATTTTTTTTTTAAGATTTTATTTATTTATTTGACAGAGAGAGAGACAGCGAGAGGGAACACAAGCAGGGGGAGTGAGAGAGGGAGAAGCAGACTTCCTGCTGAGCAGGGAGCCCGATGCGGGGCTCGATCCCAGGACCCTGGGATCATGACCTGAGCTGAAGGCAGATGCTTAACAACTGAGCCACTCAGGTGGCCCTCCTACCCCTTATTCTGACACCAGGAAAAGCAAGCAAAGAGCTGCACACAAAAATAATAAATGTACTTCATAGGGTGCTGTGACTTGAGTGGTTGTACTAATCAAGTAGGGAGAAACCAAGGATGGCAGAGAACACAGCTGGGAAATGTGACTTGTCACCTGCCAAGCTCTGAATGATGATCTAGAACCTGGCTAGCTGCCAATTTAATAAGTACATACCAATATCCATCCAATCTGGCACACAAAAGGCACAATAACCATTCTGGACAGCTTTGAGACAATATCTCATAATTTTTAAGAAGTACATACCTTATACCATTAGTTAGCTACATTAGAGAAATTCTCAAAATATTTGCATAAGGAGAGATGTAGCACATTATTTTCAGAATTGTTCATATCAGGAAATAATCATAAAAAATCAAAATGTCCACCAGGAGTGGAAAAATAATTAAGTCGTTGCTATTCTTCTAATATATCAGTTCAAAATAATAAATTAAACTGGCAGGGGTAGATAAATGAATTAGATATACATGTGTCAACATTGATATATCATAAACATAACACTGTGTGAAAAGTTGCAAAAGGGCATATTGTATGATGTCAGTTATGAATATTTTAAAAACACATAAAATAGTACTAGATATTCCTTACAGATATAAATATATGGTGTAAAGAATAACACAGCTACAGAAGGCCACACACCAACCTCAGTAAAATAGTTACTTTTGGGAGGAAGGACAGGAATGGAAAGAAGAGGGATTTCAATCATACCTGAAACATTTATTCCTATAAACAAAAATAACATGAAACAATTACAGCAAAATGTTAACATTTTATAAATCAGAGCAGTGAACTTGAATTATTTTTATATTACTGTCTTTCTTTTTTTATATGGTTGAAATGATTCAAAATGAAAACAAATCTAAATGTCCTAAGAGTTATTCAATGGTATGGTTGCCCTCAGTAGCTTATCACGGTTTCAGTGTTAAAGCCATACACAAGACGCTTGCTTTGGGTTTTTTTCCTCCACATATAGACAGATTCAGTATCTCCATTGCTCCCCCTCTTGGAAGGCAGTGTGTTATGGTAGAAGTCATGTGGAAATCAGAGAGGCTTCATGGCACTAATTCCTTGGATTGTTTTTAATTACGGGGAATAAAGTGTTGCACAAGACATGGGGTCTGTCTCCTAATGGGTGTTAATTCCTTACCTTTTCCAATACTCACTTTCTAGATGGCCAAGCAGATCTTGAGAACAAGCTACCCATACCTGTTTTTCAGGCTGTGGTGCCCCTAGATGGAAAGCTTTCCTTTATTTTTCTGTGCTGTGGAAGTTTGAGTGCTGTGCAATGTTAAGCAGCCTTTAAATAATTCAAATCCGTTTTCTCCCTTCCTTCCTTCCTTACTTCCTTCCTTCCTTCCTTCCTTTCTCCCTCCCTCCCTCCCTTCTTTTCTTCCTTCCATCCTTTCTTCTTTCCATCCTTTCTTCTTTCTTTCCTTACTTCTTTTTTTCTTTCCAATTACCTATAGTTCTCATTTCAGCATTTAATCCCTCACTTCCCCATTATTACTGTATAAGCATCTCATGCCCTGTCTCATAATGTGTCCTTGGAAAAGTCAATATGCCTCACTAACACTCAGTTTCTTGGCCTTTAAATAGAGGTATTGTAAAAGATCTTTTTCTAAGGGACTTTTGGCACTAATATTTTACAATTTCAGAATCCTAATAGTATATAAATTGTCTTCTGAAATAGAAAGGGATATTACAATGTTACTTTCACATTCCACAGAGCTACTGCTTATCTAGAGTGGCAGGTGAGAAAGAGAGAGATAAAACTACAATCCCCTAGAAATCTCTCAAAATTTCTTTGATGGAGAAGGTTGTTTTCAGTTTAAACAAGCCTGTTCTACGTTGCAGTGTGAATTTAACTGGGGGATAACTGAAAAAGATACTTATGATAAACATACCCTTACTATTTGAAGAACAAATACCATAAATACATATGTGATAGTAAAGAAATAGAAGAGATGAGCAAGGAATCCTTCCAGGCAAGATCTACTGTTAACAAGGGGCACAAGGTATGTCTGTTAACTCTGGGTCATGGCCTTTGTGCATGGAAGTTCAATTTTAGAATGCTGCTGTATTATCAACATAAATAAGATTTCTGTTTTTAAGTGTAAGTTAAAGACAAATTGTTTCTTGTTTATTGGTATTAGCTATATTGGGTTTGAGCTCAAAGATTATTTTTGTTACCTCTTCCATTCTTTAAACCTTCTTGAAATCTGTATGCTAGAAAAGAAGAGCTTATCAAAGCAAAAACATTTTACTTTTTTATTTTATTTTTAAAGATTTTATTTATTTATTTAAGAGAGAGAGAGCACAGGAGGGGATGAGGGGCAAAGGGAGGGGAGAGGGAGAAGCAGACTCCCCACTGAGCAGGGAGCCCCACTCGGGGCTCAGTCCCAGGACCCTGGGATCACCACCTGAGCCAAAGACAGACACTTAACTGACTGAACCACCCAAATGCCCCAAAGCGAGAGCATTTTAATATACTTTTGGACATCATTAAATTGAGTCAGCTGTTAAATGGCAGATCTTAATTGTAAAACTTTTTTAAAAGTTTGCTAACGGTTCATCTGACATCAGCCACCTCTGCCACGCCGCCTAAGTTTGACCCCAACGAGATCAAAGTTGTGTACCTGAGGTGCACTGGTGGCGAAGTCGGTGCCACATCTGCCCTGGCCCCGAAGATCGGCCCACTGGGTCTGTCTCCAAAAAAGGTTGGTGATGACGTCGCCAAGGCAACCAGTGATTGGAAGGGTCTAAGGATTACAGTGAAACTGACCATTCGGAACAGACAGGCCCAGATTGAAGTGGTACCTTCTGCCTCTGCCCTGATTATCAAAGCCCTCAAGGAACCACCAAGAGACAGAAAGAAGCAGAAAAACATTAAACACAGTGGAAATATCACTTTTGATGAGATTGTCAATATTGCCCGACAGATGCGACACCGATCTTTAGCCAGAGAACTCTCTGGAACCATTAAAGAAATCCTGGGGACTGCCCAGTCTGTGGGCTGCAGTGTGGATGGCCGCCACCCTCATGACATCATAGATGTCATCAACAGTGGTGCGGTGGAATGTCCCGCTAGTTAATGACAAAGGAGAATGTTTCAATAAAGGATCATTTGACAACCAAAAAAAAGAAAAGAAAGTTTGCTAATCACTTAGCATTATACCCTCTAGGCCCAACCATGTTGTTGCAAATGGCAATATTTTATTTTTTATGGCTGAGTAATATTTCTGTGTGTGTGTGTGTGTGTGTGTGTGTGTGTGTGTGTGTGTGTACATACCACATATTCTTTATCCATTCACTTATGGATGGATACTTGGGTTGCTTCCATATCTTGGCTATTGTAAATAATGCTGCAATAAACATAGGGGTGCATATATCTTCTCAAATTAGTGTTTTCATTTTCTTTAGGTAAGTACACAGTAGTGGAATTATTGGATCATATGGCAATCCTATTGATTTTTTAATTTTTTGAGGAAACTCCATCCTGTTTTCCACAGTGTCTACACCAATTTGCATTCCCACTAATAGTGCATAAGGGTTCCTTTCCCTCCACATTCTCATTAAAACTTGTTATTTTTTGTGTTTTTGATTTTAGCCATTCTGACAGGTGTGAGATGATATCTCATTGTGATTTTAATTTGCATATCACCTAATGATTAGTGATATTGAGCATCTTTTCATGTATCTGTTGGCCATTTGTATGTCTTTGGAAAAATTTCTATTCAGAAACTCTGTCCATTTTCTTTTTTTTTTTTTTAAGATTTTTTTTATTTATTTGACAGAGAGAGACACAGTGAGAGAGGGAACACAAGCAGGGCGAGTGGAGAGGGAGAGGCAGGCTTCCCATTGAGCAGGGAGCCCGACGCGGGGCTCGATCCCAGGACCCCAGGATCATGACCCGAGCCGAAGGCAGACGCTCAACGACTGAGCCACCCAGGCGCCCCTGTCTATTTTCTAATTAGAGTATTTGGCTTTTTTAGTGTTGAGTTGTATAAATTCTTTATATATTTTGGGTACTAACCCCTTATTGGGTATATAACTTGCAAATATCTTCTCCCATTCTGTAGGTTGTCTTTTTGTTCTGTTATTGTACACCTAAAACTAAAATAACACTGTATGTTAATTATATTTCAATAAAAAGAAAGAAAGAAAAGAAAAGAATAAAAAAGAAAAAGATAAAGAGATTAAAAATAAACATTTTATAAATACTTAAAAAAAGAAGTTTGCTTGTCAGAGTTCAGGCTTGAGTAAAAACTGCAGACAGCCAAGCCAAGAACAATACCACTCATTTCTCCAAAAGCTAAATTAGACAACTTCATTAATACTCTTCATATTTAAGAAGGGGGGAAATCGGAGGGGGAGACAAACCATGAGAGGACTCTGAAAAACAAACTGAGGGTTCTAGAGGGGAGGGGGGTGGGAGGATGGGTTAGCCTGGTGATGGGTATTAAAGAGGGCATGTTCTGCATGGAGCACTGGGTGTTATGCACAAACAATGAATCATGGAACACTACATCAAAAACTAATGATGTAATGTATGGTGATTAACATAACAATAAAAAATTAAAAAAATACTCTTCATATTTATGTTTTGGAAGAAGTAAGAGTAAATAAAGTTGTTGGCAAGAATAAATATTTTACTCTTTATAATAAGGTGCAGAAAATACATATGTTTGCCCATAGTCAAAAGCCTAGTTGTTTCATAAACTAGCTGAAACTTGAGGCTAAAATGATTACCACTATCATAAAATTAACTTCTGGTATCAGGAATACGTCTGGATGGGTGAGTCAGCAAACTGATAAGAGTAGGTAGCTCCAAACTCTTGTCCCTCCACAAAAACATCAAAAAGTAAGCAGCAATTGCCAGAATTTACTTTGTCAAAACTCTGGAAAACAAAGATTTATAACAATTGATTGAATGGTGGGTCAAGAAAAAGGCAACTTAAAATGGTAGCAAAGCTTTGTGGTGTTTTCACTTACCCTTGGCCACCCTCCTCAGCTCTCAAGTCTTGAAGATGGTACCCTGCATTCCCAGTGTAGGATTTTGGTCCCTGATTCCAGATGGAGCCAAGCAGACCTTATTTGCAAATTATTGCATTTGTCTGTTCTAACCCATCTGCTGGTTCCCTAAAGTCTAGGAGGAAAATCTAGGAAACAGTTTATTTGGGAAATTAGGGGATGCAAAAGTATCTGTATCAATACTGCTAAATTTAGAAAGTCGTGTTCAAAATAAAGAATACAAAAACAACAAAACCAATGAAACAAGAAGTTTGATTCTTTGAAAATATCAACAGAATGAACTAACCATTACCTAGAATAACTAAAAAAAGAGAGAGAATATACAAATACAGATGTGAAAGTCAAACGTGAAAGTGGAGACATTACTATCAACCTTACAGAAATTAAAAGGATTATGAAAGAATGCTATGAATAATTCTAGGCAAACAAATTAGATACCATAGATCAAATGGACAAATTCCTAGAAATACATAAAATACCAAAACTGACTCAAGAAGAAGTAGTGAGATTGTTTTCTTGACTTCTTTTTTTGGATAGTCATTAGCATATAGAAATACAACTGGTTTTTTGTATGTCTACTTTATATTCTGCAACTTTACTAAATTTATTTATTGATTCTAACAGTTTTTATGATGTCTTTAGAGTTTTCTACATATAAGATCATCATCTGCCAACAAAGATAATTTTTCTTCTTCCTTTCCAATTTTGGTGCCTCTTATTTTCATTTCTCACCTAATTATTCTGCCTAAGACTTCCAGTACTATGTTTAATGGAAGTGATAAGATCAGTCATCCTTGTCTTGTTCCTGATACTAGAGGAAACATTTTCAGTTTTTCACATTTGAGTATGATGTTACATGTGGGATTTTAGATATGGTCGTTATTACAGTGAGGTAAATTCCTTCTATACATAGTTTGTTGAAAGTTTTTGTCATAAAAGAGTGTTGAATTTTGTCAAGAGCCTTTTCTGCATCAAATAAGGTGGTTATGTGTCTTTTAATCCTTCATTCTGTTAATGTAATGTATCACATTAATTGATTTGCACATATTGAACTATCCTTCCACCCCTGGAACAAATCCCACATGATAATGGTGTATGTTCCTTTTAATGTGCTGTTGAGTTCAGTCTGCTAGTATTTCATTAAGGATTTTTGCATTTATGTTCATCAAAGATATTGGCCTACAGTTTTCTGTTATTATATAGTCTTATCTGCCTTTGGCATCAGGGTAATGTTGGCCTCATAAAATTGATTTGGAAGTATTCTCTTTTCTCCAATATTTTGGAAGAGTTTAAGAAAGATTGATATTAATTTTTCTTGAACAACATTATAGACCAAACAGACCTACAGACATACAAAGCATTCTACACAACAGCAATAGAATAGACATTCTTTTTATTGTTATGTTAATCACCATACATCACATCATTAGTTTTTGATGTAGTGTTCCATGATTCATTGTTTGTGTATAACACCCAGTGCTCCATGCAGAACGTGCCCTCTTTAATACCCATCACCAGGCTAACTCATCCTCCCATCCCCCTCCCCCCTAGAACCCTCAGTTTATTTTTCAGAGTCCATCATCTCTCATGGTTCGTCTACCCCTCCGATTCCCCCCTTCATTCTTCCCCTCCTGCTATCTTCTTCTTCTTTTTTTTTCTTAACATATATTGCATTATTTGTTTCAGAGGTACAGATCTGTGATTCAACAGTCTTGCACAATTCACAGCACTCACCATAGCACATACCTTCCCCATTATCTATCACCCAGCCACCCCATCCCTCCCAACCCCCCCAACACTCCAGCAACCCTCACTTTGTTTCCTGAGATTAAGAATTCCTCATATCAGTGAGGTCATATGATACATGCCTTTCTCTGATTCACTTATTTCGCTCAGCATAACACCCTCCAGTTCCATCCACGTCGTTGCAAATGGCAAGATCTCATTCCTTTTGATGGCTGCATAATATTCCATTGTATATATATACCACCTCTTCTTTACCCATTCATCTGTCGATGGACATCTTGGCTATTTCCACAGTTTGGCTATTGTGGACATTGCTGCTATAAACATCCGGGTGCACGTACCCCTTCAGATCTCTACATTTGTATCTTTGGGGTAAATACCCAGTGGTGCAATTGCTGGATCATGTGGTAGCTCTATTTTCAACTTTTTGAGGAACCTCCATACTGTTTCCCAGAGTGGTTGCACCAGCTTGCATTCCCACCAACAGTGTAGGAGGGTTCCCCTTTCTCTGCATCCCCGCCAACATCAGTCGTTTCCTGACATGTTAATTTTAGCCATTCTGACTGGTGTAAGGTGGTATCTCATTGAGGTTTTGATTTGGATTTCCCTGATGCCAAGTGATGTTGAGCACTTTTTCATGTGTCTGTTGGCCATTTGGATGTCTTCTTTGCAAAAATGTCTGTTCATGTCTTCTGCCCATTTCTTGATTGGATTCTTTGTTCTTTGGGTGTTGAGTTTGATAAGTTCTTTATAGATTTTGGATACTAGCCCTTTATCTGATATGTCATTGCAAATATCTTCTCCCATTCTGTCGGTTGTCTTTTGGTTTTGTTGACTGTTTCTTTTGCTGTGCAAAAGCATTTTATCTTGATGAAGTCCCAACAGTTCATTTTTGCCCTTGCTTCCCTTGCCTTTGGCGATGTTTCTAGGAAGAAGTTGCTGCGGCTGAGGTCAAAGAGGTTGCTGCGTGTGTTCTCCTTTAGGATTTTGATGGACTCCTTTCTCAAATTTAGGTCTTTCAAACATTTTGAGTCTATTTTTGTGTGTGGTGTAAGGAAATGGTCCAGTTTCATTCTTCTGCATGTGGCTGTCCAATTTTTTTTCCATTAGACATTCTTTCCTACTTTGTCAAAGATTAGCTGAAGGTCCATTTCTGGGCTCTCTATTCTGTTCCATTGATCTATGTGTCTGTTTTTGTGCCAGTACCATATTGTCTTGATGATGACAGCTTTGTAATAGAGCTGGAAGTCCAGAATTGTGATGCCACCAGCTTTGCTTTTCTTTTTCAACATTCCTCTGGCTATTCGGGGTCTTTTCTGGTTCCATACAAATTTTAGGATTATTTGTTCCATTTCTTTGAAAGAAGTGGATGGTATTTTGATAGGGATTGCTTTGAATGTGTAGATTGCTCTAGGTAGCATTGACATCTTCACAATATTTGTTCTTCCAATCCATGAGCATGGAACGTTTTTCCATTTCTTTGTGTCTTCCTCAATTTCTTTCATGAGTATTCTATAGTTTTTTGAGTACAGATCCTTTGTCTCTTTGGTTAGATTTATTCTTAGGTATCTTATGGTTTTGGGTGCAATTGTAAATGGGATCGACTCCTTAATTTCTCTTTCTTCTGTCTTGTTGTTGGTGTATAGAAATGTCACTGATTTCTGTGCATTGATTTTATATCCTGCCACTTGACTGAATTCCTGTATGAGTTGTAGCAGTTTTGGGGTGGAGTCTTTTGGGTTTTCCACATAAAGTATCATATCATCTGCAAACAGTGAGAGTTTGGCTTCTTCTTTGCCGATTTGGATGCCTTTTATTTCTTTTTGTTGTCTGATTGCTGTGGCTAGGACTTCTAATACTATGTTGAATAGCAGTGGTGATAGTGGACGTCCTTGCTGTGTTCCTGACCTTAAGGAGAAAGCTCTCAATTTTTCCCCACTGAGAATGATATTCGCTGTATATTTTTCATACATGGCTTTTATGATATTGAGGTATGTACACTCTATCCTTATACGCTGAAGAGTTTTGATCAAGAAAGGATGCTATATTTTGTCAAATGCTTTTTCTGCATCTATTGAGAGGATCATATGATTCTTGCTCTTTCTTTTGTTAATGTATTGTATCACATTGATTGATTTGCGGATGTTAAACCAACCTTGCAGCCCAGAGATAAATCCCACTTGGTCGTGGTGAATAATCCTTTTTAATGTACTGTTGGATCCTATTGGCTAGTATTTTGGTGAGAATTTTTGCATCCATGTTCATCAAGGATATTGGTCTGTAATTCTCCTTTTTGATGGGATTTTTGTCTGGTTTGGGGATCAAGGTAACGTTGGCTTCATAAAACGAGTTTGGAAGTTTTCCTTCCATTTCTATTTTTTGGAACAGTTTCAGAAGAATAGGTATTAATTCTTCTTTAAATGTTTGGTAGAATTCCCCTGGGAAGCCCCCTGGCCCTGGGCTTTTGTCTGTTGGGAGATTTTTGATGACTGCTTCAATTTCCTTAGTGGTTATAAGTCTGTTCCGGTTTTCTATTTCTTCCTGGTTCAGTTTTGGGAGTTGATACATCTGTAGGAATGCATACATTCCTTCCAGTTTATCTAATTTGCTGGCATAGAGTTGCTCATAATATGTTCTTATAATGTTTGTATTTCTTTGGTGTTGGTTCTGATCTCTCCTCTTTCATTCATGATTTCATTTATTTGGGTCCTTTCTCTTTTTTCTTTTTTTGATAAGTCTGGCCAGGGGTTTATCAATCTTGTTAATTCTTTCAAAGAACCAGTTCCTAGTTTCATTGATCTGTTCTACTGTTCTTTTGGTTTCTATTTCATTGATATCTGCTCTGATCTTTATTATTTCTCTTCTCCTGCTGGGTTTCAGCTTTATTTGCTGTTCTTTCTTCAGCTCCTTTAGGTGTAGGGTTAGGTTGTGTACTTGAGACCGTTCTTGTTTCTTCAGAAAGGCTTGTATTGCTATATACTTTCCTCTTAGGACTGCCTTTGCTGCATCCCAAAGATTTTGAACAGTTGTGATTTCATTTTCATTTGTTTCCATGAATTTTTTTAAATCTTCTTTAATTTCCTGGTTGACCCATTCATTCTTTAGTAGGATGCTCTTTAGCCTCCATGTATTTGAGTTCTTTCTGACTTTCCTCTTGTGATTGAGTTCTAGTTTCAAAGCATTGTGGTCTGAAAATATGCAGGGAATGATCCCAATCTTTTGGTACCAGTTGAGACCTGATTTATGACCTAGGATGTGATCTATTCTGGAGAATGTTCCATGGGCACTAGAGAAGAATGTGTATTCTGTTGCTTTGGGATGGAATGTTCTGAATATATCTGTGAAGTCCATTTGGTCCACTGTGTCATTTAAAGTCTTTATTTCCTGGTTGATCTTTTGCTTAGATGATCTGTCCATTTCAGTAAGGGGGGGTGTTAAAGTCCCCCACTATTATTGTATTGTTGTCTATGTGTTTCTTTGTTTTTGTTATTAATTGCCTTATATAATTGGCTGCTCCCATGTTAGGGGCATAGACATTTACAGTTGTTAGATCTTCTTGTTGGATAGACCCTTTAAGTAGGATATAGTGTCCTTCCTCATCTCTTATTATAGTCTTTGGTTTAAAATCTAATTTGTCTGATATAAGGATTGCCACCCCAGCTTTCTTTTTATGTCCATTAGCATGATAAATGGTTTTCCACCCCCTCACTTTCAATCTGGGGGTGTCTTTCGGTCTAAAATGAGTCTCTTGCAGACAGCATATTGATGGGTCTTGTTTTTTAATGCAATCCGATAGCCTGTGTCTTTTGATTGGGGCATTTAGCCCATTTACATTCAGGGTAACTATTGAAAGATATGATTTTAGTGCCATTGTATTGTCTGTAAGGTGACTGTTACTGTATATTGTCTGTGTTCCTTTCTGGTCTATGCTGCATTTAGGCTCTCTCTTTGCTTAGAGGACCCCTTTCAATATTTCTTGTAGGGCTGGTTTCGTGTTTGCAAATTCCTTTAGTTTTTGTTTGTCCTGGAAGCTTTTTATCTCTCCTTCTAATTTCAATGACAGCCCAGCTGGATATAATATTCTTGGCTGCATATTTTTCTCATTTAGTGCTCTGAATATATCCTGCCAGTCCTTTCTGGCCTGCCAGGTCTCTGTGGATAGGTCTGTGGCCACTCTAATGTTTCTACCATTGTAGGTTACAGATCTCTTCTCCCAAGCTGTTTTCAGGATTTTCTCTTTGTCTCTGAGACTCGTAAGTTTTACTATTAGATGTCGGGGTGTTGACCTATTTTTATTGATTTGAGAGGGGTTCTCTGTGCTTCCTGGATTTTGATGCCTGTTTCCTTCCCCAAATTAGGGAAGTTCTCTGCTATAATTTGCTCCAATCTACCTTCTGCCCCTCTCTCTCTTTCTTCTTCTTCTGGGATCCCAATTATTCTAATGTTGTTTCGTCTTATGGTGTTGTTTATCTCTCGAATTCTGCCCTCATGATCCAGTAGTTGTTTATCTCTCTTTTTCTCAGCTTCTTTATTTTCCAGCATTTGGTCTTCTATCTCACTGATTCTCTCTTCTGCCTCATTTATCTTAGCAGTTAGCACCCCCATTTTTGATTGCACCTCATTAATACCCTTTTTGATTTTGACTTGGTTAGATTTTAGTTCTTTAACTTCTCCAGAAAGGGTTTCTCTAATAACTTCCATGCTTTTTTCAAGCCCAGCAAGTATATTAAAATCATCATTCTGAACTCTAGATCCAACATCGTACTAATGTCCGTATTGAGTAGGTCCCTGGCAGTCAGTACTACCTCTTTTTCTTTTTGTTGAGGTGATTTTTTCCATCTTGTCGTTTTGTCCAGTGGAGAATAGATAAATGAGAGAACAAAATGCTAACAGGGTAACAATGTCCCCAGAAAATACACTCTAAACAAATCAGAAAAGACCTGAAGCCAGGGGAAAAGAGAGGGAACAAAAGAAAAAAGAAAAAGAAAAAAAAAGAAAAAGAAAAAGATAAAAACAAACAAAAACAGAACAAAACAAAAAAAAGCAGAATATGATCAAATATGATCAGGCTGGTGCATAGATCAGTGCCACGCACTAGATTTTGGGTGTATTTTGGTCTGTTAGAAGAAAGCGCCTCCCAAAATTTTAAAGAAAGAAAAACTTATATATGTACAAAAATAAGGGTTGATATGATGAAGGGATGGAATATGACTGTAAAGATGAAAATTATAAAAAATTTTATAAAAGGAATTGATAAGAAGTTGTTTGAAAAAAGAAAGAAGATGATTTTTAAAAAAAAGAAAAAAAGGGAGAGAATGTGATCAGGCAGGAGAGTAGAACAAAACCATACACTAGAGATTTAGGGTATATTTTGATCTGTTAGAAGAAACTATCTCAAAATTTTAAAGGGAGAAAAACTTATATATATATCCTAAAATAAGGGTAACTACTATGAAGGGATAGAATATGACTAAAAATGAAAAATAAAAATGTTTTTTAAAAAAAGGGATCGATAAGATGTTGGTTAAAAACGGGAAAAAGAAAAATTAAAAAAAAAAGAGTTAAAAAAAATTAACTTTGAAGACTAAAGAATCATGGTAAAAAAGCCATGGATTCTATGTGCATTATTCCCCTAGCGCTGGAGTTCTGCTGTTCTCATTGATCGGTAAACTTGGTCTTGGTTGGCTGTTCTTGCTAATCTTCTGGGGGAGGGGCCTGTTGCCGTGGTTCCCAAATATCTTTGCTGGAGGCCGAATTGCCCTGCCCTTGCCCAGTCTGGGCTAAGTAATCTGCTCGGGTTTGCTGTCGGGAGCTTTTGTTCCCTGCAAGCTTTCTGTACAGCTTTGGAGGCTGAGAGTGAAAATGGAGGCCTCCCAATCACTGCCCCAGAGGAGCCATGAACTTGGGGCCCCACTCTTCAGTGAGCCCCCAGAGGAAAGCAGTCAGTCACTCCTGTCTCCCCGGTCTCCGGCCGCACTCCGTGCTCACCCGGCCTGTGACCACGCGTTTCTATCTCTGGCACCTGACTTGGTGTGGAGTCTCCAAACCCAGCAGATCCCTGTGCTGTGCTCCCGTGCCGCTCCTCTCAGGGGAGGAAGGGGAGTCCCCCCGGATCTGCCGCTTGTTGGGTCCCTGCTGGAGGAGCAGTGGCCCAACTGTGCCACGGATCATGGTTTATGGCAACCCCGAGCAAAGAGCCCGCGCCTTGGCTCCATCTCTGCAGCCGGCTTCCCCACTCCAATACCTGGGAGCTCTGCTGCACTCAGGCACCCCCAGTGTTTCTGTGACCCTGAGGGTCCTGAGACCACACTGTCCCACGAGGTTTCCACCCCCCGCTTAGCCACTGGAGCAATGTCCCTCAGCGGAGCCGACTTCTAAAAGTTCCGATTTTGTGCTCCGCGGCTCTATCACTTGCCAGAAGCAGCCGGCAGAGGCCCCCTCCCCTGCCATCTATCCTCCCGAATATCGCCTGGGATTCACTTCTCCGCACGTCCTACCTTCCAGAAAGTGGTCACTTTTCTGTTCAGAGAGTTGTTGCTATTCTTTTCTTCGATCTCCTGTTGAGTTCGTAGGTGTTCAGAATGGTTTGATCCCTATCCAGCTGAATTCCTGAGACCAGATGAAATCCAGGTCTCCTACTTCTCCACCATCTTGCTCCCCACAGAATATACATTCTTCTCAAGAACACATGGTACATTGTATAAGATAAATGTCTTTTTGGTTCACAAAATAAGTGTCAATAAATTTAAGAAGATTAAAATAATAACAGGTATCTTTTCCAACCACAATGGAATGAAACTGTAAATCAATAACAAAAGAAAAACTGGGAAATTCACAAATATGTGGAAATTAAACAATTAACTACTAAGCAACCAATGAATTAAGGAAAGAATCGGGGGGAATTAGAAAATGTCTTGAGACAAACGAAAATGAAAACACCATATACCAAAACATATTGCTGCAGCAAAAGCAGGTTAAGAAGGAAGCTTAAGCAATAGATGCCTATTAGTTAAAAAAGAAGAAAGATCTCAAATAAACAACTTGATTTTATAACTCAAGAAACTAGAAAACAAACTAAGCCCAAAGTTAGCAGAAGGAAGAAAATAATGATTCAAGCAGAAATAAAGCCTAAAATAGAAAAAACAATAGAAAAAAATCAGTGAAATGGAGTCAGTTTTTTGAAAAGATAAACAAAATTGACAAACCCCTAGAGTAATGAAGAAAAAAGAAGACTCAGATAAAATTGTGACTGAAAGCGAAGACATTACAAATGATGCCAGAGAAATAACAAGAATCATAAGAGATAATTATGATCGATTATATACCAACAAATTAGGTAATCTAGAGAAATGAATAAATTCCTGGAAGCATACAACCCTACCAAGAACAAATCATGAAGAAACATATAATCTAAATAGATCAATAACAAATAAGAATATTGAATAAATAACAAAAAACCTCCCCAAAAAAGAAAAGCCCAGGGCCAAATGGCCTCACTGATGAGATCTTAATTGGTTTTTAACATAAAATTAACTGCCTTCAGAATCAAATGTAATTATTTGTGCAGCATTTTATATTTGCAGTAGTAATAATATATTTATATTTCAACTACATGAAAATTGTCTATGTACAAAGTAGGCAGAAAAATGTTCACTTTAAGTTACAGGTAGAAGTCTTCCTCTATCTGGAAAAGAATATTTAGGCATTAGCAAATCTAAGTTGAATGTGTTATTTACAGTACAAATGACTTTATTGTATTTAGATTGATTGTAATCTATCTGATCACAGAATCATCAAAATCACATTGAAGTAGAAATTTAGCCTTTTGAAGATGGAATAAGAAGTCAAATACCTGATTTCTGTCAAACACCAAGGCCAGTGCCAAGCTTCAGTGCATTCCTAGTGAGTATTTATTTACATACATTACAAAGAATAGTGCAGAAATTCTGCTGTGTGTTGTATATCTTAAACCTGAGCCAAGTGCTCTTGACTTCAAAATGATTTGAGTAAAAATGTCTATATATTATATTTTTTAAATAGATGTGTTTTTTGTTTGTTTGTTTGTTTGTTTCTTAGTTTGTTGATTAGTTTGTTTTTTTTTCAGAACATTTTCCCTACACATGGAGATTGATATACTGGACTAAAAATATCAGGAATAAATAATATCAGGAATCCATAGACTAAAAGCAATTTTTTTTTGAAATAGTAGAGAACTTCTTTAAAATTTGAAATCACAACATTGGAGAACTTATAAAATTTATAGACTAAATGCTTTGGAAAGATTGCCTGGATTATAAATTTTAAAAGAAATTTCAGTTAAGTGCCAAATCGGTAATAGAGCCAAAGAGACCAACGATGTTTTTCAAATATATGCTTGTCACTCTCTTTTGCTTTTAGTTTCAATGCCTCCATTGATAGCAGGAATTGTGCTTAACTGTGTGAAGAAGAATTGATGCTTTCTGTAGCCCAAGATATTACTTTTTAAAAAGCTGGGTTTTTTTTTCTTTAAATAAAAAGGATCCTGAAAGAATTCAAATGTCCTGGAATGAAGGAGGTGAGCTGGAGATTAATAATGAATGCATGCTTGAACTATGCATCAGCCATGCTTTAGCAAGGTGGTCAGGATTTCGACAAGAAAAAAAGAAAAGAAAAGAAGAGAAAATAAAAACAAAACACTTTAAACACATAAAAGTGCACTTCAATTTTCAAAAGTCTTTCCCATCATTATCTACCTCACTGTGATAACCAAAACTCTGCCCACCTATCCATAAGAGGCTTTCAACCTCACTGTGACAGCCTTCAATCAATGACATTGAAGACAAGTATATTAAAAATAAGAACATTTGCCTTTCTCTGTGCAGATTTGAAGACCAATCACAAAGTTCCTGTGTTATAGGGTCATTAGTGGCCAATGTGAAATAAGCTATTTGGGTCAAGCTGTTAAAACAAGCATTTGCTCCAAACTCCTCAAAATTATATTTAACAACTATGTTCAGCATATAAAGACATATTTTTTGAAGATTTGAATACACCGAACATAAAAACCTTGGGGATAAATACCAATACCTTTGCTCATTATGATATACTTCAACCATTTATAGCCAAAATATATCTATGGACACTGAGAAGTGGTACTAAAACATCTCTTCATCTTCTCAGATTGATGAGACTCTCAAGGACAAAACTCCTTAAAATGATTTGAAGGAAAGCATCAAATCTCATCTACTTTATCTGCAAAAGATATTTTCTTGACATTGGAGCTAAAAATTTCTGCTAAACACATGAATGAAACCCTCTTCTCAACTCTAATAATAGGTGATATCTATTGAGAACTTAGTATGTGTCACACATGAGTACCTGTCATCAACCATCGGGATCCTCAAAACCTCTAAGTGTCTTACACGTATTATCTCACTTAATTCTCATAACATCACTATGATGGGAAGACTAATGTTACATTTTTTTCATGGGAGGAAATGAAACAGGTAAGGGAACTTTCCGGAAAACACTCAGCCTAGAAATGGTGGAGCCAGGACTTGAACAACATTGTCTGATTGTCTGATACAGATATATCTCTACCTCCTCTATATCCTCCTATCCACCACTGAGCTTAATTAACCACTGCTCAGTCTTTGGCAGAAGAACTTGAGGGGAGCTTTTTGTAAGATTTGATTCTATTGTCTCTCATTCTTCCACATCCATGTTTGAGGCCAATATCTGCACTGGTGATGACTCGAAATAGCACCCCAGACTTGACCATTTGAACAGCAAGTAACTTTTGTTTAGCTACCTCACTAAAGCTCCTTCTCTCTCTCTCACTCTTCCTCCCTCCCTCTCTCTCTCTCTCACTTCTCTCTTTCCCACCCTCCCTTACTTCCTCTCTCCCTCCTTCTCTCTCTCTCTCCCTCTCTGTCTCTCTCTCTCTCCCTCTCTATCTCTCTCTCTCCCTCTCTTTCTCTGTCTCTCTTTCTCTCTCACACACACACATACACACACACTCCGTCTCCTCTCACCTCTGACAACTTCTCTGACCATCTCTCCTCCTACTCTGACTGACACTCACCCTACATACTCCAGGCTTACTGGACATCTTGCTATTCCTCAACTCACCAGGCATAATCCTACTGTAGGGCTTGCTGTGTTTGGAATGCTCTTTGCTGGATATCCCCATAAATATCTCCTCTTGACTTCTTTCAAGACTTTGCTTAAATATTACTTCTTAATGAAGCCAATGCTGACCACCCTTTTTAAAATTGCAACTCTACCTCCACCTAATCCTCCTACCTCCCTTAACTTCAACTTTTTTCATAGTACTTATCACCTTAGAATATATTCTGCATTTAGTTATCCAATGTGCTTGTGTATATTATCTGTCTGAACCTGCTAGGACGTAAATTCCTTTTCAGGTTTTTTAATCTGCTAGATTCAGTGATACATCCCAAATATGGTCAATGTTCAGCACATACTGATATTCAGTAAATATTTGTTATATGAATATGTAATTTTAGAGGAGAAAACTTTTAACAATAAGGAGGTTCATCCTTGTCTATCTGTTGCCATTATATGAACCAAGAAAGGCCCTTGTGCCTCCCTTGATCAAAATTAATGTTTATATAAATATTATTATTTTAGAAAATTTTGAAATTCCAATTGATATTAAAAGAAAGGATAATATTGATATTCAACAAAAAGAAATATGAATACAAGAGATTGAGAAATACTGTTGTAAGTCCTGCTGGCACAGTTCTGGCCATGGAGCAAGTGCTCAATAAATTCTGGTTGAATGAGTGCTCATTAAGTACTATGTATGGGATGCAGAGGAGATTAGGAGCCACATGTTGAATAGTCATCACTGACAAAAGTTCACATTAAACTCCATGTAGGAAAATTGTGTTTATTGGAGCAAGTCATAAATAAAATAAGCCAAGGCTTCAAAATGACTAATAACAACCATTTGGGATCCAGACATGCTGAAGAAGAACTCCAACGTTTGTAGAAGCTGTTAATAAAGATGATGTCATTTTAAGCTTCACAAGAAATATGGATTTATTAAAAGGTTAGGAAGTCACACTTTTCTGAATAATCTAAAGCCATCACTTTCTCGCCCTAAATTTGTTCACTTTAGCCTTTTTTCTCATCACTTCATCCTCATGTCTTACTTCTCAGGTATTTATTCTAAATACTCAAATGCAGCTTGCTCCTGCAGATCTGTACATTAACCCTTGTAGGGTATCCTGTAAGACTGATCCCACAGTTTACTTGTTCTTCCATGCTTTCCAAGACCCCTCACCTGATCTAGGTAATGTGTCTCTCCTCTTTGCTCCCACAGCACCTGTCATATCATTTATTACAAGAAACTGTAATCATTTCTTTACTTGTAAGTCTCAGCACCACTAGACTATGAATTCCCCAGACATGGCTGTAGGTTTTATTTCTGGGCTCTTAAAGCAGAGCATAAGACCAGACACATAATCTGTGCTCTCTAAATGGAACTCAACTTTTTTTTCTATCTACAAACACATCATAAGCACCTTGAGAACTGGACTATGTCTCTGGCACCTTTGTATCTACCATAGTACTTTACACAGAGTCAGGTACACATTAAGTGTCAAAGAATTGTGTAGTTGACCAATGAAAGATAGTATTTATGAGGATTATTCTCCATAGAGCTGTCAAGGATTATTTTAGAAGGAACAGGACACAAAGTGCTTAAAAAATATTAAAAATTTTAACTAGTATTCTTGAGCCATCTCCTACTTTTCCTGAGAAACTCTTACTGGTTAACTCTTACTGCCAGGAAGCCTTCAGAGACTCACCCTCATTTTTCTTCCTAGATTCATTGCTTATCTGTGCTCCCTAGCATTCTACTGCATGCTCTTAAAAGTGTTCTAGTCAAGGTCAACAATGAACCATGGATATTGATGCATTGTTAATGGAATGACTTTTCCTCACTTTATAATGAAAATACTTTCTAAATTCTTAAAATTCTTTACTGTGCTGGCTTCCTTGTTTTTGCCCCAGAATTTATGACTTTTCCTTCTAAGATTCTGTTCAGGTTATTTCTGTTCCTCTCAACTGCATCTTCATTCATTCCATTCTTTCATTAGCCGCAAAAATATTTGTTGAGACCTACTAATGACAGACATTAAGCCCTATTGGAATAACAGGTCTCTGTGCTCTACCCTTTTAACAGCTAAATAAGAATATACTTACTTTATAAGAGAACCCAAATTTGGTCTCTGCCCTTTGTTCTCCTGGCATGCTTCTGTCTCAAGAAATATGTCCAGTCTCATGATACTAAAACTCACATACACATGGAAGACACCTGAGTCCATAATCAGCCTTGATCACATTCTTCAGCTTTGACTCCACATCTCAAATTAAAAAAAAAAAAAAATCCCATTAAGATGACTGTCTGTCATACCAAATTCAAAGTGTTGTTAGATGCTGACCTGATGCCAGGACATAATAACCTTAAGCTCTCTTTAAAAGAATTGTGGCTTCAAGGTTTCTTAGCATAGAATGTCAGGAAGAAGACTTTATGATGAAAAACAAGATTATTCATTTTAATATATTTCTTAATCACAACCTGTCATCCATGTCCAAAGAGTTCACATAGTCACATAAATATAAATACACATAGGCACACACACACACCCCGAGTCACTAAAGATTAGTAATCGTCCCAATGTGATTGGAAGAGAAGCAAAAGACAGTTTCCACTGAATACTGATGAAGTTTTTATCGGCCTTTTACATCATCCCATGAGTGCTGGGTCCATCCCTCTTGTATAAGAGAGTATTTTGGGTTGCAGCAACACTTACTTTGTTTTGCAGATTTTTCAGACCTCTTTGTTATCTTTCCATGCTGAATGGAAAATTTCATCTTTCACTCACTCCCTAATTAAACTCATTCTTATTTATGGCTTTAACTCCAGCTTCAATCTCTCTTCTGAGCATCAGATTCCCTTTGCTATCTGCCTACACTGTGTCTAAGCATCTGAAATATATTGCAAACTTAAATATCTAAAAACAGAACTCTTCCTTTCTTATCTCTTCTCTCAACATGATTCTTCTCCAGTCTTCTTCATCTCAATAAATTAAGTCAAAGCCCAAGAATGTGATCAAGGCTGAATATGAATTCAGGTGTCTTCCATATATAAATAAGTTTTAAAACCACAAGAGGGAACACCTTGTCCAAGAGACAAGCATGACCGGAGAATAGAGGCCAGGGCACAAAGTTGGGTCTTCCTATAAAGTTGAACCAACTGCTCAGTCAATAGCTTAGGAGACACCCTTGATTTCCCCTTCTTTCACATCCCATTTTTTGATCCATCAGCTCATTCTGTTGATTGCATCCTCAAATATACCTTGAATCAATTCTCTTCCCAACACTTTCTCTGTTATCTCTGTTGGTCTGTCATCTCAACTATTGACAAAGTTTCCAAAAATATTCCCCAGAGTCCACTCTTGGCTTCCTACTATCTCTTGTCTACCCTGAAGCCAGTATGATACTTGGGAAATATAAACCAGTTTATGTGGCTCTCCTCACCATTCTACCCCCATTTGAAACTATAGCACTTGGAACAAAATCCAGTCTCTCTGGTCTCATTTCTGTCCATTGCTTAATAAATAACAACCACACTTCTCTTTCCTGTAATGACTCAGACCTTCCAAGTTCATCCTATCTAAGGGCTTTTCACTTATTCTTCTCCTGTCTAGAATATTCTTTCCCACCTGCATGGTAAGGTACTTCTATGCTCAAACATCACCCCTCCAGAATTTGTCCCTGGCCATCCTGTCAAAAAGAGCATGCCCTTCACTTTGCTTTATTCTCTAAAATTGTATTTATGCATTTACTTGCTATCTTTTGACCCCCTATTACATATATGATTTATGAAGTGTTTACCTTATCACCCATATCTAAAGCAATGCTTGACAGAGAGTCAGAGGTCAAATATTTGTCAAAAAATGTGCATTGAACACTGTAATTCTCCATCACAAGCACGGAGAAGCCAAAGGAAGCATCTGGTAGGTGAGCAAGACCAGGTGGGTGCTGGGAAACCTGAGCTACCCTGGGTGGGGCAGAAACATGTAGATCCAGAGATCAATGTCATCCATTCTATAGAATCAAAATTAAGGAAGCTTCTTCATGTCCTAAGTGCAAACTGGAAACTATCAGAGTATATATAAAGACAAAAGGGGGCACCTGGGTGGCTCAATCAGTTAAGTGTCTGCCTTTAGCTCAGGTAATGATCCCAGGGCCCTGGGATTGAGCCCCACATCGGGCTCCTTGCTCAGCGGGGAGCCTGCTTCTCCCTCTCCTGCTCCCCCTGCTTGTGCTCTGTCTCTCTTTGTCTCTGTCTCTCTCTGTCAAAAAAAAAAAAAGACAAAAGAACAACAACAAAAAAGAGTTCAAGAAGATTTTTCTAGATACTCATTATTTTGTCCTCTGTGCTATATTTTGGGAGCAGTCCCAGAGCAATGTACAAAATCAGGTCAGACCAAAATGCCTTGTCACTTGGTCACCAGACACGTTGGTCAGTCACTTCTTACTGACTGAAGAAGGAGTCTTATCACTTCGAGTTAGATCTTCTACTGAAATATTTGGCATGTTCTCTTTCCGCACAATATTTTTTCTCATTCAACTTAGTCATTCCAATGTCTTTCCTCATTCATTTTTTAACATAAAATAATTTCTAACACAGTATTATAATAGCACTTAGTATTGAAATTATGCTTTGTTTCTATCAGCTGAATAAATACCTCTAAGTTGAGGACATCCTATGCAATGCTGGTCACAGGTCTCTGAGGACTGGCTGCTTTAAAAGTCTGAGCAGTCATGTATGTTCATGTATGTTACCATGTCATTTCTTCTTTGGATAACTGTATTAATTTCCTAGGACTTCCATAACAAATTACCACAAATTTGGTGGCTTAAAACAATAGAAGTTCATTCTCTCACGATTTTGGAGGCTAGGGTGTGAATTTCAAGGTTTGGCTGGTTCCTTGTGGAGACTCTGAGGGGGAGTCTGTTTTGTGACTGAGCTTTTGGTGACTGCTGGCGATCCTTGGAGTTCCTTGACTTGTAGCTACATAATTCCAATCTCTGCTTCTGTCATCACATGCCCTTCTTTTATATGTATCTGTTTCTTTCCTTCTGTTATAAGGAATTCTCACTGGATTTAGGGCCCACACTAATATAGGATGATCTCAACTGAAGATCCTTAATTACATCTGAAAAGACTTTTTTTTTTTCCAAATAAGGACACATTTATAGGTTCTAAGTTTAGGACATGGACTTATCATTTGGGAAGGGGTGGAATCACTATTCAACCCGCCTTAGCCACCAAAATGCCTAAAGACTAAATCCAAACTTCTTCCCATGACTTCAGCTTGCTGTCCCAGCCTCATTTCCTAGTGTCAACAATGTACACAGCTGGGTTTATGGGTGGCACAGAGAGCTCCATGATCCCTTCATCCAACACTGCCTGCTGCATCATTGCAAATTGCCCAAATGACCTTTTCCAAGAAGAAGATTAATGTTTGAACTGATGATCCAGTTTCTCTAAGAGACCATTAACACAATGCTCTTTTGTCTCTATTTCAGCAGTAAGTCCAAGCCTTGTTCTTCCATTCACTATTCTGTAAGTCCCCTAATCAGATTCAAGCTCCAATGCCTACAAAACTCCTCAAAATACTTCCTCTGAAATTTAAACTTTAAGAAAAGTAAAATCCCCAAGTTATATATTCAACCACTTCACTGAATGGTCCCTTTACCTTCTATTATACAAATCTGGTTCTTCCCTGAGGTCATACTTCTCTTGCAGCCCTCTCAAGAGGTGATCATTTTCTTATTTTTCTGGGCCTGGGATAAATGTCTTCCTTGATCTCTGTTGCCAGTTCCAGAAAATTGCTCTTTCCTCCTCCCTAAATCTCTCAGTCCATTGAGGCATATACTCTCAGATTTTACCATGCACTATTTTTCTTTGTTGCAATTTTCTGTTTTTCCAATCAGACGTTTTCATTTTTGAAAGATTTCAGCACCTGCATTACTTCTTGGTTCCTCCACTACTATCCTGCTACCATTCTTGGTGACTCAAAAATCCATCTAATACTCTGGCTTCTCAGTGTCTTGTTCCCTTTCTCCTCCAAACATTTTGTCTTACACCCCACCTGCCTTCCGCAGCCATTCCCATCCCCCCCCCCCACCACCATTTTTCAGATTTTGTCCTTCCCAACAACTAGAACACCACAGAAGCCCCAGTCAAGCACCCAGTCTTCGGGGTAGCAACACTGACTCTTCCACCCCATTTCTTCTAGTTCTCCTTCTCCACCTCTTCAAGGGGGACCCCAAATCCATCAACACTTCCACTGTTTACCCTCCATTTTCCTTCAGGTGTCATTTCTTTCTCATCCAGCTCAGTCTCTGGTCTATTATTATTATCATCACTCCTGGCATATGCCATTCTCCTCCTGGCTCATTATTCTCTCCATCGTAATCACCTGCAAATCCCTAGCCATCATTTAAATCCAACTCTTGCCCCCCTCTCCTGCACTCATGCAAATGACTGAGGCTGAAGAAAATCACAGTACACGCTGGCTGGACTTACTCTAAATTCATGAACTAAACTCTGTCCAAGAAACCTATTATGCTTGCCCTGCCAATTCACTCTCCCACTCTCCAAAACAACCATTTCTCAACTTTTTTTTCACTCCCCCAAATTCCAAATGCCCTCCTCTGTGCTCATATTCAGCTGGTGGCCTTGTTTCTCATTTTTCAGAGAAAATAGATGCAATCAGAGAACATCTTCAATCCTGTGGCATCAAATCTATTAACTTCATCTGTCTTCATACATCCCACAGCATATGAACTCCTCAGACTCCAGCTAAGCAGATCCCTTCACTTGTGGCTTGGATACCACTTTGTTCCTACAATTTCCCATTTCCTTTTATTCCATCAACTATTCTTTCTCTAATGGATCATTCTCATCAACTTGAAATTATGCTTCATAAATACCAACCAAAAAAAACAAAAAATTCCTTTGATTTCATGTTGCCTTCACCAGTGACCCTATTATGTCCTTCCCCTTTTTGGCAAATTTCACAACAAGTGTTCTTTATACTAACTGTTTCCACTTTCTTACCCCTCAATCTCTTGAACTCAGTGCAGCTAGGCCTTTATTCCCGTCATTCCTCTAAACTACCCTGGTCAAAGGAACAAATTCAGTGGTCAACCCCCAGCCCTGATCTTACTTAATTGACTCTTCATAGATTTGACATAGTTGCTCTCTCCCTTCATTTGAAAACAATTTCTACACTTAGCTTCTGAAATACAACCACTCCCACTTTTACTTCTACCTCCTTGGAAGGTTCATCTGCTACATTTTCTTCTTTCTGACTAATGTTGGCGTTCCACACTAAATGTTGGAATTCCACAGGGCTTAGCATTCAGACACCTCTGACATACAATCACTCCTTTGTGAATCCATTATCCATGCTGGAAAAATGATCCATATAAACTGATGACTCCTAAGTGTTTATTTCAGCTCTTATTTTACCCTTGCACTCCAAAATCATCTATTCAACAACTTATTTGAATCTCTGATTGAAGGCCTACTATGCATCTCAAGGTTCATATGTTCAAAATTTTAACTCTTGGTTTACCTCTCAAGGCTGTTGTTCCCCAAGACTTCCTCAGCTCAGTAAATGGCACCACCACCCATCCAATTCTTCAAAGATTTTTAGAAGCATCCTTAATTTTCTCATTTTCCTTCATCCTGTCTAATGCATCAGCATAACATATTTCTTCAGTATACATCCAAATCCTGACCACTTCTCACCAATGCCACCACTACCATCATGAGTCAGGTAACCACCACTATCTATCAGCCGCACTGTAGAAAGTTCCTAAATACCTCCCCCCCATTTGCACTCTGCTTTCTACTATCTATTATCCATGCAACAGCCAAACCTTAAGACTATATAAGGCAAATCATGTAACACTGTTCAATCTTACTCCAAGTAAAATTCAAATTCCGTTCAGTGGCCCCTAAAGTTTTATATAATCTACTTCAGCTTCTTCTCCAACCTCATCATGTGACACTCTCACTAGCTCACTGCATCCTGCAAATGTGCCTGTGTTCTGTTATTTAAACACTCCAAGCATGGTCTCAGGTCCTTGGACCTGCTATCCTATCTGCTGATGTGCTCTTCCCACTGTAATGGACACACATTCCCTTTCACCCCAGCCTCTTTTTGAAAATCACCTGTTCATTGTGGCTTTGCTTACGGTAGCTTCCAAAAACTTCTCTCTTCCCAATTCCTTCTACCACATCCCTTGCTTTATTTTGTTTCATAACATTTATCATTCCTCAACCAGAACAATTTCAGGTTTACAGAAAAATTGCCAAGATGGTATAGAGAGTCTCTATACTCTCCACAACTACTTTCCCCAATTATTAACATCTTACATTACTATAGTACATCTGTCACAATTAATGAAACAATATTAGTATATTACTATTACCTAAAGTCCATGCTTGATTCATATTTCCTTAGTTTTTATTTCATTTTCAGGATCCCATCTAGGAAATCACATTGCTTTTATTTGTCATGTCTCCTTAGGCTCTTCTTAGCTGTGATAATTTCTCACACATTACTTGCTTTTGATAACTTTTAAGGTTTTCAGGAAGGAGTAGAGTAATATATTTTGTAAAATATCTATTGGAATTTGTCTGATGTATTCTCATGATTAGACTAGGGTTACAGGTTTGGGAAGAAAAGACAACAGAGGTAAAGTGCCATTTTCATTCCATCATAGCAAGGGTATACGCTGTCAAACATGATCTATCACTGTTGATGTTGACCTTGGTCACCTGGCCGAGGTAGTGTTTGTCAGGTTTCTCCACTGTAAAGTTACTATCTCCCCACTCCTTTCCATATTTTACTCTTTGACAGGAAATCACTATGTGCAACCTATATACTAAAGGAGTGGGAAGTTATGCTTCACCTCCTTGAGGGCAGAGTATGTATTAAAGTTTTAAGTCAATAGAGGGATTTTCTCCTTCCCTCATATATACACTCAAGTTGGGAAGATGATTCCCATTGCCTAAAACAGCTCTCAGTAGAGTTCCTCATGCACATAGGTTCTTACTAAGTATTAACCAACTGAATTAATTAATTTCCTACCACACATACCTATTCATGTGTTAGGCTCTACATGGGCACTTTCATGTACCTAAAAATATCTTCTTCTCTTTCCCCATATTTGTGAGATAAGTTTTCATTCACTCTGACAAGTCAGTTCTTCATATCTGCCTAAATTTTAAGGCAAATTTATATAAACACAGCATTCTAGTCATTGTATAGCTATATTACAGTGCGTATTACCCAGCATTCCAATTAATTCTTCACATCTCAGCCTGCTGACATCCCTGATGAGCTCCTTAAGGCTTATTTACCTTTGGGTAACCCTAGTGCCTAGCATTGAGCCTGGAATATTTCTCAGTGTCTGGGGATTAAGGAGATTAAACTAGATGGATGGCTTGGGGCTTCCTCTCACACAGTTGATTTTTTCTAGTCTTTTCCAGGCACCTGACCTGAGTCATCTGCACAAGAATCTAAACCCTTCCTTTGGATTATAACACCCTGATGTAGAATGGCTGATTCTCTCCCAGAGTCCACGTCAGAGTCTTGTGTGTCATAATCAGTAGGACCTTTGTCCTTTCATGTCTGGAGCCCAAGAAGGACAGGGTTATGAGCTGAGGCCAGGGCAGAATGGAGACTAAAGAAAATGGCAGAGAAGGAATCATAGGTCCAAATTAGCATGTCTATGTAGAAGTTTAGCTATGGTCAGGCAGATCACATGAAATAATCTGGAAGAATATAGGGAATGTTTACACAAGGTAAACATTCTATCCCAACTACCTTATGGAGGCAGGCCGCATTTTTCAAAGACAGACTATCTAAATTCACTGTGACACTAGATTCTGGATGAGGACTGAGAGCAAAACAATGACTGTTAATCAGAAATCACACATGACACCTGTTCATTCCTACGCACAGCTCAGATCCCAGAGCTCTGGTAACATTCCAGATGTCTAGAGTAACCTGAATATTGACTGTTTTCATGGATTACAAAATATATTTTTTTGTATTTACTTTTCCATTTTAACAATTTTTCTGATTATAAATGTAAACATACTCATTCTAATAAATATAGAAACATAGAAAAGTATAGAGAAAACAATAAACATTTACCCATATTTACCCACTTTAAAAGCATGAGTTAATATTTTAAAGTATATCCCTTTCTTTAAGTATTTACAGCACACTGAAAACAGTTTAAATATATTTATATGTATAACTTTGTACTATGCTTTTTCTAGTAACATAAAATCACGTAATTTTGCATCTTAAAAAAAAAATCTTCTCATGGACAAAATTTTAAATAACTGTGAGGTGTCACATCATCACATGATTTTTCAAGTATCCTCCTATTTGAGGAAGTTTTAATTTCTTATCATGACGCATTATGCTATAATTTCATTATTGCTCCAAGACATGCCCCAACAACAGGGATAAGCACAAAAGCTTGAGGAAAAACAGAAAGAGGGTGACTTCTCCAGATGGAGAGATGCTAGAAAGCTCCCCCCACAGAAGTGATAAGTTAGTATGAATTGGCTGGATGAAAAAGTGGAAGGAAATATAATGAAGAGAAGGGATAACATCTGGGGAAAATACAGAGGCTTAAAAATGTCAGTCATTTGGGACTTACTAGCTTACAAAGTCTTTTTCAATTTTTTTTAAATTGGAATATAATTGACATATAACACTGTAAGTTTAAGACGTACAATGTGTTGATTTGATACATTTATTTATTGACATATGATTAAACATCTTAGTGTTAGTTAACACCTCTATCACAACACATAATTATCATTTCTCTTTTATGGCAGGAACAATTAGGATCCAGTCTCTTAATAACTTCAATCTTATGAACGTTGTTTTTATATTCCTAAATCATTTTTATGGTTAGAGGCTTCCTTTCTTATGTTGTGCAAATTCCTTTTTCAATATAACTTTCATGAAAGGTTCTCCCTTCCGTAGAAGCACAGAAGAAGTCTGTTACTCATAAAATATGTCCGTATTTTTTTGTAAAAGTCCACAAGTTCATTCTTAGATACAGATCCTTATTAAAGAGAAAAGGAGCTTCAAAGGTCATCTACTCCAGTCTTCTCATTTTGTAAATTAAGAAAAACTAGATCCAGAAAAGGAGTGTCACCAGCCACCCCTCTCCCCAATGCCATGGCATAAATATTTAGTGGCAGGACTGAATGGATAAATCAAATCTCCACCTCTCAATCCACCTCTCTTTCCAGCCTGCTGCTTTCTCTTTTCCAGGATGAGTCTTCCTAGCTCCTCTAGGCATTCGTGGTTCAAGACTTTTCCCGCCCCTTCTGGATCCGGGTCACTTTCTCCCAATTAGTCCTAGTAGTCTCTCCTTTCACCTGCATTCATTTATATAAAAAGTGGAATGCAGACATTTTTCAGAGCTGTTTGACATAACACAGCTCAGGGAATTCTCAAGATCTCCTATTAAATGACAAAAATTCAACTGAGTAATTTAAAAGATCAAACTGGCTTTATTGAACAATTCATGGATGGGGCAGCACCCCAACTAGCAAATGGAAAGAAGCTCTGTTCAGCTATAGATAAAGTTCTTTAAAGGGAGAGAGGGAGTGGGAAAGGAAATTATTAGCAAAGAATGCACTGTTTGAAGCAAGGACCCCTCCTAAAGGGAAAGGAAGGAGTCTATTAGCAAATTTCCTGGTGCTGACCAGGAAATTCATCTTGACCAGTTAGAGGCTTACATTCCAGGGAGGTTTGAAAATGCAGTTAGCTTAGGTATTAAGTCTTACTTTGCTGCGGTGGGCCCTTAACATAAGTAGGTTGATTATGTTATAAAAGTTGATTCCATTTTGGGCCCATGATTTTCTTTCTAACACTCCTGATTCAGGGTCTATCATCCTCTCTCTACAGACAAGAACGCTGAGGCTCTGAGACGGGCAAGACCTTGCATAGTATTACAAAGATGGTAAACCGTGAAAATACGATTTAACCTCAAATTTGCCTTTAATTTCTCTAACTCAGATTATATTTGTCCTATTTTGTTTTTATTTTGTTTTAGAATCTTCTAATTGTCATCCACCTAATTTATGGTAGAACGGTAGATGGAATCCAGATCTCCCAATTTCAGTAATTGTTCCCCCTTCCTTAGCCACATTCTAACACCACATATAAGTGATCAGTCAGGTGAGATCTAGAAAACTGTACTTGGTCAGATTCTAGCAATCATTTAAATTCTTCCACTAGCCATTAGCAGGAACACCACACTCTGGATACCTGTATCTTAATGTTTAAAAAGTCCGAGGTTTTAGCATGCATTTGATTCTTTAGGAATTCCCTTGTTTTGCTAATGTCTTGTTGAATGGCTGAAAGATAGCCCACCACCTTCTTAACTCAAGGTTTCCAAATAGTCTCTACAGGGAGATTACAAAGGGTTAAGCAGTAGATTTGTTTAATCACTGGATAAATACTAGGTTTGTTTGACTTTTAAATTAGAAAGTGTTGTCAGCCTTAAAAATAAAAGCATCGTGAGATGTTTGGTAAAATGGTAATGTATTACTGATTATTTTAATTCAAAAGAAAGCCACAGTCTATAATTAAATGTTCTCTGCTTAACACATTTTCCTGTTGGCTCACTCCTTAAAAATAAACAAGAAAAAAAAGTGGATGGGACATTGCAGACAGTCCGGAGGACCACTGGGACCAAACTCACAGACTTATTACCGACACTGCTCATTTAGAAAGCTCTAAAATTGTGTGCCCTTCTTCCCCCCACTCACGGAGACAATGGCAGATTCAATTCAGATTTGAAGACATTTCTAAAGTCACAGAATAAAAGACACTGATGTTTTGCAAATACAATACAGGTGAGATATGTATTATGTATATAACCATTGAGCAGAAAGTAAAAGTATGATCATGGTTCACTTCCAGTCAAGTTTCAAGATGAAATCTACTTAACACTGAATCTCACTCATCGTGGCTCTGGAGAAGATTATTTTAATTTAGTTATTATTTTTATTATTTATTTATTTTAATGTTTTTAATTGCTTTAATTATTTAATTGCCTCTGGAGAAGCAGTTTGGTGCAGTGGGAAAAACAGGAGCCAGGATAATGATCGTGAAGGCGTGACTATAAAATAAATGCTGATCTGAGACACAGGCCACACAGGGATTCTGCCTCAAGGTGTCTCAGGTTGACATGAGACTAGTTCATTCAATCTCTCCTGGATGTCAGGCCCTCTTCTAGCCTGGAAGATAGTGAACAAGGCAGTCCCAATCCTGCCCCCAAGTGTTGAACATTCTGGAAGAGGGAATGTAGAGAAGAAATGAGAATTCACACAGTTAAGCTATTTTCAAATAGTGTAAATTACTGTGAAGACCAGACAACAAGCTGATAACACAAAAAGTGATTTATGGGTCATGGTATTTTATTGACTGTGATAAATATGGAGAGGATTGCTGCTAGTTTTTTTCTAGAAGGGAATATATGGGAAACTTCATGGAAAAAGCAACACATTAGTTGTCCTTTGAATGATGGGTGTTTTGTTTTGTTTTTTTCACATAGAAACAGGGCCCTAATAGCACTGGATTACTGGAAGTAGATGTTCTATTTTGTAAAGCATAGGCATCTCTCTCTCTCTCTCTTTCTTTTAAAGAGAGAGAGAGAGCACATGAGGTGGGGGTCAGAGGGAGAGAGAGAATCTTAAGCAGGCTCCATGCCAGGAGCCCAAGGCAGGGCTTGAACTCATGACCCTGAGATCATGACATGAGCCTTAATCAAGAGTCTGATGCTTAACTGACTGAGCCACCAAGGTGCCCGTAGGCAACTGTGTCTCTTATTGAAAATTTATAAAATGCAGATTTTGGTGGCTTTCCTTAACTCAGATGTATCACAGAAATGAAATAGCATTCTTTTCCATGGTCTTACAGATTCTGAAGAATGCATCTCTTTTCTCTTTTATTATATGATTGTAAAAATAACCTCCTAACTGGTCTCTCTGTTTTCAGGTGCCCAAAAGATCTTTCTAAAACATTGTTTCTCAAATTATTTTGACCACAACCCTCAGCAACAAAAACTTACTTTGTGAACTAGCAACCACATTTCACAAAGCAATACTTACTTGCAATACATTTAGTATTTTCTCTTCCATTCTACTTGATTCTACTTCATAAGAAAACATGCTGGTCTGAACCATCTAATTTAATTTCATGATCCTAATTGGTTCCAAAGCTTTGTGTGTAACCCCCTGCTCTACAGCAGAAATGTCAACAGGAGTTCCCTCTTTAGTCTTCTGTGGCTCCCTATTGTTTTCAGGATAAACTATAAGCTTCTAAGCACTGCTTAAGATTTTGATATTCTGGCCCTTGTCTTCTTCTTCCCCATCACCTCTCACTGTTTCCAGCTTCATTACTTCTATTTCTACCATATTGAATTACTATTCCTACCATATTGAATTAACTTGCAGTTTCCCAATCAAGCCGCTTGGTGGCTCTGCATACGCTACTGCTCTCCATGATGCAACTCCAGTCCACCTCCACTACCACCACAGATGACCATCTCTGGGCATCCTGTCTTATTCATGCTCATACTTCAAGCCTGAGGTCATATGGAATTACTGTACAAAAAAAAATCTTCTGGGGCGCCTGGGTGGCTCAGTTGGTTAAGCAACTGCCTTCGGCTCAGGTCATGATCCTGGAGTCCGGGGATCGAGTCCCGCATCGGGCTCCCTGCTTGGCAGGGAGTCTGCTTCTCCCTCTGACCCTCCTCCCTCTCATGCTCTCTGTCTCTCATTCTCTATCAAATAAATAAATAAAATCTTTAAAAAAAAAAAAATCTTCTTCCATATCTGCTAGTCTGGACTTGGTTTCTAGGCCATATCTTTCCATCTTCCTCTAAGTGTACTTCTAGGGAAGCCTCCAAACTATTGCATTATAAATTTATTTATTTTCATGTATATATGTAGAGCCAACACAGGGTCTGAGTTTTTAACTATGTATTCTTGATTCCTGGAGCCCAAAAAGCATTCAATAAATGTTTGATTATTGAATAAATAAGTAAATAAATAAATGCTTCAGTTAAGGGGCAAGCAAACGTTAAACTACTCCCAAGATACCTATTACCTCTTTATATCCAGAAAATTTTTCCTAGTTAGTTGTGAATCAGTTACGGATTTTTGTTTCCTTTAGTGGTTTCTCTGCTTCCTGAGAACTGACATTGCTAGGCACATGAGTGAAGAATTTGCCGATCAGCCTGTGTTAGCTAAATATGTACTCCTTGATTCTATGGTTGGGTGATAAGTTTCCAGAAGACCAGTCTCAGTGACTGGATAACCCATGTTACCTTCTATTGTGTTAGTGAAGAAAGTTAATCAGAATGTCCTTGTTTTAAAATATTTGGGGCGGGGGGGGCACCTGGGTGGCTCAGTCAGCTAAGTGTCCGACACTTGATTTCAGCTCAGGTCCCGATCTCAGGGTCATGAGATTGAGCCCCTCACTGGGCTCCATGCTCAGCGCAGAGTCTCTTTGTCACTCTTCCTCTGCTCCTCCCTGCTCAGCCCCCATCCCCACTCTCTCTCAAATAAATAAATAAATAAAATCTAAAAAATAAATAAAATTAAATATATTAGAGGGTTCATATGTCAGTGACAGTTATCAGAAGAGTATGCTTTTCAAGCCCTTGGTACAGCTAAGAGTTAGGCCCATTCCTGCACATTCAATAATTGATAAGAGGCATCCTGTAGGATTTTTGAATGATCAGATCTTAGACAAGGAAGGTTGTATAACAGTAGGGCATGTGGGTTTATCAGATTTAAGTATCCTGGAAATATGTGTGCTGAATTTTTCAAAACATGGATAAAAATCACAAGTGTTTATATAAAAATCCAAGTCACTGCTTTCTCAGAAATAAGCTTATGCAAAAAAGCACCTTTATTTTCATGTGTGCATGATCATCCATACTAATATGTTAATTCATAGGTGAAATTGTTGCTTTCTTTTATCATCAACTGAGCGAGAATTCTGTTAGGGACTTCCCCAGCTGAAGAGATGGATAAAATGGTGGTGAGGCACATTCTAAATTCTTTTCTTACAAACTGTGGAAAGCAAAGGAATTTCACTCTTTATGCTTTGACATCTGCTTATCTGGGAGCATTAAAAAAACTAAGCCATACAATGCAAAAGACATCACTCTTGCCTCTTTGGGAGAAAAAGAAAGAAAATTCTGGGGAGGGGCGCCTGGGTGGCTCAGTCGTTAAGCGTCTGCCTTCGGCTCAGGTCATGGTCTCAGGGTCCTGGGATCGAGCCCCGCATCGGGCTCCCTGCTCAGCGGAAAGCCTGCTTCTCCCTCTCCCACTCGCCCTGCTTGTGTTCCCTCTCTCGCTGTGTCTCTCTCTGTCAAATAAATAAATAAAATCTTTAAAAAAAAAAAAAGAAAATTCTGGGAATGAGAATGACTTTGCTGGGATCCATTTTTTGCTCGTCAAAGCTGATGAGAACAACAATGACGTTTTATCATCACTCATTGGTTGCAATAGCTCCACTTCAGTGAGATAGTGCCCTTTGACCCTGGAACATTCTCCCTCCTGGCAGCCAGTGACTAAGTAGAGGCCCAGAAACCATGAATGATGAAGAAAAATCCAGGGAAAGTGTCATTTTCTTATGCCATCTCTCCTAGTCTCTATTCTTCTTTAAAAAAACAAAAACAAAAACAAAAACTCAGGCACCTAGGTGGTTCAGTTGGTTAAGTGTCTGACTCTTGATTTCAGCTCAGGTCATGATCTCAGCGTTGTGAAATCCAATCCTGTATCAGGCTCCACGCTACGCGTGGAGCCTGCTTATGATTCTCCCTCTGTCCCTCCCTCTCCCCCCATTTGAGCATGCGTACACGCTCTCTCTCTCAAAAAATAAATAAATAAAACAAAACCACCCCAATCTGTGGGACTTCACAATTCTAGGTTATTCCTTCCCCAAGATAATTTGTGATTTTTTTATTATTAAAAATTTGTAGCAGCAGTAGGATAATAAAAATTGTGTTAGCTTTAAATTTATGGATCCATGCCAAATGTGTTTCTGCACACCAAATACAGAGGAGATATCAGTGGATTTTCTATTGACACTGCTTTTTTTTCCATGAAGATGAGGCTACTTCTCCAACATCATCAAGATCACACTTAGATATCTGCTTGTATTTCTCTTGTAATTGAGACAACTCAGGTAATCAAGAATGGTTTTTTGAGCACAGTGGATTGTGGTGGACACCGTGTGTCCTCTCACTCTCCCTTCAGAGGCTCACAACCAATGAGGATTGATGTAGGAGAACAAGGGCCTGGCCATCTGGGTGCAACTCTGATGAGCCACTGGAGCTCCAAGCTTCATGTGAGATCAACCAAGGCTGTCATAAGACCTGTGTCTCTACTAACTTCTCTTCTGCCCACTTCCCTGTCTTTCCAATCCCCTTCACAGGGGTTGCCCTCAAAGGCCTTTCCAGGGAACCCAACCTACAACATGGAAGCACAGCAACTTTTGTGTGTTGTTTGTCGGATGGTGATAATATGGCAAAATGATGACTTGTAACAGATTTTCTTAGTTGAACATACATGTACTTTCTAGCAGCTCAGAAAGTGTTAAGACTTCTTATCAATTAACCCTTTGACAGAAGTGGAAGTTTGAATTGTATGCTTAGATCTTTTTATATAGTTTGAAGCTACAAAATCAAATAGAAACCATGTACTCAGGATAATGCTAGGATTAAACACTCAGGAGTCAGCCTAGATACAGTTCTCTTATCTTACCCTCTCCGTGACCTTGGGCGAGTTAATCAACTTCTTTAAGACCAAGTGTGCTCCCTAATGAAATAAGGTCTTAATAATACTGTCTTATAATATGGATCTTATGAGGACTAAAAAACACAGATACAGATAAAGGTTCACTACAGCACATAGCATAGCATGAGCATTCAGTGAGTGTTCTCTCTTAAGCCCACCCAGTGATGCAGAGTAAAACCCAAAGCTCTCAGTGCCCATAAGGCTTTAAATGAGCTAGTTTCCCATTGCATCTCCAACCTCGTCCCCCCACTACCCTCCCCTCACTACTATTTCTACCACACTTAACTCTTTGAAGCTTTTAAACACACTAGTACAATCCTCCTTTATGATTCCTTTATTGGTTGTTCCTTTACCTGGAGTGGCTATCCCTCACCTTTTCCAGGTCTTTGCTCAAATACCACTTGCTTGATAAGACCCACCTTTACCACCCTGTATAAAATTACAACCTAGTCCCCAAGTCCCACCCCAACAATCCTGATACTCTTTACTTAGCATATCAGTTTCTTTTCCTCATTGCCATATCACCTTCTAACAGATCATACATATATATACATACATACATGCTTGTGTATATATACATGTACACACACATATTTTTGTTTTGTTCATCTATGAAGGCAGGAGTCTTTTTTTTGTACACTCTCTCATTCTAACTACCTAAAAGGGAGTCAGGTATATACATGGCCAAAAAGTGGTCAAAAATTTTTCTTAATTAAAAGAATAAAAACAGGGGCGCCTGGGTGGCTCAGTCGTTAAGCGTCTGCCTTCGGCTCAGGTCATGCTCCCAGGGTCCTGGGATCGAGCCCCACATCAGGCTCCCCGCTCCATGGGAAGCCTGCTTCTCCCTCTCTCACTCCCCCTGCTTGTGTTCCCTCTCTTGCTGTGTCTCTCTCTGTCAAATAAATAAATAAAATCATTAAAAAAAAAAAAGAATAAAAACAAAAACTTCCAGTGCATATCGTACCTGTTATCAACAAACTATGGATGTTGCAACCAGGTGAGCTTACCAAATAATGTATTGTGTAGTCTCTCTGTAATAAGCACTGTCCTAGTGGGTGGAAATATGGAAATGAAGAAGGAATGGTTTTGCATCAAGGTAGCTCACTGTGGAGCCAACCGTGCTAAACCACCAAGGAAGTTTTTCCTGCTGTCCTTGGAAATTTTCCCTGTCAGTTCAGTCTAGAAGTTGCATTTAGTTGTGGAAAGTTGTCTTGCCCAAGGCCATGTCCCCTTCCTGGGGGCAGCCTGTAGCAGGTGCACTCTGAAGGACCATCCCAGTTTCAGAGCTCCTGAAGAAATCAACATGAGGCCATCACTGTGACTGTAGTATAGGCCAGCTTCTCTCTCTGGTCAATCTTGTTTCCTTTCCTCTTCCCATGCAGTTAATGCTAAGAACGTCCCCAGTCAATTTCCTGCATGCTAATCTCCATTCCAGAATCTGCTTCCCAAGAAACCCAAATTGCAACACTCATATTTGTTTTCCTATTGCTGTGTAACAAATCACCACAAACATAGTAGTTTGAAACAAGAAAAATTGATACACTTATAGTTTCTGGGGGACAGGAGTCTGGCATGTTTCAGCTTGGTCCTCCACTCAGGGTCTCCCAAGGCTGGTATCAAGGTGCTTGCCTGCCACATTCTCATCTGGAGTCTTTACTCAGGAGTTGATCTATGTACAAACTCTCAGGTTATCACCAGAATCCATTTCTTTGTGACGTAGGATGGAGGTCCCACTGTCTTGATAGCTGTCAGTCAGGGACTGCTCTCAGCTCCTAGAAGTTACTCTCTTGCCCTGTGACCCTCTCTCAAGGCCCTTTCATACCCTGAACTTTTGTATCTCTGACTTCTGGAAGGGCCCAGTCCCTTTTAATGATTCTTGTAATTAAATCAGGCTCACTCAGGCAAACACCTTCTTAATTAACTCAAAGTCAATTTATTAGTAACCTAATCATGGAAGTAATACCCATAATATTCTCAGATCTCACCCCCATTCAAGGGGAGATCATATACCAGGGGGTGGGAATCTTGGTAGCCATCTGAGAATTCTGCCTACCACACATAAACTAGTAGAAGAGAGAAATGATTATAGTGTGATTTGTGCTCTGAGGAAAAGTCATAGTACAGAAGTAGTAGTGTAATTAACTGAAAGTTGAACAGATTGCTCTATAAGAAAAGATGGTATTTGCTTAAGAAAGTTATGGTAAAGGAGATAGCATGAACCAAAGCTTAGAGATAGATCACAGCATGATGTACCCAGGCCTCTACCAAGAATTTAGAACCCATTAAACATCTGGTGTGTCCATGGCCTGCAAATATGTATCATGAAATATACCAGAAAATATAAGACCTTAAGAGGTTCCAGATTTAAATTCCACATGATTCCTGAAAAAAAAAAAAAAAAAAAAGATCAGAGCTATAATTAACTCTGGGAATCAATTACTTGGGAATCCCAGAGGTCAGAGAAAACTTTATCCTTTGAAACTTAAATAGAGGAATGATTTGTATAATGGTGGCTCACAGGAGGGTGGTGGTCTGCATTGCAGGCTGTTAAAAACAGGAGTGGATTCAGGAGATAAAAGGATGAAAGGCAATAGTTTGTAAGGAGCAATGAATCAAATAAGTTATCAGCCTAATTATAATTAAGGATTTGTACTGAGAAAAGGGTGATAACAGAATTTTTATGAAGTTGGACCATATCCCAGAAGACTTTAAATGTCAGACAGAGGAGCTAATATGTGATGGAAAGATATATACAGAGCTCCTGTACAGTCTTGAAAAGGGAAGTTATAGGATAAAAACTGCAGTTGCGCAGTGAGTCTGGTGGACCTAGGATGGGCCATTTAGCAAGTCTGTTGGTTGTAGTGGTCATCTGATTTCATGTTTTTTTAACATTTCTAAAATTTCTACACTAGTTTGGGATGCTGGAGGCTTTCTTCCTAGCTATATATCACTGCCACATTGCTTGTGGTTTACTGCTATTATTATATCCCTTCTAACATTTTAATGCGATTTTTGGATGACAGAGAGATAAACACATATGCTTAGTCAGGCTTCTTGAGTCATAAACTCTGTATTTTTACATAGTTAAAGTTATTCTCTGTATGTATTTTTTAACATTTCACATTTTAATTTAAGCATTTCCTATGCTATTTTTAAAAAACCTCCATAAATATGTTTTTGATAGTTGTATGCTATTTCATGATATAGTTATACTACAATTTACTGAGCTTCCCATGGAATATTTAAGTCATTTCATCCATCTATCTTCCATCCATCTATCTATTAATTTGCTTATTTTCTTTTATATATAAAACTGCAATTCATGGGTAAACATTGAAGAATAAAACTGTCACAGAAACTCTTCCTATTACAAAATAAACTTTAGGGAAATACTAGTAGTAAATATTAACTAAGAAAAGCTCTACCATATTGTTTTTTAAACTCTGAAATTTTATGAACAAAGAAAGAGACACATGTGAGAGTGGGGTTTGAATCAGATCTTAGTATCACCTGCACTTCCGGAAGATTACTGTGAAAAGAAGAGACGTCTGACAAAGCCTGAGTAATTTGACCAATATTTCCAATTTGGGGGGAACTAAACTGAAGACATAAGAAAATATCTCAGAAAAAATTTGAGAAGTTTTTTAATATGGTAAAACCCTTCTAATTGACCCTCCATCTCATCAAAAGTGGGGAAAATGGCAATTAATTGTTTGTTTGTTTTTTTAATTTTCTAGAGCCCTGAGCTGGACTGAGGGGACCAAGCAAAGCCAAGGTTAGGACCTTACCACACACACTCACACACACATGCAGGGACACACACCCACTTGTATATATGCATATTCAGACATGCACACACATCCCTAAGTAGAATAAATCACAGAGCAGACAATTAGCGACATTTACATGAACAGAGCCCAAATTCTCCAGTGAGTGTGCATTTAACAGCAGCAATATCCTCCCTACCCTACACTCCAACCACCTGATGCATTTATAATAAGGAGTGTATAGGATAAAGTATGAATTACTGCTGAGAATGAAAGATAAATAAATGGGTTGCATTAACAGAGTTCCTGGAAGGTAAAATTGCCCATTTAGAACATTAATGAAAAAAAATAAGAACAAAAACTATGTAAACTTAATACAGAAAAAAAAATTAGTCAAAAGAGAGAAGAAAAGGAATGTAGAATACAAAAATAAATGACAAACCCAATCTAGATGAAAACATAATGCAATGAATTAAAGAAAATTTCCATTTAGGGCTCTAAGCTGTAGTAAACTTTAAGAAAATAATTAAATGGAATAAGATCTAAAATATGAAACAATAGTGTCTACTATGACTTTGTATTACTGAATAATATCTACTATTCTATTTTCCTCATCACCCACAATAAACTATTCATAAGCCAACAACAACAAACAAAGCTAACACGTATATAAAGTTTTTTGTTTTTTTTTTTTAGATTTTATTTATTTATTTGACAGAGAGAGAGATAGCGAGAGCAGGAACACAAGCAGGGGGAGTGGGAGAGGGAGAAGCAGGCTTCCCGCTGAGTGCGGAGCCGGATGTGGGACTCGATCCCAGGACCCTGGGATCATGACCTGAGCCGAAGGCAGACACTTAACGACTGAGCCACCCAGGTGCCCGCTAACACGTATATAAACATTATATAACATACACAAAAGAGAAAAGAAATATTTTTCTCAAAATGTTCCATAAAACCAAAATTCTGAACATACAGACTACTGATTAAACCATGTTCTACAATTACTGTCAAACAGAACATTTTCTTAGCTTAAAACATCTGCATTTAATTAATGGTAACTTTTGAGTTTTCCTTGAGTAAAATAGTATTTTATTTCTTTTTCTATCTAAAGGGTCCTTTCTGTGGCTTTCCTACAGCAGAAAGAAAGAAAGAAGAAAGAAAGAAAGAAAGAAAGAAAGAAAGAAAGAAAGAAAGAAAGAAAGAAAGAAAGAAAGAAAGAAAGAAAAAGAAGAAAGAAAGAAAGAAAGAAAGAAAGAAAGAAAGAAAGAAAGAGAAAGAAAAAGAAAGAAAGAAGGAAGAAAGAAGAAAGAAAGAAAGAAAGAAAGAAAGAAAGAAAGAAAGAAAGAAAGAAAGAAAGAAAGAAAAAGAAAGAAAGAAAGAAAGAGGAAAGAAGGGGGGAAGGAAGGAAGGAAGGATGGGAGGGAGGGAGGAAGAAAGGGAGGGAGGGAGGGAGGGAAGGAGGGAAGGAGGGAGGAAGGAAGGAAGGAAGGAAGGAGTCAGGGAGGGAGGAGGGAGGGAGGAAAGAAGGAAGGAAGGAAGAGTTGAAACCTCTACTTTGATGAAAATGAAATTGCTTACAGTTACAAATGGTGATTTTTTTCACACTCTGTTGACTAAGATTTTACAAGACAAACCCAAATCTTATCAATGGCTCCCCTTTATAGCTGTATTGAGTATTTTGAGACCAATATTATGAAATAGATGTTAATACCCCATTGTACTCTGTCTTCTCTCTCTCTCTTTTTTTCTTTCTTTTCTTTCTTTTTTTTTTTTTTAAGTAGGCATGGAGCCCCAATGCAGGGCTTGGGCCCACACCCTGAGATCAAGACCTGAGCTGAGATCAAGAGTCAAATCCCTAACCAACTGAGCCACCCAGGCACCCCTACCACACTGTACTCTTGATGAAACTAACATACAAAAAGGTTAAGCCACTTGATCAAAGTTAAATAGTCAAGAGGACAAACCCATGAGCTGAAACCAGATCTATCTGATGCTCAAGTCCATGTTCCTCTGATCAGTGATGTCAACACGATTTGCCTTTCTCTTCTAGTCTTCTGATGACACATAGACAAGATTCAGGGTAACATTTCTGTCCATGATGATTGCTCACAGCTCAACAAATAGGGAAATTGAGCATGAACCAAAATCACATTAAGCATGATTACAAAGACACCAAAAAGATTCCCATATTTACTCCTGGAATTTCCCCTTTAGTTCTCCTGGATTTGCCAGCCCTTTCATGTTCCCCTTTCATAAGAGGGAATGTCCTGATAAATAAATTAATGGGAACAATAACACTACATTATTGGTGTGCCTTAATAATTAAATTACTAAATACGTTATACAGCTATAATAGTTTTTCCCTTTCTTTGCTCCCAAATTTCATGGCAGAATTCCTACAAGAGCTCTAGAGCTCCTAGCAAATGGACCAACAAGAGCTTGGTGTTTCTCATTATTCATTCCATATTTCAGAATTATTGACCGATTTTTTTTTCTATTTCTAACCTATGGATTAAGTAAATCAATGGTATCTCCTTCTGCCTGCCAGCAAAGGGCACTTATTTGAGGGCAAGTTACAAAGAGCAAGATCATCCTAGTATATTGAGTCCAAAGGCCTATTCTAAGCTGTGTACTTGCTACAAGTTTAGGAATTTCTAGCATGCCTAAAAGGCAGTGGGGCAAACCATTAGAGACCTATTTGCAAGAGAAAACAAAACTCCTCCTGGAAAAGAACTCAGCAGTGGAAAGTGAGAGTTCAGAAATGCAGACCTGACTGTGGGTCAGGGTCGGTAGGGAAACCTAATGTACAATAAGTTGTCTGTTAACCAGATTGGTCTTTGTCCCAGCTTCTACAGATCTCCACCAGGAGACTATAGTGAGAGGAACACCATAAAGCTATGTGAAAACTGAGAAGATCTCTTGTAAAACTTTTTAAGCTCTGAAACACAATGATTTTGTTGCATGTAAAACAAGATGGTACCCCACGTGGAGATGACAACTTTTTCCCACAAACAGGGGATTTTGCAGCATGTGGACATATGGTATAAGACCAGAAAATTTAGTCATGAATTGATGGCAGAGGGTGGCAGGCATTTGAGTATCAATGCATAGGCTGGGGGAAGGATATAGCAGAAGACATCAAGATGACAGCCACAACAAAAAAGGGAAAATATGAGGAATACATAGTTGGGAGAATAGTACTTACAAACACACATTGAAACCCCCTGAGGATGTCTGCAGCCAAAGGAACTTGAGATGCTGTAGCACAAATGAAGGTAGAGACCAAATTCTATCTTGTTACCATTTTCTGATCCTATTTATCCCCAGGTGAGGGTAACCTAGAAATCATGCATTTCAATAAGTTTATCTCTCTCCATTTTCTTTGTATATGGCCTTGCTCTTTGAAACTAAATAGACACCTTTAAAAAAAAAATGGTAGGGAATTATTTCACCTGCAACAGGGCTTTAGGAGGCTCAGAGCATGGAAGACGTTTGGTCTTCTGAGGAGACTCTCCGTGTAACCTTTTTCTTTATGAAAGATATTTCAGAACACCTTTAATCTGGTTCCACGTTGAGAGGTATGAAGTGTGACCTTAACACAAACATTGTGCTAGATTTCCCTGCTTGAAAATAGGTGGCAACTATGAGGGTCCACATCTTCTCAACCCACACACGTTCTGGGAAGAAGTTCCACCTAGTACCCTCTCCTTCCTTGGAGCAGGATGTAGAAAACAAACATCGGTTTTCATTTCTAAGCTAGAGAGACATAAAGGGAAAATGAGCCAATTTATTATGGCAAAACATGAATGTTTTGGCATATGAATCCATGAATCCATCCATTTGATTCAATTCCTCTCTCTTTCTCTCTCTCATACCTAATCCTCACAGAGCTTGGAATCACAGCTCACTAGGACACCTTTTCTGGACCATTCCAGCCCAAATAGCCCTTCATCTGTTCCAGCTGTGGCCCTGATTACATCCATCATCTATTAATTTGTGTCCAAAATTGTTCTTATTTGACTGTTAACTCCTTAGTATCAAGGGCTGTGCCTACTTTTTCCCCAAAGTCCCTTGTTCACAAATAAATGATCATTCATCATTAGTCAAATTAACAAATGGGCTTCAGCCTTAGTGAAAAAGTGGGAATGAGCAAACTCTTCAGTATAGACTCTGTCTGAAGGCTCTAAAGGACTCAAGTATGAGCCAGCTCCTTCTCCACGGCTCTAACTGCTTACTTAGAACAACTGGCCTCTTCAAATTCTAACTTGTTTCAAACTTTGTGTTGGACCCTTCTTAATTACTGCTCTGAATCCTTTCGTTTTCTACTTAGCATTCAACAATGGGGCTTAGGATATGGAATGCCCCTGCCAGCTTCTCTCAGATTTTCTTAGCTTTCAGTATTCACTACTGCAGAGAACCCAGAGCTACTCCTATTAACATGTCAACGACATCAAACAAAGAGCTTCCTAAGTAGACACTTAGGGGAGATTTCCAGTGAAGGGAAAATTGCCATAATGTTGGTAAGTGGGTGAGCTGCCACTGTGGAGGGGAGGGAATTATGGGTGAGAGGATGTGCCCGACTAAATGCAAAATCCATTAAGGTGCACTGCAATTAAAGACTATTCCTTGAAGTGCTCCTTTTGACAATGGGCCTCAGGAGTGACTGAGCCAAGCACCCCATCTTGTTCCTGGACAGGTATGAAGGGCCAGCTCTGGATGGGAGTGAAAAGGCAGCAGAAACCACCATCCTTTGAAAGCCAGTGAGGTTCTGGATCCTGGTTTCTCCTCTTTCCTTTCCTTCAGGCCCCTTTCTCCCTCTCCAACTACTCCAGTCCAAAATAATCAGTTCTAATACTCACCTCCATCCCCTCATATGGGGAGAAGGTACATATTCTCACTTTTGTTCACTGAGCCTGAAATAAGGTTTAAACCCCAAACTATCCTATGTATGGGTTGTTGGTTTCTATTCCTTTCTAGTTTCTGGGCCCAAACATGTTCTTGAAGGAAAATTAGTGGGGAAGAGGAAACTAATTTTTATTGACCACCTACTCTAAGATTGATATTAAGCTAAATGCTTTATGACCATCATGTTTAATTCTAGCAAGAAATTTATCTCCCTCCTCCAGAGGAAGTAAAGCTATAGATTTTAGGCCTCACATCTTTCTACCATTTGTTCCCAAATAAGTCCCTAGTAGTCTTTTCTATAAGCTAGTTACTTTTTCTGCATGTCCTTCCTCATCCTCTCATCTTTACTCAGCACCCTGTGCCCCCCTCAGCCTGGACATTGTGCCAGGTCCTGGTGTAGCCCCATTGTTCCTATCTGAAGCAAAGCATCACCATTCTTCATTTCCTTTCCAACACCCATCAATTAGATTTTCAATCAACAAAAATGTATTGAACAACTGCTAGGTCTTATGTCATTAGGTGCTGGGAATATTAGGAATAATCAGATTTACCCCTGGCCACCCAGGAGACAACAGAGACACGCCTTCAGGTAAAAGATGACTAGTAAGGCGGATATAGGTTTTGTAGGGCCAGAAGCTAAGTAATTTGGGGTGTGCTCTCTAAGAAAATGAAGAAAAATTTGCAAATGCAAAATTAGCTTTGAATATCAATGATAAAAAATACAAATTACCAAAAAAATGAATAAAAATGATAAAATCTAGAAAAAGAACATGCTGACATATTTCTATAATACCTTTTCTCTATCTTTTCAGCTGCAAATTCTTTGATTGCCTCTTTGTATGACATCTCTTTTGTAACATAATTACCTATAAAGAGAATAGAAAGGCAATTCAATATTTCTTCTAGCAACTTGATCCAGGTTACTTTTTCTTATTTTTTGATAGTTTAGAAGAGTTTATCTTTGCTGTACCCATTGCTCTTGGTAATGCTAAATAAGTTTATAGGATTGCTTTCAAGTTTAGAGAAAATATATCAAGCTTATTTGCTATATGAACTATGAAATTTGCAAGAATTTCCCTAGACTAGCTTCCAGCTCCTCACTCATAAAGCCTTGTTTCCCTTAGCTACATACATACTTCTTCTCTGGCACTGAATGACACATTCATTTTGTAACACACTGTGGATCCTGTGCCTTTTTGCCATGATGATTTTTGATTCAGCAAGTGAGCTGTTGGACTGCTCCTAGAAGGTGTTTCTATGCTATATACTAAAATGGCAGTTGAACAACTATAAATATGCCAAACTAAATGTGTTTCTGACTCAATTTCCCCTTAGGTGGATCCTAAAAATGCCCATGCCACTCCAACATCACCCAATAAGTGGAGAACAATGACAGGTGTAGCTGGAATGTAAAGAAGTGAAAGAGAACTTCAGCTCCCTCCATTTTGACCTCCGTCGGTAGTTTCTAATTAATTAAGTTCTTCTTTCCAGCTCATCTCTGAATTTAGGAAAAGACCCTGCAAGCAAAACATTCCCTGATGGGAACCAACTCTACCCCTTAAGCAATAAGGATTGCCCCAGCCAGCAAGACCCCACGTGACTGACCCCAGGACAGTTATCTACCTGACCTGTACTGCCCATCTGCAGGTACTCACAGACCTTTGCCCTACAGTTTCCTTATATAAACCTGGAACTATTTTGACCACTTTGGAGACAGTCTTTGAGACACACTAGCCCGCCTTCTTCCTGGTGTCAGCCTCTCTGAAATCAATTCCTTTCTTCTTTCACCACAACTCATCCCTCTGCCTTTGGCTCTTGTCAGTGGCAAGTGGCTGAATCTGGTCTGTTCCAGACCCCCGGAGCCAGGTGCTCTGGTATCCCTGCACCCTGGTTACAGAGCCATAACACTATGGAAAAGTACAGCATAGGGAATATAGTCAATAACATTGTAGTAATGTTTGGTGAGATGGTGACTACATGCATCTTGGTGAGCACTGAGTAAGGTATAGAATTGTTGAATCAACATGTTGTACACCTGAAACTAATATAACATTGTATGCTAATTACACTTCATTAAAAAACAAACAAACAAACAAAAACCTCCTGATTTGTGCTCATCAAAGTATTCATCCTGGCAGCGCTGGGCTCCTGGCATGCTGGGGCTACTTCTCTACCCCCAGCGGTGCCCCCTACAGGCACCCAGGGCAGCATGTTAAGGATCAGGGAGGGCGGGCAACTGCACTGGTTGTCCTGCTACTGCAGGGGAAGGGGGGTGCTTTTAGGTTCACGCCGTGGAGGGGCTAAAGCTGAGACCCGGCTGGGCAGTGCCTCTGCTGTTCATCTCAGCACGCTCATCTTTCCCAACCAGTGGCTCAGCAGCCTGTGATTTCTTGTTTCATCTCTTGGGAAGTTCTCAAAGCACACACTCCCAGCTTGTGTGTTCAACAAAAAGGAAAACACAGTCCCCCAGCTCCCTTCTGCTATCTTGCTGTTTCTTCCTTATTATGGTAGCATTTTCTAGTATTGCTCTTTGATTTGTGGCTCCGGTCTCGCTTCCTTCTGAGGATTACTGCTGTTTTCACAAGTGTTCTCAGTTTGAGTTTTAATTCTTGCTGCATTGGGAGGAATTTCTCTAAGGATCAGTTTCTGCAGCCAGTTTGGAGGTTTGACCTTTCTTTCAGATTTTGTTCTTTTTTTTTTTAATTATTTGTTTTGTTTTGTTTTATTTTTTTTATTATGTTATGTTAGTCACCATAAAATATATCATTAGATTTTGTTCTTTCTTAACACTAACAGGAAGTTAAGGAATTTCTGTGTCTCATTCTCCCTTGTTGGGCAGCCTTGCTGATTGTATTCCAGGCTTACCTCCCTCCTTCCCCAGGCACCCAGCTTCGTTGCGTACAAATGACTGTTTCCCACTGGAAATTCAAATTCATAACAATAATGAAAAGAGGACTTTGGAAAAATGGAACAAAACAAAAGGGAATAAGGGGGTCATTCTGAAATCAATGAAAGCAATAACAAAAAGTTGGAAACTTGAAGATTCAGTTTATACGCTACTTCTTTGTTGCATTGCTTTGCTTCTTTGTTGCTTTGTCCATCCTTAAATGCACCTCCCCACCCCGCACACACGCCCCAGGCACTCTCTGGAGTATCTTTCTCTGATTACACAGGTGATGTGTTGAGGCACATTTGAACACTGCCAATTTTTCAGCCAATACAGTCACTGAAATGAAGGAATTCTCACTCAGCTCCAGCAGGTATTGAGAGAGATAGTCATTGCTTCTGTTCAGGTCAAGAAGACAGGACTAAGACCAACCAGTACACTAATGAAAAATGCTCTGGGCTATCTCTACTAGCGATGTGTTCCCAGGCACTAAAAGTGATCGATCAGCTCCTGGGTGCTACCTGTCACGAACACTGTGGAAGGAATTTCTGTGGGTGGAAGTCTGGACTAGATGATAGGTAGGATTTGTATGAACACAAAAAGATTCTCATTTTAAAGTGTCTTGAAATCAAACAGAAATATGAAACTAAATCACAAATAAAAATGCTTTAATTTGCTAAACTACAACCATACCCTAATGCGTATGTTTTTTTTTTTTCAACTATTTAAAAATTGATGTTAAACACACACACATAGATCCAACTAAGTAAAGTTGGGATTGGAATAAAACTTCATCTTTTCTTAAATGATTAAATGACGAATTAGCATAAAAGTCTTAATATTCACAAAACTATATCTGAATGAAACTAATATCTGTAGAATCCTGTTACTATTTAAAAAAAAGGCATTAATATTGAGGAGGGCACGTTCTGCATGGAGCACTGGGTGTTATGCACAAACAATGAATCATGAACACTATATCTAAAACTAATGATGTAATGTATGGGGATTAACATAACAATAAAAAGAACAAAAAAATAAATAAATAAATAAAAGGCATTAAGACTTAGATGATGTTATGGTTCTTACTAAGGGGGATAAAGTATGTGAAGTTCTGACAAAAGGCCAGGTGCAAGGAAAGAGTGCAATTAAAATTACTTCCACTCTCCTTCCCATTCCTTGATTGATTTCTCAGGATATGAGGTCTTTGGGTATGACCTCAGTCAATGGGTAGGGTATTTCTGTAATTCCATTGGTCCATCTGGTCTACAATGGAATGGTATTTCTCCTATTCACTGATAATGTTTCCTCAGAGATTCGAGCTCTTCAGGCATAAAATCTATCCTGAAAATGCTAGGTAGCAATTGATGGAAATACCTTCTATACTCATGCTACATATATTCAGAACTTGCAAGTGTACTTGGCTGGCTTTCATGTTGCTCACATTGTTGGAAGTCTGCTGAGACCATGTTGAGAGAGACAGAATTGTTTGGGCAGAAATGGGTAGGTGATAATACATAAATGGTTGGACGATGGAGAAAAATAAATGTCTGTACAGCCCAAGCCTAAAACAACCACAAAAGGGAAGTCTGGACAACATGTCTGCACAGTCCTCTCTGCCCTTCAACTCACCCATAGGACCTGTCCTCAGACCTGGGCTCCATGTGGTACCTGCCGTGGCTGCCAGGGGTCTCCTACACTGGGAGTGAAGTGACTGCCTGTGCATTCCGTCAGCACAAGCATTGCTCAGCACAGGAGTGACCGATGTTTCAGAGGATAGAGGATGTCTTCATTGATACCTGATTTACCAGGTGTAATTGCCAAGACTACTGCAGCAGCACAGGGTAGTAGTAAGAGCAATATATGTAACAGTTAACATGTGGCAGGCAAGGTGCTCAGCTCCTCACATGCACCGTGTCCTTTCAGTCGTACTTGGCCTTATTGTCCTCCCATTTACAGATAAGCAGCCTGAGACTCAGGTGCCGCAAGGGATTTGCCTGAATATAGCCATAAATGACAACACTGGATGGCAAATTCGAGTCACTGTGGCTCAAAGCTATTGTATTAGATCATGCTGTCCACAGGAAAATTAGTGTAGTACCGTCATCCAGCCTCAGCATTAAGGGTTCTGTACTAGAATTCTACCATGTCGATTTACTTCCACTTAGCTTTTTCCCACACTGGATCTCAAGTCATCTGTGCAAATCACAAACTATCCTAAAATTGCATGTAGGAGGCTACTGTCTCAACTGACTGATTCCCCCCAAGAGAGGGGCAACCTCTGGGTTTCTGTCTTCTATAAAGCAACAAATAAAATTTGACCAATTTGCTTGCATGGAGCTAACTACTAGAAGCCTTTTCTTTTTATTATTTTGCCTTTTTCTCTGAAATATTTTATGTAAAATTATCATATAAGGAAATAATTGGAACAGCAGCAGAGGCAATCTTGAAATGTGTCTTGGAATTAAGTTTTGGTAAACAATTATGATAATAATAATAATACTAACTAAGCAAACACCTAATGAATGCTTAATAAATGGAAATTAGTCATGGGTAAACATCATTTTCGTTGAAATGTGACATCATTTTACGAAATGTACTGTTTTTCTAGCTTTGTTTTAGTAAATGGAAAGATAACATAAAGTTTAGGGTTTTCATGACTTCCTTTCCAGCTTGCCACTCCTACCCTTGTTTTGTCAACCCCAAATTTCTCCTACCACAAATATATGCAGGTACATGAGGAATCTTATAGGGGAAGCCAGGAGACCTAGGGTTTATGTCTTCACTCTGCTATTCACGTAGTCTTTTTAACTGTTTAAATTCTCCAGACATAGTTACTTCTTTGCACGATGGCAATGTATTTTCTGTCCTAACTCAACCAAGGATATTATGAGGATCAGCTGAAATTAAAGTGACTTTACAATTTAAAGGAATTATACTGATAGGAAGTGTTGTTCTTAAGCAAAATAAATGAGCAAAGACAAAGGACATGGCCATATATTTTGAACCCGCGCTCTCCAGCTATATGTAATGGTTATTAATAATTCAACTAGCCCAGAATTGTTATATTATTTACTCCAATATAATAGAATATAGAATAAGAATAAGGTCATCTTTTATTTGTTCTTATAAATAAATGGAATTCATGGTTCCAGTTGATTATTTCAGGTGAGTGCTCCATTAAATGTCTTTGGGCCCACAAATCCATTCAGACATTCAAGCAATATGACAGATTTACAGCTTTAAAAACAATCTCATTTGGGTAATTAGAAACTATATGGAAGGTTAAATGAAACATCAAGGTTTGAACATTTCTTTCCTACCAGTGGGACTATTAGTTATTTAAAAGCATTTAATGATCAAATATAGATAAGAATCCACTATGTGTCACTACTGGGCCTTGTAACAGGCACAAGGGGAAACATGATGAGCAAAAATTGCTCCTGACTTTATAGGGCTTATGATCTAGTGAACAACAACAGACATCAATCATGTACTCTGAAATATTAAGGTAAAAATTACCATAGAAAATTTGCTATAGAGGGGGGTGCATAGTATTATGAGAGAAACCATTTAATTGGAAGATTTAGCTTAGTTGGGAAGATCAAGGAGTCTGTCTCTGAAGAAGTGACAATGGATTTCAGCTCTGAAGAGAGGATTAGGATTAACTAGATATAGAAGGAGGAAGAAAACAGCATATATCAAGCTCAGGAAATAGGTGAGGGAAGTGGGGTCTGAGTTTTTCCTGGAACCAGAAATCGATATGCCTGGAATAAAGAGATAGAGAGACCAATGTCTAAAATGAGGCTGGAGACAAAATAGAAGACCACATTATACAGAGCTTTGTACATTGTAGTAGGAATTTGGACTTTCTCTTAAATATAATGGTAAGTCATCAAAGTTAGTAAATGGCTATAATCTGAGGGATGGCATGATCGGATTTGCATCTTTAAAAGTACCCATCTGGCAGTCTGACTATTGGACTGGAGGAGAGCAAGTATGTGTACAGAAGACCAATTTGGCTACTATTGTAGCTGTCTGAACTTAAAATGATGATACTTTGGAGCAGGGAATTGTACCAGTTAAGATTGGTTTATGTGGAAATAAGAAACAACCCCCAAATTTCAGGGACATAAAAAAAATCAAACAAAGGTTTATCTGTAGTTTATTCAGTGTCTGCCATGGGCCAGGTGATTGCCCAGGGCGGATGTTCCCCAGGCACAGTATTTCAGGCTGCTTTGACCTCAAGGCAACTACAAGTGCTTCCATAAATTCTTGGCAAAAGAGAGAGACTGGAGAATTGTACACCTCCTCAAGGAAGTGACCATGTAACTCCTACTCACATTTCATTAGGAAAAAATTAAGTCCCCTGGGCCATGCCTTCCTTCAAATGGGTAGGGAACACATCATGCTGGAAGGAACAAGCTGGCAGGTGATCTATAGCCATCCTCAAACCCAGCAGTTCTCAGCGGGGTGCAATTTAGACTGCAAAAGAACATTTTGCAAGTTAGGAAACAGTTGGAGTTGTTACAACGGGGTGTTTGCTACTGGTGTCTAGTAGGTGGAGACCAGAGATCCTGCTAAACATTCTACAAGGCACAGTATGGTCTCCCTCCCTTGCCCCCAAACAAAAAATTACCAGGCTTAAATGTCAGTAGTGCTGAGTTTGAGAAATCCTGCTCTAGTTTCATGGATAACTGAAAATTTGATGCATGATTATATCTTCCTTGCAATTCAAACTCAAGGAATGTATAGAAGTATATGGTGCCCTGCTGAGCTTGCTAAGTAATAAGCAAGCATCTGTATCTAAGACGGCTCAGTGAGTAACCTACACTTGATGAGATGCAGCTGTACCAGGTTATGGGCCCTAGTCACTTATTCCTGACAGAGCTATGCACTTTGCAAGGTATGAAATGTTAAAGATGCCACAGCTAGTGGCTTCCCGGAGATGATAGTGTCCACACCCTCTCAGCATCTTCTGTCATGAAACACTCACACCCAGCGTAGAGCAATGTTGAGCAATTGGAAACTTCCTGGAAGTTATGATCTCTATGTTTTTGCTAAACATGCTGTACCTTTCCTGTCTTATATATATATATTTTTTTAATGCTACATAAATTTTGTGCCTATTAAATTTTGTGGCTGTGGTTATCTTTCCAAGCCCAAGACCACTGCCCCCTGTTGGGGAGGGCACAGAGCAAGAGAATCCCAACTCTTTGGCTAGGTCAAGCGATTGTCATTGAGATGAAAAGAATGAGCAGTTTTGAAAGACATTCGGGAAATGATGCAGACACATTTGCTCTTTCCTTGTATCTAGTTTGCACCATCGCCTTTGCCATCAAAGGCTGGATTTGGTGCAGGTGCCTTACCTCCTCTGTGCTTCAGGGTTAGCTGGTTCCAGTTCCCTTGGCAGTAATTGATTTAGGCCTGAGCACATCATATAATTCAGGCAAATGATATGTAATGGGGGAAGGTGCTGTGAGGCTTCTGGGGAACTGTTTCTGCATTCTTAAAAAGAGATAGTTAAGAAGAGATGGCCTTTTTTTTTTCCACTGGGCATTGTTGAATTTATATGTGAAACTGAGATGTGCTTCAGCAATCTTGCAACTGTAATAGAAATAGTCTAAGGACAGGGCAGACATGCTAATGATAGCAGAGAGAAAAGTGAAGAAAAATATTGGTTCTTGACAAATCACCTCTGACTCAAGCAACCCTGGAGCTCTCTCATGCTGGGGCTCCTTATTAGTTGACATTTAAAAAAATTCTTTCCTTTTAAATAATTTTAAATGGACATGTTTTTCTGGTAGGTGTAGTTAAAGCATCTAAAGTGATACAGAATTGAAAATCTACAGGAATATGATGGACTGAAGGTGAAGAGTGAAGAACAGAATACTTAGATTTCTGGGTGGTGACAGAGGGGTTATGGTCGCCTTAGTAGACCCAGGCACCCTGGAAGAATATGTGGTATAATTAGGAATATCATAAATTTACTTTTGAATATTTTGAGTTTTAGGTGCCTTGAATAATCTAAGGAGACATTTCAAGAGGGTAGTTAGATATATATGTCTACAGTTCAGAGAAGGGATCTGGAGTGGGGATAGCCCTTTGTAAGTTATCTGATAATTTGTGCGTATGGGTGGGCTAATCCAGAGAAAATTCACAGGTATAACAGCCTATAGTCAAGCCTTTAGAACTTCAACATTTAATATCAATGTCCACATAGAGAAGGATGAACCTGTGAAGGAGGAGTAATCAAAAGCAGAAAGAAACCAGAGTATATTGTGCCACAGAAATCCAGAGAAGAGAGAAATTTCAAGAAAGAGGAAGAGGTTGACAATTGCAAATGCTGTAAGACAAAGATAAAGAATCCAAACATTTCTTTTTAATTTAAAAATATCGAAAATGAGAATTTGGTTTATAAAAATCATCATATTTGTATAGCATAAACTTTTTTCACATGTATTGTCTCTTTTGAGTCTCATGACAAAGGTTAGAAATGGACAGAATTGTTACTGTTAAATCAGCTTTGCACAGGGATGGGGACACTTAGATCCACTAAGTGATTTGACCCATGTGGTAATGGAGTTGCCAGACTGGAGGTCAAACTCATAGCTGACTCACTCCTGATCCAGGGCATTTTCCACACTGCCCCCAAATTCTACCATAATGTACTCTCTTGCCAACAATGTGAAATAATTCTGGGTTCCCTAGTAGGAAAAAAGAGAGACAGACAGACAGGAAAGTAGATATACATTAAGTACATAGTAGTCCAAGTACTCTATGACCTGCCTTACATGAAGAACAGGTAGGTGTCCCTGAGACTTCTTTCAAACATACATCTGCCACATATTCAGCTGGGTAGGGAGAGAGCCAGCAGGCAGATAGGGTAAGACTTCCAGAGATTAAGAGTTGAGGACAGGGGCAGGTGGAATGAGATGTGTCTGCCATTTGTAGTAGGAGGAGGGACTTCTATTGTTTCGTGAATCACATTGTCCCCTTTGGAAACATGGGCTGCAAATGCTCAAAACAGCTATGGGAAACAGGTACTGATACATGAATTAGTTCACTAGGGCTGCCACAATGTAGTACCACACCAAAGTGGTTTAAACAAGAAAATTGTATTGTCTCACTGTTCTGGAGGCTGGAAGTCCGAGATCAAGGTATCAGCAGGGTTGTTCTTCCTAAAGGTTGTGAGAAAGAGTCTGTTCCATGTCAGTCTGCTAGCTTCCAGGAGTTTGCTGGCAATATTTGGCATCTGTTGGTGTGTAGAAGCATCACTATAATTTCTGTCTTCGTTTCACATGGCATTCTCCTTTTGTGTGCCTCTGTGTCCCCATTTTCCCTTTTTATATGGACCTCAGCCGTAATGGATTAGTGTTCATCCTAATGACCTCACCTTAATTAATTATTTCTGCAACAACTCCCTTTCCAAATAAAGTCACATTCTGAGGTACTGGGGGTTGGGACTTCAGCGTACGATATTTTGGAGGACACAATTTAATGCCTGACAATAAACTTCTCTTATCAGAGAGTAAAACTGAAGTATATGGCTGGTGATGATATAAATATAAACATACATACATATATGTGTTTACACAGACTGATACATACCCATGAGTGCATGTGTGTGCGTGTGTATAAGACCTCAAGACTCCTGGGTCAGAGTAATACAGAAATGCATGGTTTATTACTCATATGAAAAACAGTAGCCAGAGCAGTGGCTTGCGTAGGTTCCCCATGCCCTGATCCCTTCATGGTGACTTAACAACGGCAGGATTTTAGCTGCACATGCGTACACCTCAGGAAAGGAACCATACCATTAACAGACTGAGCTGTGAAGGTTACCCTTACACGTGCCCATTCTACCCTCCAGAGAGAAATTACTAATTATCCTGAAATAGCAGTAATTTTCCTCCAGGGGGGTAGGGAAATGCATCCCTGGGGTTCTTATCCTGGAATATAAGCAAACGTCTCTGGAGAGGGGAAGGAGAGGGCTTTATGTATACTACCCTGGGATTTTCCAGGCAAAGAGAGTCTCTGTATCTCTCTGAAGGGATACAGCTTCTGTAGTTTCCAAAGATATTTGCTATTTGAATGTGCCTTTTGCTCAGAAAGGCTGGACTCTGCAGGAACATGAGAAAACCAATAGGAATTGTCACTCGGCAGTTCATCATCACGGCTTAGTTGTAAAGTTGATGAAACTAATAACTAGGATGATATTCCTATTGAATTTTACATACATCTTTTGAAGGATTTAACACATTGCATTTTAATAGCTTATTTACATATCTGCCTTCTTGTTCGATTATAAACTTTCTGAAATCCTCGACCAGGGATTCCTTTTTAATATCTTCAATGACTAGCAGAACACTTGGTGTTTATAAGCATTCATTCAATTATTGTTTAATTAATATCTGAAGCAGAACTTTTCCCATATTTTGCTCCACAACTTATGTGTATTTACTGTCATACTTTGGCCGTTCTGACTTGAAAGGTTAAAATGTAATAACTTATCCATCATTTGTCTTTCTTCAATGGCTTTATCATTTCACTAATTCAAATATTCCTAAGACTTTTTAATCTTCAAGTTTCTTTCTTTGTTTACTTTTCTCCCTACATCAGCTCTGTTTCTTTATCTTCCTTTTATTCCTCTTTAATCTCCTAGGCCAAACATTCAGGTTATTATTACAAATGTTCCAGGTGCTTAAAATTAAGTTAAATGAATTATTTTTTATTGAAGAAAATGATATTTTTCAAAATCCAATTAACCTGCTCATTTAAATGGTTCTTGAGTATAAAGAGATATGTTTCTCCTCCAAATTAAAAAGAATTGAAATTTTATTTTAACACAATAGCAAGTTTTAAATAACACCTTAAGAAATCTCATTTTTATTCATATTTTGGCCACTTCCAAAGTATTTTTTAGTCATAATCTTGAAAAATATTTCATGTACATGGAACTCTATAGGGCAGTGACTGTCACTTGACAAAATAAGTGGTGATTGGACACAGCTGCTTGGGCTGTCTCACCAACCCATTTACCGGGTTACAGCCCACCTGTGCTGATTTTCTCTCTATGGTCATGATGTGTTGCATGGAGATATAAGAAATGGAGAGATAAGATTTCACTCTTGCAGGGGGTGCCTGGGTGGCTCAGATGGTTAAGCATCTGCCTTCAGCTCAGGTCATGATCCCAGGGTCCTGGGATGGAGCCCCCCATCAGGGCTCCCTGCTCAGTGCAGATCCTGCTTCTCCCTCTCCCTCTGCCATTCCCTCTGCTTGTGTTCTCTGACTCTCTCTGTCTCTCTGTCAAATAAATAAATAAAATTGTTAAAAAGAAAAAGATTTCACTCTTGCAAATGTAAATACAAAGTGCTAAGATGCTTGTTTATTCAAAAAATATACTTTTTATATTTCAGGTTTGGGAATTTTAAAAGATCTAAATATTGCTCATTTTTAAATGACTGTAATAGCATTCTACCAAATCTAATAACAAACAGAAAGCTACCAAGAACTACTCTCAAGTGACTGACAAGCTAGCCAAAAGAGGATTAAAAAATAAAAGTGAAAGTGGAGGAGGCTTACAGGAGGTCATATACTGTGGACCTTTTGCCAATGCCTCAGACTCAAGGAGCATATCTGAAGGAATAAATAAAAAGGATATATTGTTTTGGGGTTCAACTTAATAAGCTTTTTAATTTACAGTTATTCACTCAGTTTGACCAAAAACATCGTATTAGTTCACACATGAGACAGATTCTTACTTCTTAATTGTAGTTGGAGAAGGACATTGGAGAATATTACCTGTATAGAGTCAATAATTTTCACTCTGGTCAAAGTCAGGCCTATGGCTTCCACTCTAATGACTTACTTGGAGAGAGACCATTGGATATTGCATTTAATATCTACAGGCATTAGATATGCTTCCCTCTGATGGAAATAATGATTTCTACCTTTCAGATTTCATAGGTATTTACAGGTAATTCAAGTAGGTGAATGGGTAATGCCTCACCCATTGTAGTTGTATACGTTTGGCAGCTACTACTGGTTGATCTGGATGGAGGTACACTAGTGCGCAGGCACAATGCTTGCACCTTTGTCTCCCACACAAAATCAGCACAACGAACCTGGTCTTTCTCAGACACAAACAAATTCAGTAGCAGCACAAATAGTGGTATTTTTGTGCTGTGGGCAGACCTCTCTCCCAGCTTCTCCTCTTCCTAGTTTGTGAACTCTTAGTTAAAGAAAAAGACTGGAGGGCATTATGCTAAGTGAAATTTGTCAAACAGAGAAAAACAAAAACCATATGTTTCATTTACATGTGGAACCTAAAAACCAAAATAAATGAATAAACAAAGAAAAAGGAGAATCAGACCCACAATAAACGGAACAAACATGGTTCCCAAAGGGGGCAGTTGATGGGGTAGGCAAAACGGGAAGGGGAGTGGACATATGGGCTTCCAGTTATAAAATGAATAAGTCACAGGGCTAAAAGGTACAGCATAGTGAATATAGTCCATGATATTATAATATGTTGTGTGGTGACAGATGACAGCTACATTTGTGGTGAGCGCAGCATAAGGTATGAGATGTCGAATCACTATGTTGCACACCTGAAACTAATGTAACATCGTGTGTCAACTATCCTCAAATAAAAAAATAATAAAAAAGATTAAGACTTACATTCTACAGAGATAAAGTTTAGAATATGCCCTCCCTGGGAAAACAATAAGCCGCTGAGACCCAGGAGGAGAGTTTGAAATTGAGGGATGGGAGAGAAAGGTGACCAGACAGAAAAACTATCAAGTACCTTCACACATTCTCCATTCTATACTTTATTGGTCTTGATAACTAGAAGAAAATGTTCCTGCGAAGGGAAATTATGTGAAATGCTTCTGCAATAAGCCATCATCAGAAGGGGAAAAAAAAAGAATCCTTTTTTTAAAGACTATTAAAGCTTTCCAAATATGTATTTATGTATTCTAAACCAAGAGTTTTTCAGAACTAGAATTTTTAACGTATTAGAATAAAATTAAATAGATTAGAAGTTATTAGATTTCAGTGCATACAGTAAGCATGTATTATTTTCTGTATTATATATATGCATATATAGCTGAACCATGATCCAAAACGTATTCATTCTGTGTTTACCAAAAAGTTGGAAATCCACTCTTCTAAAGGGCTTATATTAACTCAGAACAGAAGTTTTTGAATAATTTGAAATTAGTTTTTGTTGTTGTTGTCATTGGCGGTAGTAGCTTTGTTCTAAAGGACATGAAATGCTGGGCACTGGAGCTACTTTGAAACATGATCCTAAAATGCTGGATGTTTGTAAGCAGATGACTAACTCTTCCAAAAGGATTCCAATTTTCTATTGGCAATACCGGTCCCTTCGGCAAGAATTACTGGCTCTTTCCAAAGGCAGTCACCATCCTTCTACTTCTTTAATGACACGTTAACAGCCAAGGTTCATCCACGAAAAAGCCATGTTGATAGAGGAGTAGCTGCCTCAGTGAGAAGGCACATTTGGAACTACCTGCAATCACACTACTTTACTTCAAGGAGCCCTGGATGACATGAAACACACTTGGGAATATTTCATCTCTTTTCTTGACCCTTATTCAGAGGTGGACTTACTATGCAGCTAATAAGCTTAATCTTCAGGGTCCCTTGCTTGATGAGCTCCTTTTAAGGCCTTGAGCCTAATTTTGAGTTTATGATTTTTGTGTTATTGTTGTTAAAGATGGTCCCAAATTTGAACAAGCTCGATCCATCTTTGCACTAGAACAGGCCAGCAGTACTAAATTAAAAAGATCTTGCCCTATACTTATTTGAAAGCCACGACATCTATAGTATTAGGGGTTTTATGGATATATATAGTAAAGAAAAGGCTTTTTGGAGACAGAATGACCTTGTTAACCTTGAGCAAGTCATTGATTTCTCTGAAAATCTATTTCCTTAATAGCCAAATAGAAATAATAACACATGAGAATTTTGAGGGTTACATGCCACTTCCCACAAACATAATGACTAAATGTTAACATCCCCCCCAAACTCAGGCTGAAATAGGTTTATTGTAGATCTGAGTGACTCACTACTCCTCAACCTTCTTTTGCCAAGGTACCAGTTCAGTAATAGGGAGCACTGAGTGAGAAAAAAAGAAAGGAAAGGAGAAAGGAAGAAAGAGAGAGAGAGAGAGAAACAAAAAACAAGAAAGTAAAAGAACCTGCATCGGGTTTTCCACCCTTAAATACTGGCCATGAAGCTCCTAATCCAGTGCTCTGTTTCTCTGCTAATATGAAGGCCTTGGTAAATCTCGATAATTCTCTAATATACAGTTATGTAAAAGCATTATAGTGCCTGAAATTTAAAATGCCCCATTGTCTATGTCCAGTCACACCAACCACATCTGACCATTTTAATCCATCCAGAAGGGAAGGAACACAATTGCCTATACCATTATACAAAATGGATGCTTGGTACCATGAGCCTAAAACAACTGTGTGAGTGACTAAAATTCAATCTTGCCATGTATTTTTGTTTGGCCATCATATCAACCTCAAAGTCCATCCTTTATATTACCAAAATAAAAAAGACCTCTTCAAAAATATTGAGGCATTTCTTCCTTGCAAAATTGGTTTCAGAACACTAAGAAAATGGAAAGCAACAAGAAAATGAATGTTATTGTGATAGATTCGGTGGGGCAGGCTTTGTTCTCTCTTGTACCTCCAAATTCATTCCAGAAAGCATGAAATGCTATCAGTTAAGGAAGGCAAGTTGAAGATGGCCATATTATAACTGATGAAGGGCTGCTAAATGTTTAGATAGTGATCATCAATTTCCCATCATTGGCAGACATCTTCCCTGAGAGCCATTTCGTAAATTCTCCAGCGCACTGCAGCCTGAAGAAAGCCGCTCCTGGACAGCATTACAGATTGCCAGCTGTGAAGAGCCTGCCCCACCCCTTGTCACAGCTCAGGGAGTTTGCATGACAAAAGAATAATTGAATTGGTAATGCAATGGTACACGACATAGATCACCATTTTGCAACAGGAATGTTTAAGTCATGAATAATGAAGTGATTTCCTCCAGAGTAATTTATGGAGCAGGTACATTAGCAAAGCAAGTTCCCCTAGGTGTGCAAATGCAACGCACCTCTGACCCAGGAGAGCTCCGTCAGGTCTCTCAGCTCATTTAAATCCCTTCCTTTGTGACTTCCACTTAGTGTGGGTAGCAGGTGGCAGGTGTGAAAAGGGGGAAATGTTTTTTTATTTGTTTTTTTTTTCATGCTTTATGGCATCTGGCCACAAGAATAAGGGAGAGGTTTGCTAAAGCAGTTTAATATTGAACATCAAGCAGCTGCCAAGGAATCATAACTTCTGATCATTTCTGACCTCTATTGAATTTGAATCATTACTTCTGGTCTCGTTGCTGAATGTGAACCACTCAACAGTGAGTGCTGCCAATAGGTTAGCTGCCGGGAAGCTGATCTGTGGAAAAATAGACTATACTTAACCCTCAAATATTGAAAAGATGTTTTTTTCTCATTTACCAAATATATATCTCTAAGCTCTTCATAAGAAAGATTTCATTTGAATAATAAGAATTCCTACTTGTTATGAAAATAAGGTCCTGAGGAATTGCTAACTACTTTTACATCAAGAGAGAAGACCTCCTGGAAGAGTATAGCAACAAGATAGAAGACCAGGAGAGAGACTGAGAGAAATGGCTTTGTCTTAAGAAAAAAAGATAATGATTAAGTCCAGACGAGAAGATCCAGGAGAAAGTCCATTGGATTCTCTTGCCACCTAGGCTATATCAATGGTTAGGGAAAACATAAGTGGATTAATCAAAAGAATTCTGGTCATTAACATACTAATAGTAAAAATAGCTGCTGTTTACTCAGTTCTTACTGCGTATCAGGGACCATGCTAAGCATTTGTATACATTTTCTTATTCAATCTCACCAATTGAGTTCATCATATTTTTGTCCCCATTTTATAAATAAGGAACTAGAAGATCAGAAAAACTAATTAACCTAATAAAAGTCAACCAGTGGCTGAGCTGGAATGTAATGCCAGCTTGGTTTCATTCCAGAGGATCAAAACATTATTTTTATCAAGCTAAATGAAAATCAAGTGAAATATACTAAGGAGAAAATCATTTCTTATTTTAGCAAGCCTGAAGGGAGATTCTTTCTGTACCAAGTACTATGCTAGTCACCTTGCAATACAAAAACAAAAACAAAAACACAGTCTCTGCATTAAAATTGCTCACAATCTAGTAAGGGAAGCTAAGTGATAAACAAATAATCATAACTCTGCTTTACTTTTGGTGCTCAGGGGATGATGTACCAATGTAGGTTCTCTAGGTATAAGTAAAAGAAAGGGTTTCTGGGTAAATAAAGCAGAAAATGATTTGACTGAAAAAATAGAAAGCAGTTGTACTGGTTGGAGTACTTAGCACTAGATACGGTGACAACAACCTTCCTAAATCACAGTGGTTGAATCCTGCAAAGGTTTGATTTATGCTTATGTCACTCTAATACAGGTGGGGTATCCACCAAACAGTGATCCAGGACTTTAAGCTACTTCCATTCTGTAGTTTTGCCACAGACTGTCTTTAAATAGAGAAGAGGACGCACATTGATTTTCAACTGCTTGGCCCAGAAGCTAACCAGGTCACTTCCACTCAGAGTCTATTGGCCAGAAAAAGTCACATGGCACCAAAATAACTGCAAAGAAGGAGGGGAAATGCAGGGGAGTGTGTGGTATACTGGTGAGCACTAACTCTCACTGGTTTGGAGAACTGATGGAAAGACTAGAGCTACAGGCATGGAACACTCCAGGAAACCTGGCTCTCTCACCAGAAAACCTCTACTAGGGTGAACGAACTCCAGTAGTTTTTCTTTCTTTAACCCCCTCCACTCAAGACATTCCACTTCTTGCCTGGAGAAAGATAAAGCACTTTGACTTACAGCCCAACATGACTGCCTGTGAAGCAAAAGTTAATCCCCAAAAGGAAAAAAGGAGGAATAAGAATTATGAGGTAAATAAGAATTACTAAGTAAATAGAGGGAGAGGGGAAAATGCTCAAGGCAAACACAAAGCAAAAAAGAAATGTGTGGCTGGTACAAGAAGTTTCTCACAATGTTTGGCGACCCCAGAGTGTTAAGTCCAAGGGACATAAGGGAGGAATCTGGAGATACTGGGCAATGGCAGGTCATAGTGTCATTTGATCATTCAACTCAGTCACTTAGTAAGAAAATGGGTACAAACCAATGGACAGGACTCCAGGTCAGTGGATTGCCCTCTGCACTATTTGAGAAATTTTCTTGGTCCCACAACCTGAGGACTGGCAAGAAATCACAAGGAGAATGACACCTCTACCCCCTTTTTGCCAAAACACACTCATGTATTCACACACTCACGTGTGCACAGACACATTCAAACATTCACATGTGACACACACATTCATGCACTCACATTTGCTCTACCACAATCACTTATATTTACATACACACACATACAACCCCCACACTCACACATCATGCAGTCACAAATGCTCACACATGTATTCACACACAAAATCACATATGCCCACAGGCTCACATTCACACACTACACAGTCACATATGCACCCCCTCCAAATGCTTGAAAGGAAATATGAAAGCAAAATAGACATACGAGTCTCCAAGTTCATTACTACATTCAAAATTTAATATCGACCAATCAAATAAACCCAAAATGAAATGACTCTGGAATCAGCCTTCAATGACATAAAGGGAGTGGTGGAAGGCCTTGAAATAAAATCTAGCTAAATGGATCATTCTTTTTTCACTACCTAGTTGTATGACCTCTGGTGAGTTGCTGGAATTTTCCTAGACTCAGTTTTTTCATTGTTATCAATATGAGAACAATATCTTTTCTTGTTGTGGGTTCTAAATGAGAGTGTATGAAAGTAATTTAAAAATAATGTACATTCCATTTCAAGTGTGGAACTCTCATCCATTTGTGCTGAAACCTAAAATAAATTTGAGCACAGGCTCTAATAGACATGGTTCTGAGAGACAGGATGTGGGAGAGAAGGGGCAGCTGAGAAATTGAGAAGGCAGAGAGTTCCTGTGCCCACCTCTGGGCTGCATTGGGTTACTACCTAGCAGTGTTGGATCACATAAGGTACAAGTAATTGGTATTTTGTACTCAGACTGATCAGTAATAATTCATTGAAACTAGAGCAAATCAATTTGTAAGCATTTAGTTTCTGAAATGAAATTTCCAAGTGCAGTAATGGCCCTCACTAATGGCAAAGGCATAGTTTATTCAAACTAGTTTCAACCAGATCTTATGCACAGGAAAATACACAAATAAATAGGACTGTTTATCCCAAAGAAAATAATACAAAGTGCCAATTGCATAATTATCTTTAAATAAAGGACTTATCCCTATGCTGAGTGAAACACAAGACAAAAGATGGAAACATAGATTTGCTTTACTTAAAAAGAATCAAGTTAGACACAGGGAGGAAGTTTAAAAAAATTGCTAATCAGAACGAATACTAAGGAGAAAGAAGGTGTCAAGTGAAAAATACTGCAGGCTAATGGAAAGGAGGTTGTATTCTTGTCCCACTCATGGATAGTGTGTCTTTGGATAGGTCATTTGATTGTTTTTGGTCTTAAAAGCCTAAATAATTAAATTTAAGTGCTCTGTTAATAGCTCATCTTTTCTCAAAACCTATTCTTCATCCTGCAGGTTTAGATTTCCTTGAATGCACGCCATCCTCCTGTGCAGCTGGAATCAGACCTCAGACTCCTCTTTACTTTGCATCTCTTCCCCACTCTGGCCAACCTGTTGATGGTCTGGCTCTCTCTCTCTCGATCTCTCTTCTATATTCCTGCATTCTCACCTCCACTGGTTTTTTATAACCTCCCCTCTGGGCTGTAGTCAGTGTCTTGGGGCTGGTCTCCCTGCCTTGGACGGCTCTGCAGTTCAGTCTCTCCGGGTGACTACTTTCTGGAAGGTTGTTCTTCTAGTACAGAGCTGTGGTTATGTTCAGTTACATGAGAGGAGCTTTCTCTGGCTTCACTAAATAAAACATGCCTTTCTATGGATAACTTTAGGACTAACTGAAAACTTGTTCCAAAATATCTTTCTAATAGTATATCGGAATTCCACTGCTTTATTTTGCATTCTCAATGCCAAATCAATATATTGATTTCTTCTGAATATTCCCTTTAGATATCAAATTCTGGAAAAGATGGAGTAATAAGGACCATATTTACCTTTCTGTCAGAAACAATGAAGATACTGGACACAATATGTGAAACAATGGTTTTGGAGAGAGTAAAGATCAAACAACAAAGGATTGTGATCTCCAAGAGCTGGAAAACAAATGAGATGGGCCAACACATGTACCAATTTACTGCCTGGAGGGAATTTCAAGGTTACAATACAGAGACAGGGAACTTAGGTGAAGCCTGGAATTATCCTGGAAATGAGATGAAGCTGGGAAGCTGGAGAATCCAAGGCAGCCAGAGTACAAGGTAAAATTTACAAAGTCTGGCATTCAATTAAAAATCACCAGGCATGGGAGGAGCAAGATGGCAATGAGTAGGAGACCTAAATTTCGTCTGGTCTCAGGAATTCAGCTAGATAGGGATCAAACCATTCTGAACACCTACGAACTCAACAGAAGATCGAAGAAAAGAATAACAACAACTCTCTGAACAGAAAAGCGACCACTTTCTGGAAGGTAGGACGTGTGGAGAAGTGAATCCGAGGCAATATTCGGGAGGATAGACGGCGGGGGAGGGGGCCTCCGTCGGCTGCTTCTGGCAAGTGATAGAGCCCTGGAGCACAAAATCAGAACTTTTACAAGTCGGCTCTGCTGAGGGACGTCGCTCCAGTGGCTAAGTGGGGGGTGGAACCCTCGCTGGGACAGTGTGGTCTCAGGACCCTTGGGGTCACAGAAAGACCGGGGGTGCCTGAGTGTGGCAGAGCTCCCAGGTATTGGATAGGGGAAGCCGGCTGCAGAGACGGAGCCGAGGAGTGGGCTCTCAACTCAAGGTTGCCATAAACTGTGATCCACGGCACAGTCGGGCCACTGCTCCTCCAGCAGGGACCCAACAAGTGGCAGATCCAGGGAGACTCCCCTTCATCCCCCAGGAGGAGTAGCATGGGAGCGCACCGCAGGAATCTGCTGGGTTTGGAGACTCCACACGGGGTTGTGTGCCAGAGATAGAAATGCTTGGTCACAGGCCAGGTGAGCACAGAGTGCAGCCGGAGACCAGGGAGATGGGGGTGATTGACTGCTTTTTCTGGGGACTCACTGAGGAGTGGGGCCCTGAATTCTTGGCTCCTTTGGGCAGAGATTGGGAGGCCACCATTTCACTCTCATCCTCCAAAGCTGTACGGAAAGCTTGAAAGGAACAAAAGCTCCCGAGAGCAAACCCGAGCAGATGACTTAGCCCGGACAGGCAAGGGCGGGGCAATTCCACCTCCAGCAAAGACATTTGAGAATCACGGCAACAGGCCCCTCCCCCAGAAGATCAGCAAGAACAGCCAGCCAAGACTAAGTTTACCGATCAATGAGAACAGCAGAACTCCAGCGCTAGGGGATTACTGCACATAGAATTCATGGCTTTTTTACCATGATTCTTTCAAAGTTAATTGTTTTTAAACTTTCTTTTTCATTTTTTTTTTGAATTTTTCTTTTTCCCTTTTTCAACCAACATCTTATCAATCCTTTTTTTTTAATCCTTTTATTTTTCATTTTGAGTCATATTCTATCCCTTCATAGTAGTTAACCTTATTTTTGGTATATAAATATATGTTGTTCTCTCTTTAAAATTTTGGGATACATTTTCTTCTAACAGACCAAAATATACCCTAAATCTCTACTGTATGGCTTTGTTCTAGTATCCTGCCTGATCACATTCTCTCCCTTTTTTTTTTTAATCCTCTTCTTTCTTTTTTCAACCAACTTCTTATCTTATCAATTCCTTTTATAAAATCTTTTATAATTTTCATCTTTACACTCATATTCCATCCTGTCATCATATTAACCCTTATTTTTGTACATATATAAGTTTTTCTTCCTTTAAAATTTTGGGAGGCACTTTCTTCTAACAGACCAAAATACACCCAAAATCTAGTGTGTGGCACTGATCTATGCACCAGCCTGATCATATTTGATCATATTATGGGTTTTTGTTTGTTTGTTTGTTTGTTTTTATCTTTTTCTTTTTCTTTTCTTTTTTTTTCTTTTTTCTTTCTTTCCCTTTCTTTTCCCCTGGTTTCAGGACTCTTCTGATTTGTTTAGTGTATCTTTTTCTGGGGACGTTGTTACCCTGTTAGCATTTTGTTCTCTCATTCATCTATTCTCCTCTGGACAAAATGACAAGATGGAAAAAAAAAAACCTCAAAAAAAAAGAACAAGAGACAGTACCGACTGCCAGGGACCTAATCAATATGGACATTATTAAGATGTCAGAACTAGAGTTCAGAATGATGATTTTAAAGATACTAGCTGGGCTTGAAAAAAGCATGGAAGATACTAGAGAAACCCTTTCTGGAGAAGTAAAAGAACTAAAATCTAACCAAGTCCAACTCAAAAAGGCTATTAATGAGGTGCAATCAGAAATGGAGGCTCTAACTGCTAGGATAAATGACGCAGAAGAGGGAATCAGTGAGATAGTAGACCAAATGATGGAAAATAAAGAAGCTAAGAAAAAGAGAGATAAACAACTACTGGATCATGAGGCAGAATTCGAGAGATAAGTGATACCATAAGATGAAACAACATTAGAATAATTGGGATCCCAGAAGAAGAAGAGAGAGAGAGAGGGGCAGAAGGTAGATTGGAGCAAATTATAGCAGAGAACTTCCCTAATTTGGGGAAGGAAACAGGCATCAAAATCCAGGAGACACAGAGAACCTCCCTCAAAATCAATAAAAATAGGTCAACATCCCAACATCTAATAGTAAAACTTACAAGTCTCAGAGACAAAGAGAAAATCCTGAAAGCAGCTCGGGAGAAGAGATCTGTAACCTACAATGATAGAAACATTAGATTGGCCACAGACCTATCCACAGAGACCTGGCAGGCCAGAAAGGACTGGCATGATATATTCAGAGCACTAAATGAGAAAAATATGCAGCCAGGAATACTATATCCAGCTGGGCTGTCATTGAAATTAGAAGGAGAGATAAAAATCTTCCAGGAAAAACAAAAACTAAAGGAATTTGTAAACACGAAACCAGCCCTACAAGAAATATTGAAAGGGGTCCTCTAAGCAAAGAGAGAGCCTAAAAGTAACATAGACCAGAAAGAAACACAGACAATATACAGTAACAGTCACCTTACAGACAATACAATGGCACTAAATTCATATCTTTCAATAGTTACCCTGAATGTAAATGGGTTAAATGCCCCAATCAAAAGACACAGGGTATCAGATTGGATTAAAAAACAAGACCCATCGATATGCTGTCTGCAAGAGACTCATTTTAGACCCAAAGACACCCCCAGATTGAAAGTGAGGGGGTGGAAAACCATTTACCATGCTATGGAAAACAAAAGAAAGCTGGGGTGGCAATCCTTATATCAGACAAATTAGATTTTAAACCAAAGACTATAATAAGAGATGAGGAAGGACACTATATCCTACTTAAAGGGTCTATCCAACAAGAAGATCTAACAATTGTAAATATCTATGCCCCTAACATGGGAGCAGCCAATTATATAAGGCAATTGATAACAAAAGCGAAGAAACACATCAACAACAATACAATAATAATGGGGGACTTTAACACCCCCCTCACTGAAATGGACAGATCATCTAAGCAAAAGATCAACAAGGAAATAAAGACTTTAAATGACACACTGGACCAAATGGACTTCACAGACATATTCAAAACATTCCATCCCAAAGCAACAGAATATACATTCTTCTCGAGTGCCCATGGAACATTCTCCAGAATAGATCACATCCTAGGTCACAAATCAGGTCTAAACCGGTACCAAAAGATTGGGATCATTCCCTGCATATTTTCAGACCACAATGCCTTGAAATTAGAACTCAATCACAAGAGGAAAGTCAGAAATACCTCAAATACATGGAGGCTAAAGAGCATCCTACTGAGGAATGAATGGGTCAACCAGGAAATTAAGAAGAATTTTAAAAATTCATGGAAACCAATGAAAATGGAAACACAACATTTCAAAATCTTTGGGATGCAGCAAAGGCAGTCCTAAGAGGAAAGTATAGAGCAATGCAAGCCTTTCTCAAGAAACAAGAAAGGTCTCAAATACACTACCTAAACCTACACCTAAAGGAGCTGAAGAAAGAACAACAAATAAAGCTGAAACCCAGCAGAAGAAGAGAAATAATAAAGATCAGAGCAGATATCAATGAAATAGAAACCAAAAGAACAGTAGAACAGATCAAAAAAACTAGGAGCTGGTTCTTTGAAAGAATTAACAAAATTGATAAACCCCTGGCCAGACTTATCAAAAAAAGAAGAAAGAGAAAGGACCCAAATAAATGAAATCATGAATGAAAGAGGAGAGATCACAACCAACACCAAAGAAATACAAACAATTAAAAGAACATGTTATGAGCAACTCTATGCCAGCAAATTAGATAAACTGGAAGGAATGGATGCATTCCTATAGATGTATCAACTCCCAAAACTGAACCAGGAAGAAATAGAAAACCAGAACAGACTAATAACCACTAAGGAAATTGAAGCAGTCATCAAAAATCTCTCAACAAACAAGAGCCCAGGGCCAGAGGGCTTCCCAGGGGAATTCTACCAAACATTTAAAGAAGAATTCATACCTATTCTTCTGAAACTGTTCCAAAAAATAGAAATGGAAGGAAAACTTCCAAACTGTTTTATGAGGCCACCATTACCTTGATCCCCAAACCAAAGACCCCATCAGAAAGGAGAATTACCAATACCCTTGATGAACATGGATGCAAAAATTCTCACCAAAATACTAGCCAAAGGGATCCAACAGTACATTAAAAGGATTATTCACCACGACCAAGTGGGATTTATCCCTGGGCTGCAAGGTTGGTTCAACATCTGAAAATCAATCAATGTGCTACAATACATTAATAAAAGAAAGAACAAGAATCATACGATCCTCTCAATAGATGCAGAAAAAGCATTTGACAAAGTACAGCATCCTTTCTTGATCAAAACTCTTCAGAGTATAGGCATAGAGGGTACATACCTCAATATCATAAAAACCATCTATGAAAAACCTACAGCAAATATCATTCTCAATGGGGAAAAACTGAGAGCTTTCCCCCTAAGGTCAGGAACATGGCAGGGATGTCCACTATCACCACTGCTATTCAACATAGTATTAGAAGTCCTAGCCACAGCAATCAGACAACAAAAAGAAATAAAAGACATCTGAATCGGCAAAGAAGAAGTCAAACTCTCACTCTTTGCTGATGATATGATACTTTATGTGGAAAACCCAAAAGACTCCACCCCAAAACTGCTACAACTCATACAGGAATTCAGTCAAGTGGCCGGATATAAAATCAATGCACAGAAATCAGTGGCATTCCTATACACCAACAACAAGACAGAAAAAAGAGAAATGAAGGAGTCAATCCAATTTACAATTGCACCCCAAACCATAAGATACCTAGGAATAAATCTAACCAAAGAGGCAAAGAATCTGTACTCAGAAAACTATAAAATACTCATGAAAGAAATTGAGGAAGACACAAAGTAATGGAAAAATGTTCCATTCTCATGGATTGGAAGAACAAATATTGTGAAGATGTCAATACTACCTAGAGCAATCTATACATTCAATGCAATCCCCATCAAAATACCATCCACTTTTTTCAAAGAAATGGAGCAAATAATCCTAAAATTTCTATGGAACCAGAAAAGACCCCGAATAGCCAGAGGAATGTTGAAAAAGAAAAGCAAAGCTGGTGGCATCACAATTCCAGACTTCAAGCTATTACAAAGGTGTCATCATCAGGACAGTGTGTTACTGGCACAAAAGTAGACACATAGATCAATGGAACAGAATAGAGAGCCCAGAAATGGACCCTCAATTCTATGGTCAACTCACCTTCAACAAAGCAGGAAATTATGTCCAATGGCAAAAAGATAGTCTTTTCAACAAATGGTGTTGGGAAATTTGGACAGTCACATGCAGAAGAATGTAACCAGACCATTTCCTCACACCACACACCAAAATAGACTCCAAATAGTTGAAGACCTAAATGTGAGACAGGAGTCCATCAAAATCCTAAAGGAGAACACAGGCAGCAACCTCTTCGACCTCAGCCGCAGCAACTTCTTCCTAGAAACATCACCAAAGGCAAGGGAAGCAAGGGCAAAAATGAACTATTGGGACTTCATCAAGATAAAAAGCTTTTGCACAGCAAAAGAAACAGTCAATAAAACCAAAAGACAACCGACAGAATGGGAGAAGGTATTTGCAATGACATATCTGATAAAGGGCTAGTATCCAAAATCTATAAAGAACTTATTAAACTCAATACCCAAAGAACAAATGATCTAATCAAGAAATGGGCAGAAGACATGAACAGACATTTTTCCAAAGAAGACATCCAAATGGCCAACAGACACATGAAAAAGTGCTCAACATCACTCGGCATCAGGGAAATCCAAATCAAAACCTCAATGAGATACCACCTCACACCAGTCAGAATGGCTAAATTAACAAGTCAGGAAATGACAGATGTTGGCGGGGATATGGAGAAAGGGGAACCTTCCTACACTGTTGGTGGGAATGCAAACACTATGGAGGTTCTTCAAAAAGTTGAAAATAGATGTACCATATGATCCAGCAATTGCACTACTGGGTATTTACCCCAAAGATACAAATGTAGAGATCCAAAGGGGTATGTGCATCCTGATGTTTATAGCAGCAATGTCCACAATAGCCAAACTATGGAAAGAGCCAAGATGTCCATCGACAGATGAATGGATAAAGAAGAAGTGGTATATATATACAATGGAATATCATGCAGCCATCAAAAGGAATGAAATCTTGCCCTTTGCAATGACATGGATGGAACTGGAGGGTGTTATGCTGAGCGAAATAAGTCAATCAGAGAAAGACATGTATCATATGACCTCACAGATATGAGGAATTCCTAATCTCAGGAAACAAACTGAGGGTTGCTGGAATGGTGGGGGGTGGGAGGGATGGGGTGGCTGGGTGATAGACATTGGGGAAGGTATGAGCTATGGTGAGCGCTGTGACTTGTGTAAGGCTGTTGAATCACAGACCTGTACCTCTGAAACAAATAATACATTATATGTTAAAAAAAAAAAAAAAAAAGAAGATAGCAGGAAGGGAAGAATGAAGGAGGGGAATCGGAGGAGGAGACGAACCATGAGATACTATGGATTCTGACAAACAAACTGAGGGTTCTAAAGGGGAGGGGGGTAGGGGGATGTGTTAGCCTGGTGATTGGTATTAAAGAGGGCACGTTCTGCATGGAGCACTGGGTGTTATACGCAAACAATGAATCATGGAACACTATAAAAAAACTAATGATGTAATGTGAGGTGATTATCATAACATAATAAAAAAAATTAAAAAATTAAAAAAACTAATGATGTAATGTATGGTGATTAACATAACATAATAAAAAATAATCGGAGGGGGAGACAAACCATGAGAGACGATGGACTCTGAAAAACAAACTGAGGGTTCTAGAGGGGAGTGGTGTGGGAGGATGGGTTAGCCTGGTGATGGATATTAAAGAGGGCACATTCTGCATGGAGCACTGGGTGTTATATGCAAACAATGAATCATGGAACACTACATCAAAAACTAATGATGTAGTGTATGGTGATTAACATAACATAATAAAAAAAAAATCAGGCATGTACAGAATCAGGAAAGAATGATGTATGATGCACAATTGTGAATAAAATCAATCACTCAGAACTAACCTAGAAATGATTAAGATAATGGACTTAGTACACAAGGACAATAAAAGTTATTATAACTACATTGCATATGCTCAAGAAACTAGAGAAAATGTTAAATATGTTCGGAAAAGGCAGGAAGATATTTAAAAAGATCAAATTTGAATTTCTAGATATGAAAACTGTGGTGTCGAAGATGAAAAATGCACTGGATGGGTCAACAGCAGATTAGACACTGACATTGCTAAAGAAAAAACTTATAAACATGAAGATGTGTCAAGAGAAACAACTCAAAAGGAAACACAGACCAAAAAAGACTGGAGGGGGAAAAAAGACAGCATCAGTGAACCATGGGACAACTTCAAGCAACCTAATATATTTGGAGTCCCTAAAGGAGATGAGAGGAAAGGAGGCAGAAAAAAAAATATTGGGAGAAACAACGGCTAAACATTTCCCCAATTTAATGAAAACTATAAGCGGATAGATCCAATAGCTCAACAAACCCCAAGCAAAGGAAACATGAAAAAAAATTAATATCATAAGCAATTTGCTGAAAACCAGTGATAAAAAAATTCTTAAAATCGGCCAGAGGAAATTCCATACAAGGAACAAATATAAGAATGACTCCTCACTCCTTTTCTTCTGAGAATTCTGATGTCTTGCTTTAACTTCCAGTCCTGTCCCTGCCAAATGGCCTTTCCCAGTTCCCCTTCAGGCCCTTAAAAGCGAAGAGTAGAAAGTAACACCTCTTTAAGGGATTGAAATGAAACCACGCTGGTTTTCAAAGCATGATTTAAAAGGAAATATGGTGATGGCAAGGGTTAGCCTTATTTCACATGTCTTTTCTGCCAATCTGAGCATTTCCTTTTACTAGGGATCTGTTTTCTCATGGCAATACTCAATCAATAGATGTTTTATGAGTGCTTGTTCTATGCAAGGGATCCACCTAGGGTCTATCATAATTTGCAGCTTAATTGGAGGCAAGACTACAGCTGAGATGCAGCAGAACGGGCACCAGATCTCAGCTTTGCACTTGTTTCTGCCAGTCACTTGCAACTCACTTCCTCCCCATGTGGTCTATGACCAAAGTGGAGCTGAGTGGGATCTGGGGTCCTCTGGCTATAAATATTTTACATGTACTGCCTTATTCCTATCACTTAGGTTTTGTTTTGTTTTGTTTATTGAAGATTTGTTAGTGTAGCTAAATGTGCATAAAAGAACACTGGCAATAATTTTTAAAACTTTGTCCAAAAATTGCTCAGTATCTACATATATAAAATATGATTCTGAACACTGGAATTCACAAATGAATAAAGTCAGATGCCTCTCTCCAAAGAGCTCAGAATTTGAAGAAAACGGGTTGCCAATTGCAGAAGGAAATAAACAAAGCTGCTGGAACTTGGGAAAATGGAAAATAACTGAAATTAGAGGTAATTTTGGATTTAATCAAAGGAGATGTATTTATATTTGCAAAAAAAAAAAAAAAAAAAAACAGTTTACATTTAGAAAGAATACTCTAGCTGCAGTGAACCTGAACAAGAAAATAAAAGATTATCTGAACATGAGTCCTTGACTTAAAGTCATGGATTCAAGACACAGCAAGAAAGCAAAATTCCAACATAACAGTATTTGTCAAACCAGATGATCTGATCATCTAGAAACACGGTAAGTGATAAAAGTGTATGAGAATTTGACATCCTCAACACTGTTGCTATGTAACATTAAAAATCTAAAACTTTAGCTGGAGTTCAACCTCCAAAGGAAGAAAATGATGGGCATGCCCTAAAGTGCCATCAGAAGATAGCCCCTGCAAATCTAAAGCCTCAGAAATGGGTCCCAGGATTTTTCTCCTTATTCCTAGTGTGCACGATTCAGTGCCTGATATCCTTGCCAGATACAGCAGGCCACAACAATCATTAATTACACATCTATTATGCACAAGGTACTGGGGGTACAAAAGTGAAATAAGTCAACTTTTCCAGAAGATCAGAGTCTACCAAGGATGACATGCAAGTATTGCAATCCACTGATATAAAAACCAGGAAAGAAATAAGTGCAGGCCCATAATCTATTTGAAACCTTTAGAACAGATTTGTTTTGGAATCTGGAACTTTTTAATTTTAAGAAAAGATAATGCAATGCTTATATGACTTAAAGCATATGATGCCTTTTGTCTAAGGCAGCAGTCAATAAGCAAACACATTGATGATTCTTCAGGGAATCTGTGAACATTCACATTAAATGTACTAGAGACTATAAATAGCATCACATCTGCTCAGTTCATATATGCTCCCCAAAGAGTTCAGGTCAGCTCAGGCTTCACCACCAAATCAGTTAAAGCTTTGGGGATTTTAGAATTGAGGATGAAGGAATGAGGGCCTGAATTAGAAAGTACAGTGGGAGGGACTGATTAACCCTGCTTGAGAATATCACAGATTTTGCCTTCTGGAAAACCCCCTTGGATTTGTACCTTCGTCTGCTCATCTGCATTGTAAATTCGACTCTAAATTTCATGAGTTCCATTTTTCTTGTAACTTCCTCAGTATATAGAATAGTCTGGAACACACTGGCGCTTAATAATTTCTTAAGTAACAAATCTAACTAGACACATGGCACAGTCTCAGAAACAAATGCTCGTAAGAAACCATTATTATATAAAGTGAAAAAGTCAGAAATAATTCCACATTTTACAGTATACTTAAGACTACTTAAAATGCATAGAAATATTCTGGAAAGAAGTAATACAAAAGTCACATGTAACTGTGATTGTGAACTATGAACACTTTTCTACTCCTTTGGATGCTTTCCCCCAGTTTCTTTAATAAACATGCATTTTTAAATAAGCTTGAACAAATTCTGGAGTTTCACTGAACTTGGAAATGACTTTACTTCTATATGGCTCCCCCATGATTTTCTTAAGACTTATTTGGTGCTAGTTGTTTGTTTTTAGGAATTTCATGTTTTCAATAAAGTGATGAACAGTTTTTAAAGCCTGGGCAAAATTTCTAGGCCGAAATGTGTGACAACAACCCAAATCTTCTCACTCTGCATATTCCACAAAGTGAAAGGGGAGAGAAGTGTCTATTGCTTCCTTATTGAAGTTGTTCCTAGCCTTGAATTTAGTGTAAAGCAAATATGTATCTTAACACCATTACAAGATTTATGCCAGACACATGTTTAATGCAAAAAAAAGTCATGAAAACTTCATGTGATAAGGTTTTACATGACAATTTTTTTTTATTGTGGTAAAATACACATAACATAAAATGTACCATCCTAACCACTGTTAAGTGCATGGCTCAGTAGTATTAAGGGTATGCACATTACTGTGAAACCATCACCACCATCCATCCCCAAAACTATTGCATCTTGCAAAACTGAATCACTGTACCTGTTCAACCTAACTCCAAATATTTGTATTAATTTAAAAAGAACTTTTTATTGTGGTAAAATACACAAAATTTACCATCTCAGCCATTTGTAAGTGTACAGTTCAGTGCTATTAAGAACATCGATATTATTGTCCAACCATCACTCTCTCAGAACTCCAGCCATCCATCTCCAGAACACTGTTCATCTTGTAAAACTGATGCTCTATACCCCTTAAATAGTCACCTTCCATTCCCCATCCCCCGTCCCCACCCCTGGAAACCACCATCCTACTCTCTGCCTATGTGAATTTAACTACTCAAAGTACATCATATAAGTGGAATTATACAGTATTTGTCTTTTTGTGATTGGCTATTTCACTTACCATAATATCCTCAAGGTTCATTTAGTTGTAACAGGTGTCAGAATATACTTCCTTTTTTAAGTTTTTATTTTAATTCCAGTTAACATAGAGTGTTATATAAGTTTCAGGTGTACAATATAGTGATTCAACGCTTCCATACATTACGAGTGTACTCCTTAATCCCCTATTTAACCTACCCCCCTGCACCCACCTCCCCTCTGGTAATCATCAGTTTGTTCTCTATAGCTAAGAGTCTGTTTCTTGGTTTGTCTCTCTCTCTCTCCCTCTCTCTCTCCCTCCCTACTGTCTAGTAGTGGATCATAGGGTAGTTCTATTTTTAACTTTTTGAGGAACTTCCATACTGTTTTCCAGAGTGGTTGCACCAGTTTGTATTCTCACCAACAGTGAAAGAGGGTTCCTTTCTCTCCACATCTTTGCCAACACCTGTTGTTTCATATGTTGTTGATTTTATCCATTCTGACAGGTGTGAGGTGATATCTCATTGTAATTTTGATTTGCATTTTTCTGATGGTAAGTGATAATGAACATCTTTTCATGTGTCTATTGGCCATCTGGATGTCTTCTTTGGAGAAATATCTGTTCCAGTTTTATTCTTCTGCATGTTGCTGTCCAGTTTTCCCAACACCATTTGTTGAAGAGACTATCTTTTTTCCCACTGGATATTCTTTCCTGCTTTGTTGAAGATTAGTTGATCATATAGTTGTGGGTCTATTTCTGGATTTTCTATTCTGTCCCATTGACCTATGTGTCTGGGTTTGTGAGACCACTTTCTTACACCATTCACAAAAATAAATTCAAAGTGGATGAAAGACCTAAATGTGAAACAGGAAACCATCAGAATCCTAAAGAAGAACACAGGCAGCAACCTCTTTGACCTTGGTCATAGCAACTTCTTACTAGACACATGACCAGAGGCAAGGGCAACAAAAGCAAAAATCAACTACTGGGACTTCATCAAGATAAAATCTTCTGCACAGTGAAAGAAACAATCAATGAAACTAAAAGGAAGCCTGCAGAATGGGAGAAGATATTTGCAAATGACATATCTGATAAAGGGATAGTATCCAAAATCTTTAAAGAACTTATCAAACTCAATACCCAAAAACAAATAATCCAGTTAAGAAATGGGCAGAAGACATAAATAGATATATTTCCAAAGAAGACATCCAGATTGGCTAAAAGAAACATGAAAAGATGCTTAACATCACTCATCATCAGGGAAATACAAAATCAAAAGCATGTGTTGATTTTAGCCATTCTGACAGGTGGGAGGTTGTATATATACAATGGAATATTACTCATCCATCAAAAAGAACGAAATCTTGCCATTTGCAATAATGTGGGTAGAGCTAGAGGGTATTATGCTAAGTGAAATAAGTCAGTCAGAGAAAGACAAATACCATATGATTTCACTTATCTGTGGAATTTAAGAAACAAAACAGTTGAACATGGGGAAAGGAAAAAAAAGAGAGGTAGGCAAACCATAAGAGACTCTTGACAATAGAAAACAAACTGAGGGTTGATGGAGGGAGGTGAATGGGGGATGGGCTAGATGGGTGATGGATATTAAGGAGAGCACTTGTTATGATGAGCCCTGGATGTTGCATGTACATGATAAACAACTGAATTCTATTCCTGAAACCAATTTTGCACTGTACGTTAACTAACTCGAATTTAAATAAAAATTTGAAGAAGAAAAAGGAAAAAAATTGTCTGTTCATGTCTTCTGTCCATTTTTAATTGGATTATTTATTTTTTGGATATTGAGTTTTATAAGTTCTCTATATATTTTGTATGCTAACCCTTTATCAGATAAATCATTTGCAAGTATCTTTTCCCAATCTGTAGGTTGCCTTTTAGTTTTGTTGATTGTTTTCTTCACTGTGCAGAAGATTGTTATTTTGATGTAGTCCCAAAAGTTTATTTTTGCTTTTGTTTCCCTTGCCTTCGGAGACATATCTAGAAAGAAATAACTATAGCCAATGTCAAAGAGGTTACTGCCTGTGTTCTTTTCTTAGGATTTTGATGATTTCCTATCTCACATTTAGGTCTTTAATCAGTTTTGAATTTATTTTTGTGTATGATGTAAGAAAGTGGTCCAGTTTCATTTTTTTTGCATTGCTCCCCAGAATTTACTTCCTTTTTAAAGCTAAACAATACTCCACTGTGTGTATATACCACACTTTGTTTATTCATTCATCCACTGATGGACACTTAGGCTGCTTTCAGCTTTGGGCTATTGTGAGTAATGCTGTTATGAACATGGGTATACAAGTATCTCTGTGACCCACTTTCAGTTCTTTTAGGTCTATATCTGGAAGTAGAATTTCTGGATCATATATGGTAATTCTATTTTTAATTTAAAAAAAAAACCTATCATACTGTTTTCCATAGTGGCTGCACTATTCTACATTCACCAAGAGTGTTCAGGTGTTCTGATTTCTCCACATCCTCACTGTACTTGTTCTTTTTTTTCTTTTAGTAGTTCTTTTTTCTTAATATTTTATTTATTTATTTGAGAGAGAAAGATAGCATGAGAGGGGGGAGGGGTAGAGGCAGAGGGAGAAGTAGGCTCCCCACTGAGCAGGAGCCTGATGCAGGACTCGATCCTGGGACTCCAGGATCGTGACCTGAACCGAAGGCAGTCGCTTAACTTACTGAGCCACCCAGGCCCCCTAGTAGTTCTTATATTTAGGTATTTGATCCACTTTGAGCTAATTTTTGTATATGGTGTTAAGTAAAAGTCCAGCTTTATTTGTTTACATGTGGATATCCAGTTTTCCCAGCACCATTTGTTGAAAAGACTGTCTTTTCCCATTAAACAGTCTGCTCTATCATAAAAGAAAAAAATCATTTGACCATATATGAAAGTATTTATTTCTGGATTTTCTGTTTTTATTTTAATGGTCTATAGGCCTATCTTTAGGCCAGTACCATGTTGTGTTGGTTATCAAAACTTTGGGATAAGTTTTGAAATCAAAAAGTGTAAATCCTCCTTTATTAGTCTTTTTCAGTATTATTTTGACTATACAAGGTATGAATTTTAGGATGGATTCTTCTGTTTCTACAAAAAATCCATTTTGAGGGGTGCTTGAGTGGCTCAGTTGGTTAAGCATCTGACTTTTGACTTCATCTCAGGCCTTGATCTCAGGGTCATGGGATTGAGCCTCGCATTAGGCTCCATGCTAGGTGTGGAGTCTACTTAAAAAAAACAAAAACAAAAACTTTTTGGGGGGATTTTGAAAACGGATTGCATTAAATCTGTAGGTTGCTTTGGGTAGTATTATTATCTAATGATATTATGTCTTCAAATTCATGAACTCAGGATATCTTCCATTTATTTATGTCTTTAATTTCTTTCAGCAATGTTTGTAGTTTTCACTGTACAGCCATTTACCTACTTGTTTAATTACTAGATATTTTATGCTTTGTAATGCTATTGTAAATGAAACTGTTTTCTTAATTTCCTTTCAGATTGTTCATTGTTAGTGTACAGAAATGCAACTAGTTTTTGCATGTAGATTTTGTATCTTGCTACTTTGCTGGATTAGTTTATTAGTTCTATCAGTATTTTTTTTTATAGAATCTTGAAAGTTTTCTACATGTAAGGTCATACATCTATAAACAAAGATTATTTTACTTCTTCCTTTCCAATTTGGATACCTTTAATTGTTGTGTTTTGTTGTTTTTTTTTTTTTTTTGACTAATTGTTCTAACTAGGACTTCTAGTACTATGCTAAATAAAAGTGTCAAAAGCAGACATCCTTCTCTTGTTCCTGATCTTAGGAGAAGAACTTTCAGTTTTTATCATTGAGTGTAATATTCACTGTGGTTTTTTATATGTGATTTTTATAATATTGAAGTAGATTCCTTCTATTACTTGTCTAGTGAGTGTTTTTTTTATTTTTTTATCATGAAAGGGCATTGAATGTTGTCAAATGCTTTTTCTGCATTAATTATGATGCAGAAATATGTTTATTTTTCCCTTCATTCTGTTAATGTGGTGTATTGCATTTGATCAATTTTCTTTCTTTTTTAAAGATTTTTTTAATTTATTTTTTCTTTTTCTTTCTTTCTTTCTTTCTTTCTTTCTTTCTTTCTTTCTTTCTTTCGAGAAAGAATGAGAGAGAGAGAGAGCACAAGGAGGAGCAGAGGGAGAGGGACAAGCAGACTTTGCACTGAGCACAGAGCCTAAAGCAGGTTGGATCTCACAACCCTAAGATCATGACCCTAGGCAAAATCAAGAGTTGGCTGCTCAACTGACTGAGCTGCCCAGAGACCCCTGCATTGATCAATTCTCATATGTTGAATTATCCTTGCATTCTAGGAATAAATCCCACTTGATTATGATATATAATCCTTTGACTAGACTCTTGAATTCAGTTTGCCAGTATTTTGCTGAGAAATTTTTCATCTATGTTCATAAGAGTTATTGGTTTATAGTCTTCCTGTAGTATCTTTGGCTTTGCTTCAGGGTCAATACTTGTTTCATAGAATGGGTTAAGAAGTATTCTCTTCTTCAGTTTTTTGGAAAAGTTTTAGGATTGGTGTTAATTCTTTAAATGTTTGGTAGAATTCAGCAGTGAAGCCATCAAGTCCAAGGCATTTCTTTGTCAAAAGATTATTTATTACTGATTAAATCTTCTTAGTAGTTATACATCTATTCAGATTTTCTATTACTTTGGGATGCAGGCTTTGGTAGGTTTCATGTTTCTATTAATTTTTCCATTTTACCTAGATTATCCAATTTGTTGGTGGACAACTGTTTATAGTATTCTGTTAAAATTATTTTTATTTCTATAGAATCAGTAGTAATGTGCCCACTCTCATTTCTAATTTTAGTAATTTGAATCCTCTCTCTTTTTCTTTGCAAATCTAGCTATAGATTTGTCAATTTTATTGTTGTTTTTGGAAAACCAACTTTAGTTTTGTCGAATTTCTTTATTATTTTCCTGCTCCACTTTATTTTTGCTCTAATGTTTATTATTGCTCTCCTTTTGCTACTGTTGGGTTTAAATTGTTTTTTTCTCTCTCTAGTTCCTTAAGTTGTAAAGCTATGTTGTTGATTTGAGATCTTTCTTGTTTTTTAATATAAGTTTTAATAGTTATAAATATATCCCTGAGCACCACTTTTGCTGCATCCCGTAAGTTTTGGTTTGCTGTGTTTTTGTTTTCATTCATCTCTAAGTATTTTTAATTTTGCTTAAGATTTTTTTTGATCCACCACTTGTTTTAAGAGCATGGTTTTTCATTTTCACATACATGTGAATGTTGCGGTTTCCCTTCTGTTATTGATTTCTAACCTCATCCTGTTGTCATACTTTGCATAAAATCTATCTTTTTAACTCTGCCAAGACATAATTTGTGGCCTAACATAGAGTCTATTCTGGAGAATTCACCATATGCATTTGAGAATAATGTGTATTCTGTTGTTGGATAGAGTGTTCTGTATGTGGCTTTTACATCTGGTTGGTTTGTTGTATTGGTCAAGTCCTCATGTCCTTAACTATCTTCTGTTTCATTGTTTTGCCCCTTATTGAGAGTGAGAATATTTGAAGTATGCAAATATTATTGAAGAACAGTTTTTTTTTCCCTCCAATTCTATCAATTTTCACTTCATATATTTTGATGGTCTATTACTAGGTTAGTAACTGTTATATCTTCTTGCTGTGTTGAATATTTTATAATATATATTGTCCTACTTTGTCTCTTGTAATCTTTTTTTAATTTAAATTTGATTTTGTCTGATATCACTGTAGCTACCTCAGCTGTCTTTTGGTTATTATTTGCATGGAATATCTTTTTGCATCATTTCACTTTCAACCTATTTATATGTTTGGGTCTTCATTATGGTCACAAGAAATGAATCAAAAGATTTTACTTATACAATGTTTTTTTTTTTTCCTAGATTTATCTTTGTACCACTTATAGTGTTTGCTTAAAATATTGACAAGACTACACTATTGGTGCATAAATAATTAACACTATATCTCTTTTGTAAACTGAGTCCTATAATATGGTGAAATGTTTTTTGTTGTCTTGTTTAATTTTATCTTGCCTAAAATTTTATGATTACAATTTACTTTGAAAAGGATTTTAACATCTTTTTTATTTTTAATTTTCACTAGCAAATTTTTGTCCATCTTTATATTTTAATATTTAAGTATTTACAGGCACATTGAAAATAGTTTAAATACATTTATACATACAACTTTGTACCATGCTTTTTCCAGTAACATAAAATCACAATGTTTCTGAATTCTTTTTAAAGTTTTTTTTTTTTTTTTTACATAGCATAGAATTGAGTTTTATTATAGGATGCAGTTTGAAAACATTTATCTTTTAGTAGGAAAATTTAGCTCATTTAAATTTATTGCTATGACAGATTTAGGAGACCTCTGTTCTATCATGTTTTATATTCCAATTTCTGATACTGTAGGATATATATATAAATTTCAAAATCTGGTCTCTTTTTTTGAGAGGGACATATATTTCTTCTAAATTAAGAAGGCTTGTATTTTTGTTGTAGTGATTATTTTTATAACTATAACTTCATATATTCTTGCTAATTATCCTTCCCTGTTTCCATACTCTTGTGTGGCCCCCTCCCTTGTTGACTCCTGATCTGACCATGTGACTTATTCAGCTCCTGGGACATCAGTAAATGTGAAGCAATCAGAGACTTGAAAAGCACTTCATAATGGTGTATGCCTCTTTGTTATGCAAAATTGTCACAATAGGAAGCCTGGGGTAGCTTAATGGAGGATGTAACCATATGGAATAGCTAACTGTAGACACCAGTTTCTGATTAAGACCCATAGATGAGGGGTGCCTGAGTGGCTCAGTCCGTTAAGTGTCTGCCTTTGGCTCAGGGCATGATCCCAGGGTCATGATCCCAGGGTCCTGGAATCAAGCCAGAGCCCCATGTTGGGCTCCCTGCTCAGGAGGGAGCACTGCCTCTCCCTCTCCCTCTGCCTGCTACTCCCCTTGCTTCTGCTGTTCTGCTGTCTCTCTCTGTCAAATAAATAAATAAATAAATTCTTTATTTAAAAAAAAGACCAACAGATGAACTGTCTAGTTAATCCCAGCTCAAATGGCTGACAGATCTGTGTGTAAGTAAAAACAACAACAAAAAAAATTTGTTTTTTTAACACACTGAAGTTTGGGGTGGATTGCTATCCAGCAATGGATAAATTTATAAACCTGTATTTCTTCAGACACTATTTATTAATTTTCTAACAGGAAATAAGATGAAATTAATATAGATCTTTTTCTTCCCTCTCCTCACCCCCAAAAGTTAATTATTTAAGTTTTCTTAGTGTTTATTTTTAATATCAAATATATTTAAACTCTATTACTATTATTGTGTGCCTGAATCTTTATTTAGGTCCTCTTTTCTGCCTTTTTGAACCAAATAAGGTATAAGAGAGCTCCTGCCACCTGACCCTATAAGCTTTTTGAGATTACTAGCACTGGTAGAGACAATATATAATGAAGATAGGATAGTCTTGCCCCATCTGCTTCCACCCATATACACTTGTACTTGATCATCAATGATTTTATTTCATTGTTCTTCAATCTGTTTTGTGACTTGAGATTCTAGCTCTCTTATAGTTAAAAAAAATACAGTTTGATTCCTGTTTCACCTGCTATGAAGCTTTTGGATGTGTTATTAATTAAATTTTTTAAGGTTTAAATTTTAAATTAAGTTTTGAACAAGTAAGAATGAATAGACACTGAAGAAATTAGTAAAGAAATAAAACTGTTACAATTACAAGTCTGAACAATGAGATGTAAAAATTTCAAATATAAAGAAAAATGTGTACTTTACATAGCTTTATTTCTTATAATGACAATCCAAAAGATCTTGCACTCTTACTATTAACATATGTTTTAGAGTTTCTATAACATGACCTTGCTTTTCATCTGCACATACAAAACTATGCTTTTTCTTCTCACATCCCAAAGAGTCATGACAGCGGGGCCAGGGGATGGAGGGGAACATCCAAGGTGGTGAGACCTGAAGTGTCAGCACCCTTACAACTAAAAACCATAGCTCCTGAAAACAACAGAAAAGAACAAGTTTCAAGTCATCAGCTAGTCATGTTTGTGGTTCTCTTGGATAGTAAGCATTTGTACCCGGCTACAATCTCAAAGTGTTTTGTGATATTGACAAAAATGTTAAGTGTAAACCCATAAAATTACTGTAGGGATAAAACAGATAGTGTTTGGGGGAAAAAAATAAATAAAAGCCAGACGACTAGAGTTGACAATACAAGGGTAGACAGCATTTAGTCAATGGATATGCTGATTCATATTTACTAGGAAGTTTCAAACTTAGTCTGAATTGAGTTTTTTCTTTTGGTTTCTATGTATCAAGCAATCATTTGGCTTTATGGGAGCTGAATTCCTCCTCTCCACAGTGAACCATTGTCTGTTGAGCACCTACTAGTTTCTTCCCAGAATAACACCATAATCTTTGAAATAAGACAGTTTTGTTTTATTTTTAGCTAAACACTATTTCTCTGGTCCTAATGCTTTCTCAATGGACCCCATCTTACCCAGGCACGGTTCTAGGCTCTGATAGACATTCCTGAGCAAACACACATAATCCCTGTCCTCAAGGAAGTCATGGTCTCCAAGAACACTAACTACTGAACATACAATTACATGTGTAAGTAGCAATGTTATAAAATAAAATGTATGTGATGCTAGATCACAACTTCTAAATTCATGTGCATTACCTGTATTTGCCTACTCAACCCAATATTTTTCTATCTTCCTTGTTCTTTCATTACAATTTTGTCTCAAGACCTTGTCCCTCAGTCTTCTCCATTTGACTGATCATTGGTTTGGTTTTTGTCTTCTTAATTCAATCAAAGTGTGTTCCTTCAAGCTTTCCCTGTCTATCCCTACTCAGACCACAGGTTTCTTACCATATGTTACAGGACTTTGTGATATCAGTCATGGAGATTTTTAATGGACATAAAAAATTATGGGAGTGAAATGAGGATAATCTCACAGTCAGTTAGAATTCGAGTTGTATGGAAAGTTTTCTGAGAAAGGAAGAAATGTGAAGTTTCAGACATGATTAAGATGTAGATAAATAGGACCAAAGATTTTTTTTCAGCTCAAAACTCTCATTAGCAAATTAATGGAGTGGGAAAGCACAAAGCATGCATGAAAGAAAGCTAGTGAATAAACTAATTTGATAGAGTAAGCCTTCATGTAAAAGATTATATGATAAACTGCAAATGAGAAATGAAATAGAACAAAGTAATTTATATGGCTTATTTTACACTGCCTAATATCTTAAGTGTGTGTACACATACGTGTATGAGAAAAAAAGAAAACTCACAAAAACTTTGACAAAATTATTGTAATAAAAAAGTCCTGCAAATTTTCATACTATTAGCTGAACAATGCTGCTTGTATCTTCAACCTAATGTAAAACTTGAAAACCAAACAAACCTTGATTTGGTGAAACAAAAAGTCATTGAATTCATTTATATACCATATTTATTTAAATAGTTTACTTAAAGAACTGACTTTAAATATCAGCAACAAGGAGAATAAATTTTTCAAAGTAAACCAACAATGAGAATAGGAAATTGCAACACTTTATGATTGGTGTAACATTCTCTGGTATTATATGACTAGCATATTAACTTTTTCTTTCTACAAATTTCAGTTCACCCTTATGATGAAAGATCTTTGATGATCTGTGCCCTTGTCAGATGCTTTTCAAAGTTCCTAAGAAGATCCTCCTGATTTTATTCATTTATTTTTAAAATGTCCACCATAAAGAACAAGAACAATTTGTACCATTAGATGTTATTTTATGTTATAGAGGATGGTCTCACAAGTGTGGTATGTATTCACATAGATTGTGATATATGAGAGCTACATGTATATCATTATATATGTATCAAGTGTTTTTGTGCTTGAAATTACACACCATTATATTTTTCCTTTTCTCTGAGTAAATAAGCCTATTTAAAAGTCTCACCTCCCATGGAGTGATAAGAAATCAAACCCCGATTATCCATCTTGTCAGAAGAGAGGATGCAAATGATAGAAGAGATTCACCTTTATCAGAAAGGAATCAAAAAGGCTTCCAATTTGGATCTAGATGCAATATTATACTGCAGCTGCCTGCACTGTTCCTCACACCAAATGTGGAGACACTAGAGAAACACAAGGTGTCAGAATGGACACTAGTGGGAACAACACTTAGAGGAATACTTGGAAGACTGATGATGGTGGGGTCTCTCTGTAAGGGAGAATGGTGGCTGGAGAGGGATAGAGCTAGGGGCCAACATGCCTGAGTGGGGTCTGAGACCAGCTGAAGCAGGTTACCTGTAGAAGCCTGGAGCTACACCTTTTGCCTCCTGACAGAACACTCTGAGCAAGAGCTGATGGTATTTGAGAATGTTAGTTGGTGTTGCTGGCCAGACAAACATTCACAATATTGAGTCCTATAAACATGTACCTGTGTGTGCCCCTCACCTAAAGATTCACCATGTCCATGTCCCTGGTAAGAGTTCAATGGTGTCACCTGGAGACAGGAAGATAATGCCAGAATCAGGCAAAGAAAAGAACAGGTGCACATAGACCAACTAATGTGTATCCACACAACTTTCCTTTGGACCAGGCCATTAAAACTAAGGTTGGGTGCAAGAGAAGTGCCTTGGTACATGGAAGAATATGTTTTGGTACAAAAAAAACGTCATGAAAAACAAGGTGTTTGAGTCCATACCACAGTACTTAGTTCACACAACTGTTTTAATCCCCAGTCTTCCATTTTACCAAGAGAAGAGCAAGTCTAGAGAGCAGATAGTTTAGAGAGAATAAACCTAAGCTTGGAGCAAAACAGTCATAAGGTATTGATGTAGGTCAAATATTGTGGGGGGGGGGGAAGCAAAAAAAAAAATCTATCTATAATAGAAGGAAGCACAGTATTTCAGAAATTTAATAAAAGGCACTTGCAAACATGAAGAAAGAACAAGCTGTATGAATAAGAAACAATTGGAGACATTGGACATGAAAATAATGTTTTCAAAGTAATTCATCAGCACCAACTGGTTGCCTCTTTAGCATCATTACCCTAATTTGCCAAAGGCCCATGATCTCCCCCGGGACCTGTGTGGTTCTTAAAGAAAATATGGCCTTCAATAACTAAACAACATTTTTTGGTTCCCTGGCCACAGTAATTGATTTGTGTGTTGGTATATAACCTAAGGTGGTCAAATCAAAGTGACTATCAAGATTCCTTTGCAAATTTGGGAGAAGGAGATGCTTCTCAATTACTCTGGAAGATGTGGTGCAAGACCTAAAACCATTTTTTTCTACCATGATGGAAGTCAGTCTAAGCATAAAGCTTACGAAACAGACTAGAACTAAGCCATGTTCATAATGTAACTGAAGACTTTATATTTTGGTTGCATAGGCCATTCAATTCCTTTCCACCTATAAGATGAAACTTTTTTTTTTAATACTTACAAATAAAGTGCTCAAACTGATAATAATGGGTTGAATTAAGGAATAGATGGATTCATAGAGCAAATTACTAAACTGAAAAATTAGATTAAGAAGGTCTCTCCAAAAGTAGCATAAAGGGTGAAAACTATGAATGATAAACTAAAAAAAAAAAAATTTAAAAACAGAAGTGCCAATCTGTCTAAACAGAAGAGTAAATAGGAACAAAGTTATAATAATATATTTTTAAGTCAATATATGTATTTTTAAATGACAGATTTTGATTGAAAGGGTTTATAGCTTCTCCCCTACAAAGGCATACAAAGACCCAGAAAGAATATGAGACAGAGATTTTGTCTGATAAAACTTTTAGGAGAAGTGTTACATGATGTGTTAAGTGATCCCATGAAAAAGCAAGAATGGGAATCAAAGGCAGGCAAAGAAAACATCATATTTAGTTGAACCAGAGATGACATTAGGTGATGTACCATTATTTTATGTGCCCCCCAAAATATTAAACTATGACAAGATATTACCCTACCACATTTATATTCAGATGGATACTAACTTAATTAAAACAAATGTTGCTTTTTAAAATGTGTCTTAGAACATATGAAATATCACTGGGGGATTAATATTTTTGATAACGAAAAATATTCACAAGGAACACCTGTAACAACTTGAGATTAAAACTCCAGACAAAGTCAACATGATGGCTCAGGGAGGTTAAAGGTAGCTTAGTTACAAAGCATAATAAAACTATAGTTTTTCCTATTAGAGATGATCTAGGTACTAATAATCCTTAATAACTGGGAAAATCTGCACACATACAGGCCTTAATAATTAGGTGTTACTATCAAAAAATAAACTGTGTAACTTACAAAACAGAAATAGAAAAAGAAAAAGCATGGTAATTGCAAAATATGAAGGAAAATGGAAAAATAAGTTCACCTTCATCTGTCATTTTGGTATATATAACTAAATTTACCCACTTATTAAAAACATACATTCACAAGTTTTAATAAAATAGAACTAATAATATGTATTTTTAAGTAGGAAGAAAAAAGATCACAAGAAGGTTGAAAACAAAAAGAGGGGAAAACAAAGGAATAGCTAACATGTTAAATAATGCAAGTTGATCATTTTAACATGACAAAATAACATTCAAGTAAAAATGAAAGTGTGATAAAAAGGAACAGAGCATATTGATTAAAGGAAAGATCTATACCAAGTGGATACAATAACCATAATCATATACCACATAATTATATAGCTTTTGACTACATATTATATGACAAGTAATAGAAAAATATATAATCTACAAATGTAATTGAAATTCACACAAACACACACAAACGCAAACATATACATGCATGCCTCAAAATACAATATTCTCAAAATTATCTAGGTTATAAAAGAATTGAGTAGCATGCTTAACAAGTTCAGTTTAACTGATATGTTTACAATTTTTGTGCCATTCTTTAAGATTCAATATTTCTTTCAAATATGTGGAATAATGAAAAAGACCATGCAAGAAGTCTTAATACATTTCAATACACAAACTATTTTCTCTTATCACAATCCAATCAATCAAAAAATCAGTATCAAATAGATAACTAAAAACATCCTCAAATTTAGAAAATTTAAAATCATACTTCCATTTAACCAGTGAGTTAAAGGTGAAATTATGAGCCAACTCTGAAGTACTTAGTGCAAATTTCAGTTAAATTTCAAAATATCCAAATGTTTACTTAGTGGGAAAAATGATACTTATTAGAAAAAAGAAATAACAAAAATGAATGAGTTTATGTATTTGCCTCAAGAAATTAAATAACAAACTTAAACTGAAAGACACAGGAAAGGGAATCAAAAAAGATATTACAGATCTACAAAGTAGAGAACAAAACAATAAGAATAATTATAAACATATAATAAAATAAATTTCTGAAATGACACATTAATAAAACAGAACAAGTAAACTTTAACAACAGAAAGAGGGAGAAGTCACTAGAACAAGAAAGAGAAGGAGGCAGAGAGAACTAACCACAAATATAGAAAAAAAATTAAATATTTGGAAAAGAATTGACCACAAACAAAAAATATGTCTAACATGGAAAAATATATAACATAAGAAACACACTAGCTGCTGAAATTGGCACAAGGGATAGAAGAATTAAATAGAAAAATAACAAATAAAAACATGAAATTATCAGCAGTCTCCCGCCTCCCTAAATCCCCAGGCCTAAATAGCTTACAGGTGGATTTTCCCACACTTCAAAGAACAAAGTCATACATATGAGTTGTTCCCAAAACTAGAAAAAGGGAAAAAATTTCCAAATTTTTAAGTGAAGTTAAGATTACACTGACACGTAAATCAGATAATTAAATTCAAAGAGATTTTAAAAAGTGAGCTGATTTTTTTAGCAGAGATGCGAAAACCTTAAATAATTTATTAGTTTATTCAACCCCCTAGTATATTAAGCAAAACACAATTTTATATCTGTGTAGGTTGATCTCAGGAATGCAAAACCAAAGAAATAATTACATGACTATCTTTTTATCTCACCAAATTAACAGATTTAAGAGAAAAACACCAAATCACAATGTAGAGGGTTAAAAAGCATTTGATAAGGTTAATACGTATTCGCAAACTTAATTCGCAGATAAGTAGAAATAGAAGAGAATTTCTACAATCTGACAAATTGTATTTATAGAAACCTCACAACAAACATCTTGATACAGAAACTGAAGAAACATTTCATTTAAAGTAAGTAATATGAAAAGGATGCCTATAATTAGAGAAAACAATTATCAAGATTGGAAAAAAAAAGAAATAAAGTTATTGTATGTGCAGATGATATGATCACTTACAAAAAAACAAAACTGACAAAATGTTAAAGCTAATTAAAAAAAAGTTCAGCCAAATTGCTAGGTAACAAAACATCAGAAGTATTTCTCAACTCCCATAATAAAAAAAGAAAAATGGGAAAAGAGTAATAGAATACCAGACACAATACCAACAATAAAATTAACAATACAGTATTTAGGAATTAACCTAATAGTAAGAAAGAGGGTATATCTTACATAAATAATTCTTTATCTATTAATATAAATGAAAATCTGAATAAATAGATCATGCCATCTTTGTATAGGAGAAGACTTAATGTTATAAAGACACCAACTCAATCTCAACTTAATCTATAAATTTAATGCTTTTTCAATAAAAATGTCAATGGGATATACTGTAGCTTTGAAAAACTTAATTTTGAAAAATATATGTAATAACTGAACATAAAAAATGAAAAAGCAATTCCTCTAAACTGACTACCAAATAATCAGATATATTTTTAGGCCATGATTTACACAATACATTTTTGACACAAAAATTAACAAAAAGACAAAAGTAACCAACCTAAACAGACATATGTATATATGAAAACATTTTATCAAAAATCACTGAGGATGACAGCTGTTTTTGTGTACAATATAATAGGTAGATGAAAGCTATTATTTTTAGTGCCACAAAAACAAAAACAAAATATAAAGTTCAGAAATATAAATGCATTTATGTTAATAATAATGTTAAAAATGAATGGATTAAATAGTCCAATAAAAGCACATTGGCAGAACAGATTTAAAAAAGATCCAGCAATATACTTTCTATAAGAGATACCCTTGAGATTCAAATATACAAATAGACTGAAAGTAAAAAGATGGAAAAAAAATATATCATGAAACAGAAAATACAGTATTTCCCCCTTATCCATGGTTTTGCTTTCTGTGATTTCAGTTACCTGTGGTAAACTGTGGTCAAGAATCCTATGATCTTCCTTCTGACATGTCATCAGAAAATCAGTAGTAACCTAATGCTGAATCACAATGCCTATGTGAAAGAGACCACATGCATATAACTTTGATTACAATATATTATTATAATTGCTCTATTGTATTATTGTTGTTGTTAATCTCTTACTGTGCCTAATTTATAAATTAAACTTTATCATAGGTATGTATGTATAGGAGAAAATGTAGTATATATAGGATTCAGTACTATCCATGATTTCAGGTATCCACTGGAGGTCTTAGAACATATCTACCATGGATAACAGGGGACTACTCTACAAGAAAGCTAGAGTAGCTATAATAATTTCAGACAAAATAGATTTTAAAACAAAAATATGTTACCAGAGATAAAGAGAGACATTTCATAGTGATAAAGGGCCAATTCACCAAGAGGATATAATAATTATAAATATACATTCACCTAAAACAGAGCCCTGATACACATAAACTAAAAAACTGACAGAAACAAGTAAGACATAGACAATTCAACAATAGTACAGACTTCAAACCACATCTTCAGTAATGAAAAGAACAACTAAGCAGAAGATCAGAAATAAAATAGAGGAATTGAATAACACTTTAAATCAATTTGACTTAACAGATGTCTATAAAACCTTCCAACCAACAATAGCAGAATATACATTCTACTTAAGTGCACATGGTACATCGTCCAAGACAGACCGTATGAGAACCCAAAAAACAAACCTCAATAAATTTAAAAAGATAAAGTTAAAACAAAATATGTTATTTTTTACTACAGTGGAATAAAATAAGAAATCAATAATGGAAGGAAATTTGAGAAACTAAAATATATGTATAAATTAAATGATACACTCCAAACAACCAATCAGTCAAAGAAGAAATTAAATGGAAAAATAGAAAATACTTTGAGATAAATGGTAATAAAATCCCAACATTCTAAAATTTATGTGATGCAGCCAAAGCAGACATACAGGTAAATTGATTGTTCTAAATATTTATATTAAAAAATAAGAAAGACCACAAATAATAATCTAACCTTAAATCTTAAGACAGAAAAAAAGAGAAAATTGAGCCTAAAGCAAATAAAAAAGAAAAAGAAAATAAAAAATAAACAGAAATTAATAAAGACTAGAAAAACAGGAATAATAATAATAAAAGTATGGTTCTTAAAAAAAAAATCAACAAAATTGACATTTAGCTAAGTTGACCAAGAAAAAAAGTACAAAAACTCAAATCACTAGAATCAGAAATGAGGGGCACCTGGGTGGCTCCATCGTTAAGCACCTGCCTTTGGCTCAGGTCATGATCCCAGGGTCCTGGGATCAAGCCCCATATCAGGCTCCCTGCTCAGCGGGAAGCCTGCTTCTCCCTCTCCCACTCCCCCTGCTTGGGTTCCCTCTCTCACTGTGTATCTCTCTCTGTCGAATAAGTAAATAAGATCTTTAAAAAATAAATAAATAAATAAATACATAAATAAGAATCAGAAATGAAAGAGGGAATATTATCAACCTTGCAAAAATAAAAGGGATTATGAAGGAAAGCTATGTTCAATTTTATCCCTATGAATTAGATAACTTAGATAAAATTGATAAATTCCTGGAAAGAGATAAACTACTGAAACCAAATCAAGAAGAAATAGCCAATGTGAATAGACAAGTTAAAAAATTTGAATTAGTAATCAAAAGGATACCCAAAAAGAAAAGCCTACACAGTGGTAATTTCTACCTAATGCTTAAAGAATAATAAACACCAAATTCTTCATCAATGCTTGCCAAAAAAAAAAAAAAAAATAGTAGAAAAGGTAAACACTTCTTAAATCATTCTATGAGGCCAGTATTGTCCTGATGCCAAAACCACACGAAGACGCCATGAAAAAAGAAAACTACAAACCAGTATCTCTTATGAATAGATCTCTTATCTATAGATTAGATGCAATCCCTATCACAATCCTAGCTGTCTTCTTTGTAGAAATTGCCAGGCTGATTCTAAAATTCATATGAAATTTCAAGGAACTCATAATTGCCAAAACAGCCTTGAAAAAGAAGCAAAATATGTCATGAGGGAAAATATGTCAGGGAAGGGAAAATAGATATATCTATCAGAAATTCTTTAATAGTTTAGGAAGTAAAATGATACTAATTGGAGAGAGACTTTAGTCAAGGATATGTTGCAATCTGTACAGTGAATACATACATACAAAAAAAAATATATATATATATATACACATATATATGATTTATATTAGCTGGAATTATAAGATTATCTAGAATTATAAAGCTAATTGAGGTGATAATATAAAATAATACAAAAGCATTTGAGTAATTAAAAAAGGTAGAAACAAAAGAACAAAGAAATGAAGGCACAAAATACAGACAGAACAAGTAAAAGACAATTAGTAAGATGAAAGACTTAACTTCAAATATATAAGTAATTACACCAAATATTAATGGATTAAATATTGCAAATGAAAGGACAAGATTGACAGGCTGGAATAATTAAAAAGTACCCAATTCTATGTTGTTTACAAAAGACTCACTTTAAATACAAATACAGAAGTATGTTAAAAGTATAATGATATAAAAACAAATACTGTGAAAGTACTAACTGCACATTTCTGAGAACGTGAAATGGTATAACCACTAGGAAAACAGCTTAACACTTCCACTGAGGTTTAACATTCACCCACTATATTAACAAACCATTTCATTCCTAAGTATTTACCCAAGAGAAATAAAAACTTACATCCATATAAATTTTATACAAATGTTTATAGCAGCTTTTTGGTAAGAATCAAAACCTGGAAACAGCACAGACACATAATCTGATGCATGCATAAACAAACTGTGGTATATCAATACAATGGAATGCTATTCCTCGGTGAAAAGGAATGAATTATTGATAAAGGCCATGACATGAATAAATTTCAAAGTAATTCAACCAAGTGAAAAAAGATAAAATCATACATGCTATACATACAGACTGTATGATCAATACATACTCTATGATTCCATTTATGAAATTTAAATACTCTTCTAAAAAATCCGAAAAAATAAAATCTATAGGAACAGAAACCAGATCAGTGGTTGCCTAGAAGTGGGATGTGGGAATGGTGGACACAGAGATCCTGGAGGGAGAGATTACAAAAAGGCTTGAGGAACCTTTTGGGGGTGAAGGATATATTAATCATCTTGATCATGGTGATAACTTCATGGGTGTATATATCCACCCTTCAGGGGGTCAACATTCATCAAATTGCATAATTTAATTATGCGCAGTTTACTGATGTCAATTATGATTTGGCACCACTGTTAAAAAGGAAATGTTTCTGATTAAGAAATGTAAACACAGTTAAAGGAGGGATAAAAAGACAATAGTTACCATGCTTCCTACTGACAAGTCATAAAGAATATGTTTCAAGAGGCAGCATGTGTATATATGTATATCTTATAAATTATTTAGGGAGAGAAAAGAAGCCAACCATATTTTTAAAATTTTGAGCAAAGGAGATAAACAGGCAATTCAATAATAGTGAAACACAATGGTATGAAAAAAAAAAAAAGTTCCACCTCACTAAATAAGAGAAAATTTCATTTAAAAGAAATAATAAGTAATCAGTGTACTAGTGATCAGCTTGGTAAAAAAAAAAATTACAAGTAAAATAATTTCAAATGCTGATGATATGAGAAACCCTCACCCACTGCTAATGGGAGTGAAAATTGGCCATTTTGTGAGAAATTTGGAAGTATTTGTTTAAATTATAAACATTATCTTAAAGCAATTCCACTCCTGGTTATATACCATTGTAAAACCTCTCATTTATGTGGAGATTTCTCACAGCCTGATGTGTAATGACAATGAATGAAAAACAACTTAAATAGGAATGAGGGGATAACATTTTTAAATTATCATATTCAAGTGGTGAGATATAATACAATCTAAGGAAATAACTAGGTCTAAATATATATTAAGATGGATAGATCTCAGAAACATGGTAAGTGAAAAAATCAGAACTACAATACTCCTTAAGTAGATTAGCAAGAACACACCCCCCCAAAAAATAATTACTGTATATAGTTCATAGATGTATCCACGAAAATTATTATACAGAAGATGGAGTGGAAGGAAGGGCATACATTAAATACAAACAGTAGATGCCAATGGAGAAGAATAAAACAGGAGAAGTAGAATTGGGAATAAAGATTACAGAGAACCAAATTTTAAAAACAAAATAAAATATGGGGCTCCTGGCTGGCTCAGTAGGTTAAATGTCCAGCTCTTGGTTTTGGCTCAGCTCATGATCTCAGCATCATGGCATCAAGCCCCCCATAGGGCTCTGTGTTCAGAACAAAGTCTGCTTGGGATTCTCTCTCTTCCTCTCCCTTTGCCCCTCCCCCTGCTCATTCTTTCTATATATAAATAAATAAATAATTAAATAATTAATTAAAAAAACAAAATAAAAGTAAATTAAATAGAAGAGAGTATGAGCTTAGACCAGTGATGGTGATGAATCATAATGGGGCAAAAAATCAATCTGCTGTGAATCTGAGATCCAAAATGAATGTTAACTTGCTGAAAACATTATGAAATATTTTTTCTTCTTCCCTTCCTCCCTTTCTTCCTCCCTTCCTTCCTTCCTTCCTCTTCTTTCTTTCTTTCTCTCTTTCTCTCTCCCTTCCTCTCTCTCTCTCCCTCTATCCCTCCCCCACCTTCTTTCCTTTCCCCAGAATGAAGTGTGAGTGCTGTTACAGTGTTACTATGTCAAGGACACAGTAGGCACAAAGATGGTAGATAAATCAACAGATGTAACAAGGCAATCAAAAGACTCCAATTTACTTACAAGTGAGCATTTTTAATAAGTAGCTCTCAAATTTATTTAGGTGACAGAACACTGGTAAGTCACACGACTTTCTATAGCACATTATGAAATATTAATTTATTGAATTTCATCATAAAATTTAGAAAGTGTTTTTACAAGAAAATATGAAAACTGACCTGGAAAGAGCTACCTGGATATTTGATTAGTATTTTCAAAGTTTTTTTCATTAATGTTTTGTATTAGATGTTAATTTGAGAAACTTAAAATTTAGAAAATAGCCTCTCATTTGGTTATTTTCTCTCGGTGTGGAAAAGAGTATCTTTATTCCATGTGAGTAGAGGCATTCATCTATCTGGCTCTAGACCACCTGTGATTTAAGGATACACAGGTGTGTGCTTTCCAGTGTATTACAGTTCTTGAAATAATTGCTGAGTTTCCAGTCCAAATCCAAATTCACAAAGCACAGTACATTTCTCAAAGGAGAAAATCCACTTGAATCATATTACAAAACCTCTGGAAAGAAGTGGGTTATTGTTTAAGTTCCCATGCATTTTCTACAGGTCCAATTCCTAGGAGGAACTTAAATTTTATTTTGGATGAAATTTAAAATTCACATAATGTTTACACATCATGAAACATTTTCTTATTTTTATTTTTTTCCAATCATCTAAAAATATTAAAGCTATTCATAGCTCCTGGGACATACAAAAACCAACTGTGGGTCAGAGTGACCCATGACCCATAGCTTGCTGACCTCTGCACAGAACCATAGTATTATCCCATGGCTATTGTCTCTCATGGTGACTACATATTCTACCTCTCTTCAAACTGTTTGCTTCCTGCTTTGCAAAATCCCTTTGGTCTTTCAGATTCGAATCCCTACATAGTCATAGTTGTGTCCATCCCTTACCATATTAGTACAAAATTTTGGCATTCCAAGTTTTGGCACTCGATCTCTCTTCCCTCACTCTTTCCCTGAATCTCTGTCCCTTTTTCCTCAGGTCTTTCTTACATCTTTGCTTCTGTGAGCACATTTCACAAATTCTCAGCAATTCCATCTTACCTGGTATCACAATGGCTTCCAGCAGGGCCAAAGTGTTGTCTGCTCATGTGATACTCACTTGTCTTGATCTTGCTCCCTAAGCTGCTTTTTTTCACTCATTAAGATAACTTTCCTTTGTGCATACCTAGTTCCAGAGTTCGAAGAAGGGGGAAATATGTAATTATACCATGTCTGTCCCATCTCAGCAAGTCTCTGATCTCTGGAGTTCATTTGTCATGTCACCCACTGGAGGGGAAGGTATGCCCCTGGTACTGAGGCTTTGATAGATCTCAGCAGAAGAGTATATTCCTGGGGGCTACATTTCATCTCAAGTGTATGACTGAACTAATCCCCAGGTTATACCACAACTCTCCCTTTGACGCTTGGGTATAAATATTACAAGACATATATTAAAAATAACTTTCCCTTTAGGCGAGGATATTTCTGACAACTGACTTGGATCTGCTTTCATGTAGAAGGAACTGAATTTTAGGGAAGCCTTTTGTTCAGGACTTAAGGGCTGAGTCTACGCCTCTACCTTCTGAGCTCCTGCTCTGGATTGGATCTCTCTCTGAATAAACTCTTAATTATCTTTCTACTGAGCTGCAGGCTCATTAATAATCCACTAGTTTATGCAACCACTTAATTCCCTAAGGCTTTGATTCCTTGAAAATGCACACTGAATACCTTAAGTATAATGTCTGTAAAAGTAGATCATGCCAGGATATGAAAAAGAGCCATGCAATCAACTTTAATCCTTCTGCGCAAAGACCTTGAAATGTATCAAATTTCAAGTGAACAAGTGCACTGGGGTGTTCTAGAAACTCAAATCTTTTTTTTAAATAATTTTATTTCTATCTCATATACAAATTTTGAGGAATGGCTGCTCTCCACACATTAAGACTGATGGAGGAAATATACAAAGAGAAAGAGGATAACTCAGTGGAGACAGGAGACTGAACAATGAGCACTGTTTTGTTCATAAATCCCATGTGACTAGTGTGCAACCTGTGGAAGCTTCGCATATTTTTAGGTCAACATCTGAAAATTTTTATCATAATTCTAATAATTACCAAAGATGTGTGCCCATGTCTATTACATGTTTTATAGTCCTTTAAATGTATTGTGATCAAATCCATTTATCCAATCAGTTTATTCAATTTCTGGAAAATTCTGGTCCTCACTGTCAAGCCAACCAGCCAAAGGGGCTTAATTTCTGAGGAAAAAACATCTAACTTCATTTTTTAAATTTAGATAAATTTGTTAATATGCACCCGCTCCATGAACTTCTCCCTGCCGGGGTTCAATTCTGAGATGTTAACTATCTGACTGTGAGATGTTGCCTTGTCCGGGTGTTTCCTAGCTGAAACAAAGCCCCCCCTCCCCCGAGGGAAACAGTCTTGAGTTGTCCCTTTGTTGGATACCCAACAGGTTTTTCCACCTGGGGTCACATCACTTTAGTAAACTCTAGATAGCTGAGAGATGCTTGCCTCCCCCAACTCCAGGAAAGTGGGAAAAGCAATTAGAAAAAGAAAGTGAAGAAAGAACTGGCAGATGGAATCTCAGGCAAATTAACCTTAGAGAAGAGTACAGATGGAAGCTGAAAATCTAGAACTCGATGCTTTTATGGCTATCCATGCTCCCTGGAAAATATTCCTGTGCCCACAGGGATACGTGTGCCCAGTTTAAAGGCCACCCATCATAAATATCTGAAGAAGACAGGAGAAATAACAAAATGGCAAGATGCAAGACAAGATAGCAGCCATCAAAGAAAATCACCAAGTCCCTCAGTCCCAGGTGCATCAGAGAGTACCTTGGCGATATGCAGGTTTTTGTACTTACCACGCATGGCAGACAATTTTTGGTGGGGTGCAAAGCTTTTCCTAAGAAGGAGCAAAGGTGTCTCACCAAGTAGTCGGGAGAATGAGGGCACAACCAGCAGGGAACAACCCCTTAGAGATAGAAGAGAGAGAATATTCCTGGGTTGCTCCCTGTAATGGCATTTCCAGTGGGCCCTAGAAAACCTGGGGATCTAAACCGAAAAGAGAAGGTCCCTCAAACATGAACATGGTTGGGATGATCTGTTTTGCCCAGGAATCCTATCTCTTTATGTTGTCTATTTAACTTTGTTTTGAAACATGGTTTATGGCACTTTGCCAAAGGCTTATTGTAGGATTGCTCATGTCTCCGATACACTCAGGAGTTTGGAGGAGGTTGAATAGGCCACACTTGCAGGGCAGCTACAAATCGTGTGGCTGTCCCTTGGCTGGGAGGACTCCTTTTCTCTTCTGAACTCGCACACCACCCTGTGTATATCTAAGGGCCATCCTCAAATACTGTGCATATTGGAGTTAACCATGCACGGTCTGCTAACCCAACTAGACTCTGAGCTCCTTGGGAAGAGAGAATGTGTTGTGCTTTTCTCTGTATCCTCCATGGAATCCACTAGAATAAGTAAGCAAGAACTTTGGCTTATGTGGTTCAAGCAAACAAAGCAAAGCAGCCCTGCTGACTGCTTCAACTTCCATCAGTACCAGCTGACCAGTGGTCACTAAACTGAAGCCACTAGGACTTTTGTTCTGACCCTAGAGCCCTGTTCAGATTCATTGTTGTCCAAGGACCTTTGCAATTGTGTTCCCTCTGCCTGGAATGCTGGCTGCTTGTTCTTCAGGAGCCCAAATCTCTTCCTTCCTTCAAATCTAAGCTCAGATATTACTTCCCAAATAATCAGCCCCTACTGCACTAGACAATGGAGACTTGTCCCCAGTCTGTCACTCTATATCTCCCACTTTGTTTCTCTTGTTTACTGACTGCCCCCACCCAGTCTGCATACACACATATCCTAGAATGGGAACTCGGGTGGGGGCGGGGGGGCCCTGTTTGTCTGTTGTCACTGTTTTATCCCCACGGCAGCACCTGGAACAAAGTAAGTGGTCAATAAATATTGTCAGGTGAATAAATAAGTTATTCAAAGCTGGACAATTCAAGAATGATGTTTAGAATAAAAATATGAACAAATAAAATTGTGTCCCAATTTCATTCCTTGTTTCAAAAAAAAAAAGCATTTTTTGAAGAAGGAATTCTTTCCCTGGTTATCCACATTGTAGATTATCATTGTAAAACCTAAAATCACCAGGTGGCGGGAACCTTTGGGGAAATGGAAGCTTCTCAGAAAATGAGCTTCAGACAAAATTTAATCTAAAATGGCATTACAAACAAAGGTCACATTAAATTACTTTGGAAATCAGTATAACACATTATTCAGTAAAACCCCAGAAACTACTTAGCAAAACATCAATGAATGGAAATATAACCAGGCCCCATTTTGTAAGACTTATATGTGCAGCTTACCAACTGAGCATGAACTTGCTTTGCCTTAAGAAGGTCAAAGCTGTAAGCACACATTTGCAAAGTTCCAATTGTGTTCCAGGCCCTGGACAAAGTACAAGTGATACAAAGACAAGGAAGAGACCATGTGCCATCAGGAAAAGAAGGAATAGCCAAGTATGGGGAGCAGGGGTTGTTGGGGAGACTCCACAGAGAAATAGATCCAATTATCTACATTGGTAAAGATAAAGAGAGGGACAGAAAGGGGACCCCATACAAGGCAGAGGGAATAGGCCTGCAAAGGAAGACTACTGAGGCCAGACTACACTGGTGCCAAAGTACATTATTGCAAAAAGCAAAGAGAAATGAATGAATGGATGAATGAATGAATGAATGAATGAAACAAGATCTAAGGCACTGGACTCTCACTTATAAGTCAGGTATATTCACCAGGCAAGAAAAAAATTCCTATTGTTTTATTTAAGATTTTCAAAAACAAACATTGAGGAAAAGAAAGTTTTCGAGTTCAGCCTAATTGATTGCATGTTTAGCCTAAGCCCCTAGTCCTCAAAATAAAATTCTGTCATAAACTTTTTATTTTGGAATAATCTTAGTTTACAGAAAAGGTATAAAGAAAATACAGAAAGTTCCCCCTACCTCCTTCACGAATTTGTGATAGTGTTAATATCTTACATTGGCTTGGTATATTCGTCAAAACTAAGAAACCGACATTGGTCCATTATTATCAAGGAAACTGCAGACTTTACTGAGATTTCACCAGTTTTTACACTACAGCCCTTTCTGTACTCCAGAACCAAATCCAGGATACCACATTGCATGTGGCCAATATCGTATTTTAAATTATAGCCTTACTGTTACTGATACGATTAATTACAGTGACAAATAAAAACTCTGAAAAAAATGGATGACATAGTACAATGAATAATAATCACCTACTATATTAAGTTTTTAATAAAAGAGCGATGTACTATACAAAACCTATTTCCTGGTAAAACATGACTGGGAAATTATATTTTGATTATTAAATTAAATTTATCATTGACTTTCATTATAATTTCAGAATATTTCACCCTCCTTACTGAGTGATCTTCAATAGACAGTGGTTCTTAATACTTAGCTTTAATTTTCCTCTTGTCACGCCCTTGAGCAGTTAACAATGTATAAACATACCCTTACTTACATTAAGATGTTGATGTAGCTTCCACCTTTTATAATATTTTCTTAATCTATCACCTTTGGAAATCAGACAGCTGTTCATAGGGTTTTCTAAGAATGTGTTCTCAGGAGAGATAGGTTGATTTTATTTTCACAGAGAGTAAATCATGCTTAATAGAATCTTCTCACCCTGTAAGATAAGCTCATTCTCCATGACTTGGGTGAGTCACTGAACGTCCTCAACTCATGCCAGAGAAAGAGAGAAGAGGGAACTCCATGAAACAGCCCAACCAAGTGATGATGGCAATGGAGCAAAAGAGATGCAGAAGAAACGAAACAAACACATAATGTGAATATCATAGCCTACTAAATATATTTCACCAAGTATAATAACTTTGATAACTTTGCTCTCTTTCCTTCTTTTCCTCTTTTTTTTTAAATAGAAGAAATAGGATGTAGTAAATTCAAGTGCTTGTCATTGTCCTCCAGTCTCCCTTCTCTCCCACCATCTGCTCCCAGAACAATTATTTGGAGCTTTGCTTTTGGTCTTATTACAGCCCCTAATTTTGGTAGTTTTATGTAATGCATGATTAAGGCAAATTAAGGCACATCTTACACACACACATACACGCACACACATTTTTCAGTTGGCTCGAGTGGCAGGGTTAACCACATGAAAGAGCATCTGTATGTAGGTTGCAGACCAGGTTTGTGCCTTTGTTCAATGACCTCATGTGAAGCCCACTCACCTGGTCCTCAAGCCTTCATTTTCCTGAAGATGACAAGGAAAATAATGCATACCTAGCAAAGAATTGGGACTAATAAAGAGTGGCTTTAATTACCCAACTGTCCTCCTCAGATTGCCTGCAAGAACATCCCTTGCACCAGTCGGGATAGTAATCTTACTTTGGTCTACTTTCCAGAGATAAGCTTGGTTTGCTCTCCATCCGGGATCTAGTAGAGAGGTTGATGAGTGGGAAGGAATTTTCTAAACACAGAAAAAAGAATAAATAAACCTGTCAGGAGAAAAGACTACAATCTATTAAAGGTTTTGATCGTCCTATTTGTCATAGAGAAATAACAGATGCATTAGTGCACACAGCACTTATAATTCAGAGATCATCACTACACCAAATGACAAATGATGTTACTATAATTTACCATTTGTCTTTTTTCACATAGTTAAAAAACCATAATTACAAGAAATTGTGACAACTTGCCAATTAAACACACTCATTCACCCACAGATGAAGCATGCATCTTTGCATTTTGCAAATTAAGTTGGGTTGTGTGAGGAGGATGAGAACCAAAGTTGTAGTACAGTGATTTATGAGCCTGAACAGGTATACATTGAAAGTAAAATAGCTTCCACCTCTTTTCCAGAGCATCTAAACCACTTGGAAAATATATCCAGTTATTAAAAAAACAATAATCTGGGGCGTCTGGGTGGCTCAGTCGTTAAGCATCTGCCTTTGGCTCAGGTCATGGTCCCAGGGTCCTGGGATCGAGCCCCACGTCAGGCTCCCTGCTTGGTGGGAGACCTGCTTCTCCCTCTCCCACTCCCCCTGCTTGTGTTCCCTCTCTCACTGTGTCTCTCTCTGTCAAATAAATAAAATCTTTTAAAAAAATAAAATAAAACTAAAAAAACAATAATCTTTCAGTTTTCTTCTTGAAGATTTTCAGACTTCATACAATCTCACTTGTAGGGTTAATCCAATCTCATCTTTCTTTCTTCCACTTTTATTGTGCCATGGACAACAATCTACTATCAGTAAAAAGAATGGATTAATCTTACACTACATGAAGGAAAAAATGGATTGTAAATGTGTATAAAACCACGAAACACACTATTTTGGAAATAAGGAAGGGAATAAGCATCTCCTTATGGAAAAATTGGATAGAAAGAAAGAGGAAAAGTTCCAGAATACAGCAACACACAGCCAGTTGTGGTCTAAAGGGAACCAGGAAGAGGTCTGGTCAGCTGACACCCAGCCCTGATGAGAACAAAGGTAATAGCAAGCTCTGTGGTGACTGGTCCAAGTGACTTTGGGACCCAAGAGAAGGAGGGGAGCCCTCTTGGCAAGTGGAGATCAACTTTGTTCATGTGTTCACAGGTACTTATGGACCTTGTAATATATGTCAATCATTGGAAGTAGAAGCTTCCATTTGCCTGTGGAAGACGACCCCTTTACTTAGAAGAACCCACCCCTTTAGTTACATAATCTGAAATGGGGAGGAATTCCTTTTCCTATCTCTTAAGGAAAAAATGGTGAAGTAATCCTAATGCAGATATTTTAGATTTGTTTAGTAAGCTAAATTCTGGGGTGCATTAATTCTGGGCCATAATGGGGAATGTGGTTAAGTGCACAGGTTATAGAAACAGCAAGTAGAGATTCCATCCCAGTTCCCCACATCCTAGCTGCTGTCATTGGGAAATACACCTAGACTTTCTCTGCTTCCACTTTCTCACCTTAAAATCATGCTCATAATAGTACTAATTCATAAGACTCTTGTGAGGATCCATGAGTTAAGATGGGTAAATGCTTAGCATAGTTCCCACCCACAGCAGAGGCTCATTGAGCGTTAGAGGTTTTGTTGATGGGTTGGAAAGGGTATTTCTTTCCCTTCTTTGTGTTTAAACAGCAAAATTCTCTGGGCCCCTTAGAGATGGATCTGACAGGCAGAAATTATCACAATGTGGGAAATGAGTATAAATGTCACCTTGCTGTCTGCTGGAGTGTGCCATATGCCAGCTATAAGTATGAAAAGGGCTACTTCATTTTAAAACCAAAAAGCAGAGTCTTCATTTGCAAACAGAACAGTGTGACAGACAAAGCATTGGTGAAGAAAAGTCCAAACACTAAATTCATCTTCGTATTTTGTGAAGATAGAATCATCATCGACAGCACAAGTCTCTACTTCTTTGACATGATGAAACTGGAAATAATAATTTAAGCAGAGAGCACCAGCATATGAGGCTGTAGAATTCCCATTTGTACTAGCTCTACTTCTCTGTGTAGAGCTGTTTCAATTTCCCTTGAGAAAAGAGGCAATGCAGTTTCACTTTGAAACTTGGGCTCCTTGGCCAATCCAGGAACATTTGTTTCTTTTAATTTGTTCAAAAGTATCATCGACACACCGAGAATCCCTATGCAGTTGGTATTCAACTCATTAATTAGCAAGCATAACTAAATGAGAGAAAATAAATTTGCTGTTTAGAATGTATTTCACCATGTTCTGGCAAATATTCAGAAACAGCTTTTTCATTTCTGAACAGGAGAAGATGATATATGACTGGATGGACATATGGCCCTAATCTACCATATTTCACGAGTCTTACTTAATGCAGTAAGGGGAAATACTATCTTGATAGAACCTTAATAGTGTCCCATAAGGAGAAGGTTGGGAGGATATTTATAGAGGTTTAGGGTCTGGGCTCAAGTGGTATAAGACAGATCTTTCAAGGTAAGGAACTGATTGTTATTGGGTCTGGCTTATGAGATAATCACTTAGGACTGGCAGCACAGTGAGGTGAGGTCTTGAAGTGAGTCTGAGGAATAAACTATGTTGAGTAGGTACACTAATGAGCAAAGCATTGGCCCAGACAAATTGGTTTGCAGAGACTTCCTGAAGCAACAGCAAAGTTATTGATTTGTTTACACCCTCATCCTTTTAAGAAGGACTTTTTAGAACAGTTAAGTGATGTGGACACAGGCGTCCTCAGTCTTCCTTTCTTTTCTTTTTCCTTTTTAGATTTTATTTATTTATTTTAGCGGGGGGAAAAGCAGAGGGAGAGGCAGAGAGAGAATCTCAAGCAGAATCTGTGCTGAGCATGGGGCCCAATACGGGCTCAATCTCAGGATGACCTGAGCCAAAATCAAGAATCGGTCTCTTAACCGACTGAGCCACCTAGGCTCCCCTTCTTTTCTGATAGTAAAGTGTTGTCTTCCTCCTCCCAGGATACCAGGTCAAGGACTCCTCCCCGCCTTGTGTCGGACTCTGCCTTCTTCAACCTGCCCAAGGCTAGAACTGGTTTAACTACGGTATACAAAACTCCATTGCTTTTCCTCCCCTCTCCTTTTCTCATTCCCTATCTCTTTTGCAAGTGCATAGCAGTGCAGGCAATTTAAATCTGTAAGTCTCAAACACCTGTTCATGAGCTAGTTTCAGTCTGCTCATGTTATAATTCCTCGGGGAGCTTTTGCTTCCCTCGTGGAACCCTCCATTTTTAACATAGCTTTCCAGGAGAAGGCACAGCCAGGGTTGTGAATCTCTGAACCAAGGAACAGAGATGAGTAATAATTCAATGCTTCTCAAGCTGATTAAGGACACAGAAATCCTAACTACCTCTCTTTCTTTCCATGACACCATAAGAAATGTTGGAATTTAGATACTCATATTTGAAATAATTATATAGGAATTTTGGGACTAATTTTATTAACAATAAGCAGTAGCAAGTAAAAAGGGATTTAAATACAGTTTATGGAAGATTTTTTTAAAGACTTTTTTTAATTAAGAAAATTATTCCCATTAACTTTTTTGCATTGAAAGTTGAAGGGGGAAAAAAACTGTCTATAACTGAATGTAACATTGGACCATCACGCTTGCGCAAAAGCAGATGATGAGAACCACTGAGCTAGAAAGAAACACAGCTGGCAAGCTGAGTCTGTGTGACTGCCTAATTAGCAGCTGTAGGGGATCACATTTACATTCTAACAGGCAGCATTTTGCCATAACTTAAAGGAGATAGGAAGTGGGATTACCAGATGTTTGTGACCACATGGTAGGGGAATTTTTTTTTTTTTTGAGGGGGATTCTGAGACCCCTTTGTGCTCATGGGTAGGTAAACATCCTTTTGCCCTTCATTAGGCTGGACCCTATTATAATTGGTGTTTGTGATATACTTCCAATTCTGGCAGGATGGGCCAGTTTATGCATCAATAACAGCCCCAAAATCTATGTGGCTTAATACAATACATATACATTTTTCCCTCACACAGATGCCCAGTACACATCAGCCAGTGGCTCTGTTCATCCTAGTCATCCGGGCAGAGATCAATGGCAGTTCCATTTTAGCACATGCACTGGCTCTAAAATGTCCATCTAGAAGTAACACAGTCCCCTTACATTCAAATTTTATTGGCCAAAGTCAGTCACATGGGCACATATAACATCAAAATACAAAGAAAACTCAATTCTGCCATGTATCCATAAAGAAGAAAAGAGCACAGTACATAGCAACAACCCTAATGCTGACCATAACCTCCAAACATTAACTTAGGTTTGGGAGGTAGACATTCAAACACTCAAATCTAATCTCAGCTCCAACAATAAATGGTAGACAGCCTAAAAAGTACCGAGACAGATAATGTGCCCCTAGAAAAGCTGTTTGCATTATCCCTCTGCTGGTTTGTACCAGTGGGCTGGGTTAATTAATTAATTTATTTATTTTTATATGATTTTAAGTATATTTTAATGTATTCACAGAATTTGTACACCCATCACTATAAATTTTGAACAATTCATTATTCCCAAAAAGAAATCTTTCACTCCTCAGCCATCAATCTCCTATCCCACATGCTTCCTCTAGCCCTATATAACCACTAATATACTTGTTATCTCTGTAAGGTTGTCTATTATGGACCTTTCATATAAATGGAATCATGTAATACACTATTCTGGCTTCTTTCACTTTGTATATTTTCTCAAAGTTCATCCATATAATAGCATGTATTAGTTCTGAATAAATTTTATTGTCAAGTAATACTCCATTGTGTGGATAACATACTTGTTTATCCATTTATCAGTTAATGGACATTTGGACTGTTTGCGCTCTTTGGCTATTATGAAAAATGCTGCTATAAACATTCATTTACACTTTTTGGTGAGAACATATGTTTTCAATTCTTCAGGGCATATACCTCAGAGCATAATTGCTAGATCACATGGTAACTCTATGTTTAATCACTTTTTTCTTTTTCTTAAAATTTATTTATTGTTATGTTAATCACCATACATTACATCATTAGTTTTTGATGTAGTGTTCCATGATTCATTGTTTGTGCATAACACCCAGTGCTCCATGCAGAACGTGCCCTCCTCAATACCCATCACCAGGCTAACCCATCCTCCCACCCCCCTCCCCTCTAGAACCCTCAGTTTGTGTTTCAGAGTCCATAGTCTCTCATGGTTCTTCTCCCCCTCCGATTTCCCCCCCTTCATTCTTCCCCTCCTGCTATCTTCTTCTTTTTTTTTTTTCTTAACATATATTGCATTATTTGTTTCAGAGGTACAGATCTGAGATTCAACAGTCTTGCACAATTCACAGCACTCACCATAGCACATACCCTCCCCAGTGTCTATCACCCAGACACCCCATCCCTCCCACCCCACCCCCACTCCAGCAACCCTCAGTTTCTTTCCTGAGATTAAGAATTCCTCATATCAGTGAGGTCATATGATACATGTCTTTCTCTGATTCACTTATTTCGCTCAGCATAACACCCTCTAGTTTCATCCACGTCGTTGCAAATGGCAAGATCCCATTCCTTTTGATGGCTGCATAATATTCCATTGTATATATATACCACTTCTTCTTTATCCATTCATCTGTCGATGGACATCTTGGCTCTTTCCATAGTTTGGCTATTGTGGGCATTGCTGCTATAAACATTGGGGTGCACGTACCCCTTCGGATCCCTATATTTGTATCTTTGGGGTAAATACCCAGTAGTGCAATTGCTGGATCCTGTGGTAGCTCTATTTTCAACTTTTTGAGGAACCTCCATACTGTTTTCCAGAGTGGTTGCACCAGCTTGCATTCCCACCAACAGTGTAGGAGGGTTCCCCTTTCTCCGCATCCCTGCCAACATCTGTCGTTTCCTGACTTGTTGATTTTAGCCATTCTGACTGGTGGAGGTAGTATCTCATTGAGGTTTTGCTTTGGATTTCCCTGATGCTGAGCGATGTTGAGAACTTTTTCATGTGTCTGTCGGCCATTTGGATGTCTTCTTTGGAAAAATGTCTGTTCATGTCTTCTGCCCATTTCTTGATTGGATCATTTGTTCTTTGGATGTTGAGTTTAAGAAGTTCTTTATAGATTTTGGATACTAGCCCTTTATCTGATATGTCATTTGCAAATACCTTCTCCCATTCTGTCAGTTGTCTTTTGATTTTGTTGACTGTTTCTTTTGCTGTGCAAAAGCTTTTTAACTTGATGAAGTCCCAATAGTTCATTTTTGCCCTTGCTTCCCTTGCCTTTGGCAATGTTTCTAGGAAGTTGTTGCGGCTGAGGTCAAAGAGGTTGCTGCCTGTGTTCTCCTTTAGGATTTTGATGGACTCCTGTCTCACGTTGAGGTCTTTCAAGCATTTGGAGTCTATTTTTGTGTGTGGTGTAAGGAAAATGGTCCAGTTTCATTCTTCTGCATGGGGCTGTCCAATTTTCCCAACACCATTTGTTGAAGAGACGGCCTTTTTTCCATTGGACATTCTTTCCTGCTTTGTCAAAGATTAGTTGACCATAGAGTTGAGGGTCCATTTCTGGGCTCTCTATTCTGTTCCATTGATCTATGTGCCTGTTTTTGTGCCAGTACCATACTGTCTTGATGATGACAGCTTTGTAGTAGAGCTGGAAGTCCAGAATTGTGATGCCGCCAGCTTTGCTTTTCTTTTTCAACATTCCTCTGGCTATGCGGGGTCTTTTCTGGTTCCATACAAATTTTAGGATTATTTGTTCCATTTCTTTGAAGAAAGTGGATGGTATTTTGATGGGGATTGCATTGAATGTGTAGATTGCTCTAGGTAGCATTGACATCTTCACAATATTTGTTCTTCCAATCCATGAGCATGGAATCTTTTTCCATTTTTTGTGTCTTCCTCCATTTCTTTCATGAGTATTTTATAGTTTTCTGAGTACAGATTCTTTGCCTCTTTGGTTATATTTATTCCTAGGTATCTTATGGTTTGGGGTGCAATTGTAAATTGGATTGACTCCTTCATTTCTCTTTCTTCTGTCTTGTTGTTGGTGTATAGGAATGCCACTGATTTCTGTGCATTGATTTTATATCCTGCCACTTGACTGAATTCCTGTATGAGTTGTAGCAGTTTTGGGGTGGAGTCTTTTGGGTTTTCCACACAAAGTATCATATCATCTGCAAAGAGTGAGAGTTTGACTTCTTCTTTGCCGATTCAGTTGTCTTTTATTTCTTTTTGTTGTCTGATTGCTGTGGCTAGGACTTCCAATACTATGTTGAATAGCCGTGGTGATTGTGGACATCCCTGTCATGTTCCTGACCTTAGGGGGAAAGCTCTCAGTTTTTCCCTATTGAGAATGATATTCGCTGTAGGTTTTTCATAGATGGCTTTTATGATATTGAGGTATGTACCCTCTATGCCTATACTCTGAAGAGTTTTGATCATGAAAGGATGCTGTACTTGGTCAAATGCTTTTTCTGCATCTATTGAGAGGATCATATGATTCTTGTTCTTTCTTTTGTTAATGTATTGTATCACGTTGATTGATTTGTGGATGTTGAACCAACCTTGCAGCCCAGGGATAAATCCTACTTGGTCGTGGTGAATAATCCTTTTAATGTACTGTTGGATCCTATTGGCTAGTATTTTGGTGAGAACTTTTGCATCCATGTTCATCAGGGATATTGGTCTGTAATTCTCCTTTTTGATGGGGTTTTTGTCTGGTTTTGAGATCAAGGTAATGGTGGCCTCATAAAACGAGTTTGGAAGTTTTCCTTCCATTTCTATTTTTTGGAACAGTTTCAGAAGAATAGGTATTAATTCTTCTTTAATTGTTTGGTAGAATTCCCCTGGGAAGCCATCTGGCCCTGGGCTTTTGTTTGTTGGGAGACTTTTGATGACTGCTTCAATTTCCTTAGTGGTTATAGGTCTGTTCAGGTTTTCTTTTCCTTCCTGGTTCAGTTTTGGGAGTTGATACATCTGTAGGAATGCATCCATTTCTTCCAGATTATCTAATTTGCTGGCATAGAGTTGCTCATAATATGTTCTTATAATTGTTTGTATTTCTTTGGTGTGGGTGGTGATCTCTCCTCTTTCATTCATGATTTTGTTGATTTGGGTTATTTCTCTTTTCTTTTTGATAAGTCTGGCCAGGAGTTTATCAATCTTGTTAATTCTTTCAAAGAACCATGGGCTGGGTTAATTTAAAAGGCTCAAAGCACGGAAGACATTTGCATACCAATCTGTCCTCTCCTTTAAACAATGCTCAATCCATTCCTCCTCTGTGGAATGTTCTGCTATTTCAGGCTGCATCTTTCACTGATAGCTCAGTCTGCTGCCATATTACCAATGCTTAGGACATGGTTACTCTTTGATAACTACATGTTAAATGAAGGAAAGATTGTTAAATCAAAATGCCAGAGTTCAGCATTTTAATTCTCTGTTCAGTTAATAAACGTAGTTTTTGTTTTCCAGATTAGACTATAAGTTTCTCAGAGGCATAAAACAGTTCTTACCTCTGGAACTCCACGAAGTACCCAGGCCAAGGATGGGCACAAAGTAGAAGAACCATAAGCCTTTGACAGTTCATTGGTAGACTAAAGAAAAAAAAAAAGAAGAAAAACTGATGGATGTGAGCTGAGCTCCTCTTGGTCCATCAAAGAATAGGTATGGTTGCCATCAAGAGCACATTGCTTACACCTTCCACTCAACCTTGCCACACAGAGTGAGTTGGAAGACTGTTGAGTAAAAATGACATTTGGCTGGACCCATTTGAGGACAGTCATTAATATTGCTAACAGGTCCATGTGTTAGACTTGGCCCAACAAAGACACCAGATGCATCCTCCCAGGCAACCTGGGGGCCCTTCTGAGGGCTCCTCCAGGCCAGGCTCACTGCATCTGCTTTCATTCAGACAGTCTGGCTACTTGGCTCAAGACAGAGCATCCATGGCAAGAACTAACACTCTCTCAGCACGGCTCCACTTCATGAAAAATGAACATAACTAAGGGGTTGAGTCCTGCCGCCAATCTGGCCAACAGATGGTGCATTCCTGATGACAGGGGACAGCCAATTGAAAGATAATCTTGACCTGCTTCTGCAGTCCCAGCTGAGTTAACTAAATTCAACAAGAACCATACATAGTTGTGTGCCAATCTTGTGTCTAGCCCTGTGGTCAGGAAAATGGGAAATCAGAGATCCAGAAAAAGAAGTAAGGTACCCTTTGGTAAAGACATGATAATATAGTTAGACCCCATGTAATCAGAGCAGGAAATAGAATCCCATGAGGTCAATAGTTAAGCATGTTTTAAGCTTTCTGCTAAGGGATTCACAGACATCATTCCTTTTAATACTTGCAATTGTCCTATGAGCAGATAGCAATGGCTCCATTTTCCAGATGACAAAACCAAAGCTGAGAGTTTACCTGGCTTCCTCAAGGTCAGACAGTTGATAGGGTGAAGATTTAAATCTCTGATTCCAAAGAACGTGTTGTTAGAGAGTGCATTAGTTGTGGAGGGCTATTGAGGTTAGAAAAGGCAAGTTTGGAGTGTGACTAATAGTAAGAAACATTTACATAATGCTCACAGGACACTTGGTGCCTTTTTTTAATTTTTTATTTCTCAGAGAGAGAGAGCAGAGGGAGAAGCAAGCTCCCCGCCGAGCAAGGAGCCCGATGGAAGACTCAATCCCAGGACCCTGGAATCATGACCCAAGCCAAAGGCAGATGCCCAACCAACTGAGCCACCCAGACATCCCCATCTGGTGCCCTTCTAAGGCCTTTTCTGTTAAGAGCTCATCCAACCTTTTCTAGCAACTCCATAAATTAGGCACTAATGTAACTTCCCTTAACAAATAAGGAAGCAAGTGTATAAAGAGTTTAAGCACATAGCACAAAATCACACCACTTGGTAGAAGATTAGGGATTTGAACCCAAAGAGGGTAGTCTTTCTTGCCCACTACACTATACTAAATACTACTGATAATATTCACTCCTCATTCCCCCCAAAATGTGGCCAGGCCTTTTCGTGAGTGGATTATTGATTGCTTTATCTGTCTTGGCTCAAAGCAGAAGTTCCCAGAGTTCTAACAATGCTCCCTGGCCTTTGTTTTCAAAACCTAGAAAACTATATTTACAGCTGATTCCCTCAGACTTGAGGACACGGGTGTGCATACTGCTGTGCTAGGAAACACCAACGTCCCAAGGGAAGGGTGGAGACACCAATCTTCCCCTGCTGAAGGCCACAGTTCTAAAGTTCAGGTGTGGTCAAAGTTTATGGATGATAAATAGATGATGGATGGTTGGATGGATGGATGGATGGATGGATAATGCTTTCACTTCTGACCAAACTAGGAAGCCAGTCTTAGGGTGGGGGAAAATCCCACAGGTGAAAGGGTTAGTGTCCCTGTTCCTAATTCAGGACTCAGGAAAGTTGGTAGGACTTCTGATAGTAAGATGGCATGGTGGAAAGTGTGGGCATGAGGAGAAAAGGCTCCTAGCTTCATTAACAATTTCCTTGTATTGGGGCACCTGGTTGGTTAAGCCTCTGCCTTCAGCTTGGATCATGATCTCAGGGTCATGGGATCAAGCCCCATGTCAGGCTCCCTACTCAGCAGGAAGCCTGCTTCTCCCTCTTTCTGTAGCTCCCCCTGCTTGTGCGTGCTCTCTCTCTCTCTCTGTGTCAAATAAATAAATAAAATAAAATAAATAATCTCCTTGTACAAGTTTGACACAAAAGTAACAATGCTGTCAACTTTAATGGATCATGTAGATTTGGACAATTAATATATTCCTGCTGACCATTGTACACAGAAGACCAGAAGAGCTGAACCAAAGTTTCTGGAATGTAGCAGCCCCTAAGACTTCTAAAATGATTCTCAAGGGTGTAAGAATTCTCCAAAACAAAAAGACTTTACATGTTTTATTTACTTTGACAAATAGGGTCTTGGAGTCAGACTTACTTTGAATTGGTACAAACAAAGTAATAAAAGATTCTTGGACCTAAGTAAATTAAAACTCTTTCAGTGTGTATATAAACCTGAAGTTCTGCAGCTTAAATATTTGCTACAGTATTGGCTTAAGTATCTGGAAAATGTTTCCCCTCTCTTTTTTCCAATCCAACACAAAAGAAAGAAAGAAGAAAGAAAAAGAAAGAAGAAAGAAAGAAAGAAAGAAAGAAAGAAAGAAAGAAAGAAAGAAAGAAAAAAGAAGAAAGAGAAAGAAAGAAGAAAGAAAAAGAAAGAAAGAAAGAAGAAAGGAAGAGAGGGAGGGAGGAAGGAAGGACGGAAGGAAAAAGGGAGGGAGAAGGGAGGAAGGGAAGAAGAACATAGGAGGAAAAATAGCAAGGCTAAAAAGATTTTTGATGGCATATGTAAAAATGAATACCCACTGGCCTTCCAAGTAATGGAATCAAATGTTTAGTTTAGCAGGATTCTGTTGTGTATCTAATTTTTCCATTAAGATTTTCATAGACAGAGACCAGATAATCGCTTTTGCAGAGAATACTGACGAGTTGTACTTGCTTGGTTGAAGGGGGGGGAAATGAATATGTGCATTTAAAATTTTTATGATTACATTTTTAGTGAAGGGAGGAGGATGACTATAGTTTCATGACTGCTTTAATGCAATTGGTTCCACATAGAGGAGATGACATGTTGAAATGTAATGAGTAAATATGTGCAGAATGCTTCCCCAGTAATTGGATTCAAGCAACAATAACACTGGGCATTGTCAAATCCTTTATAGCTTTTTTCAAAAGGTCTCCTTCTTTTTTTACCTGAAAGAAAATGCACATAATATAGAACATCATGACCTTACTCAACAGTAAAAAGGGAAATTAAAAATTATTTCACCTAAGTGCATCTGCATTTGAATCAAGCACATGCTAAGGTTTATGCAACTTCTAACTGCACAATTTCTTCACCTGACTTCTTCCTGTTATAAAACCACAGGATTTTAGAACTGAATGGTACATTTCAGGAGTAATTTTAGTGTAACATTCTCATTTTAGAGATAAGAAAATAAAGGCCTAGAGAAGTAAGGTAATGTCCCTATGGATATGCAGTAAATTGATGGAAGAGATAAGGCCAAGCTTAGAACCCTTGTTTCTGCTTCTTGTATAGTCAAGGAGGAAAGGATTTGAGCAGTAGAAGGTGGGTAACAGAGGTCAAGTAAAGGAAGGGTGCTATCATCTAAGTGTTCATGCCCCCCTAACCTTCATATGGTGAAATCCTAACCCCCAAAGGTGATGGTATTTGAAGGTGGGGCCTTTTGGGGGGTGAACTAAGTGATGAGGGCAGTGCTCTTATAAAAATAGATCCCACAGAGCTCCCTGGACTTTTCTGTCCTATTAGGATAAAGGAAGAGTCTGTCACCCACAAGAAAGCCCTCACCCAAACATGCTGACATGGACTTCCAGATCCATGACTATGAGCAATAAATTTCTGTTGTTTATAAACTACCTAGTCTGTGGTATTTTGTTACAGGAGCCCAAACAGAAGACAGAGGGCTTCAGTGAAGAAGGGCCAATCATCTTGGGGAAATACAGAGAATAGCTGAAGGGGAATGATAGCTGATGAAAAGTCATTGGCCATTGTAAGCAGATCATTGATGATTTTTTTAGTCCAGACTCTTTTATCACGAGGGGTAAAAAACCATCTAAATAATCTTGAGATAAAAGAAAAATTTACATCTTCCTGTAACCAAGAGGCTTGAATTTAGACATGATTTCAAGTACACCTGAACTCAGGTGGCCAAATGACAATCAGTGCTTTCTCTGAGCTATGTTTCTTACCTCTCTGTGTTGTTCTCATTCTTTCCCTATATGGGGTCTTCCCTGTGGTGAGGAAGAGAGCCACCTGCCATCCTATTTTCATACCCTCTCAGTTTAGCAACCTTACTTGAAAAACAATGCCTGTCTTCCAATGTTAAAACATTAATCACAGGGCAGAATATTAATTTTTCCTGTGTGGGTCATACACCAACCCTAGATTCAAGAAACTGATTAGTATGACTGGCCAGATTAGGTTACATTTCAGTCTTATAGCTAGTGTGACACAGAGGGGTTTTATGATTCACTGACCAATTGGGAACATGGTACAAGATTATAGTATCTTAAAAGGAAGGGGATATATAACTGGAAGAAACAGGGAAGAAACAAACTAAAACATAAAAACAATACCTTGAGTTTTCCTTTAGTGACCAGCAAGCACATACATCTTTCTTAAACATTCAATTTCACCTAACAAATTACAAGTATCTGTGTACAATTAAAAATCATTTTCAACACTTCCCAAGGAGTTATAGCTTCCAGATGTTACATATTCATGTCATGTCATAAATCCATGGGGTTTTCAATACAAGGGATATTCATTCTGCCTCTATGCCTATTGAAATCCTGCTTCAATATTCTGTGGTTTATGAATACAATAAATGATCAATTTAATCATCCAAAACATACCAATTTAGAAATGATAGGAAAATAAGATAACAATCCAAAATATTCTCATTTAGAAAGCAGAGAAAAGAGACTAACATAGAAAGGTCCTTCATATGCAGCACACACCATATATTCCTAGACAAGAAGACTAACATCTCCTGCACTAGTAGGAGAATGAGATCCTTGGTTAATTAGACTGGCTGACCAACTTTAATTCTCTGGCATCTTTTCCTCTATGGTCATAGTTAACAGAGACATGGAGACAATTGAAATTTTAGAAATACTATCACTTTAAGAGCCCACTTCCTATAGGTATAATTATAGGGATCCTGTGGTTGCCTTAGAAATTAAGAAAACACATAACCCTAATTGACAGGATTGTGTTTCTCTAACAACACAACTACTTTAAAACCATGGTCAACTGTAAGGTTATTACATTCCTATGAACTCTGGTTACTAAACCAACACTGAGACATTTTTAAAGACAGGATCAATGAATGTAGATTGCAGCCTGGTAGATTGTTTCATGGATCCCATGGGGTACCTCCAGAAGCTTTGTCTGAGACTGAAACCATCATTCCCCCACTGCTGGAAGTTTTTGAATCTAACAGCTTTCCATTGAGTCCATCTCTGGAACTTTCCCTCAGCTGGAGAGAGCTGCCTTGCACAAGTTTTGCCCCTTTCCTGGGTTTAACCTATATCCAATGACTGGTCAATGCAGAGGTACAAATACCCAGCTTCCTTGTCCAATCTCAGACAGCTCTGAAGGGCCAACCTGACTTCATAACCTCAGATGGGATTGACTGAAGACTTTACTGTGACTTTTTTACTCTGCCCAGCATTCACTCTTCCTGATCCTGCTTCCTTTATTCCACCAGAAGTATTGATTCTGAAAGCACTCTCCACAATATACCTCCTGCTTGAAAATCCCCATCTCAGAGTCTGGTTCCCCAGGAACCCAACCTATAATAGGTGGCACCAGGAGTGGCCTGAGAGAAGACTCTAGATTTTGGAGATTAGTTATATCACCTGCAGCCTGACAGGTAATGAGGATCCCTAAATTATGGTTGGTGGAGCATAGATGGTCCATGGCATATAGGAACAGCATAATTGTTAAAATGTTTCCCAGCAATAGACTAGGGTGGCATACCAGAAAAAGGAAAGCATTGACACATGAATGAATCAGACGATTGAGAAGTTTTTGCAAATCAGTAATTATAAGGAGTGTGGAACTAAACGGATACTGTTGTGGGCAATGAATGCTTTGAAGATAGAAATAAAATGAAAGGCTGAGGTGATTAATCTCCAACCACAGATTAAGGTCCAGGGTCTCCTTAGTAGCTTATAAAGAGACTCCCATCTCCTACAATGGGAGAAGAGAAAAAGCTGAAGGTAGAACCCAAGATTTAATTATAATAGTAATAGAGCTCAAGAGGAGGTTGAATTTTCAACCTTAACCAATCTGCTATGACAAGGTCAGGGTTCTTATTATAAAGAAATGGACTCTGTGACAACCAAAATCTGACAAGTTTTGGTAGGACCTTCTATCAGTCAGGGTTCCACCAGAAAAGCAGAGCAGCCGAATATATATACTTATGTCACTCCAATGGGGTGTGTATACATATAGAGATATATAAATACATATATACATGCATATGTATATGCATATATCTGTGTGTGTGTATGTATATACCTGGCATTTATTGAAAGGAATTGGCTTACACAGTTGGATGTAGGCTGAGCAAGTCTGAAATCCATCTCTTGGGCAAGCTGTCATGAGGGGTAGGCTGGAAGCTCTCAGGAAGGAATGGAAGCTGCAGTTCACAGGTGGAATTTCTTCTTCCAAAGGGAAAGCTCAACTTTGTTCTTACGGCCTTTCAACTGATTTCAATTAGGCCCACCCAGATTTTCTAGAATAATCTCCTTAAATTCAACTGCTTGTAGATATTAGTCACATCTTAGGCCTAGAGCAGAAAAGAACTCTATAGCAGCTGTTCATCATATTTGTGTTCATCAGACTCATCATCTCACAATTTCTGTGGAGGAATTAAGGCACGGTTTACATGGAATCTTTGCTTAGGGTTGCACAAGGCTACAATCAATGACTTATCTATAGTGGGAAAAGATGCCATGTGGAGTTTCTGGTATGGCTCAATACAAGAATCACATCATAGATTGTGTCCTTCAGCCACTATATACTTTTCAAAAATTGCTCTTGACATGTTCTTGGACTCTGTTAGAGATGGAATCCCTAACCATGGGACAAGTTACTATGTGCCAGAACCCATCATAAGGTAGCATCTGTCAGACACACCAAGAAATAAAGTCAGGAGAACCCCTCAGATTCAATCTTAAGATAGAAGTGTACAGCATCATTTGTTGAAGAGACTGGCTTTTCCTCATTGCATGTTCTTGCCTTCTTTGTCATAGATTAATTGACTATATAAGCGTGGATTTATTTCTGGACTCTCTATTCTATTCTAGTGACCTATATGTCTATCTTTGTGCCAGTACCACCCTGTTTAGATTACTACAGCATTGTAATATATCTTGAAATCTGGGATTGTGATACCTCCAGCTTTGTTCTTCTTTCTCAAGATTTCTTTGGGTACTTGGGTTCCTTTGATGTTCCACAACAGTTTTAAGATTATTTGTTTGTAGATTGCTTTGGTTAGTATGGACATTTTAACAATATTGGTTCTTCCAATCCATGAGCATGAAATATCTTTCCATTTGTTTGTGTCATCTTTAATTTCTTTCATCAGTGTTTTATAATTTTTGGTTAAGTTTATTCCTAGGTGTTTTATTATTTTTGTTGCAATTGTAAATAAGATTGTTTTCTTAATTTCTCTGTCTGTTACTTCATTATAAGTGTATAGAAACGAACAAAATTTCTATATATCAATCTTGTATCAGTGACTTCACTGAATTCATTTATCAGTTCTAGACAGTCTCTTCAACAAATGGTGATGGGAAAACTGGACAGATACATGCAAAAGAATGAAACTGGACCACTTTCTTACACCATACACAAAAATAAACTCAAAATGGATTAAAGACCTAAATGTGAGACCTAAAACCATTTATCTCCTAGAAGTAAACATAGGCAGTAATTTCTTTGACATCAGCTGTAGAAAACTTTTTCTAGATCTGTCTCTTCAGGCAAGGGAAACAAAAGCAAAATTAAACTATTGGGACTACACCAAAATAAAAAAGCTTTTGCACAGTGAAGGAAATGATCAGCAAAACAAAAAGGCATCCTACTGAATGGAAGAAGATATTTGTATATGATGTATATGATAAGAGGTTAATATTCAAAATATATGAAGAATTTATACAACTCAACACCAAAAAAATAATTCAGTTAAAAAATGGGCACAGAACTTGAACACACATTTTTCCAAAGAAGACATACAGATGGCCAACAGACACATAAAAAGATGCTCAACATCCTTAAAATCATCAGGGAAATGCTAATCAAAACTACAATGAGATATCACCTCACATCTGTCAGAATGGCTAAAATCAAAAGCACAAGAAACAACAAATGTTGGTGAGGATAGGAAGAAAAAAGAACCCTTGTGCACTGTTGGAAGGAATGCAAACTGATGCAGCCACTATGGAAAACAATATGAAGGTTCCTCAAAAAGCTAAGAATAGAACTACCCTACGATCCAGTAATTGCACTACTGGGTATTTATCCCAAAGAAAATGAAAACACTAATTTGAAAAGAAATATGCACACCTATGTTTATAGCAGCATTATTTACAATAACCAAGAAATGGAAGCAACCTAAGTTGCTAAGTGTCCATTCATAGATAAATGGATAAAGAAGGTGTGGCATACACATAATGGAATATTACTCAGCCATAAAAAAGAATGAAATCTTGCTATTTGCAACAACATGGATGGCACTAGAGAGTATTATGCTAAGTGAAATAAGTCAGAGATAGACAAATACCATATGATTTCAGTCATATGTGGAATTGAAGAAACAAACAAATAAACAGAAAAAAAAGAGACAAAAACATATCCTTAACTATAGAGAACAAAGTGGTGGTTGCTAGAAGGGAGGTGGTTGGGGGATGGGTGAAATAGATAAAGGGAATTAAGAATACACTTATCTTGATGAGTACTGAGAAATGTATAGAATTGTTGAATCATTATACTGTATACCTGAAACTAATTTAACACTGTATGTTAATTTTACTTCAATTTAAAATAAATGTAAAGAGCCCAGGGCCCTCCCTGCGCCTCCCCAGCCAGGCCAGGCCCCATTCTCCCTCCAGCCGCGGGCAGGTGGCCCATCCCTCCCTTCCTCCCAGGCTGGTGGCATCCTGAGCTTTCAGCGCTTCGGCACCAATGGAGTAATACCAGTTTCCATGCATTGAGCACCTTCCAGGAACAAAATGGAATAGGGATGGCATTGGCTGGTCCTGAAGAGAATTCAGCCTTGTATGGATATGTCAGCTGAAGTGCTAGGAATCGGAAAGGTCTATGTGCTACACACATAAGAAACAGCAATTTCATACGGTTCAACCTAATAGTAAGGAAGAACTTTGGAAGAATTGGAGCTGCTTCAGTTGGTTCTAATGAGTTCCCTGTCACTGGGATAGGTTAAGCCAAAGCAGACTCTGTTGGAACAATGTATGGAGAACTGGGTTGCTGGTGTTGAAAACCAAGACTGGGGGGGTGGAGCAAGATGGCGGAGGAGTAGGAGACCTGGATTTTGTCTCCTCTCAGGAATTCAGCTGGATAGGGATCAAACCATTCTGAACACCTACAAACTCAACAGGAGATCGAAGAAAAGAATAGCAACAACTCTCTGAACAGAAAAGCGACCACTTTCTGGAAGGTCTTTTCTGATTTGTTTAGAGTATATTTTCTGGGGACGTTGTTACCCTGCTAGCATTTTGTTCTCTCATTAATCTATTCTCCTCTGCACAAAATGACAAGATGGAAAAAATCACCTCAACAAAAAGAACAAGAGGTAGTACCGACTGCCAGGGACCTACTCAATACGGACATTAGTACGATGTCAGATCTAGAGTTCAGAATCATCACTTTAAAGATACTAGCTGGGCTTCAAAAAAACATGGAAGTTATTAGAGAAACCCTTTCTGGAGAAGTAAAAGAACTAAAATCTAACCAAGTAGAAATCAAAAAGGCTATCAATGAGGTGCAATCAAATATGGGGCCGCTAACTGCTAGGATAAATGAGGCGGAAGAAAGAATCAGTGAGATAGAAGACCAAATGATGGAAAATAAAGAAGCTGAGAAAAAGAGAGATAAACAACTACTGGATCACGAGGGCAGAATTCGAGAGATAAACGATACCATAAGACGAAACAACATTAGAATAATTGGGATCCCAGAAGAAGAAGAAAGAGAGAGAGGGGCAAAAGGTATAATGGAGAAATTATAGCAGAGAACTTCCCTAATTTGGGGAAGGAAACAGGCATCAAAATCCAGGAAGCACAGAGAAACCCTCTCAAAATCAATAAAAATAGGTCAACACCCCGACATCTAATAGTAAAACTTACGAGTCTCAGAGACAAAGAGAAAATCCTGAAAGCAGCTCGGGAGAAGAGATATGTAACCTACAATGGTAGAAACATTAGATTGGCAACAGACTTATCCACAGAGACCTGGCAGGCCAGAAAGGACTGGCAGGACATATTCAGAGAACTAAATGAGAAAAATATGCAGCCAAGAATACTATATCCAGCTAGGCTGTCATTGAAAATTGAATGAGATAAAAAGCTTCCAGGACAAACAAAAACTAAAGGAATTTGCAAACACGAAACCAGCCCTACAACAAATATTGAAAGGGGTCCTCTAAGCAAAGAGAGAGCCTAAAAGCAACATAGACCAGAAAGGAACACAAACAATATACAGTAACAGTCACTTTACAGGCAATACAATGGCACTGAATTCCTATCTTTCAATAGTTACCCTGAATGTAAATGGGCTAAATGCCCCAATCAAAAGACACAGGCTATCAGATTGGATTAAAAAACAAGACCCATCGATATGCTGTCTGCAAGAGACTCATTTTAGACCCAAAGACACCCCCAGATTGAAAGTGAGGGGGTGGAAAACCATTTACCATGCTAATGGGCACCAAAAGAGAGCTGGGGTGGCAATCCTTATATCAGACAAATTAGATTTTAAACCAAAGACTGTAATAAGAGATGAGAAAGGACACTATATCATACTTAAAGGGTCTATCCAAGAAGAAGATCTAACAATTGTAAATATCTATGCCCCTAACATGGGAGCAGCCAATTATATAAGGCAATTAATAACAAAAGTAAAGAAACACATCGACAACAATACAATAATAGTGGGGGACTTTAACACCCCCCTCACTGAAATGGACAGATCGTCTAACCAAAAGATCAACAAGGAAATAAAGACTTTAAATGACACACTGGACCAAATGGACTTCACAGACATATTCAGAACATTCCACCCCAAAGCAACGGAATACACATTCTTCTCTAGTGCCCATGGAACATTCTCCAGAATAGATCACATCCTAGGTCATAAATCAGGTCTCAACCGGTACCAGAAGATTGGGATCATCCCCTGCCTATTTTCAGACCACAATGCTTTGAAACTAGAACTCAATCACAAGAGGAAAGTCGGAAAGAACTCAAATACATGGAGGCTAAAGAGCATCCTACTGAAGAATGAATGCGTCAACCAGGAAATTAAAGAAGAATTAAAAAAATTCATGGAAACCAATGAAAATGAAAACACAACTATTCAAAATCTTTGGGATACAGCAAAGGCAGTCCTAAGAGGAAAGTATATAGCAATACAAGCCTTTCTCAAGAAACAAGAAAGGTCTCAAGTACACAACCTAACCCTACACCTAAAGGAGCTGGAGAAAGAACAGCAAATAAAGCCTAAACCCAGCAGGAGAAGAGAAATCATAAAGATCAGAGCAGAAATCAATGAAATAGAAACCAAAAGAACAGTAGAACAGATCAACGAAACTAGGAGCTGGTTCTTTGAAAGAATTAACAAGATTGATAAGCCCCTGGCCAGACTTATCAAAAAGAAAAGAGAAAGGACCCAAATCAACAAAATCATGAATGAAAGAGGAGAAATCACAACCAACACCAAAGAAATACAAACAATTATAAGAACATATTATGAGCAACTCTATGCCAGCAAATTAGATAACCTGGAAGTAATGGATGCATTCCTAGAGATGTATCAACTACCAAAACTGAACCAGGAAGAAATAGAAAACCTGAACAGACCTATAACCACTAAGGAAATAGAAGCAGTCATCAAAAATCTCCCAAAACACAAAAGCCCAGGGCCAGATGGCTTCCCAGGGGAATTCTACCAAACATTTCAAGAAGAATTAATACCTATCCTTCTGAAACTGTTCCAAAAAATAGAAATGGAAGGAAAACTTCCAAACTCATTTTATGAGGCCAGCATTACCTTGATCCCAAAACCAGACAAAGACCCCATCCAAAAGGAGAATTACAGACCAATATCCCTGATGAACATGGATGCAAAAGTTCTCACCAAAATACTAGCCAATAGGATCCAACAGTACATTAAAAGGATTATTCACCACAACCAAGTCGGACTTATCCCTGGGCTGCAAGGTTGGTTCAACATCCGCAAATCAATCAACGTGATACAATACATTAACAAAAGAAAGAACAAGAATCATATGATCCTCTCAATAGATGCAGAAAAAGCATTTGACAAAGTACAGCATCCTTTCTTGATCAAAACTCTTCAGAGTATAGGGATACAGGGTACATACCTCAATATCATAAAAGCCATCTATGAAAAACCTACAGCGAATATCATTCTCAATGGGGAAAAACTGAGAGCTTTCCCCCTAAGGTCAGGAACGCGGCAGGGATGTCCACTATCACCACTGCTATTCAACATAGTATTGGAAGTCCTAGCCACAGCAATCAGACAACAAAAAGAAATCAAAGGCATCCAAATCGGCAAAGAAGAAGTCAAACTCTCACTCTTTGCAGATGATATGATACTTTATGTGGAAAATCCCAAAGACTCCACCCCAAAACTGCTAGAACTCATACAGGAATTCAGTCAAGTGGCAGGATATAAAATCAATGCACAGAAGTCAGTGGCATTCCTATACACCAACAACAAGTCAGAAGAAAGAGAAATTAAGGAGTCGATCCCATTTACAATTGCACCCAAAACCATAAGATACCTAGGAATAAATCTAACCAAAGAGGCAAAGGATCTGTACTCAGAAAACTATAAAATACTCATGAAAGAAATTGAGGAAGACACAAAGAAATGGAAAAACGTTCCATGCTCATGGATTGGAAGAACAAATATTGTGAAGATGTCAATCCTACCTAGAGCAATCTACACATTCAATGCAATCCCCATCAAAATACCATCCACTTTCTTCAAAGAAATGGAACAAATAATCCTAAAATTTGTATGGAACCAGAAAAGACCCCGAATAGCCAGAGGAATGTTGAAAAAGAAAAGCAAAGCTGGCGGCATCACAATTCCGGACTTCCAGCTCTACTACAAAGCTGTCATCATCAAGACAGTATGGTACTGGCACAAAAACAGACACATAGATCAATGGAACAGAATAGAGAGCCCAGAAATGGACCCTCAACTCTATGGTCAACTAATCTTTGACAAAGCAGGAAAGAATGTCCAATGGAAAAAAGGCCGTCTCTTCAACAAATGGTGTTGGGAAAATTGGACAGCCACATGCAGAAGAATGAGACTGGACCATTTCCTTACACCACACACAAAAATAGACTCCAAATGGTTGAAAGACCTCAATGTGAGACAGGAGTCCATCAAAATCCTAAAGGAGAACACAGGCAGCAACCTCTTCGACCTCAGCCGCAGCAACTTCTTCCTAGAAACATCGCCAAAGGCAAGGGAAGCAAGGGCAAAAATGAACTATTGGGACTTCATCAAGATAAAAAGCTTTTGCAAAGCAAAGGAAACAGTCAACAAAACCAAAAGACAACTGACAGAATGGGAGAAGATATTTGCAAATGACATATCAGATAAAGGGCTAGTATCCAAAATCTATAAAGAACTCATCAAACTCAACACCAAAAGAACAAAGAATCCAATCAAGAAATGGGCAGAAGACATGAACAGACATTTTTCCAAAGAAGACATCCAAATGGCCAACAGACACATGAAAAAGTGTTCAATATCGCTCGGCATCAGGGAAATCCAAATCAAAACCTCAATGAGATACCACCTCACACCAGTCAGAATGGCTAAAATTAACAAGTCAGGAAACGACAGATGTTGGCGGGGATGCGGAGAAAGGGGAACCCTCCTACACTGTTGGTGGGAATGCAAGCTGGTGCAGCCACTCTAGAAAACAGTATGGAGGTTCCTCAAAAAGTTGAAAATAGAGCTACCATATGATCCAGCAATTGCACTACTGGGTATTTACCCCAAAGATACAAAAGTAGGGACCCGAAAGGCTACGTGCACCCCGATGTTTATAGCAGCAATGTCCACAATAGCCAAACTGTGGAAAGAGCCAAGATGTCCATCAACAGATGAATGGATAAAGAAGAGGTGGTATATATATACAATGGAATATTATGCAGCCATCAAAAGGAATAAGATCTTGCCATTTGCAACGACGTGGATGGAACTGGAGGGTATTATGCTGAGCGAAATAAGTCAAACAGAGAAAGACATGTATCATATGACCTCACTGATATGAGGAATTCTTAATTTCAGGAAAGAAACTGAGGGTTGCTGGAGTGGGGGGTAGGGTGGGAGGGATGGGGTGACTGGGTGATGGACACTGGGGAGGGTATGTGTTCTGCTAAGCGCTGTGAATTGTGCAAGACTGTTGAATCTCAGATCTGGACCTCTGAAACAAATAATGCAATATATGTTAAGAAAGAAAAAAAGAAGAAGAATGTAGCAGGAGGGGAAGAATGAAGGGGGGGAAATCGGAGGGGGAGAAGAACCATGAGAGACAGTGGACTCTGAAAAACAAACTGAGGGTTCTAGAGGGGAGGGGGTTGGGAGGATGGGTTAGCCTGGTGATGGGTATTGAGGAGGGCACGTTCTGCATGGAGCACTGGGTGTTATGCACAAACAATGAATCATGGAACACTATATCTAAAACTAATGATGTAATGTATGGGGATTAACATAACAATAAAAAAATTAAAAAAATAAAATAAAATAAAATAAAATAAATGTAAAAAGGTAGAAGTGGTATACTCAGGGTCAGGCATTCACAGGACCAAAGAGTAAGCCTCATGAGTATATGTCCTAGGCCTCCATGTTATCCATCAGTATTCAATTAGCACCTCTCTCCCTCTACTAATATTTATGGCCACATTGGTGGAATTGGGAGAGATTTTTAATACCAGCTATGGAGAAGAAAAATGACAGAACTTGATTCAGTAATGGGGCAGCTTGATATATGGGTCGTCTAAATGAACTGTGTCTAAACTACAGCCCCACTCAGGAGTCGACCTAAAAGGCAGAATTGAAGGGAAATCCTCAAGAATCTGTAATAGTCATCTATTGCTGTGTAACATACATACATACATACATACATACATACATACAATCTCAGTTTCTTTAAACAAAGCAGATTTATTATGGCACAGTTTCTGTGGAAGGAAGAAGGCCTGGCTTACTGAAGGCCTATGTTTATGTTCTCACAAGGTTGTGAGTAAGATGTTGACTTGCTGCCATCTCCTTCGAGGCTCAGTCCTGGAAGGATCTATTTCTAAGCTTACGTGGTGTTGGTAGCATTCAGTTCCTTGTAGGCTCCTGGACTGAGGGTCTTATTTCTTGGTGGCTGGTGGCCATAGACTGCCTTCAGTTCCTTGCACATAGGCCTGGCCTTTTCTATAGGCAAATCTACACCATTGAAGCTTGTTGCTTCAAAGTCAGCAAAAGGGAGAGTTCTGGTAAAATGATCATTACAGTCTAATACAACATAACCATATACATTTCAGCATATACATCTCATCACTTTTGTACTATTCTATAGGTTGGAGGCAAATACAGGATGAAGTCCTTTACAGAGTTTTATAATATTCCCCCCTCCCCACCAAAACTCATGTCTTCCCCAGAATCTCAGAATATGACCATTTTAGAAATAGGGTCTTTTCAGATGTAATTAGTTAAGGTGAGATAAGGTCATACTGCAGTAGCATAAGACCTTATCCTGACAAACTAATTTCTTTATAAGAAGAGAAGAAATGCAGAGACACAGACTCATAGGGATAATGCTGTGTGACAGCAGAGCCAGAGATTAGTGTGATGCATCTATAAGCCAAGGAATCCCAAAGATTTCAGGAAACACCAGAAACTCAAAGAAAGACATGGGACAGATTCTTCCCTAGAATCTTTAGAGAGAATATGGCCCTGCTGACACCTCAATTAACTGTGGGAGAATAAATTTTTATTGTTTTAAGTTACATACGTTTTGGTCATATGTTACAGAAGCCCTGGGGAACTAATATAATCCCAAACTTAACAAGAATGGATTATGCAAGGGCATGAATTCTAGGATTGAGGACCATGATGGACTGTCTACTAGAGTTTACCCTCTGCCCTCCAATGATGCCCACTTTCACATGCAAAACATATTCACCTCCTGCTAACATCCCCAAGAGTCTTACTCTATTTGGGCACCAGCTCAAATCCCAGATTCTCATCATTTATATATTATACACACACACACACACACACACACACACACACATACAAATATATATATATATATGGATGAGACTCCTTCATTGTAGTTACTCTCAATTTGTCTATCTGTAAAACTAATGAAATGAATTATCTCCTCCCCCTCCACACACACATCTAATGTGTATGGAAAATGGACAGTACAAAGGAATCACTGAATCACAGAAGTTATGAAATCCAGCTGGGAAATGTTCAGAATTCTCATATTAGGTTTGAAGACCTAGGAATCATTCTCTTTGGCCCTTGGTTCTGTCCTCTGGTCCCTTGCACCCCCTCAGTCATCCATTTTAAGGAAAGGCAGCACATGTGTGCTACTGAGTAGCTTTTATCAATCTTCCTACTGGTACAATTTGGAATCAAGAGTCTCCTTTCCTTTTGTACCCTTTGTGTCCCTTTCGATCTTAACTGACAGTTCTTTTTTTTTTATGGAAATAATTTTCTCAAATACTGTGTGGGTCTTCTGTGAACTTCCTTAGACTCAGTCCATTAGACAAAAGTTCTACACACAGATCTTTTACAGATAACCACCTCTCTTCCTTGTGCTTCTGCTACAATGATGAGGGACAACACTCTTAAAATTACTCTTAAGCTTACTAGAGGGATATGATTTTATTGAGAGGTACATATGTATAATGTGCACCCTTAATCTCTTGAAAAGAACCTTTCCATGATATTACAGTGCATATTACAACAGCCTTTCAATGTGTCTGTAGCTTTAACAAAAGTTTGATAGTAATACCCTTGGTTTCTTTATCTATACCAGGGCTTATCTCTTATGTACTATGCCCAGAAGCCATTTCACTTTTAGCATTTTACCATCTATAAAGGTTGAAAAGTGGCCCAATGTTAGAAAATATTCAGAGTACTCATGGACAGTAGTCAATGGCAAGGTCAATTATTCATGGAATTGAAGGAGAAAGATTGGAAGATTAAGGACAAGGAGGTCTGAAGTAGAGTCATATGGATGGACACACAAAGTAGGCACAGAACTAAAGATGTTTGTGCTACAGATAATACTCACCAGAGAGCATCAACCATGGAGGAGGCACTAAACTACCACGACTCTCCAGCTGACACCAGCCAGCCACTGTTACCTACTGCTCTACCGCTAACTCAATGACAGCATGAATGATATAGCCTTGGTGGGAGGGGTGGGGCTGTGCATGCATCCAACAGAATGGGCCTCCACTCAACAAGTGATTTAGCTATACAGTTCCTGCTAAATGTACAAGATGCCACCAACAAAAACCAACACTGAGCCCCTGATATAGAATCATCTCTCCAAGAAACCCATCAGTAACTTGGCGAGTCAATTACACTGGACCCCTTCTACTTTGAAAGGGGCAACAATTATCTTGGGTAAACTCGACATATATTCTAAGTATAAGTTTGCCTTTCCCGATCACAGTACCTCAGCAGGCACCCCTGTGTAAGGGCTTATACATTGTTTTATCTACAACACAGGACCTCACCTAACATTGCATCAGAAGAGAAGACACATTTTACCATAGAAAATATGGCAGTGGGCACATGACCTTGGGATCCACTGGTTCTTCCACAAACTATCCTATTCAAAAAGTGCCAGCCTGAGAGAGCAACTGAAAGGCCTGTTAAAAGTGCAGCTAATGTGCCAATGAGGAGAAGATCTCATATGGGAAAGGGTATATATCCTAAAGCAATAACCATATGTAGTGCTATGTTGCCATTGGATAAAACACATGGGTCTCCAAACTACACATATATACCCTACACACAGGGTATATATCCTAAAGCAATAACCATATATAGTGCTATGTTGCCATTGGATAAAACACATGGGTCTCCAAACTAAGAGTGGAAGCAAGAGGGGTTACATTTGCCATCATTCCCAGTTGCTTACTGGTGAACCTGTGCCTCCCATTACCACAATTCTGGGCTTTGTGGTTTAGAGATTCTTGTTGCTAGATAGGGAACAATTCTACCAGAAGACATAGCTAGAGTTTTGTTGAACCTCAAGTGATAGCTGCCTCTTAGTCACTTCTGACTCTTTTTGCCAAGAAATCAGAAGACAAGGAAGGGAGTCAACATCCTTGTTTATCCTATTTATCCAGGATAAATAACCCCAATCATCAGAAGTTTATTATATAATGAAGGCAGGGGATTCCTCAGGTGATCCAACTGATATCTCTTGATACCCCCTGTCCAATTTTGGTGGTAAATAGAAAAGCACACCAGCAGAGATCCAAGAAAAGCATGATGGCCAAGGTCTCAGAAATGTAGGTTTGGTCACTTCACCAGGTAAAAGCACTTAGCCCAACATAGGTGATGACCAAGAGCAAGGAAAAACTTTAAGGAGTAGTGCAGGAGAGAGATCAATATTATTTATACCTCTGAGACTTGTGGCAATGCCAGTGGTTCATCTCAATAACCTCCTTCTCACAACAGGAGGTGTGGGTAATACAACATGATATCAACTGGAGTTTGAATCTGCATGACTCATATACTAAATTTTATTGGCATTTCCTTTAGGATTCATGGGGACCCTTTTCCTGAGGGAAATTAATACTTTATTTTAGAGAATTGGGGAGACTCTGGCTATGGCTCTGCCACAGTTGGACACAAATTCCATCTGATTTAGCCCCTACTAATCTTACAACCACAAATTCACAAACACTGTGGTTGCTAATGTCTTCCCCTATTTTTGGCAATACAATACTCTGCTTCAATTGGAAACCTCCTCTTGAACTTCACTGTGGTAGCTATTCATCGTTGTTCTCTGAACCTACCTTTGCCCCCACCTCATTCTAGCACCAGGGACACCATCCCCCAGGACTGAGTAATCATAGTATCACTTTCCCTTGGACCATATTGTTCAATTGGGTGGTAGGTGATGTGATTCAAGCAAAGTCAAACAATGACCACCCGAGGGACTGATATATGGAAACACTGAAAAATAATCCCTCTTTTTTCCTAGTATTGTTCAACATGGAGTATGTGCCAGTAACCATTCTTATATGCATAACTTATATGTACTATATGTAGATAATTTTCTCTCTCTCATTCTCTTGCTCTCTCATTCTTGCTCTTTCTCTCTACCCACCCTTTTGCTGTGTTATTCTTGGATACAACTTTTAAAACCACCCCCTTGACTTCCTGTAAAGTTAGGCAAATAAATTATTTTGTTTTAGTTAAATTAGCTTACCTGATTGCTTGCAAGTTATGAAGGCAAAGAGAAGTGAATTAATAGTTTGGAGATAAACTTGGCACACAGAGAACCCAGAGAAATGACAGCAGAGGATACCAGGGCCCTCCCATATCCATTCTCCTCCATTTTCCCCCTGATGTGCAATAATTAAAGAGCCATGTGAAACAGTCAAATTAGTTTTGCCTTACCCATCCAGCTGTTTCTTTCAAAATACCGCATGTCAGAAACCACAATGAAAGTCCTTAAATTGAATGCTAGGGCTCCAGGTCTATTTCACAAGCTGAGTTTCCAAGGAAATGGCCTTTGAAGAGATTTGTGTGTAAGGAATTTATTGTGAACAGCTTTCAGGCTCAACAACTGTTGAAGTAAAGAAAGAAGATTAATAAGAGAGAGAAACTGAAATACAATGTAGTTGTAGCAAAGATTTCAGCCAATTCTGTAGGGAACTCTTGGCTTGGGTCATTCTTCAGAATTGTCCCAAATTAAGCAAGGTATCCAAGTGTTTATACTCCATATCAGCCAACTATATACCTCAAGGAACTAGAAAAAGAAGAACAAACTAAGCTTGATGTGCAGGAGTCAGTCAAGTAGTTTCTGGATTTCTTTCAGAGGGAATTGCTCTGTGTGTGGCTATAGATTTGGTCTGTCCATGGGAAGAGGTGAGTTCAGAAGATACTAACGTCACTGTCTGAGATGAGAACCTCGGGAATTTCAAACCTTATCATCATACACGCTTAATTTGGTGTCTCTGTTCCTACAAACTTGTGTCTTTCCAGATGTCAGCTAGGAAGATATTTATCAGAAGGCTTGACTGGGCTAGATGTTAAAGAAGTAGTGATTTCTTACCCAGGAACAGGAATGGAAAATAATTTGGTACCAGAAATTGGGTGGTATTATAATGAAAGCCTAAAACATGTAGTGTTGGCTTTGGGATTGGGTGTTGAGCAAAAACTAGAAGGGCCTTGACAAGAATTTCAGTGGAAACATGAGACTCAAAGAGATTGTTGGTGAAGACTTAAGAGAAAGTGATACTAAAAGCTGAGTAGTCTCTTATTGCTCCCCTACCATGCTGGAGAGGTTCTGGGACTCTGCCTGACAGTATCTGCTGAACTCCCAGAAAACAGCCAGTGTCAACTTTAAATATGTGTGTGAACCATCATGAAATGCTCAAGAATGCTGCCTGATGCAATTATATATAGGAAAGCTTTTGAATTCAAACTTTTCTTTTGGTAACCAGCCATTTTTCTATTTAGATTCATTATCTTGGATGTTCATGCTAGAAAGCCAACGTCTGAAAAAATGATAATTTTTCTCTTGTGTGCATATTTCATTTTTCTTGTATTGACTAGAACAGCTAAAATAGTGTTAAGTAAAAGTGTGCATAACAGATGTTCTTGTCTTGTTCTTACATTAATAACAACATAAAGAAGCTCTATTAACAATAATAATTGCTATCATGATAATTATTATGTGTTATGGGCACAAAAATGGTATATCATAGTATTTAAGAGCAAAGATTCAGAGGCCAGCTGTATGGATACTTTTATGTACAATATTTTATTAGTTTCAAGTGTACAGCATAGTGATTCAACATTTATTTACACTATGAAGTGATCAGCATGATAAATCTAGTTACCATCTGTCACCATACAAAGTTACTACAATATTATTAACTATATTCCTTATGTGGTGCAGTGCATCTTCATGTCTTATTTATCTGATAGCTGAAAGTTTGTATGTTTTAATCCCCTTCCCCTATTTTGCCCATCCCCTCATCCCACTCCCTCTGGCAACCATCAGTTTGTTCTCTGCATTTATGAGTCTATTTCTGTTTTGTTTGTTCATTGTTTTATTTTGTTTTTTTAAATTCCACATGTAAGTGAAATCATATAATATTTGTCTTTCTCTGTCTAACCTATTTTACTTAGCATAGTATTAGGTCCATCCATGTTGTTGCAAATGGCAAGATTTCATTCCTTTTTATGGCTGAATGTGTATATATGTGGTATATATATACAAACACCACATCTTCTTTATCCATTTATCTATCCATGGACACCTTAGGTTGCTTCCATATCTTGATTGCTGTAATTAATAATGCAGTGAACCTAGGGTACATATATTTTTTCAAATTAGTGTTTTTGGTTTTGGATAAATACTCAGAAGTGGAATTGCTGGATCATATAGTATTTCTATTTCTAATTTATTGAGGAACCTCCATATTGTTTTCCATACTGGCTGCAACAATTAACATCCCGACCAGCAGTGTACAAGGGTTTCCTTTTTCTCCACATCTTCACCAACACTTATTTCTTGTGGTGTTTTTTTTTTTTAAGATTTTATTTATTTAGGGGCGTCTGGGTGGCTCAGTCGTTAGGCATCTGCCTTTGGCTCAGGTCATGATCTCAGAGTCCTGGGATCGAGCCCCGCATCGGGCTCCTCGCTCTGCGGGAAGCCTGCTTCTCCCTCTCCCACTCACCCTGCTTGTGTTCCCTCTCTTGCTGTGTCTATCTCTGTCAAATGAATAAATAAAATCTTTAAAAAAAAAAAAAAGATTTTATTTATTTATTTGACAGACAGAGAGACAGTGAGAGAGGGAACACAAGTAGGGGGAGTGGGAGAGGGAGAAGCAGGCACCCCGCTGAGCAGGCAGCCCGAGGCAGGGCTTGAACAGGACCCTGGGATCATCACCTGAGCCTAAGGCAGCTGCTTAACCCACTGGGCCACCCAGGTGCCCTTGTGTTTTTGATAATAGCTATTCTAACAGGTATGAGGTAGCATCTTATTGTGGTTTTGATTTGCATTTCTCTGATGATTAGTGATCTTTTCATGTGTCTATTGGCCATCTGTATGTCTTCTTTGGAGAAATACTCAGGTCCTCTGCACATTTTTTAAATTATTTGTTTGGTTTTGATATTGAGATGTGTGAGCTCTTTATATATTTTGGATAGCATCCCCTTATCAGTTATACCATTTGCAAGTATCTTATTTCATTCAGTAGGTTGCCTTTTCATTTTGTGAAGGGTTTCCTTCACTGTGCAAAAGTTTTTAATTTGATGTAGTCCCAATTGTTTATTTATGTTTTTGTTGCCCTTGCCTGAGGAGAAAGATCCAAAAAAATATTGCTAAGACCAAGATCCAAAAATTTACTATACATGTTTTCTTCTAGGAGTTTTATGGCTTTCAATCTTTCATTTAAGTCTTTGATCCATTTCGAGATTATTTTGATATATGGTGTAAGGAAGTAGTCCAGTTTCATCCTTTTGCATGTAGCTGTCCTGTTTTCCCAACACCATTTATTGAAGAGAGTGCCTTTTCCCTATTACATATTCTTGCCTCCTTTGTTGAAGATTACTTGGCCTTATTAGCATTGGTTTACTTCTGGAATCTGTATTATGTTCTGTTGATCTACATGTCTGTTTTTGTGCCAGGACCATACTGTTTTGATTACTATAGCTTTGTAGTATACTTTGATATCAGAAAGCTTCATATCTGCAGCTTCGTTCTCCTTCTCAAGATTGTTTTGGCTATTTGTTGTCTTCTGTGGTTCCATATAATTTTTAGAATTATTTGTTCTAGTTCTGTGAAAAAAAACAATCGGTATATTGATCGGGATTGCACTGAATCTATATTGTTTTGGGTAGTATGGACATTTTAACAAAGCTGTCTGGATTTTAATTCCACCTGTGCTGCTACTGACTGTATAACTTTGGGCAAGTTATTTTACCCATCTTCAGTTTTCTCATGTATAACATGGGGATAACAATAGTCTATTTAGCTCACTGAGTTGCTATAGGAATTAAATTAATGAGTAAAGTCAGAACACTTAGTGCATTCCTTGACCCTCACTAAATGTTATTTAAGTGTCCATTATTGCTTATCAAGTGCATGCTATGTCCAGACTCTACACTAATAGAGAGTCTTAATATATTGCCACACATAATGTTTACAACCTCTCTATGAAGTGTCCACTATTTTGCCAATATTTCAGAGGGTGAATCTGCCACAACAAAGCATTAAGCAACTTCCCTAGCTGCTCAAGTATAAATGGCAGAGCAATTTCTAGTTCATGTCTTCTCCCAATGAGTGCTATGCTTTCTGTTCCATGCCGAGTACTTTACAAAAGCAAAGAGAAATATCATACATAGCTCCTGCCCTCACAGGTCTTAAAACTCCAGGAGTCAGTCGGGGTACTAGGTTTGCAGAATGGCTGGAGAGGAGAGAGAGGAGCAGCCACAAGACACTGGGTTCAGTCCAAAGTGCTAAATTCCCAAGTGCTAAATTTTGTACATTAAAGAAAGCAGCTGTCTTGGATTTCCTTGAAGAGCAGTGAGCTGTCAGGTGCTGGGATTGCATCAGACAAAGGGCCCAGGTTATCTCCCTCGCAGGGATCTGGTATTTGACCTCAGTTTGCTTTTATTCTGAAGTCATAATGAAAGGCTGTGACTCGGATAGCCAAAGAAATGTCTGGCATGGAAGGTTGGTTCTGCTGAATAAATTGCAGTGATTAAGGAATGAGTACTTTTGGAGACCTCTAAAATAACTTTTTCATTTTAATGGTACTTTATTTCAAACAATCTCTCTCTTCAAACTTGACCTTCTTTATGACATTCAATTTCACATTTTCGACTATTTCCTTGATGGCTTCATAGGTAAGAACAATAATACCTTCTGAAATGGAAATCCAAATTAAATTCAAGTCATCATCCAAGTTTACCTTCCCATCTAGACCTTATTGTCATTGATATTGTCATTCATCTTATGCATGCTTAACACTTTGAAATCATTCTTTTGACCAGTTCCTTTCAAAATAATCACTAGGTTCTATTGATTTTGTTCTCATTTCTTCCTCTTTTTGTTTTAACTACAGCTAACTATGTACTTCACACCCACATAAACACACACTAAGACTTTTATGACTTTTTTAATGAAATTCCCTCCTTTCAAATCCTTCCTACCCAGTATGCAAATATAAGTCATTCAAAAATACTCTAGTCTGAAAAGGGAAAAATAGTAACATCACCAGATACATCATGTGGCTACAATGACCCCATCATAAGATGTGACCAGAAGGGCCTTCACCCTAGTCTAATCATGAGAAAAAACATCAGACCCAGACTGGGAGAAATTCTACAGGATACTTGGCCAGCACTCCTTAACACTGCCAAAGTCATAAAAAGCAAGTAAAGATTGAGAAACTATCACAGACCAGAGGGAACTCAAGAGTTATGACAATCAGATACATTATGGTACCTTGGGCTTGATCCTGGAATAGCAAGAGGACATTTGTGGAAAAACTAGTGAAATCCAAATAGAGTCTGGAGTGTAGTTGGTAAGAATGTACCAATGTTGATTTCTTGGTTTTGACAAATGTACCATGTAATCAAAGATGATGACGGGGAGAACAAGGTGAGAGGTGTATGAAAACCCTCTATTGCCTTTATAACTTTTTTGTAAATTTAAAGTCATTCCAAATAAAGTTTATTTTAAAATGTCCTTTGCACAAAACCTTCCAACAGAACCCCACCATTGAAGTCCATGTGTATGATCCTGCTGTTCATGGCCGACTATTGCCCCAAACTGCTAAGTGTGTGGTGATTTGTCACAGCAACAATAGAAAGCCAATTCATCCTTCCACTCTGGTACAAGGACTTTCTGCTTACTCTGAAACTGCCAAACATGTCAAACACATTTCACAAAGATGTATGCTAGTATTATTTTGTCTATTCTAATTCTCCTTCTCTTGCCTGAGCTATCTTTTTACAAACTCAAATAATGAAGTACATTCTTTCTTTTTGATCTAATGCAAGTTTTCCATCTTGTTTTTACTGTCTGCCACTCATTTGGTACATGGACTAGGTTGCTTTGTATTATTTTGTTTCATATGAATATGTAATTTCTCTGGCTAGGTTATGATTCTTTTGAGGGCTATGGTCTTGCCCTATCCATTACATATACACATAATGATGTATGTATATATTTCCAGGCTCCTTCTGTGGCATTTGAAACTCTCCATGATCTTGACTACCTGTCTGCTTTCTAGACTTCTCACCCATCATTCCCTGATATATACCCTGTTTCAATTTATGCTTAGTAAATATTTGGTGTATATGAAAGACCAGTGTTCTTGGCATAGTTGTTAACTAGCATGATAATAATGATGGTAGAAGGGGTGGTGGTGATTATGATGGAGAAAGAGAAAGAGGAGAAGGAGGAAGAGGAGGAGGAGGAGGAAGGGGAGGGGAGGAGGAAGGGAAGGATCAGAACAGATTAAATTTTAAAAAAAAGAAAAATATTTTAGAGCACGGCAAGCTTTCCTCTAAAATAACAATTTTTAATATGGTTAATTCCAACCCCCCACCCCGGGGGTATTTGGCAACGTTTGGAGGCATTTTAATTGCCATGGGGAAGTAGGGGGAAATTACAACTGCCGTATAGGGAACAGAGGCCAGAGATGCTGTTAAACATGCTACGAAGTACAGGACAGCCTCCATAACAAACAAGTATTCATCCCAAAATGTCAACAGTGTCAAGATTGGAAAATCTTATTCTATAATCGTACTGACCAGGTATGCATAGGGCATAATGCATGAGGTTCCTGCCATACTTCAGAATGTAAGCTAGAACTTGTGCAATTGAACAATCCACAAGCTCAGTCCTTAGGAGTGCTGTATAACACATGAACACATATAACACATGAATGTGCATAACACATTCTATACCTGTGTTGATGCCTCTGGCATGTCTAGATATGTTATCTGCCGGTGTCTGAAATTGAAGTATTTTCTTGAGCAATAAATTAGCTTAAGATTTTTTTTTTCTTAAACCAGCTAACCCTAAAGATGAGATTATGCCTACAAATGCTAAGAAAAAATGAGTTGTCAGCAAGGACATTATCTAATTAACAGCTAACACTGACATCTACTTAGTGCTCCAGCACACCATCTCTATCTATAAAGGCCAGCCCTCATTTACACAGATGTTCACATTTAGTCCTGATAATATTTATCTTGTCAAGCTATGAAAATTTCTGAAAAGTTATTTTGCATATCTTTGGGCATTTGAGCCTCCAAAGAAACATTCAAGGCCAGTGAAGGGTCCATTTGCCAGATACCACTTCACCAGAGGGAAGGTAAAGTTTGCTAAACACTGTGTTTCCCTCAAAATTTTCTAAATAAATAATTTCTCCTGAACCTTCTCAGACGTTAATGTACCACTTTTCAAGTGGCTCGAAAGTGAAGACATCTAAACAAGAGAAATTTAGTTAGGGGGAAAAAATGTAGCTTTCAGGATCAGAAGCTGGTAAACTACTTTCACATCAGAAGTTCAATTTAATCTGAAAGGAAAACAAATCCATCAATGTCTATTCAACTTGCCCACAAACCAGAGGGACATTCAGTTATCCCCTAGTAGAATCTGTGTGTTAGATGTTATTTGGGTCTTTCTGTTTCTGAAACACTTACTTTAAGGTGTACCATGTAATCGAATTTCGCATTCTTTTTCCTGGACTGCATATGTCTACGTTTTTCAAATGCTCGTCAAAATTTTAACTGCGTTAATATGTCTTTAAAACGGGAGAGTGATTTTTTTTCTTCATACAATGACATTCAATAATATCAAGGAATCAGGCCAATCGACTGGATTATACGGATTTTATCTGCTTCTGATTCAATGGCCCTCCCTTTCCATTATGGGCTGCTGGAACCTCTGCCATGGTGGAGTCCCTCATCAATGCCCAGCCATGCTCAGGGGATAATAGTCTGATGGAAACACATTTCAGGGAGAAGTAATTTTAGTGATGCTTCACACAAAGACCAACTTTAATAGCTAAGCCAACTTGAATTTAACTATTTCCATTAAAGATATAAGGCTAACTTAGGAGCACAGCTTGGAAACTTCCATTTAATGAAGGAATCAGATGAGCCACATATTTGACTTTACTCCAGTGGAGAGGAACAACTTCCATTGGTCAAACTCCTATACCTCCCAGGTACCACACACTGATGGGCACTTTTAATGCCTTTTCACAGATGAAGAAGCTGAGGTTCAGAGAGCTTCAGTAACTTCACCAATGCCACACAGACAGTAGGAACAGTTAAGATTTGCTAAAGGCCCTTGATTTCTTTCCTTCAACATACTGAATGATAACCACTAGGAGGGCCAGCCATAACACTTACCAACACAAGCACTTATACCAGTATCAAAAAGGTAGAGAAACATGAACCTGATTTCTAAATACAAGCAATCCAAGGGTATGAAGCATTTTATTTGTGTTTGCTTGTCTGTCTGTTGCTTTTGTGATTATGCTCCTCAGTGGGGAGTACGGATGTGCCATGGGGTAGGGGCCCTGCCGTCAGCCAAGCCTGCACCAAACCTTGGTTCTTGCCCCACCTATGGCCAGAGCAACCTTGAGCTCGTGATATAACCTCCCCAAAGCTCACTTTCTTCATTCACCCATTCATGGTAATAACTCTGCTTATGCATAGTGTTTGAAAGTGTTAAATAAGGCCCTGTGTGCTCCCTGAACATTATCAGGAATATAGAAGGTGCTCCTAAAAGTCACCTCAACATTGCACTCAGAGCCATGTCCCTTCCTTCTCCATATAATAGGCTGAGACTGGAAAGCTTAGCCAGACCATTATGAGTCCAGAAACCCAGAAGAATCAGTTACCAAAGCTGGCAAAGCCTTCTTTAGAAGCCCCAGCAAGCTCACCCAATTCTCATTTTAACTCTATGCCTCCTTTCAGGAATTAGTAGGAGCTTCAAAACACAAGCACAGAATTAAGACAAACAAATGCACTGTGACTGGAGATTATGTAGAATGTTAGCAAGGGAGCCAAAGTAGGATGAGACATGCTTCCACATTGTGAGGCAGCTGTGGCTCACGTTTCCCTCTATTAAAAGCCAGACCCTGTGGCTTTCCTGCAGGATTAATAGAACTTCAGTGAATCTCTGATGGATCTGACTTTTAGAATACAGCAGCGGGGTCGGTGCTCTTCTCCCATCCCTGCTGACATGTTTATATCAAATAGCAGCCAAGGGCATGGAGGGCCTGACTAAGAATATCTGGGACTCCACCTCCTAAAGCTCTGCTCCCGTGAGTTTTCTCAGAGATCCAGAACACTTGTCAAAATAGCTCCTTATTTTCTGGCCAGTAAATTGTACCAAGTATTTTTTTTAAGATTTTATTTATTTATTTGAGAGCGAGAACGAGAGCACGAGCACAAAAGGAGAAGAAGAAGCAGATTCCCTGCTGAGCAGGGAGCCTGACAAGGGGCTCAATTCCAGGACCCTCAGATGATGACCGGAGCCCAAGGCAGATGCTCAACTGACTGAGCCACCCAGGCACCCTTGTACCAAATCTTCTAAGTAGAGTGAGTCCACACTGTGGTAAGTAGTCTTTACATGGCTCCAGTGATCCCCATCTCCTAGAATTTGTGCTTTCATTTACTCCCCTTCCTTTGATGGTGAACTGGACTCACTGAGTTGCTTCTACTTAAAAAAATACGGCAGAAGTTATAGGATGTCATAGCTGAGATTGGGTAACAGAATGACCATGGCTTTGTCTAGGGGCATCCTCTCTCACTCTCTCTCTCTGGTTCTGATAGAAGCTAGTACCTTATGTGAGCTGCCCTATGGAGTGACCCACATGGGAAGGAACTGAGGATCTCAGTCCAGCAGCACACAAGGAACTGAATCCTTCCACAACCGTGTGAGTAAGCTTGGAGGCGGATCTTCCCAATTGAGGATCTCCGATGAAACCACAGTGCCCACTGACACCTTGAAAGCAACCTTGTGAGGGACCTCTGGTCTCAGGCACCTAGGGCAGCCATGCCCAGCTTCCTGACCCACAGGACTGTGACATAATAATTGTTAGTTATTTCAAGCCATTAGTCCTCCTGAGGCTAGCTAATACCTAGAGGTAGCAGACAACTAACCTGTGAGCATGCCTTTCATTTGCTAGCCAACCAAATCCAGAGCCTGCCTGCCAGCCAGGTCCTTTACTGAGTTCTCATACTCGAGGCCACCAGCTACCTAATCACTCCAAGGCCAAGGACCAGACCACTAGGGCCAGCCCTTATGCCCCAAAGACCCCTGAAATTACCCAAACTAGCCAGTTCTAATCCTGTGTATCCTGCCTTGCCCAGTCCTTCCTGCAGAAGCCACAATAAAGTCTCCTGCCCACACTTTCCTCGTAGTCCCTTTACCTTTCCTGATCAACCTTGGTGTCCCCCCTCATGGCCCTGCATGGCCCTCCATGGTGTTCCCCTCCTCCTTGAAACTGTGAGCAGCAAACTATCTTTCTAATGGCAAAGATAGGTGGCCTCACCATAGGTGAATAATAATAAAATTATTATTAATACATCCTAAAACATGCCTGAATGCCAAAGTATCCGGGAATCCTGTCCTAGCAGTAAGGTTAAAATTACTGCAGAGAGGGATGCCTCGGTGGCTCAGTTGGTTAAGCGTCCAACTCTTGGCTTCGGCTCAGGTCATGATTTCTGGATCCTGAGATCGAGCCCCTTGTCTGGCTTGGCGCTCAGCTTGGAGTCTGCTTGGAATTCTCTCTCTCCCTCTCCTTCTGCCCCTCCCCCTGCTTGCTCACACACTCTCTCTCTCTCAAATAAATAAATAAAACTTTAAAAAAAATTTTTAAATAAAATAAAATTACTACAGAGAAAGAGACCATACCTCCTGTGCACACCTAACCTTATCCTGGAAAGAGACCTTCTCTGGGGATGCTCAGGAGACATGGTTAGGGACAAGGGGAGACAAAAAGTCAGAAGGTTTGAGAAAGGAGTGACACAGGCATGAAAAGCAAGTGCATACCTTACGAATTCATGGACATATGAAAGAAAGGGAAAGGAAATCACATTTACCAGGCACTTAGTGCATGTTGCCATATATTGTACTAGAAGTTTTCAGTTATGTTAATTAATCCCCATAAAAAATCCTGAGAAGCAGTTACTGTATTAGTACTATTGCCATGTTGCAGAAGCTAAAACTAGGAATCTAAGAAGTTAGATACCCTGCTCACATTTATAAAGATAAGCAGAGTACACAAGTTATCTCTCTGGTTTCAAAATCTATGCTTTTCCTTTCACCCCACTGAGGTCAAAGGGCTACAACTGGACAAGATGTTACCTGCTATTAACAGGGTTAAATCCAAGTTTTGGTCTCTTCTGATGTTCTTTGTTTCTTAAAATGACCTATTATCCATTCTTTTACTTCTGAGTTTACTGGGGTTCTCTTATCCTCAAGAAATCAAAAATATCTCTGCATCTCATTTTGACTACACACCTTACCGGTACCTACTCTTCATGAACAGACCTGAGCTCATACACCATGCTATTTAATTCATAGACCCAGTTAGGCTGAGAACTGTCTTAAAAGAAAGTTTCTTTTGACATATTACATTTGAGTGATTGATTGGCTTCTTCATTGGAGATGCTGCCACCAACCTCCTTCCTGACTTAGATAAAACTAAGTGGTTCAATATAAAACCATTTCTTGTGGTCAGCCTCCTTATCGGCAGCACACAAAACTACCCTCATTTCAAGGTGTCACCCTACCCTATTTGGTAATGTAAATTTATTTAGCAAGGAATGGGCTTTCTAGAATCAGGTTAATTGATAGGGACCTAAATATAATAAGGCTTGAAGTACAAGAACACAGAAAGGATTTGGATATAAAAACAATCTAACAATCTGCATATATTAGTCATTTGATCAATCTGGTTTTGTTGTCTAGGTATAGCTGCATCTTAGTGGGGATGTGACTATAGGCAAGGTTATCATGTTTACCTTCACTTTCCTCCTAAAATGTATGATGGTAATATCTCATAGAGTTCTTTCTAGGAATGAATAGGATTGAATGGAGCACTAGGTGTTATAGGCAAACAATGGAATCATGGAACACTGCATCAAAAACTAATGATGTAATGTATGGTGATTAACATAACATAATAAAATAAAATTTAAAAAAAATTAAACACCAGCAATGTGGCTTCCTGGAGTGGTCTTCTTCCACAATTATTAGTAGAATGGTCCATGAAATTGGACCACCAGTTTTTATGTCCTGACTCCACCACTCATTAACTATTTGCCTTTGGGCAAGTTTCTTAACCATTCTGTGTTTTTTCTACTTTAATTTCCCCATAAGTAAAATGGGGGAGATGTAGTAACAGTCTTATAGAATTGTTATATGATAAAAAGAGTTAATGTATGTGAAGAACTTGGACCTGCACTGGTTATGTAACATATAACATATAACACGTAACATAATATATAATATATAATATATTGCATTTTAAAAATTGAGATACAATTCACATAACATAAAATTCATTTTAAAGTATATAGTGCAGAGGTTTTTAATATATTCGCAAGGTTATACAACCATCACCATGATCTATTTTTAAAATATTTTTCCATCAGCCCAAAAAGAAATCGCTGTATGTTACAGTCACTCCCAATTCTCTTTACCTTTCATCCCCTGGTGACCAATAATCTACTTTCTGTGTCTATGGATTTGCCTAAGTGGACATTTCATATCAATTGAGTAATACAACAAGTTACTTTGGTGTCTAGCTTCTTTCACTTAAGCATAAAGTTTTCAAGGTCCAACCATGTTGTAGTATGAATCAATATTTCATTCCTTTTTATCACAATATTCTATTTAGTATGTACATACCTCATTGTTTACCCATTCATCAGTTAATGGACTGATCCCCATGCTTCCATTTTTTTGGCTATTCTTTTTCTCTTGAACAGCCTTGACACTATTATTGAAATATTAATTGACCAAAGATATATGGGTTTATTTTTGGACTCTCAATTCTATTACATTAATCCACATATCTGCTTTTCTACGCTGCAACATCCTCTTAATTACTGTAGCTCTGTAGTAAGTTTTAAAGTCAGAATTTTAAGTCCTCCAACTTTGTTCTTCTTTTTAAAATTTATGTCTAGCTAGAGACCCTTGCATTTCCATATGAATTTTAGAATCATCCTGTCCTCTTCTGCACACAGAGCAGCAATAATTCTGATAGCAACAATATCTATAAATCAATTTGGGGAATATTATCACCCTAACAACATGAAATGTTCCATGAATACAAGATGCCTTTCCTTTTATTTAAATGTTTCGTTTTCTTCACCGTGTTTTCTAATTTTCAATGTACAAGTTTTACACTTATTTTGTTAAATTTATTCCAAAATAATATATGCCTTTTGATGCTATTGTAAATGGAATTGTTCTCTTTATTTCATTTGCAGGTTATTCATTGCTAATGTATAGGACTACAACTGATTTGGGGATTTTTGTTGTTGTTGTTGTTGTTTCAAGTTTTTATTTAAATTCTAGTTAACATATGACATAATATTAGTTTTAGGAGCAGAATTTAGTGATACATCACTTACATATAGCACCCAGTACTCATCACAAGTGCCCTTCTTAATGCCCACTACCCATTTAGCCCATCCTCCTAAAACTGATTTCTGAATATTGATTGGGTATCCTGTGACTTTGTTGAACTCATTATTAGCCCTAATAGTTTTGTATGTGTGTGTGTGTGTGTGTTCTTTAGAGTTTTCTATGTATAAGATCCATGTCATCCGAAAAAAGTGATAGTTCTAATTCTTCCTTTCCAACATGGTGCATTTTTTTCCATTTTTTGACAAATTGCCATGGTTAGAACTTCCAAAATAATGTTAAAGAGAGTGCTGAGACAAATCCTTGTCTTATTCCTGATCTTACAGAGAAAGATTTCACTCTTTAAACCATTGTGTATGATGTTGGCTATGGGTTTTTCATAGATGCTCTTTATCAGGTTGAAAAGTTCCCTTATACTCTTAGTCTGCTGAGTGTTTAAGTTATTAAGTGGTACTGGATTTTGTCACATTTTTTATTAAAAACTGTTTTCTAATTTCCCTTATAATTTCATTTTTAGTTCATTGGTTATTTAAGATTGTATTGTTTAATTTCCATATATTTTGAATTTTTCAAATCTCCTTCTGCTATTGATTTTTCTTTTTTTATTTAAATTCAATTAGGCAACATATAGTATATTATTAGTTTCAGATGTAGTGTTTAATAATTCTTCAGTTGCATGTAACACCCTGTGCTCATCACATCGTATGCCCTACTTAATGCCCATCACCCAATTACCCCATCCCCTCACCCACCTCCTCTCCAGCAACCCTCAGTTTGTTTCCTATAGTTAAGAGTCTCTCATGGTTTTTCTCCCTCTCTGATGACTTCCCATTCAGTTTTCCCTCCCTTCCCCTATGATGCTCTGCGTTGTTTCATATATTCCACATATGAGTGAAACCATATGATAATTGTCCTTCTTTGGTTGACTTATTTCGATTAGCATAATACCCTCTAGTTCCATCCACATCATTGCAAATGGCAAGATTTCTTTTTTTGTTTTGTTTTTTTTTTGTTTTTGATGGCTGGGTAGTATTCCATTGTATATAATACCACATCTTCTTTATTCATTCGTCTGTTGATGGACATCTGGGCTCTTTCCATAGTTTGGCTATTGTGGACATTGCTTCTATAAACATTGGGGTGCAGGTGCCCCTTTGGATCACTACATTTGTATCTTTGGGGTAAATACCCAGTAGTGCAGTTGCTGGGTCATGGGGTAGCTTTATTTTCAACTGTTTGAGGAACCTTGATAATGTTTTCCAGAGTGGCTGCACCAGCTTGCATTCTCACCAACAGTGTAAGAGGGTTACCCTTTCTCTGTATCCTTGCCAACATCTGTCATTTCCTGACTTGTTAATTTTAACCATTCTGACTAGTGTGAAGTGGTATCTCGTTGTGGTTTTGATTTGTATTTCTCTGAAATCTCCTTCTGTTATTGATTTTAATTTCATTCTACCATATTCAGAGAATGTATTTTTTAGGATGTTGATCATTTTAAATTTATTAAGACATAAGCCTAATATACAGTCTATTTTGTAGAATGTTCAATGTTCACTCGAGAAGAATGGGTATTCAGCTGTTAGAAGGTACAGTGTTGTATAGATGTCTGTTAGGTCTGCTTGGTTTGTAATGTTGGTCAAATCTACTTTCTCTTGCTGGCCATCCACCTAATTGCCCCATCCATGATTGGAAGTAGGGTGTTGAAGTCTTCAACTGTTACTATTGAATTGTCTATTTCTCCTTTCAACTCTGTCAGATTTCTTCATGTATTTTGGAGCTCTGTTGTTAAGTGTATGTATGTTATAATTGTTACATCTTGATGTATTAACTTTTTTATTAATATATAATGTATTTCTTTGTCTCTAGTAACACTTTTGATTTTAAAGCCTAGTTTGCTTGCTATCATTAGAACCACTCCAGTTCTGTTTTGATCACTATTTGCATAGCATATCTTTTCTCAGCCTTTACTTTCAATCCATATGTGTTGTTGACACTAAAGTGAGTCTCGTCAAAATAACATATAGTTGGATCATGTTTTTATCCACTTGTTCAGTCTCTACTTTTTCATTGTAGTGTTTAGTTCATTTACATTAATGTCATCACTAGTAAGGAAGTACTTACTTCTGTCCTTTTGCTATTTTTTTCTATAGGTCTTATGTGTCTTGTTGTTCCCCAATCCCTCCATTATTGTCTTCTTCTGTGTTAAATTTTATTTTTTATGTTTTTTAAGTTTCTTTTTTTTTTTTTTTAAGTAATCTCTACACCCAAGGTGGGGCTCAAACTCACAACTCCAAGATCAAGAGTCACATGCTCTGGGACACCTGGGCAGCTCAATCAGTTAAGTGTCTGCCTTCAGCTCAGGTCATGATTCCAGGGTCCTGGGATCAAGTCCCACATCGGGCTCCTTGCTCAGCAGAAAGCCTGCTTCTCCCTCTGCCTACCATTCCCCCTGCTTGTGCTCTCTCTCTCTGACAAATAAATAAATAAAATATAAAAAAAAGTCTCATGCTCCTCCAATTGAGCCAGCCAGGTGCTCCTTGTGTTAAACTTTAAATTTAAATTCATTAGAGTGTATCATTTAAAAAAATTTTTTTATTATGTTATGTTAGTCACCATACAGTCCATCATTAGTTTTTGATGTAGTGTTCCATGATTCATTATTTGTGTATAACACCCAGTGCTCATTACAACATGTGCCCTCCTTAGTACCCATCATTGGGCTAACCCATCCACCTACCCCCTCCCCTCTGAAACCCTCAGTTTGTTTCCCATAGTCCATAGTCTTTCATGGTTCATCTCCCCCTCTGATTTCCCCCCCTTCAGTTTTCCCTTCCTTCCCCTAATGTCCTCCATGTTATTCCTTATGTTCCACATATGAATGAAACCATATGATAATTATCTTTCTATGCATTAGTATATCATTTTAATTCTCTTTTATCATTTCACTTTTGATACGTAAAATAAAAGAAAATAAAATATTTTCTTTGTGGCTGTCCTGGGAATTACAGCTAACAGTTTATAGTAATCTATTTCCGATTAATACCAACTTAATTTCAATAATATATCTCTTTATTAATATTCTCTATTTGGCAGACATTGTTCTTATGTATTTCTTTATTTTTTAAAATATGGTTTCCTTTAAGTCCTTGCAGCTATTTAAAATACCTGATTTAAAGTCTTTGTCTAGAAAGTACCACGTTTGGGCTCCCTCAGGGACAGTTTCTATACACTGTTTTGGCTTTTTGGTTTTCTTTGTTTTTCCTGTGTATGGTCCATAGTTTCTCGTTCATTTGCTTGTCTCATAATTTTTTTTGTCAAAAACTGTGGGCATTTTGAAAACTACAGTGTGGCAACTCTGAAAAGTAGATTACACGCCCCCCAAGTTTGTTGTTAGTTTATTTTTTGAGTATCTTTTCTGAATTAATTCTGTATTCCTATTCAAGTGTGCCATTGACGTCTCTGGCCTATTAACTCAGTGGTCAGCTAATGATTGAGCAGAGATTTCCTTAAGTACCTGAAACAAACAAAAACAAATCCTCCCAAAACCCTTCCAGTCTTTCACCAGGGTTCTGTGTCCATTTGGGGGCACGTCCTTAACACTCATCCGGGGACTTATACCGACAGCTTAGCCTGTACTTCCGGTCTGCACAGAGATTCAAGATCAGCAAAAGGCCAGAATATAGGACCTTCCCAGCACTTTCCTGAGCGTTTGCACAACCCTCCACACACAGAGCCCCCCTAGATTCCCAGGAATATGTCAAAGTTTTTAAAATCCTCATAGCTATCTCATTCCCTAGTTTTTCCCCACAATCTTTTTGGTTAGTCTATTGTTCGTGCCAACTTTCATCTATTGCTTCAGGCATCAGCAACTAAAACATTGGCCTGTAAAGGTTTTCAGCAAACACTCCCTAGGCAATGGCTTTAGCACTGGACAAATTCTGAGTCGGATGAAATAAAGACAAGTCTTTCAAGCCAGTTTTCCAGGGAGCCACCAGAAAGCTCAGATTGCTGCAAGCCTTTGGTTGATTTCCAGAGATTAAAAAAAAAAAAAAAAACAGCAAAAGTTGATTCTGAGAGTTCTTGCCAGTTTTTTTCGCTGCTTTTATGGAAGCACAGATTTTCAGAGTTCCTTACCCTGCCATTTTCATTGACATCACCTCACTACATGATATTTATGTAAGTGTTGTCATTCCCATGATCAGTATTTTTCCTTTCCCTTAAAGAGTATGAGGTCTCTCAGGTGAGAAGATTTGAGGTGAGACGCATGAACTAATTCATAACAATCTCACACTCCAAAACCCAAGGCTTGTGTGAACATGTGGTAGTTTCCAAACTGGTCCACACCTAGCCCTTCGTTTCTCAGGTCCTGTGACATAAATTATGTGTCACACAATTTCCCAACTAAGTAAAGAAATAGTCTGAACTGGGACTCATTTTTTTCTATGAGTTAGTTGATTTCTCCTCAACTTGAAGAAATTATAGTGGTCCCCTTCCTGGTGACTCATTCTTCAGGTACTTCACTCAGAACAATCGGACCGTATAGTTTATCCAGATGGAAGCAGAGCACATAATCACAACATTCAATATGGAATGATCCCTAACTAGAGCTGAGCCTCCTGCTTGGAATCGTAGAACTATTTTTAAATAAATATTGGTGAAATATGATACCTGACTTCTAACAGTACATATTAGCTTTTTCTATTTTGGTACTTATATAAGTGGACTCACACAATTCGTTCTTTTCTGTCTCATTTATTTTGTGTAAAACATTGTTTGGGGGATCCATCACGCTTTTGCAAGTTATGGTTTGTTGGTAGAATAAGCTGTATATTATTCCTTTGTTTAAAAATGTCACATTTGGGTTTTTCCAGTTTGATCTTATTATGAATTAGGCTGCTATACTCATTTGTATATATTTTTTTATAAACATACACACTACTTTACCTTGGATATATATATATTCAGGAGTGGAACTGCTTGGTCCAAGGGATATATATGCTTAGACAGTTTTTCTAAATGATTTGTTTTACTTTCACTTTCCCACTAGCAATATTTGAAAATTCCAGTTGTCCTTACACAAAGTATCATTTTTGGGCGCCTGGGTGGCTCAGATGGTTAAGCGTCTGCCTTCAGCTCAGGTCATGATCTCAGGGTCCTGGGATTGAGCCCCGCATCGGGCTCCCTGTTTGGCGGGGAGCCTGCTTCTCCCTCTCCCTCTACTGTTCTCTCTGCTGTGCTCTCTCGCTCTCTCTGTCAAATAAATAAATAAAATCTTTAAAAAAAAAAAAGTATCGTTTTTTTTGTAACCATTTTTTGTAGCTTTTTGATGTAGCCATCATTTTGTAGCCATACTTTTTCTTGTAGCCATTGTGCTGGGTAGATCGTTGCCTTCTACTCTTATTTCAACTTGCATGTCCCTGATTCCCAATGAGGATGAGCACCCTTTCATATACCTATTGATCATTTGAATATCTTCTTTTCTAAAAAGTTATTTCAAGACTTTTGCTCAGTTTTCTATTTAATTATCTTTTTTTAAAAGATTTTTTTTTTTTTTTTGAAAGAAAGAGAGATTGAGAGCACGAGCAGGGGTAGGGGCAGAGGAAGAGAGAGAAGCAGGCTCCCCACTGACAGAGATCCCGATGCGCAGTTTGATCCCAGGACCCTGAGATCATGAACTGAGCCAAAGTCAGACTTTTAACCAACTGAGCCACCTAGCACCCCTCTATTTAATTATCTATTATTTCCTTGTTGATTTGTAAGAAATTTTTATATATTCTGAAAGGGATCCCTTGTGGGTTATATGTATTGCTAATACTCTTCTCGCTGTAAAGTTTGCTTCTCTTACTCTTCAATACTATCTATGATACAAAGAAGTTCTTAACCTTAATATAGTGAATTTCTTTTTTTATTTTTAAGATTTTATTTATTTAATAGAGAGAGAGAGTGTACAAGCAGGGGAACAGCAGAGGGAGAGGGAGAGGGAGAAGCAGTTTCCCTGCTCAGCAGGGATCCCAATGTGGGGTTCGATCCCAGGACCCTGGGATCATGACCTGAGCCAAAGGCAGATGCTTAACCATCTGAGCCACCCAGGCGCCCCTAATGTAGTGAATTTCTAAATATACTTTTTATTGGTGGATATTAACATCTTATTTAAGAAAGATTTGCCCACATTATTATCATGAAGATAATGTCTTTTAGAAGTTTTATCATCTAGGGGTGCCTGGGTGGCTCAGTCAGTTAAGCATCTGCCTTTGATTCAGGTCATGATCCCAGGGTCCTGGGATCAAGTCCTGCATCAGGCTCCCTGATCAGTGGGGAGCCTGCTTCTCCCTCTGCCTCTGCCCCTCCCCTCTGCTTGTGCTCTCTCTCTCTGTCAAATAAATAAATAAAATCTTTAAAAAAAAAGTTTTATCATCTAATCTTTTAAATGTAAATTTACAATCCGCCTACTGCTTTTGTGTAAGATGTGAGAGAGGTAGGAGTAAATGTTCATTTTTTTATACGTATGGATATCCAACAGATCCAACACCACCTATTGAAAATTCTGCCATTTTTCTGCTATTTCTGCCATTGTCACCTTTATCATAAAAATCAATGTATGTAGGGGTGCCTGGGTGGCTCAGTTGGTTGAGCATCCAACTCTTGATTTTGGCTCAGGTCATGATCTCAGGGTCATGGGATTGAGCCCTTCGTTAGGCTCTGTGCTCAGAGCAGAGTTTGCTTGCCCCTATCCCTCTGCTCCTCCCCAACCGCCGCTTATGTTCTCTGTCTCTCTCTCTTTCTATCTCCTAAAATAAATTTAAAAATAACATCTTTAAAAAAAATTAGCATGTGTATACGTGTGGGTTTGTTTCTGAATGCCCTTTTCTGTTCAGTTGGTCTGCTTTCTACCCTTTCACAAATAACACAAAATTTTAATTATCATAAAATTAAGATATGTGATAATAACTTTGTTCTTTTCAAGATTGTCTTCAGTACAGTTGGTTAGGGTAATTCCATTTGAATTTTGTAATTAGCTTGTCAATATTTACCAAAAACAACAGCTGGGGTTTTGATTTGGATTGTTTTGAATTTATAGAGCAATTGAAAGGGAATTAATATCTTTATTTAAACTTGCAATCCATAAACATGGTATATCCCACCACTTATTTAAATATTTTTAATTTGTCTCAGTAATATCTTATAGCTTACTGGCATATAAATTTCAAACTTTTTTCTTAGGTTTACTCCTAAAAAATAGATGTTGTTTAAGAAAATTATAAATGTCCGTAATTGATTTTTTTTTAAATTTCTATCTCTGTTTATTGGTGATATATAAAATATAAATAGATTTGGGAAATATTTCCAGTTTTCAATTCTCTGGAGGAGTTTTATGTTTGATTGCTGTTATTTTTATTTAAAATTTTAGAAAAATTTTACTTGTGGTCATCTGGGCTGAAAATTATGAATTAAATTATTTCTGGGTCTTGGACTTCTCAGGTTTTCTATTTGTTCTTGTTTCAGATGTTGTACACTGTGCTTTTAAGGAATTTGTCAATTTCAACTGAATTTTTATCTATTGGCATTTAATTGATTTTTAGTGTTCTTTAATTATGTATGCAGGATATTGGTAATTTGTGCTATCTCAATTTTTTTCTTGGCTAGTCCTACCAACATTGTGCCAGTTTTATTAATCTCTTCACAATACCATTGTCAGTTTTGGTGCGTTCTCTCTATCGTATGTCCAGTTCCTTTTTTAATTCATTTCTCATCTTTAAAACTTCCTTTCTTCTATTTTCTTTGGTTTTAATTTTGTTATTTTAGAAAACATCTTGACATATATTTAGATCACGAATTTTCAGACTTTTAGTTTCTCTACTACATGATTTAAGGCCATATAGATGTTCCTCTTGAAGCACTTTTGCTACATGCCACGTTTTAGAATTCATTTTCACTTCCATTGTGATTTCTTCTTGGATCCTTGACTTACCTAAAAGTTTTTTTGCTTCATTTGCATAACTTGGTGAATATTTTAGGTTTCTTTTTGTTATTATTATTTCTACTTTAGTTTCACTGTTGTCAGATAACATACTCTCTAAGTTTTCAGTCCTTTGAAATTTGTTGAAATTTCTTTGTGGTTCAACATATGTTCAATTTTGTATCACGTTCTATGGACAGACGAACACAATGTGTATTCTACTGTTTTTGAATTGTCTATATATTCAAATGGTCAACTTGCTCTACAGGCTAATGAGAGAGGTTGTGTTAAAATGTTCCACTATGATTATAAATTTGTCCATTTCTCTTTTTAAGTCTATTTCTGATTTATATACTCTGAGACTTTTTGTTAACCAGGTGCATTCAAATTTAGAATTTTTATATATATTCCTGGTAAACTGACAGTTTCATCATTATGGAATGTCTTTCTTAATCCCTAGTGGTACATTACTTCATGAAGTCTACTTTCTCTGACATTGATATACTTACACTAACTTTCTTTTGGTTAGTGCTTACTGGATTTATCTCTTCTTTATCCTTTTACTTTCAAGCTTTCAATATCCTTGTATTTAAGTTGGATCTCTTCCAAGCAGAATGGAGTTTTATTGTTTAAATTCACCCTAACAATCTGTGTCTTTGAGTCTCTAGATGAAATCACAATTCCTCAAAGAGGATCTATTTAGGCTTTGGGGTGTTGGAGAGGGCTGTTAGTTAGGGAATGACCTCCTTCATCCAGTTAAAGATTGAGATGATTTAGGACTGGGTTTTAGTGTTTGTGGATGTTGGTTTATTTTGTTGCTGTTGTTTACTTTTCCTTTGATTATATCCCTTCCAAGATACCAGCCAAAAGTCTGGAGTGTTTACTTGAGCTTCTTCACCATAGAAAGTCCTGAATTCCAATTTTTGACATTCTGGACCTATGATTTGCTGAACGCTCTGCTCATAGTCTCACTTTATTAGCCTTTGATGGCTGTGCCATGGCATTCAAGGTAAAGGGAACAGCATGAGCAAAATCACGTTGGGAATAGAGGCACAGAGCACTGTGCATGGCAGGAATACAAGGGAAGAAGCAGAAGGTAAAGAAAGAAATTTAGACAGATTGAGTTTCAAATGGATTTGAATGCCACAATAAGCAGTTGGGGTATTATATGATAGAATGCAAGCCAAGGCTATTTAGTGAAGTGAATCCCTCTGGCTACTGTTTACAACTCTCCCTACGGACTGGTCCTCAATAGTTTTGACCACTTTTCCTCTCCTTCCTTACAGAGAATTCAGTTGGTTCAATATGAAAGGGAACATAATGTTTTTAGTGCAAGCTCCTTTGGAGTTTAGTCAAGGCGGAAAGCACTTCCCCATGTCAGAAAGAGACTTCTTTTCACACACACACTCTCAGACAGAATGTGACTGATACCCAAAGGGAAAGATAAAAAATCAGAACTGCTTTTTAAAGGTTGAGATGTGAAATCCATGAGTCCTTTCATAATTCCACTCTTGCCTGTGATAGATTGAATTTTCAAGTACATCTACTTACAAAAAGCAATCATTATCAGTAATATTGAAATGAAAAGAAGCTACGCACACCATGTTCTGAACAGCAGGATTTTTTTTATCTACAACTTAATTATTTTGCACTCAGTATTCCTCCAGGTTGGAAATTGTCATTTTATCCTGCAAGCATTTACAATTTGGTTTTTTATATTGATTGGGTTAAAATCCCCAAAAGTCATTTCGGCCTACTGCCAATTCTTTTAATTTAAACAGGTATAAATGAATTTTAATTGTTTCTGAAAACATTCATTTGAGTAAAAGAAATATTTTTAAATTCTTCAAATACATACATAGGCTAAGATGTTTCTTTCACTGATAATAAATTACTTTTTCCCTACCGAATTACAAAAAACTTCCTATTCATACTTTCCCTTTAAAGCAATTTTTAAAACACTCTTTTCTGAGTGATACAAAGGAATTAGGACTAGTAAGTGACAAGCTATTTTCTCCCACAGGAAAATTAGTAGAATTGTGTCCTTTAACATTTGGTTCTATAGCTTCTGGGGACAAGGATTCTGAAATCCAGCAAGATTTCTCCACCTCTGGACCTCTTCAAGATTGGGACAACATTTCCTATAAATGCTAATCTTTTCTATGCCTACCGTTTTTTATCATAAAGTCAGCAAATCATCTCTGAGAATGATCAATCCAGGGGCTGTAAGCAGAGTGACAAGGGCAGGAAGTCAACAGGACAAGTCTGTTGTGACATAGGTTTGATAATAAGCCTGGTCCACATCGAAGGATATGGATTAGAGCAAAGGGAATGAATCAAAGGCATTCTGAGGAAGGAGAGACAGAACTCACTACAGTTTCTCCCCCAACAGTTGATGATGTGTACTTCGATATACAGATGTACTCAGATGCATAAACTTCTGTGTTAGACAGTCATAGTGTGAGTTCTGATTGTTTATCTCTGGTTCCTCAGTGCCTTACACAAGCTTAGCACAGAGTAGGATGCTCTATAAATATTTGAATCATAAATTTATAAATAAATTAAAGGGATGAGTGATCATATCATCACAGTTCTTTAATTAGCTATTTCTAGTTTTAGATTTAAAGAAAAATATTTACACAGAATCCTAAAACTTTGTCATTTACAAAAGTCATCCAAAAGAATTTACAATTTCTTTCCAAAATTAACAAAGAAAATCTTGAACAAAGGTTCTGCCTTGTCATCGAAGAAATGTCTCAAGATTGCCCAAAATACTTTCTCAGCATCCAGAAATACCGCAATCCAATGAAGTCTCCTCTTGTGAAAATGCCAGATCCCTCCTTGATCGCATCCTTTTTCCATGAGAAATGAGTTAGCAATGCAATGGCTGCTTGATTCTAACAATTCTTCCCACAACTTTTAGAATGAATTTCTTAAGTCAGTAGTTAGTATTTCCTGACAAACATTGCTTCTTGGAAGATGATAAAATGAGAAGGAAGAAATCGGCTCTGGAGAAAGAGAATTTTGGAAATCCTGAGTTAAACAATATTAAAGTCATTTCTTCTTTCTCCACCCATTTCCAAGAACATTTCACATTCTAATAATGTGCCGTGGAAACTCTAGCACTGCCCCCCTCTACCCATTTATTTTGAGAAGAACATTCTACGGGATAACACTTCATAGAACATCCTGGGGAAACCCTGCTCTAAGGATTTCATGCATAATTATCTCTCAGAACTTAATAAATCTTAATGGATAAACACTTTACATTCCCCAATACTGTGTGAGCTACTCAAGGACAAGCTAGAGTCATTCACTTAGTTAATGGTGGTTAATTGCCGACTAAACAACTTATTTACTGACTCACTGACTGACCGTGCAATGAAAGGCCAGGCAGCTGTACTTGAGGGAGGCCGGCAGTGAGGTAAGTGAGAAGCTACATTTCTAAGGCACCTGAGGCAGTTTTCTCAGCCTAAGTGACATAACCACTGCTGTAAGTCTGCCTTGCTTCCTCTGTAAGCATTAAACTTTGATGTCAAAAATCACTTTTTTATGTTGTGGATTATTCCCTGAAGCAAGTGGGACATTCCACTTCAAGGAAAATTGCAAGAGGAAGGTTTCTTTGTATCTGGTTTCCCCCACCTTGCCCCTGACTGCTGGAGAAGTACACACACAGCTGAGAGGGTGTCTACCTTCACCTGCTCAGGGAAACTACTCGTCTGTGAACAGAGAATTCGTTGCAGTGAGGGGAATGCACAGGTGACAGACAGAGGACCCAAGCAGCAATCCTCAGGACCCCAAAGCTCTCCTCTGAGCCTCCTGGCCCCAGGCCCTTTTCATGGCCATTTGAGGGAATTCCAACGCAGGACGTCCTGTAGAGCCACTACCTACAGACACAGACTGTGGAAGGGGAGCGTGAAGAGACAGCCTCACATAGAAGAATTCAGTTTCACCTATTTTGTTCTTCCTACTGAAATCCCCACTGTGTCCTCGCAGATCTTGGTTTTTCTTCATTTTACAAGGAAAGTTCTTATTCCTGAAGGCAGAATATTGGGAAAAACGGGAAAAGGATGAAGACCAGAGAGGCTAGTGGTGCTGAGACAAGCTTCTCTACTTATCTTGCCAGGAAACTTGAGGGTTAATGCTGTTCTTCCTTGTTGAAATGCTGGAAATCGAACTCCTTCCCCTTCTAGTTCCTCCTTATATTTTTCTTTCGGTGAAGAAGCAATGGAATATTCTTTAATGAAATCCCTCTTGAACTGCTTATGCTTTTTCAATACAACATAATATATTCAATATTAAACACAAGTACAACATTCTAATGACAGAGCCATAGAATTTCACTGTTGATGCTAACCTTCCAGTGTCTTTCTGAGACGAGTAACTTGAAGGTTCATGCTAGGAAAACTTTGGGCACTCTAGTAACTTTCTTTGCTTAGATTAGCTAAGAGGAAATGCCCCATGGATACCCAACAGTATTTCTCCCCAGAGTTCTCCCATCACCCCATAGGTCTAGATGGCTTAACTCCACCCAGAATACCTTCTGCCAGAGTGTTCTAGAATATGAGCATGCTCATCTTCCTCTATTCACATAATAGTAGTAACTAACAACCATGCGTATGAAACATTGTGCTAAATGCTTTACATGTGCAGTATCATTAGGTCCTATAATCACAAACACTCTGAGAAGTAAATATTATTATCCCTAATCTATAGGTGGGAAGACTAAGGATTTACAGATCTTCATTAAAGCCAAAACTGAAAAGTATAACTGCAGCAACATGCTTTCTCTTTTCCAAGGTTCAGTTATAAAAGACCTATGTCTGCTCCTCCACTCACTTGGACTCAAATTTTTCTACTCCTAACCTCAAATTGACTCTCTTTCTGATTATAAAAAAACAAAAAACACTTGGCATCTTAGAATTGCACATACGTGATTATAAAATATATAAGCTGGCATGCACCTTAGCAGCCCATCATTCAAGCAGAAATTCCTCATTTTTACATGAGAATTTGATGTTCAGAAATATGAAGGTCCTCATCCAAAATCATGACAAGTCTTCATATCTTTAGACTTTCATGTGGAGTTCTTTATTCCGTTGTACTGGGCAATGATTCCTTTTCACTACATAACCTCTTAAAAATTTATTTTAAATAGTATCTCCTTGCTATTGGCATCCTCCAGCTGTTGCAAGAGGTGCTATTGCCTTAAAGTTAGAGTCAGTAAATATAGAGTACCCCGTACTCTTTGCCTAGATTTCAGGAACATAGAGTAACTCGGTCTGCATGCAGCCCTGAATTAAGTCAATATTTCATTCCATTACCTTCAATGGGATTCTCATTGCCCTTCCTAGAATAATTTAATTTCTCCCACTTCTCAAATTAAATGATACCTAAAAGGCTTAGCGTCTTCCTTCAGGAACATGGGGCATGTATCTTTTACTATTAGTGAAGACCATTAGCTTCAATAGAATGCCCTCTCTCTAATATCTACTACAGGAGTAATGCTCTCAGGCCCATAATGCAACTCATTTCCATGGCTCTGGATAAATAAGAGCAGGATATCTGCAATATTTTTTGACCAGGCATTTAAAGAAAGTGCATTGACGAAAGAGAGAAGAGCATTAGTGACTCTTAGAATTGGCTCATTTATAGAAATGTTTTTTTATTATTGTTGCCTACATTGTAGTTCAGTATTATATTAAGGATGACAATGATACAATCTGAATTTTATATATGAAAAAAATCAAAAGGTTATATCTCATTAGAAATTCAAATAAAAATCACATCAACATTCACGTAGATAATATTAGCTAACATTTCTTGAGTGCTAGGGATTATTCTAAGTACTTTGCCAGCCTTACCTAATTTAATCTTAATGAGGTGAGTAACTTGCCCAACATTACATGGCTAGTAAGTAGTAGAGCTGGATTCAAGCCCAGAGAATACAGAGCCCATGCTCTGAACCTATACCATCTTGACCTTTGGAGCCAAATTCAAGACTCAACACTGCACCACACATTCTATCCCATTTCCCCAGCCAGGGCAAATGAAGAGGACTCAGCTGTGCATGGAAAATTAATACAGACAATTTAAAATGTATATAATGCGTTCATGTTTTCCCTCAGACTACAGCAATACACATAAACACGAATACGTTGCGATATTAGGAAATTGTAAGGCGCATCAGTGATTTCTTCTAGTTTCAGATAATAGGCCAGTGAGTCAGTCAAAAAATATTTGCTGAGTACCTCCTAGGTACTGTAATAAGTTGCCAGGCCTCTCAAGGGATCATGTTTTTACCTTTCAACTTGAATTGGTAAGTGTATCATATCATTATGGGATATGGGATCAAGATATGTGTGCAACATGTAACAGCTGCTACAGTGATGTGCCTATTGGTAGGTTACTGATGATGGAGCTTGCAGTTGCTAACCACGTACCTGCACTCTCCTAAAGCATCTGATTAACCAAGAGAGGCAAAATAGCCCATTAGGATCTAAGTTCAACATAAGCCATCTTAAAGGGTTGACTGATACCCCACAACTCCCAATGTATAGGGTTCTCTGATAAAGTTGGATTGGGAAATGGGGTTTGGATCTGAAGCCAAAGTGAGGTTTTCAGCTACCTTGGCCCCAACTTCAGTCTTTGGGCACCATCTTCAGAAAAAGCTCTAGCCACAAAACAAATTATTGAATGAGCTGATTCACTGGGCCTCAGTCACCTACCACACTCCAAGGATCAGCAGAATGAAGAGCCAAAGGAAAGAAGCTGAGCATTCCAGTCTGCTTTAGGTGATGGCAACTGACCCCTGCAAGTTTTTTACCTAGTGAGCTAGATTTCCTCTCCAAACTGAGATGCAGGCAGCAAAAAGGGGGGGGGGCATGTTTCCTACTTTTGAGACAGGTTTTTTTTTTTTTTTAAGATTTTATTTATTTATTTTGGGATGCCTGGGTGGCTCAGTCGGTTAAGCATCTGCCTTCAGCTCAGGTCATGATCCTGGGATCCTGGGGTCCTGGGATTGAGTCCCACATCGGGCTCCTTGCTCAGCGGGGAACCTGCTTCTCCCTCTACCTCTGCTCCCCTTGCTTGTGTTCTCTCTCTCTCTCTGACAAATAATAAAATCTTTAAAAAAATAAAAAATAAAATAAACATTTTATTTATTTATTTGAGAGAGAGAGAGCACAAGCAGGGGAGAGGGGCAAAGGGAGAGGGAGAAACAGATGCCCCACTGAGCAGGGAGCCCAATGTGGGACTCAATCCCAGGACCATGGGATCATGACCTGAGCCAAAGGCAGACACTTAAACGACTGAGCCACCCAGGTGCCCCTGGGATGGTTTCTTAGGTGGAAGTGGATCAGCAGATCAGTCCCTCAGAGCCTTCTTCAGAGAAAAGAGGAAATCCCTACTCTTGTCTAACTGGGGGAAAATAATTGGAGAAAGCCCTCTGATCTTGAGAAACAGACCGCTGGGAAGGGAAGGGGACCCCTCAAGCCCACAATTGCCATGCAGTGTCATATGGCTGCACTGGGCAAAGGAATTACCCAGCAGACCCAGCTAGCTCTCACCATGTGCAGGCCCAAGGTGACATGACTTCAACAGAGAAAGAGATTTGAGCAGAATCTTGGCAATCTCGTAAGATAAGAAAATATTCACTGACCATGCAGATGAGGCAGGATAGATTATTTTAGAAAGATAGCAGGTTGAGAAGAGGCTCAGGAGACATGGGCATCTAGGCTACAGGTAGGGTGGTGGGGAGGTTTATTCCAGGGAGGGTGGTGGGGCTAGGGGTGCAGAAGGACAGGTGGCAGAGGCTGACTGGAACCAGGAACATCAGCAGGGAGCCTGCACCCCATCCTGCAAGGCAGCGGCCTCCCCTGGAGGCCCAGAAGGAAAGGTTTTCTGGGAAGTTCTTCAGGACCACGGTGCTGTGTGGCTCCAGGACCCAGCAAGTAGATAAGGATGGGAGCCCTGCCTGCATTCAGCTAGGGCAGCTACTTTTTATCAGATTTTAAAATAAGTAAATTTTCGTAGGAACAAAGTGTTCTGAAGGCTTAAAAAAAAAAAAAAAAAGGCAACTGGAAATCACTACAGCATGGACCACGGATCCAGAACCTTGTGTATAGCTACTGATTTTAGGCATGGTTTGTGGTCGTAAATATAATGGCTGCTCCTTGGAGATAGGAAGTGCATGTACATCTTTCTTTCTTTTCTTTTCTTTTTTTTTTTTTTTTAAGTAAGCTTCACACCCAGCCCCAGCCCCAGGCTTGAATGAGATCAAGACCTGAGCTGAGATCAAGAGGAGTCCCATGCTTAACTGACTGAGCCACCCAGGCGCCCCATTTATACTTTTTCCTATGAAGGACTTGGTTCTGTTCACGATACATAATGCTTATTAAAACAGTTCCTTTCCAACATTGCGGTGCCCTTGTCAGGATCACTCAGCGGTAATTCTCTGTCTCAACAGCCCCTCAGTGCTTGCTCCTTTTTCTTCTCTGGTTTCACCCCGTGCTCTGGCATAAAAATCCCCTTGCCCCAGGCCTTCCCCTCTTACAGATGTAAGCAGACACTAGGACACCTGCGCACCAAGACCTACGCACGCCCCACCCCGCCACCCCGACTCCACCCCCTCTCCCCCAGGCTGCAAACAAACATCTGTATGGTTCTGACCAGGTGAATGTCAGGGAGCAACAGGGAGACTAGAGGCAGCGGTGTTCTATTCTCTGGAAATCAAGAGGAAGGAAAAACAGCTGGGAATGGAGTGAGAAAGCACATAAAATAAAACCATAATACTGTTGCTAGTGAGATAAAGGTCAATGGATTTCAAAATGTCAAATGACAAAAGGATAATTTCCCTTCCAGTTTTCAGTTAGTACAGTTTAGTTGCTGCCAAGTTTTAAATGTGTCCGACTTCATGAACATTTTTACTCTCGTATTAGCGGTTATCAATTTATTCAAGTTTATATTAATATCCTCATAAATGTCAATCAGCACCTTCAGTGATGTGAAAATTTTTTGTAGATAGATTCTATCTTGAGCATAATGATTGTGCATTGGCTCAGTTATAAAAATGCTCAAAGCTCTGTTGAGGGGCAGTGTGGAGGTGGGGCTGCTAGGAGGTGAAGGTAGCAGGTGGATACTAAATTCTTCAATATTCCCTGCTCATTGATCTTTGAGGATAATGATGCCCAAATCACAAATGATGGTGATACCCTGAATACTTAGCAAACTTTCACTGTGTTTCTGTATATGGCGGGTATTGTGCCATGGTTGTATAAAAAGGTGGGAGAAGGAAGGGACTGACTCTCTTTAGAGGCTTTTCAGGAGAAAGAGATTACCAATACTAAAGACATTAAGGGTGCTTAATAAAATATACATTAACTTTATATTGCTAACCACTAATAATAATAATAATAATAAATGGCAGTGTTCATGTGTCAGACACTTGGCATGCATTATTTTAATTTGGGGCTGGTTATTACTATTCTTAATTTACAGATGAGGAACTTGAGATTCAAATAAGTTAGAAGACACTTCTGAGACCACACAGCAAGTTAGGGGGAAAAAACCCAACATTTTAACCTAATACTATCTGACTCTAGAACTCAAGCTCTTCCTACTGCATACTGATGCCTGCTGAATATCAACAAAGTAATGTGCAATTATCACATTTTCAAGATGAACTAGACCCATAAAGGAGTCTGTATAAACAAAAGAGCAAATAAGACCACAATGTATATTTTCTCAAATTTTGTCTAATTATCTTGTCAATGCCTAGGCAATGCATCATTCTCAAGTTCTTTAAGGAATAAGGCCTATACAATATACTTGACTGATTTATTAAGTATCTCATTTTTCTTTGTTCTCATTTTTTTCTCTTCTTTATTTAGCTCCTAATATAGCACCAGATGCACTAGTAGCTCTGCGGAGCTAAGGATTCCTAAAACATTTGCTACATTGACTGTAATCTCTCCTTCTTTCTTTGATCTCTATGCAAGGTCATGTGCCAGGCTTGCAGAGCATGGCATTGTGGAGTGACAAAGGCTCAGTCCCTGCCCTAGAGATGCTTAAGGACCAGAGAATGCAGGAGGGAAAATGATGCAAACAGCCTGCTTCATCATCTCCGTAATGTGGTAGAAGCACCAGCAAGGTCGAAGGGAGTCAGGAGACTGAGAGATTGGTCTCTATGGGAGAGTTGGACAAACTTCAGAGAAGGCAGCCATTAGGCAACCCAAACCGGGAAGTAGGGGGCATTGTCATGTTTGTTGTAAGTCGAAAGAACACTACACAAAGGTACGCAATGTGAGTGTGTGTGATGGGTTTGGAACGAGTAGGTAGTTGCCTTTCACTAGGATGAAAGGAATGTGAAGGGGTGTGGTGGAAATTGGGATTGGAGAGAATGAATTCAATACCACAGAGTTTAAATTTATATTCTGCAAGAAGTAGAATGTGGGGAAGTTTTTTTGACAAGAAATACAACATGGTCAAACATCTGTTTTAGGAAAATAACTGGCTAAAGAATGAAGGAAGTAAGAGTGGAAGCCCTGAGGCTAGATTTTAGCAGCAGCCCACGGTTAGAGATGCTTCCATTTGGACGGGGAGTCAGGCGCATTGAGGTTCTCCTGTTTCCTCTCGCTGTATGCAAAGAATATAAACAGAAGCCTGCCTCCCTATGATGGTAGATGAATGGGTGGATCTATGCCATGATCTTCTCCAGTGCCAGAAATTCTCCCTTCATCCCTTTTCCCCTTTTTCCCTTGAGCAGGATTTTGTGCTTTCTGAAAAGACAGTCCATGGGCTCGAATGCATAGAGCCCTTGGTACTTCCCCTAAAATGTTGGATGCATCCCTCTCTGAGACAAAGTGGAAGAGTCTTCAGAATGATTTGAGAATTATGTAAGACTGATGAATCACAGAACTGTACCTCTGAAACAAATAATACATTATATGTTAAAAAAAGAAGAAGATAGTAGGAAGGGAAAAATGAAGGGGGGGAATCGGAGGGGGAGACGAACCATGACAGACTATGGACTCTGAGAAACCAACTGAGGGTTCTAGAGGGGAGGGGTGTGGGGGATGGGTTAGCCTGGTGATGGGTATTAAAGAGGGCACGTATTGAATGGAGCACTGGGTGTTATACGCAAACAATGAATCATGGAACAGTACATCAAAAACTAATGATATAATGTATGGTGATTAACATAACATAATAAAATTAAATTTTAAAAAAAGGAATGATTTGAGAAACTTCAAGTATGGCTTCAAAACAGTAAGGAGATGTTCGGGAACTGAAGACACACGAAACAACTAATACAGCACTCATGTTATAACAACATAGCACGATTAGTGGGTACCAGATTCTTCAATAGTCACTGCTCATTGATTCTTTCTGGATAATAAAAACGTCACAAATGATGATAAATATTCTGGATATTTAACAAATTTTATTCAGTTTCTGTATATGTATGTAGTGAGTTTCTGTATATGCACTGTAAATATATACATATGTGAGAGAGAATATAAAATGTTTGTGTTTTTTAACAACGAAACATATACAGCTTTATTTAATAACCTGTAAAGAGTCATACTCTGGCATAGTGACACATTCTCTGTCTCAGCAGATATATTTATATGAAGCATTCATATGTGTGTATATATATCTTACAATATTACTGAAATTTGAATTTTAATTGTTGAAATTTGAATTTAGAGTATTACTAATTCTATATATTAACATTATATATTATATATAATTCCACGTGAGGGCACAAAGTCTCATGTACAAAGGTTTGCAAGCATTAATGAAAATATGCAATGTATTAAAACAATTTCAGAGCAAATCCATCAAATAGCAAGTTTTAAATAATCAAGCTTTGTGAAATTCTGTCCTTTCTTTCCCTAGAAAAGCAGTTTAGCCATTTGGCTACTCATATAATGTTTCTAACAGTTCAAATGTGGAAAACTCTATGGCAAATTATTAGAGTTATAATGGACTTCAACCTAAGCTTCAGAGGAAAAAAAAAAAATATCTGGCTCAGACTAAACTTCCGTCAGGAAATGAAAACCAGAATCCACAGTAATGTTTCAAGTCAGAGTAACAGGATTAATAATAACAAAAACATCACCAGCAACAATTATAACCAATTAGCCAAGTTGGGACAAAGGACTATAAAACACAGAGTTTTTAAGTGTCTCCAGCCCTGTAGGATGCAGGAAGGGGGATGAAGTATAAGCAATGATAGATTTACCAACATTTTTACTGTGGCTCTGAACTAAATTAAGTCTTTTCATATGTTATCCCATTCAATGCTCACAGAAGTGAGGTACTGCAGGAGTTTATCTGCCAAGTACATTGGGAACTGTCTCTGAATTGCCCAGAAATTAGTTAGATGGAACCAGAAACCCTACCCTTGTTCAAGAAGAGGCTACATTTTCTTACAGGTGCTCCCTGGTCCCCAAGTACAAAGCAGGTGCCATTTCCCATTATTCTCCTGACCAGCTGGTATCTAAGCTGTTTTTACATTGTAATTATATACAACACCAAGTGAACTCACAGAGCAGCATGTTGCCCACTGTGAAGGTCATTCTCGTACTCATCCCCTTAGAGGGAGAGCAACAGACCCTGGAACACAGCCACGGTGGGTCTGGCAAGGCCCAGCCTCATCCTGCATCCCTGCAGGAAGCTAGGAGATCTGGGTAACTCTGCCTCTTCTTGCTGACCCTTCACTTGTAAATGAAATTAAGCAACATTAACAATCGTGCAGAAGTGTGAAAGCTATGTTACAGATTTTAATGTATCTGATTTCAAAGTGATTCTGGTTTGTAAGATTAACATATCCGAAGTCCTGCTTTTGTTAAGTTGTGGGGGCTAGAAACTCCACCGGGCTTGTCAGTTCACAAGCTAGTGGTTGTCTTCACAGCATAATCTACCTCAAAGGGTAAAATCAAGACCACCTGCACCATAAAGACCATGGTGCTTAGGACGATATCAGTTTTAGGGGGCCTAAACTGAGATTTATGGATCGTTATCTCTGGTGGCAATGATCCCAAATCTGCAATTCTAAATGGGCACCCTGGGTGAACCCAAGGCACTCAAAAGTTTAAGATGCATTGCTTTATAGAAATTGTCCTGAACTTGCCACAAGAACCCATGTGTGGTATGGGGCACAGGCCAGACCACCCATCTTCTCTCTGAATTGAGGATGTTACAGGAAGCAGAGTTACCTGTCAGGAGGGAGTTCTTTGTGAAATCTAACCTCCTGGCCTCAGTAGTAAAAAAAAAGAGGAAAGGGAGTTTTTATGATATCACAGGGCTTTTTAGATCTAACTGAAATTCTTCAAATAAGCGATTTCTGATACATGAATTCAAGGAACATCCTGGAGTCTGGTCAAGAGAATGCCAGGAAAATGTGTGTACCCTCCTAGAGGGTTGACAAAAATACTATGGGCTAGTCTGAGCCACACTGAGGCAGGTAGGGAGGAGTACCGGTAAAAGCTTTAAGGGAAAGAACCATAGTTTTCTTCTTCCTTCGCTGGGAAAGTAAACAAAGTTGTGAATCTGTTCCTACAATCCAGGGAGAACCAGTGATGAAAACCAACAAAAATGTGGGCCAGACATGTACTGAAGCAGGAAAGGGTGGAGGTGCCACAATCACGACGTGGGCAGGAGATTGACTAGTCTGAGAACAGTACTCCTGTTCATCTCATATTTTATTCACCCTTCTCCTTCCTCTCTAGTCTCCCAAGAGAGAACTCGGGCTTCACTTCAAAAGAAGCTTGGGAAGAGGCTTGCGATTGAGAAATATTTCACCTAATTCATCAGTGTTAAGCATGTCAAAAACCAACCCTTCCCACACACTGTTATAAATCACTCTGCCTAGAACAATAGGAAATATGTTATTCAAATGCAACACCAATTGCTGTGAATTCCAAACAACCAAGCAAAAGTCAAATGCAAGCCTTGGAGGGAGATATAATTTCATGGTACTTTTTGAGGACCTATAAATTTTGAAAAAGTAAGTTGGCATAGCTAACATGGTAGAAGACCAAACAGAAGATGATTAGCCACTAGAAAAGGATCAAATAAAAAATACATTTCATTCATTCTGTTCAGTACCTGGCACACAGAAGATGTTTGGTAATTTTTCTGAGGAATCCGTGAATAAATTCCAAGACTCCCAGAGTTATTACTGCAAATCCTCAATATGGTCAGCCCCCAACTTTGATAAGAAAATACAAGATCAGCAAAGGCCTATAGGATTATCTCTCTTTATCATGGGACTGGCCAAAAGCTCTCATATAAACTAGCTAAACATATTCAATCTTTGGCGATTAGCCAGTTGACTCCCATATTACTTGGTTGAGCTGTTTTTTTCTAATCCCTTGCTTAAAAAGAAGAATGTGACATTTTCTCCCTGATGAGTGACTAATTTAGAAAACAAAGCGGGGGTGGCTGTGTCTGTGTTTGGGGTAATGAAATTTCAGTAAATGGATTAATGAGACTTCTCCTCCAATAGCTATCAATAGCCATGCAATATTTAGATCAAGAACTATATACACTCTAAAGAGGGAGCTTGTAGAAGCTTAAATGAGGTCTCAGCATCAGTAAGGAATGTTGTGTTCCACTATAATTATGTTATTAAAGTGAAAGATGGCTCAGTGAAAAATGGCTATAAAAATGAATTGCTAGAATCATGTATTTATGAAAGAGGATATATATGGATCTCTTTGTTTACTGACAGTAGCAGAAATATTGGATTTCTGTTTTGCAACCTTTAAAGTCTTTCAATTGTGAAGGATCTTTCTCTTGATAATATCGTTGCCAAAGTTTATCAGAAGATCTCGTAAGTGTTTTCTTGATCAGTTCACTGTATGCCCCTGCTTTTATTTCAGATTTCAATTTATTAATTTGTTGAAAACAAGATCGTGTGACTATATTCTTTGTAGTTCCTCTTCCTTATTCAATCTCATTTTAGAGATGGCAATTAATATTCACATGCCAGGAACTAATCAATGTTTGTTAACGCGTACATGCATATTCACACGTGGTTATTTCCTAAACAATACTAATGCTGTCATCTCTGGTGATAAAGAAACAAGTACATAAATAGGATCAAAAATTTTAAGATAATTTAGTGATATATGTGGGAGGAAAATTCTACCTTGGTCTGGTATACAACCTGGCTCCAGAGTTTTGGCCTGTCCCATCTTGTCCTATTAACATTCAAAATGTGTTTCCTTATATTTTTTTATGAAGAAATAAGTAGTAGAGTTCTCCCTCAAAACCACAAACTCTTACTTGGTTAATATTTGAAAACTTCTACATAAGATACATGTATGGATGTTTACATACGTGTATGCATATGTACATATACATATATGCCGCTACATGTATCCATGGATGTACATATATGTGCATATACATATGTACATTTATAGGCAGAATATCTTGAAGTTTGTTTTTCACACAGCAGTCAGAATGATCTTCTAAGTAAGAAAATCAGATACTTACATACCCTTAAAAGTGGTTTTCTGTTGCATCCAAGTATCATGGCCTTTGGTGTCATCATTCTCCCTCCTGATCAGTAATATCATCTATCATGGGTTCCCTTCTGGTCATCAAACATAAGAAACTTTTATCTGCTCCAAGTTCCTGACTTGAATGTTTTTCCCCCAGATCACTGCTCAGCTAGCTTATTCTCAAACCTGAGGTTTCAACTCAATTGCTGTATCCTCACAACTGCTCTGAAACTAGCAGATTCTCTCTTCCATCCCACCTATGGTGCCCTCCCTCCCACTTTCTATCACATTATTTTGAATATTTCCTTCACAGCAATGTAATTACCTTATTTATTGTTTTTATAAGGTTTCTCTACAATGTGAAGCTAGGGACATTGTCAGCATCACCTGTAATATATCCTCACCTGTCCTAGCACATAGTAGATGTTCAATAAATGTTTGATGAGTGAATAAATGAATAAAAAATAGTTCATAACTCACATTATCAGGGAATAACTTACGTTTCCCATGAAAAATGAATCATGGGAACAATCCTATGTCGGCACTGAAGGAGCTCCCTTATTTCTCACTGATGAACTGGAGTCAGAAAATGCATGCTTATCATTAAATCAAATATATTCCTATTGATAGATGTGCAGGTTCTTTTTAATTTCCTACTGTCAGACAGTAGGAATTGCCCTGAATTAAACAATTTTGTATTTGTGTTTGAATATACTTACACAACTCTTTTTCTGCACGATAGCCTTCTAAGCGTGAAACTGCAACATCAGAGGATTTTAAATATTCATACATTTTAAATATTCAAATTGCTCTCAACAAATGCTGTCAGAACTGTGAAGAGTGAAGATTTTACCCTGCTAACAAGTCAGCCCGCCACAGGTTCACAGATGCAGACAGAAGACACGAGACTCCTAGGTCAGAGACAAAGGACTTTACTCCCATTACAACAGGCAACATGTTTCACCGTCATCTTGGTTCCACTTGCCCCTCCCCTTAAGGCCCATAGCAGCGCAGGGAGGCCCAAGTGAATTCTACACATGCAATGGAACATTGATTAAGAACCTCCAGTCTTTTATTTTTATTTTTTTTAAGATTTTATTTATTTATTTGACAGAGACACAGTGAGGGAGGGAACACAAGCTGGGGAGTGGGAGAGGGAGAAGCAGGCTTCCCGCCTAGCAGGGAGCCCGATGTGGGGCTCAATCCCAGGACCCTGGGACCATGACCTGAGCCGAAGGCAGACACTTAACAACTGAGCTACCCAGGCACCCCAAGAACCTCCAGTCTTTTAAAGGAACCACAGCAAACCTGCTCAACTTCTGAGCTGGAAGGAGACATTATTTTTATTTTCCTGGGGAGTAAACAAATCCATCCTCTTCTCCAGGGGGAGACACTATGTTTTCCAAGGCAGTTTGCTCTACAAACATTCTTGAAAAAATTGTCTGAAACAGAAGCTATCAGTGTGTTTGTTCACAAAACTTACAGAAATACAAGAGGCCCATGGAGGACTGTCTCCCACAATTCACACTCTTACTAACAGCAGAATCCACTCTTGGGAGTAAGGATGATTAAACTCAAGTGTGAGAGCAGTTGACCAGCACTTCTGACTTTCTATACAGGCAAATTAAGAGGGAATGTAGAATTTTGAGTGGTGGATTTGGTAAAGGTAGGCAATCAATTTGGGTACTTCCCCAGCAAATGAAGTAAGAAAAATTGCCTATAAGAGTTTTATGGCATAGAAATGGCATACCTCATATCCTCCAGTATCCCATTCATCAAAATTCAGTCACAGGGCTTTCCCTAACTACAAGGGAGGCTGAGAAATGCAGTCTTATCATGTTTCCAAGAGTAGCAAGAAATAGAATTTGCTGAACACATGGCTCTCCTGGCCACATAGAGTCTCGGTGATTAAAGTCCCTTAAGATTTTCCCACATATTCTTTCCATACCAGGTTTTGCACATCAGGGCAAATTTTTCTTCTCATTTCCACCACCAAAAGCTCTCCTCTTCAAGAACCCATTAGTGGGAGGTGAAGATATGTGTGCCACCGATAAAGGAATAATAAAACGGAATAAAGAAATTCCCTGGGTAATAAGTAAGGGATATACAGTGACCTCATTCAAAACTGTGAATTTTTACACTCAACTTTCCTCAATTTGAAAATACTGATTGGAAATTACTTTTAATACTAAAGAGAAATAGAAGATATTGCAGACTGAGTCATTGTCAGCCAGACACTTCACATTAAGCCCTTCCTGCTAAAGTCTTCTAAAGGAAATAGATGTGAGGCTCTCTAGCTCAGTTTTGAATTCTCTTTTATGTATTTTTATTTTTTCCAGTTTTACTGAGAAATAATTGGCATATAGCACTGTATAAGTTTAAGGCATAAAGCATGATGGCTTGATTTACATATACCATGAAATGATTAACACAGTAGGTTCTTTTTCTTTTTTTTTAAATTTTTTATTAACATATAATGTATTATTTGTTTCAGGGCTACAGGTCTGTGATTCATCAGTCTTACACAATTCACAGCGTCACTATACTACATACCCTCCCCAATGTTCATCACGCAGCCACCCCATTCCTCCCACCCCCCTCCACCCTGAAGTGACACCTCATGGTGGTTTTAATTTGCCGCTCCCTAATGACTAGTGATGTTGAGCATCTTTTCATGTACCTGCTGGCTTTTAGTATATCTTCTTTGGAGAAATGTTTATTCAGGTCCTTTGCCCATTTTTAATTGTGTTATTTGTTTTTATGCTATTGAGTTGTATGAGTCCTTTATATTTTTTTAATATTAACCCCTTATTAAATATATGGTTTGCAAATATTTTTTCATATTTCCATAGGTTATTTTGTCACCTTGTGCTTGGTTTCTTTTGCTGTACAAAAGCTTTTTACTTTGACATAGTCCCACTTATTTTTGATTCTGTTGCTTGTGTTTTTGGTGTCATATCCAAAAAATCATTACAAAGACCCATGTCATGAAGATTTATTCCTATATTTTCTCCCAGGAGTTTCATGATTTCAGGTCTTACATTTAAGTATTTAATCCATTTTGAGTTCAATTTTGTGAAGGGTGTAAAATATGGGTCCAATTTCATTCTTTTACATGTGAATATCCAATTATTCAGCACCATTTATTGACAAGACTGTTTATTCCCCATTAGGTATTCTTGGCTCCCTTTTCAAATATTAGCTGACCATATATGCTTGAGTTTATTTCTGGACGCTCAATTGTGTTTCATTGGTCTATTTTCCTGTTTTTATGCCAGTACCATAACTGTTTTAATGACTATTGCTTTATAATAGACCTTGAAATGAGGAAGTATGATGTCTCCTTCTTGGTACTTATTTCTTGGGATTTCTTTGGATTTTGGGGGTCCTTCATGGTTCCATATAAATTTTAGAAGTGTTTTTCCTACTTCTGTAAAAAATGCCATTAGAATTTTGATAGATATTTCATTGAATCTGGTTTTTGGTAGTATTGACATTTAACAGTATTAATTCTTCCAATGCATGGCACGTGATATCTTTTTATTTATTTGTGTCTTTAATTTCTTTCATCAATATTTTCTAGTTTCCAGAGTATAGGTCTTTCACCTCCTTAGGTAAACTTATTCCTAATTATTTTATTGTTTTCGATGCTATGGGATAGATTTCTTTATTTCTTTTTCAAAAAATTTTGTTGTTAGTGTATAGAAATGCTACTGATTTGTGTATGTTAATTTTGTATCCTGCAACTTTGCAATTTGTTGATTAGAGCTAACAGTTTATTGGTAGAGTCTTTAGGATTCTTTCTCTATAAAAATATATAGAAATATATAATCTACAAACAGAGACAGTTTCATGTCTTTCTTTCCAATTCTGATACCTTTTACTTCTTTCACTCACTTGATTGCTCTAGCCAGGATTTCCAGTACTTTCTTGAATAAGAGTGGTGAGAATGGCACCCTTGTCTTGTTCCTGATCTTAGAGGACGTTTTCAGCTTTGCACCATTGGTTATGATGGTCATGTTATATATGGCCTTTACTGTGTTGAGGTGTGTTCCTTTTATGCCTAATTTGTTAAGAGTTTTTAATATGAATGGATGTTGAATTTTGTCAAATGCTTTTTCTGCATCTAATTAAGATAATCATATGATTATTTTCTGGCATTCTATTAATGTGATGTATTGCATTAATTGATTTATAAATGTTTAATCTTCCCAGGGATAAGTCCCATTTGATTATGGTGAATGATCCTTCTAATGTGCTGCTGAATTCACCTTTCTAGTATTTTATTGGAGATTTTTGCATCTGCATTCATCAGGGATATTGACCTGTAGTTTTTTGTTTGTTTTTTCTAGTGGTGTTTTCTTCTGGCTTTGGTATTCAGGATAACACTGGTCTTATAAAATGAGTTTGGGAGTGTTCCCTCCTCTCTGATTTTTGGGAAGAGTTTGAGAAGGATTGGTGTTAATTTTTCTTTAAATTTAAGTTTGGTAAAATTCAACAGTGAAGCCATCTGGTCCTGCACTATTCTTCATGAGGAGATATATTATTACTGATTCAATCTCTTTACTAGTAATTGGTATATTCAAATTTTCTATATTTTTTTTTTGATTCATTCTTGGTAAGTTGCATGTTTCTACAAATTTTCCGTTTCTTCTAGCTTGTCTGGTTTGTTAGAGTATAGTTGTTCACAGTATCCTCTTATGATCCTTTTAATTTCTGTGGTATCAGTTGTAATGGTTTCTTTTTCATTTACAATTTTACTGTTCTGGGTCTTTTCTCATTTTTCTTTGGTTAGTCTGACTAAGGGTTTGTCAATTTTGTTTATCTTGCCAAAGAATGAACACTTTTGTTTATCTTTTCTATTGTTTTTCTGTTCTCTATTTCATTTATTTCTGCTCTCATCTTTATTATTTGCTTCCTTACGCTACTTTGGGATCAGTGTGTTCCTCTTTTCTAATTTCTTGCAGCATAGAGTTAGGTTGCTTATTTGGGATCTTGCTTTTTAATGTAGGTGTTTATTATTCTAAATTTCTCTCTTAAAACTGCCTTTGCTGCATTCCACAAGTTCTGGTAGGTTGTGTTTCTGTTTTTGTTTGTCTCATGAAGCTTTTTTTGTTTCCCCTTTAATTTCTTCTTTGATCCATTGACTGTTCAAGAAGAGTGTTGTTTAATTTCCATGTGTTCATGAGTTTTCCTATTTTCTTCTTGTTATTGATTTCTAGTTTCATGCCATTGTGGTCAGAGAAGATACTTGGTGTGATTTCAGTTTTCTTGTATTTGCTAAAACTTGTTTTGTGGCATAACATATGGTCTATCTTAGAAAATGTTCCATGTGTTTAATAAGTATGTATATTATTTGGCTCTTAGATAGAATGTTCTGTATATGTCTGCTAGGTCCATTTGGCCTATAGTATTGTTCAAATCCACTGTTTCCTTATTGATTCTCTGACTGGATGATTTATCCATTGTTCAGAGTGGGTATTAAAGTCCCCAACTATTGGGGCATCTGGGTGGTTCAATCAGTTGTGTCCAACTCTTAATTTCTGCTCAGGTCATGATCTTAGGGATCTCAGCCCCTGCATGGGGCTCTACACTCAGAGGAGAGTCTGCTTGGGATTCTCTCTCTCCCTCTCCCTCTCCCTCTGCCCCTCCCCCTATGCACTCTCTCTCTTTCTCTCTCTCTCTCTCTAAAATAAAAAAAAGTCTTCAAAATAAATAAATAAAAAATAAAATCCCCAACTATTGTTTTATTTATGTTTATTTCTCCTTTTAGACTTTAGTTTTGCTTTATATATTTAGGTACTCCAATGTTAAGGACATAAATATTTTCAACTGATATTTTCTTGATGTATTGGCCAATTTGTCATTATATGATGACCTCTGTCTCTTTTTACCATTTTTAGTTTAAAATCTATTTTGTATGATGTAAGTATAGCTGTTCAGGGTGTTGTTGTTACCATTTGCATGAAATGTCTTTTTTCATCCCTTTGCTCTCAGTCTATGTGTGTCTTTACAGCTAAAGTGAGTCTCTTATAGGCAGCATACTTTTGGATCTTTTTTTTTTAGCCTATTCGCCTTTTCTCATCTTTTAATTGGAGAACTTAATCCATTTACATTTAAAGTAATCATTGATAGGTAAGGAATTACTATTGCCATTTTGTTAATGGTAGTTGATTAGTGGATCCACTATTCTTTGTTTCTTATTTGCTCTGTGTGTGTGTGTGTGTGTGTGTGTGTGTGTGTGTTTTGGTATCAGTATGCTTTGTCTTTTTTATGGTGTTCTTTTGTGTAATCACTACAGGATTTCCCCTTGTGATTACAATGAAGCTTAAATAAAATATTTTCAACTTATCACACCCTATTCTAACCTGATAACAATTTGACTTCAATAAAATTCATAAACTTTACACTTTACTTCTACTTCCCTCCACATTTTAGATTATCACTGTTACAATTTACATGTTTTTATATTGTGTAGTAACTAATAACAAATTATTGTAGTTATGGTTATATTTACTATGTCTTTTTTTAACTTTTAGAGTTGTGAGTGAAGTATGCACTACTATTACCATAGTACAGAATCTAAGTATGACTACATATTTACCACTACCAGTGAAGTTTGCACTACCTTTTTATGTTTTTATGATGTTAATTAGTAATATTTTACTTCTACCCAGAGAACTACTATTAGCATTTCTTGTAATGCATGTCTGGTGGTAATGAACTCCCTCAGCTTCTATTTGTTCAGGAAAGTGTTTATCCTTCCTGTGTTTCTGAAATGCAGCTTCACGAAGTATAAAATTCTTCATAGACAATTATTTTCTTTCAATATTTCAAATATATAACCTCATTCTCCTCTGGACTAAAAAATTTCTGCTGAGAAATCTGCCTATAATCTTTTTTTTTTTTTTTTTAAGATTTTATTTATTTATTTGACAGAGACACAGCGAGAGAGGGAACACAATCAGGGGGAGTGGGAGAGAGAGAAGCAGGCTTCCCGCTGAGCAGGGAGCCCGATGTGGGGCTCGATCCCAGGACCCTGGGATCATGACCTGAGCCGAAGGCAGACGCTTAACAACTGAGCCACCCAGGCGCCCCATCTGCCTATAATCTTATGAGGGTTCCCTTATATGTAACTTCTCTCTTTCTCTTGATGCTTTTAAAATCATTTCTTTGTCTCTGACTTTTGACAATTTAATTATAATATGTTTCAATGTAGCTTTATTCAAGTTCAACCTATTTGTAGTCCTTTGACCTCATGGATCTGCATGTCCATTTCTCTCCCTAGGGTGAGGAAGTTTTCAACCATTATTTGCTTTGAATATAATTTGTCTCTTTCTTCTTCTCTTTTACTTCCAGAATTCCCATAATGTGAATATTATTTATTGTGTCTTATAATTCCTATAGGATTTCCTCACTCTTTTTCATTCTTTTTTTTAATTTTTGCTCCTCTGACTGGATGCTTTCTAATATCCTATTCTCCAAGTCACTGAGTCTTTCTTCTACTTGGTTGAATCTACTTTTTGAAACTCTCTATTGAACTCTCTAGTTTAATTATTATATTTTTAAACTCTAGGATTTCTGTTTGGAATTTTTTCAATTATTGCTATTTCTTTGTCAAACTTCTTGTTTTGTCCATGCATTGTTTCCCTCATTTTGTTTGTCTGTCTCTGTTTTCTTGTAGTTTACTAAACTTCTTAAGTGTTATTCTGAATTCTTTGTCTAACAGTTCATAGATCTCCATTTCTTTAGGATCAATTATTGGAACTTTATTAGCTTCCTTTGGTGGTGTCATATTTACTTGCTTTTTCATGATCCTGACTATGTTGGTATCTGCATACTTGAGTAATCAGGCTGTTCTTTCAGACTTTATAGATTTGCTTTGGTACAGACAGTTCTTCACCAGTCAGCTGAGCTTGGGTTGCTGGCCGTGTCTGCTGGTAATGTTCCTGGGCAGGAGGGGTCTGCTATTGTAGTTTATTTATGGGTGAAGCAACTGTTCAAGCTCTGAGGACAAGGATGAGGGGTGTGCCACTGGCTGAGAACAGTGGTATAGGGCTGCTAACTTGGTCCTCTACCCAAGTGAGGTCATAGAATGGGTTCTGTGGTCGCCTGGGTTTTCTGGTCAGGCTTATAGATAGTCAGGACTTGGTACTATATTCAGTAATAGATGGGAATTAGCTTCTAGGAATTAGCTTCTCTGCCCTGGTAGGCAGCAGAATATGATCCAGGGCCTGTACAGCTCAACGTTTGGGGACCTAAATCAGGTCAGAGTGCACACTGAATTCCCTGGTCAAGTGAGGTCACTAGTTTTTCTCTGATGATGGGGGAATCCATGCTCTATGCTCTCTGTTCAAGTGTCACTGAATATACAGCTGTTGAATGGGCTATACAGCTTCCTTGTGTGTGCTGAGTAGGGTCCCTGTTTGGACAGGCCGAAGGCTGATTTCAGCAATGAGCAGTTATAAATTAGATTCCCTGTCCAGATGCAGTGGGAAAGGCAGCTCTAAAACTGATAAAACTCTTTGTGTGTTGTCTTGATGCAAGCTGACCTGCACCCCAAGTTCCCATTGGCTTTGTTCTGTAAACTAACTGGCTTTGCCTGCCCACCTCTCATCTCAAATGCTTCTGGGCTGCACAGCTTCCAGGAGTTGTCTCCAGCTCTTCTGGTCAGATGGAGCCAGAAAGCACTCTTCACAGTGGGTAGGGCCATGTCTCAGCTTCTTGGCATGGGTGGGAGGAGGAGGACCTGATCCAGGCTACTCTCAATTTCCCAAACAGGCTTTCCAGTTGAGAGGGACCAGGGGCTATCTTTAGCCTTGGCTGTGCATTAATCCCCCTGACTGTATGGCCCTAGAACACTCTGTGTCTGATATTGGCTTTGCCTTGGGGGTGATCAGCTTTGCCCACCCACCTCTCAGCTCAAGCACCAGTGGGCAGCAAAGCTTCCAGAAGTTGACCAGCCTTTCTGGTTAAATGGGACTGGAAGACACTCTCCACAACAGGTAGGGTTGTGATTCAGCTCCTTCCTGGGCATAGGCAAACCATACTGGCAACACTTCTTGGTTGAGGATCTGAATCATACAGACACCAAGTTCCCTGAAGGCACCATTGGCTTGGTTCTATAGATGAGCAAAGCAACTGGTTGGGCTTTCTGCCTGGACATTGCAGGTATGAACTCAGTCTGCCAAGATCCATGTGCTGGTTGTTGAGAGCCCCTCCCACCTTCTTCACAGCCACATTCCCAGTGGCTGAGTCAAACGGGTTCCCCTGGTAAGATCAGAGTAGGGGCTCCCACAAAGTGACCCACAATACTGGGAGGAGCTTGTTCCCCGCCCCCCCGCCCCGGATTCCCTTTTCCCACTGGAGAAACCAGAAGATCAGAAGAGACCTCTCTGTGTGATGCTGAACTGGCCTGGTTGGGGGAAGGTGCAGCCAACATGTAGCTTCTTCTCTTCCATTCTAATGTGGTCTGTCTTGGTCTCTATCATGCAGCGGGGTGCTTTATCATCATCTCCATGTTCTAGAATTTTTTCAGTGGTGTCTTATTCTTGAATAGATATTAGTTGTTCTTCTTGTGAGGGGGAGTGAAGTGAAGAACAACCTATGCTGCCATCTTGGTGATGTCCTTGAACTCCCTTTTATTGACAGGTGCCCATCTACAGAGATATTTTTAATTTCCTGGTCACTTATTTGTTTTTCATTTTTTTTTTTTTAAATAAAGAGTTTTCCCCACCTGCTTATTTAACTAGTAGGGATTTTTTATTCCATTTTATTTATTTATTTATTCATTCATTCATTCATTCATTCATTCCATACTATCTTAGTCAGCTCAAGCTGCTATAACAAAATACCATAGACTGTGTGATTTTAAAAAGATATTTATTTCTCACAGTTCTGGACACTAGAAGTCCAAGCCCAGGGTTCCAGCATGATCAGGATTTGGTGAGGACTCTCTTCCTGTCTTATAGATGGCTACCTTCTTGCTATATCTTCACATAAAGGAGAGAGAGAGCTCTGGTGTCTTTCTCTTCTTATAAGGACACAAATTCCATCGTGGGGTGGAGGCTTTACTCTCGTGATCTCATCTAAACTTTATTGCCTCCAAAGTCCCCCACCTTCTAATGCCATTGTATTGGGAGTTAAGGATTCACCATATGAATTTGAAGAGATACAAATATTCAGTCCATAATACATATTAATGCTTATATATGACAGGCTGATGACATGAATATGACATATGAGTTAATTTGAAAATAACTGATAATTTCTCAAATTGTTTCCTGTATGCTGTCTTAGATGATTCCTTCACTCCTCCCTCTCTATGTGTCATGGACCCTAGGTATGTGTGTGCAGCAAGGGAGGTCCAGGGTACTGACCCAAGTGGAGAGCAATTGCCTGTGATAACCAAGTCTAGTACCCTGGGAGAGTCAGATCCTCTCGCATAGCACCCATGACCTCTCCTACGTGGTCAAGAGAATGTTACATGGAGTTTTATTACTAGGAAGACCTCAGGCCAAAGAATCCAAGATAACTGATCTGAACTCAGTTCCACAGAACCTCTGGGTAGCAGCTATGTGACTCTGAATAACTTTCATAACTTCTCTTGTTGTCTTTTTTCTCTTTATTAAATTAAAATGATTGGTTTGAATAAATCCTAAAGTCCCTTCAAACTAAGATCCAGTGATGCAGTAAATATGATCCATGTCTTTATTGTTAGTAAATATTTTTATAGAAGCAAAATCACCCATCATGACACTAGAAAGAAGAAAAATAAATCTAAAACATATCAAGTAATCCAAGATAATCCTTCTTCAATTTGTCATTGCTCTAGATACCCTTTTCTAAAGGATTCGCTTTTCACTGGTGTTCTGTCCACAGCCATCATCTGGATCTACCAGCCAAGTATGATCCAAGTAAGAAAGAAAGGAGTAGAGAGACTCACCCAAGCTTCCCACAGATCTCTTCCCTCCATGGGTGTTGGAGTTAGGTAGAACTGGGGTTGAGATACCTACTCAATTGTCACAAGCCAAATATTTAATCTTTCTAAAACATTTTCTCCTCATTTACATTTTGGGGTTTACAGAATCTAATGGGGAGTCAACATCAATGAGATAACCATACTAATAATTGTAGAATTATAGTTGCAATAAATGTCAAGAACTTTTTTAATATTGATCCTTGACTTAGATTGGTAGAATCAGAAAAGCTTTGGAAGTAGCTTTGAAGCTGAGATAGGAAGGTGAAGAAGAGTGTGCCAGGTTAAGGAAAAATCCATTCAAAGATCTAGGAAAGCATGAAATGTGACAAGAGAACAAGAAAAAGTTCAGCAAAGGAAAGGAGCAAGGTGAAAGATGAGGTTGGAGAGGTGGATATGGTTGAAATCAGATAAGGTGACCTACAATTACTATCCAAACCATGATGCAATTGAACATAAATGAGGACAATATTCATAATTATGCCAGGACAACAGGCATAAATCAAGGCTGTCCCTAGCAAACAAGAGAATTGGAGAAAAGGAAGCCTATTCAAAAATTATTGCAGAAACTAGATGAAATACAAAATGTTTGAAAAAATGGATGTATTACAGCTGAATGCCACAAGGTTTTTGGCCGGGCAGTGGGGGGGGAGTGGAGCATTGGAAAGTAGATAAAAGTAAGCTTCTCTTTTCTTTTGGCAGGAAACCTGCCTTGCCTTCTAGTAGGGAATAGATAAATCATCTCTATGGTCCAGCTTAATTAACATGTGAGCTCTTTTGCTAAAGAAGTAAAATAAACATTAAGCATCAACATTGGTGTGCCAGGGAAGACTTCAAATCAATATTTCTGTAGGTGTCAATTCTACTCTATGAAATATTTGTGCAAGAAATTTAATTAACAGTCTCCCCTACAGGTTTTTTCAGATTCTCATAATATCCCTCAAATTTTCAAGAAATCACAGCTTCCTTTAACATAGGAATCAACAGCCATTCATACCCAGAGTTGATGCTAATTTCAAAGGCAGAGATTGAAGGTTAATGTATCCTATCTGTTTTGCTCATCTGCTTCTACCTAAATCTTAGCCACAACTTGAGAACTGAAAAAGAAAAGAGAAGAAGAGAGAGAAGGAAGGAAAGGAAAAGGAAGGAAAGAAGGAAGGATCCATCCATATCCATCAATGTACCTACTCTGATGCTTCAGTAAGAAAAGGTAAGCTATCGGGGCACATGGGTGGCTCAGTTGGTTAAACATCTGACTCTTGATTTTGGCTCAGGTCGTGATCTCAGGGTTGTGAGATCAGGCTCCACATTGGGCTCTAGGCTGGGTGTGGAACCTGATTAAGGTTCTCTCTCTCTCTCTCCCTCTTTCTCTCCCTCTCCACTCTCCACTCTCCATGCATCCTTTGCACACTTCTCATGGGTGCCCTTGGCAAGTCCCAATCATGTCTGAAGCTTTTGGGGCAAATTTGGAGTCCAGTGATCCCTCCCCTGCATCATCAGAATGGTCATTTCTTCAATAGCTCAATATCATTCACCAAGAGAGAAATTCACTGAGAATATATTTCCTACTAAGGTATAAGTAACTAAGTCAGGTATCCCCTACCCTGTCACTGTTTATTAGAGGAATGTACTTTTTTTAAAAAAAAATCCACACAAAAAAGTAAAGGAGATGGTTAAATCTCAAACCTCAAATGTGAAATATCAGACACTGGGAGATTGAGTTGGAAAATTATATATTCATATGTTTATTTATGTACATACAATATATAATATAGAAAGACAACAGATGCCATCAACTAATATGATATAAAAAACACTTGGTTAATAATCCTAGAATATAATATAATACTTCATAGAAATAATTCATTGAGTGTCTACTGCTCTGAGAACTATCTGGACCAGCCACCAGGTCAATAGTAGCGGACAAAACAGACATGCTCTTCACCCTAAGGTGTGTAGTTTCTCAAAAGTAAGGCCTATTATGTAGGCAAGTAAAGAGGTACTTTTTATAAGTGAAAAGAGCAGAATATTTTATTCTGAAGAACAAAATAAAGGTAGTACAAGGAACCTGTGTTAGGCAGAGTGGTAAGGAATGGTTTCTCTGAGGAAATACTATAGTGGGACCCCTGAATGTGAAGGAGTCACCACAGCAAGTCGGAAGAAAGTCATCCCACTGTTCATGTGTTGGCATAGTTCCTTTCAATTATATTTCCATGTGTGCATGCATGTGTGTGTGCATCTTTTCATAGTCTGCTTTTTCTTTCTTCACTCAGCATATCAAGAGTAATTTCTCACATGGTGTTTTTTCATAAATATTTTTAGTGGTTGTTTGGTATTTTCTCACAGAGCTCTCTTTAATTTACCAAACCATTGAGGACATCTGTTTTCATCATTGCGCTATTATGAATAACACTTTGGAGAATATCCTAGGACATAAATATTTGTATTTCAGATTACTTTCTAGGATAGATTCGTAGAGCTGGAATTACTGGATAAAGAGTATAAATATACAGTACCTGGTACATGTTGCTGTTAGCATAGCTAAGTGGTTATCTTATGATATTCTTACTAAAATTGTTATGATTTTTGGGGCACCTGGGTGGCTCGGTCAGTTGAGCTGCTGCCTTTGGCTCAGGTCATAATCCCAAGGTCCTGGGATTGAGCCCCACATTGGGCTCCCTGCTCAGCAAGGACCCTACTTCTCCCTCTCCCTCTACTGCTCCCCCTGTTTCTGCTTTCTTGCTCATGCTCTCTCTCAAATAAGTAAATAAAATCTTAAAAAAGTAAAATAAAATTGTTGTGATTTTTAAATTTTTAGGTAGAGTTAACATGAAAGTTTGCATTTTGATTTGCATTGGTTTGATGTCCTTAAGTATTGACTAATTCTTGATTCCAACTGGAATACATGGGAAGCAAATGTTTCTCAAGAGACTGTCCTAAGGAATATGGACAGCATTAAATACAATGGCTATGGTTCACCCCTTGACTTAGATTCTTAGAACTCCAGCCCTCCCAAGCCTATTCCCCTGGCTCCAAGAGCCAAACAAAGGCTGTCTTCCAGGGTGAGATACTGGACTCTCCAAATCTTTCCTGACACATCTGGAGAAATTCAGAAAGCTTGATTGTCCACTTGCCTTTGAGAGACATGTCTAGAACTTCAGAGGGAACAGGGATGGGGAAAACATAACAGTCATGAGTGGGGACTCAAGTGTATATCTCCAGCTCTCACAAGGTCATAAGCCTTTACTGTCTCCTCCCTTAAGAACCTTCCACACTTAGTCCTCACCTGAAAAGTGCATTAAAGTTCTTACCAACTACAAGTCCATATAAGACTCGCCCATGGCATCCTTTTAGAAGAGTAATTATCACTTCCCCAACCTCCAGACCTATGGAATCAGAATATTTTAGGACCTGGAATCCTGAAGTCTACCCTTCAAAATACTCCCTAATTGAGGCAGATGTGTGCAGCTGCTCAAAAACCACTGATGTAAGAGTTCTCAATTTATTCCTCAAGGCTTGGGGAGGATATTCATCCCAAGGTGAGCTCTGAGCATCAAGTCGTTGTTCTTCCTTGCAGCTCTTGAAACCATAAGCAGATGGCCAGCAGACCAATCATATCATTCTACACAGTGCTCAACTGGCTAATAGACCCAGTTTAGGATCTCAGGAGATCCTCCTTTCCATGTGCAAACAAAGGTGGGGTGTTAGTAATCACCCAGGGAAAGCTAGACAGTAGAGTTCAAAACTCTTTTTATCCCAGTTATCTAAATAATTAATCCAAAATCCAATGAGGATATGATTTTATTGTCCTAAATTAAAATTATATGTTATCAAACTTACTCTAACCCTGGTGTTATAAGAACACAATCAAACTGGTGTAACCCCAAAAGACATTCCCATTAAAATAACTTTCATGTGCTCCCATCAATAGCTTTTTCCTTGATTCGGTATCTCCTTCAAAGAAGAAGGTTTATTAGATAGCACATAACATACTCCCTTTTGTTTTGTTTTGTTTTGTTTTAATTTTTATTGTTATGTTAATCACCATACTCCCTTTTATAAAGTATTAACGCTATTAGTGATTGTGTGCCCAATTGTATAAAGTTCACAAAAACATTTAGGCATTGCCTTTGATCGATGCTGGTTATCAGCAGGGAATTTCATGTTGACTCTAGGTTTGTCTTTGTTGCCTTATTAACATGCTAAGGAACTATTTTGAAATCTTACTGGAAAAACACATTAAATGTTGAAGGGCATTATTTGGGACACCAAGTAAATAGAAAATCAACACTTGAGCCCTAAACAAACAGCCCTAAACAAAAAGGAGGCTAGTATTAACAATTAATACATAAGATGTTAAAAAAAAAAAAAAAGCTATTTTGTTTCCAGCTGTCCAATTAATGTCTATTATCAAATCAGGGATTTGGGGGAAACATTGCGCAGTGTTATTTGCTCAAAAGGAGACCCTCACTGTGAGTGGCCAGTAACTCAGTCTTCCAGCTGTATGTGACCTCTTGAGGTAGGACATTCAGGACAAAGCCCAGGAGCCTTGCACAGCACTTCTTAGCCCTTCCTGTCTGGCCGCTATCTTTTACCAGTATCCTTGTTTTCCACCTTCCCCATGCAAATGGTTGGTGGGGAAGCATCTGAAATGAAACCAAATGAAACCATCTGAATTTTATTTAGGAACTTGTGTGTTTTCCTCTCTGTCCTTTGCAAACCTTTTTCTATGAAGGATTTGAAGCAAGCCAGGATATATACTAAATCAGTGAGGTCTTCCCTAACCACTCAGCTATGAGTTGTTCTCCTCTCCACTGAAACTGTTTATCACCTACTATACGCATCCTGACTCACTCTGTATCCTATATTATATCACATCATTAAAGAGACTTCCAAAAATCCAAGCCTTAAATCCTTCATCATGATTAGAAATTCTTTATTTTTGTATTGACTCTTTAGAGGGCTTCTTCACCTTCTCCAGAATTTGAACAAATCAATTTTGTGTGTATAGTAGGTGTAAATATATGAAAAGGTAATAAAACCACAGTATTAGTAATAATGAAATAATAGTAATTACCATTTTAGTGTGTGCCTATTAAATGCCAGTATTTTTCTAAGTATACTGCATATGTCATTTCATATAGTGACTGCAAAATGCTCTTTAAATTTTATCTCCACATTCTCCAGGTGAGGAGGACCTGGATATATAGCAGCTTTTACCCAGCAGCCATGCTCAGCTTGGGGAAGGGCTATGCTACAGAACTTTGTTGGAACCAAAGCAGACTGAGGAAGTACAGGCGCACATATTCCCACCTCCTTCCCCCTACCTACCCTTTCCTTCCTACCTACCCTTTCCTGCCAGACCTAGGCAAGGAAAAAAAAAAAAAAAAAAGGCTGACTTTCGTGTGAAGGACTTTCCCCAGCAGCCTCTTCTTCTGGCCTCTGTCCCAGTGAGGATGTTCACTTGGTCCTTAAGAGAACCGTAAGATGTGCTCAGCATCACCTCTGACTCTGCTTCCCTCCATGCCACCTGCTTGGCAAAATATCCTTCATGACCTTCCAGCTCAGTTCCTCCAGGGACCTTCTCTTCTCTTAACCCCTAGCGGATTCGTAAAGATAGTAAACCACTCACCTGTGATCATGCCTTTCATATGCAAACCAACCAAGCCAGAGCCCACACAGCCACCACCTCCTTGATTAAGTTCTTAGCTCTGGGCCACTTCTGCTCCCTGTCCTTTGCACCACAAGATGATAAGGCAACTAGAGACAGCCCTACACCCTAGAGGCTCCTGAAATATTCAAACTAGCCATTCTAAGCCTGCCTACCCTACCTCATCCATTCCTTCTTACGGGAACCACAATAAAAGCCCATGGTTTGCCCATGGTTTCCCCTCACTCCTTCGCCTCCTCACCAATTCTGGTGTTTCCCTGTGTGGCCCCTTCCTCTTGGGAACCGTGGGTAACAAATTACCTTTTCAATGCAATCATCTCATCTGCTGGCTTCACCATACCTGAATAACAACAACTATAACCCCAAACCAAACAAACAAACATAATACTATGTAATAAAACCTTAAAGGAGTAAATGAATAAATCCTGAGGACTTACTCAGCCTACGGACTTACCTGAACTCAGGTCATTGTGTCTTCTTGGTTCAAATGAGTTCTGAAACATTTTCTTGAACAAGATATTGTGCTTGACACCAGGGGTCCAGATATGACTGACACCCGATCCTTGCCCTCAAGGGGCTGACAGTGCAAAGGAGGAGTTCACATACCAGCACAAGGATGCTGATACAGGCTAATGGTGGTTCATAAACTGGCCCCCAAAAAAGGGCCAGAAGAGATCAGAGAAAAAGTCAGACCACCCCGGATTGGTGGGTGACAGTTTTAATAAGCAAGGGTGCTCATTAAAGTGCTTACCAGCCTTGTCTTGTGTGGCCACAAGATAGGTACATCTCTGCACCACCCCATAAGAATCAAAGTCTATGGAGAGGCCTTAACTGGGTTCAGTCATATATTCAGTCCAGATGGTCTCAACAACACCTTACTCTCTTCAAGGCTGTGTCCTTGGAACAGCTCCCACCATGGGAACAGCGGGCAGAGTGTACATTCCAAGGACAGGGATGGGGTAAGGAGCTTCAGAGTGCGTGGGTCCAGCTCATGGGTCAACTTGCAGTCACAGCCTCTTACTTACCTCCTGCAACAGCCACCCACCCTGAACTCACAATTTTCCACTGAATCAAAATCTTTTTTGAGTCCCCCAAAGAGGAAAACTATCACAGAAGTCATGTCTGCTTGTAGGGCCAGCACTGTGGGGCAAGAGGGGATAAACAGAAGAAAGAAGGCAGATGCTTCAGCTGACAGCTAATCTCTGGATTAATTCTATAAATCTCTTTACCTTTGTTATGCTCCTTGTTTGAGTGCTGGGAAAAAGTAAATTTTCACCAAATAATTGACTTCAGTGAAGTTTTCTCTTCTAGTAGAATTGCATTTCATTCATTATTCATTGATTTCTTCATTTGGTTCATTTCAACTGAGCTCCTACTATGCCCACCATTTAATGTGAAGCTCTATGGTGTGATTCTGCTCTTCCTAGGGAGATAAACATGAAAAAAAAAGTGAAATTTGATAAAAGGGATGTGTTGGCGGACAGGAGGAAGAGAAAGGAAAGAACAAATCAACCCTGGTAAAGACAAAGACGGCTTCCAAGAGATCATGCCTACGATAGTCCTTGAAGGACAGTACAAGTTTTCCAAGTAGAGTTTGCAGAGCAGGGTTTTCTGGAGAAAAACAGGCATGCCCAGATGTTGCAGGTATGCTGGCACCAGTGGGATTCAGGGAACACTCATTTCCAGGCATTTTCATCATTTCTACTCGTAAGACAGGGTGCTTTCTCTGGCTTTGTTTGGATAAGTACTATTAAAAGTGTTGTAGGGCAAACATTCATATTTATGCTGTATTTAACTTTTCATTAATAATAAATTCAGGTGAAGTAGCATTGTTATTAATATTGATCAACGTTCCAATTGAAAGCACAGATGTCAGGGATTTTTTTTAAATGGGTTCAGTTATATTTAATAGTGCTGTTGATGAGAGAAAACCTAATGAAAACCAACAGATGGTCTATTTAATACCGCTCTCGGCTTTGAAACATGTGCCAAATGTGATGCACACAAGGACTTGACAGGGCTGTTACTGGAAGCCTTTAATTACAACTATTTGCACTCCTGGGCCTGCAGAAATTGCTAAAATAACACTGCAACTCTAACACTGGCCAAGGCAGAATTTAAATAATACCCGTTTTGTGATATTGTCTGTGGCACTGTATTTCTAAATGACCTCTATAGACAGTTTTTCTGACAGGTTTTTGGGATTTTGTTTTGTTTTGTTTTGTTTTTTTGTCAAGGAACTGGAGCCAACAGCCAGGATGAGCTCAGATGGCCCACCTTCCACACATCACACATTTAGTCTAAAATGTTGAACAGCATCTCCAAGGTCAAGAAGAGGTATGGACCCCTTTATCATTAGGGTTAACTTAATTACAGCAATCGCTCAACTGAGGTAAACTGCCAAAGCAATGACTAAGTAATTAATAATACAGGCATACCTCGGAGATATTGCAGGATCAGTTCCAACCAGCGCAATAAAGCAAATATCACAATAAAGCCTGTCAGATGAAATTTTTTGGTTTCCTAGTGCATATGAAAGTTATGCTTACACTATGCTGTAGATTATTAAGTGTGCAATACCATAATATCTAAAAAAAGTACATATCTAAATTAAAAAATACTTTATTACTAAAAATGCTAAGCATTAACTGAGCTTTCAGTGAGTTGTAATGACTGCCCACAGATCACCTTAACAAATATAATAGTAATGAAAAGGTTTGAAAGATTGCAAGAATTACCAAAATGTCACACAGAGACAGGAAGTGAGCAAATGCTGTAGGGAAAATGGCGCCAATAGACTTGATCAGTGCAGGGTTGCCACACATCTTCAATTTGTAAAAAAAAAAAAAAACAAAACCTCAGTATCTCTGAAGCACAATAAAGCAAAGTACAATAGAATGAAGTAGTCCTATAATAGTCACAGTAGCAACTGCCCCTGTTATGAACCTTGCTAGGCACTCGTCCAACATTACCACTACTTCTCACAACACAGAACAGTGGAGATGAGGACACTGAAGCCTAGAATGATTCAACATCAGGCTCAATGTCACACAGCTCAAAAGTGGTAACCTGGGGCACCTGGGTGGCACAGTCAGTTAAGCGACCGATTCTTGGTTTTAGCTCAGGTTGTTATCTCAGGATTATGAGATCGAGCCCTGCATCCAGCTCCACACTCAGTGTGGAGTGTGCTTGAGATTCTTTCTCCTTCTCCCTCTGTCCCTCTGCTTGTGCTCTCTCTCTCTCTCTCAAATAAATAAATAAATCTTAAAAAAAAAAGAAGTGGTAACCTAAGCAGGTTAATTCCCCAGAGTAAGAGCAAGATAGACTAGTCAATTAAGGCAGAGTAGCATGTCACAAGAAGAAGAAAGAAAAGGAGAAGGAGGAAGAGAGGAGAAGAGGGAAAGAGCAGGGAAGGAGAAGGATGAGAATAGAAGAGGAAGAGATAGAAGAAGGAGAGGATGAAGATGAAGAAGAAGAAGAAGAAGGGGGAGGAGGAGGAGAGGAGGAGGAGGGGAGGAAGAAGGGGAGGAAAAAGAAGGAGAAGGAGAGGAAGAAGAAGGAGGAGGAGGAAGAGGGGAAGAAGAGGAAGAAGGGCAACCAGAATGTACTCAAAAAAAGAAAATCCCTTATTTAAATTGCTTTAGAAAGAAGATAGCAGGAAATGCACAGATATCTGATCCCCTCATCTGTCTTCCCCATTGGGCTGTCTACATCCCATGACTGCCCGCTATGGCCTGGGAAAGAGAGTGCTTGTTCACAGCATCTCAGTGGAGACAGATGACAAAGAAAGAGGCTAGAATACTACAGATATATGGATGGCTTAACAAATCATTTACCTCTCAAATGAAGATGCCTCAGCTACCAGAAGGTCAGATGGTCAACCACTGCCTCATGGGAAGCCCTGTAGAGTAGAAACAGCTGCAGGTGACACCAACAGTAATGAGAGAATCACATTAGTGGGCTTAGAGCACACAGAATCAAACAGGCCACTCTTTTTGAGCCTCATGAGAAATAACACAGGTTGCAAATCTGATCATCTCTAGAGCACCCTAGCAAATAGTCCTCCTTCTCTGGGTTCCTCATCTGAAAGGAGCAACAAATCAAAACTAATTGGAGGGATGGAGAATAGCCTATTTTTTCTTAAGTCTATAAAGTATCTTTTAAAAAAATCATGTTATTTGCTGCACAAAAAAGAGTAGTAGATGCCAGAAATAAATGATAAAGCCTGCATTCTTTACACATAATAAACCAAGAAATCATCAACAAAAATATGATCCAAAGAAATTTAACACTTGAACATTAAGAAATATCTTTCTAAAAAACTAGTTCAAAACAGAAATTTAAGGGAAAATTATAGATTTGTTATTCATTTATGAATGGCTCAAAAAAGTGCACAAGAAACTGGGCAAGGCAGTAATGACAACATATAAAAAAGAGATTGCTTTATATACCAACATATGGGATAAATAGTACTCAGAGGACAATTTGCATTCTTAAAAATACTTATTAGTAGTAGGATTTCTATTAATAAAGAGAAAAAAAACTGAAAAAAATAATAGGACAATATAATCTGAAAATGAAATTGAAGACATAAACTTGGAATTAATGAAATAAACAAACTACTAAAAAAGTTTTTATAAAACCTACCCTTTTTAAGAGAGAAACCTATAACTTCCTGTCAATGCTACTCAAAACAAAAAGAAAACGAAAATATGCAATACCAAGAATGAAAACGTGCCATAAGTGTAAAAAAGCAAGAGTCATAGGAGAGTATATGCTCAACCTAATAGACATAAAGCTGTCATTTTTATGAAAATGTAAATTTCTAAGATTAATCCATTTTAATAAAACATTAATAGGTTATAAAGATCTATCACCTTCAAAGGTACAAGATACAGAAGGTTTTCTAGCTGAGTTTTTGTCTACTTTCTGATCATCATCATCATCTTCAATCACCATCACCACCATTTTCTTTTACTTATTTTAACTATGCTGGGATATAAACTAAGACATCAAAACTTGACAAAGCAAATATGTCTTATAAAGATAGATATAGAAATTCCTAATAAATTAGAATCACCCTAAATATAGTACCATATTTTAAAATGTCACATTCTAAGAACAGTTTTCCATGACTACTAATTAAACATTGAGCAAATTAACCAATATAACTTCTTATATCAACAAGTTAAACAGAAAAAAAAATTTATTATATCACCATGTGTTATTAACCTGAAAAGTTATTCATGATATGTTTTAAGTGGAAAATGTTAAGTTGCTGAGCAATGAGCGTAAGAAGATTGAATTAGGTTGAAAAATATTAATAAAATAATTTTAAATATTTCTTTTATTTGCAACATCACAAAAATATTTGAAACACTTGATTTAGAATTACATTTAAAAAATATTATATGAAATTTCATATTCTTTTTCCTTCTTTGCCCTAAAAAATTTAGAAAGTCTTCCATAATAGGATCTTCTACAATACTCCTAATAGAATGGTTTCTGATCTATTGAAAATTTTATCTGCTAAATCTCTTTTTTAGCAAAAAGATCTTGTTGAATTACCTTCAAATTATGCTTTAAACATCCTGTTTCTTACTGTGTTACTATATCACCTGCACAGCTCAAACTTTCTAGGCTTAGGGTCACAATACCAAAAAGCTGCCCCCCAAAATGGAACTTGGTTGAGAAAAACAGTGCCAATGAACCATCATCATCCCAAAATGTGATCCTAAATAATGTTTTCAAATGGAATTGAAAAGAGGATATAGACAGTAATTAACAATGATACAGTTACCATTTTTGAGACCCCAAATCTATGGGTAAACAAGTGGATACAAAGGCCAATACTTAATGACTTTGTTGAGTGTGTGAACCAGAAGATCAATGTGGCCATAACATGGTGAGGATTGGGGGGATAAGAAAAAGGGAGAAGTCAGATACACAGGCCACCTTAGGGAGAATGGATTCTATTCCAAGGGCAGTGGAAAGCCACAGATAGGATATATAAATTCAGCAGGGTAAAATTTAAGGAGTAAAATGCCATGATTTATGCCTTTAAAAGATCATTCTGGCTGCTGTGTGGAGAGTCATTTTCAGGGGAGCAAAACAGTGGTGAGGAGCCCCATTAGGAATGGGTTGCAGTAGTGCGCCAGGAGGTGATGTTAGTTTGGATTGGGCTGGAGGTGGGACATGGAGAGTAGATAGATATCAGATATACTGTAGAGCATCTAGAGTACTTAGTGGTGGATCCAAGGTGGTGGTAAAGAGAGGAATCTAGGAGGACTCCTATACTTCACCACACCATCCCCAATGCCATCAGGTATTCTGATATTTAGTGGGCTAGCAGAGAAAGAGAAGAAGCCAGCAGCAGAGGTTGTCTTACCTTCAATAAGCAACCGGTGGAGAAAGTCCCGAGTGACATGAAGAAAACTACAAGAGCTTAGGGACACAAAGGATAAGAGAATAGAGTGTTTCAAGAAGGGGTGGTTAATTATGTTAAATCCTGCTGAGAGGTCATGGGAGATAAAGACAAAAATAGCCACTGGATTTGGCCCACAGAAGTTAGGGTACTCTTGACCCAGCAGTTAGAGTAGTGAGAATACAAGCCAAGTGATGGAAGGAAGAGAGGATATAAGTGAGGATAGACAGTGGTGAGTGTAGCAACTCCTTTGGGAAGATTTGTTGAAAAGTGAAACAGAGAAATGAGGCAATAGATAAAGGAAGATCAAATTGGATCACTGAAAGGTTTATTTACAATTAGACCACCTGGTACTTATTTTTACATTAACGGTAATGACGCCTAGAGAAGAAATGGAAGATGCAGGGGAGAGAGAGGAATCTGTGCGGGTGAAGACCTCGAGTCCACGTAAAGGAAGAACTGAGCCAGGCTACAGGTGGAGGTGCTGGCCACTCGGTCCAGGTCACAACAGGGGAGGGCACAGAGGGTTCGAGTACAGATACAAAAGACTAAGGTGGAACAGAGATGAGGCCTTCCCAGCTGGGACGGTACTTTTCCCATTGAAGTGTGAGGCACAGTCTCAAGTTGAGAGTGGAGTGGGAGAGCAAAGGCAAGTGTTGAGGAATCATTTTGGAAAGAAGATCAAACTTCTTATAAGAGCAAAGTGTTCCTATCTGAGATAGAAGCAGTTTGATGGTTGTGATCCTTAATGGAAGCCCCATTAGCCCACACTCTCATTTTTCTGGAGGCACATCCGGCCCTCTAGGCACTGGATGAAGGAGGTGTTACTCTAACCACTTTCCAGGTGAGGGATACATCTGTGAGGCTCACAGAAGCTGAGTAACTTTTGATTTAAAAAAATCTCTGAGGGGCACCTGGGTGACTCAGTTGGTTAAGCATCCAACTCTTGGTTTCAGCTCAGGTCATGATCTCATGGTCATGGAGTGAGAGTGGAGTCTGCTTAAGATTCTCTCTCTCCTTCTCCCTCTGCCCCTCTCCCCAACTCCCCACTCACGCTTTCTCTCTCTCTCTCTCTCTCTCTCTCTCTCAAAAAAAAAAAAAAAAATCTCTGGTAGAAACAACAGTAATAGTAACTGCTACCTGTCTTCCCCCAAAGTACTATTTAGAATAGTATAGGGATGATGAAGGAGCGGGTTTTAAGAATAATTCCCAGGTCATAACAAACATGCTTCAACAGAAATGAGGGGCAAAGGTATAAAAGAAATCCCTTGATACTTTTGAAAAGCAATTATCCCAGTATATATTGATAACTCTGAAATCTTTGTTCAAAGCTTAATTTTTAATAGACTTTCTGATTTAATTGCTTAGTAGAAACCATATAAGATTATAATCTGCAAAATGACCTGAAAGAAAAATACAAGCTATAATAAGCCTGGCAATATTTATTCAAAATAAGTTCCAATGCATCAATCAATTAATAAAACCAGCAATGATCATGGCCTTGGGTAACAAAAGCACTCAGTTTCTAGCAGCAAAACAGTGTCAAAGAAAACAAATGTCCTGTGAGAAATGTCTTTAAAAGCTCATCACCTTATAAATCAACCTGAACAAATCAAATATGGCAATTAACATGCAAAAAGTCTAGATGTGGTTCTTGGAAAAAAGAATGCAAGAAAATAGCAGATTTGTTTCCACTTGAACAATACAAAGGAAAACAAATGGTGGGTTGTGTTGATCAATTGATGCCTACCAAGTCTGATTGCTTTCTGGATAAGATTGCAGGATAAGTAGACAGAGCAAGGGCAAAGAGAATGCACATTTGTGTGTGACTGAGTGTGAGTAAATATATTACACATGACTGCACACAATCATATATGCATATACATTTGAAATGTGATCTGTAGTTAAGAAAGCTCACAAAAGATTTTATTAAAGTCAATTTTGTAGGCACACAGATTAATTTAAACATGTCTACAAGACAGTAACGTAGGGCACTATAACTCAGGGGGAAACCACAGAGATATTTAATTTGGTTAGCATAATGGGACATTTTTTACTAATAACCTAGAAACCTGGGGATAAACACTCTATTTTTGACTTGTTATATGAAATAGAGATTTTCTTAGGAGTAAAACTTAACACTCAAAAATTTGAGCTTAAAAATGCCAAAGGGGTGCCTGGCTGGTGCAGTCAATTAAGTGACCAGCTCAGGTCATGATCTCAGGGTGGTGAGAACGAGTCCAACATCAGCTCTGAGCTCAGTGTGGAGTCTGCTTAAGTTTGTCTCTCCCTTGAAAATAGTATATAGCGTTTCATTCCAAACACCTGTTAGAGCATAATTAAAATAATTTAGAGGTAAAAATCAGTCTTTTCTAAAATGATGCCACATAAAAATCAATGTTTCTGAAATGCTGCATGTATGATTTCAATGGTTTCAAACTGTGTCCTCATGTGGTCAGTGAGGTTTTGTGTCTTTGTTGCAAATAATAAATGACTGCCCTGAAGTTACAAAATATCTTCTTTCCTCCTACAACTAATGTGATATATTTGTAAGACTTGTGTTAAGTAATGTTTGAAAATAAAGTAATTTTCCATGTAAAAAAAAAAAAAGTTTGTCTCTCCCTCTCCCTTGTGCCCCTCTCCCCCACATGTTCTCTCTCTCTCAAATAAATAAATAAATCTTTAAAAAATAAATAAAATAAAAATGCAGACGAGTAATATCCAGTAGAGACAAACCAAAAAAAATAGATGTATAAATGCATAAACTTATAGGGATGCCTGGATGGCTCAGCCGGTTAAGCCTCTGTCTTAGGCTCAAGTCATGATCCCCGGGTCCTGGAATCAAATCCCGCATCGGGCTCCTTGCTCAGCGGGGAGCCTGCTTCTCCCACTGCCTGCCACTCCCCCTTCTTATGCTCTCTCTCTCTCTGACAAATAAATAATTTTTTTAAAAAAAATGCATGAACTTATAAATGTGTTGAGTCAACCATCTTAATGATTCCAGGCTTCTCTTTATATAAATCATCTTAGATATAACGTTTCTACACCATTTAAACTTATATAAATAGTAAGAATAACAGCTATCATTTCTGGAGTTCCTAAACTGTGACACAGGCTACCAGGTTCTTTGTAACACCCTAACTCCTGTAATGAAAAGAACTGAATTGGCCCCATTTAACAGATAAGGAAACAGGGGCTCATAGAACTTGAGCTCAAACTCTTTGTGGGGCTCAGAGATCTAGAAAGTGGTGAGATGAGACTCAACCTTCCCCAAACTTAGTTGTCTCCACTGTCCCTCTCTGGCACCCCAGAGCCTGTCATGCCAAAGGGCAGAAGTAAAGGAAGCAGATTCAGTTATCCCTTGTCACCCCTGATATTGCCCCAGAGTCCCAGGCCTGGGCGATCACCTTGTCCTTGTCAGTCCCACTAACACCGACACAAAGTCACCATCTCTCCATCCCCCTCCTTCAGGGTTTATGACTGGCTAAGAGTGAAAGCTTCCAAAACAGTTCCCAGGCCACTTCCCCTGCCCTGCGCTCTAGACACACAGCTCACTTACCGAGGATCTGACCTCCGTACTCACTCCGACCCAGCTTCCTAGTGTCCTGTAGGTGCCATTTCAGTCGAGGTTATATTGGTGCTCATGCGCATGTGTGTGCACACGCGTGTGTGTATTGTGTGTGCACTTGTGTCCGTACATGTGCATATGTATATGTGTGTTTGCATGCGTCTGTGTGCGTACATGTGCATATGTGCCGGGGGAAGGGGTGGGGACAGGCAACACCACGCTGATCACTAAAAGCTGGAGCCTTGTACATTTGAAAGGGCCCCGGTTTGAATCTTAGCTCCCCTACTTACTACTATCTTCTTGGACTGCTTCTGGGTCCTTTACTTTGGTAGTCCTCCACCGGGGAAATTTTGGCCTAAGGGGCATTGGGCAATATCTAGAGACCACTTTGGTTGTTACAACTGGGAGGAGTACTACTCACACTCAGTGGGTGGAGGCCAGCAATGGTGCAAAACATTCCACAACACACAGAACAACAGCAACAGAGAAGCGTCCCCCCAAGAAGTCAGTCGGCTGGGGTTGGCACTGACTCCCCCCGGACCCTGACAAATGAAGGCATTCTGCAAGGGTCTTCACTCTCACAGTGCCTTCCAGGCACAGGCTTCAGCTGCTCCTACCTGATTAAGCTCCATGAAAGATAGCTTTCGTCAAATCACTTTCATTCCGAAAATCTTGTGTGAAATCAACACTTCAGCCTGACCTGCAAGGTCTCCACAGATTTTCTGCAGCGGACTTTTCCAATCTTGTGTCCTGTTACATCTCTTCCTACGTGCTATGCCCAGAACACTGAAAAAACTCACTATTCCCCTCATCCAATCCCTGCTTTCTGACCTCTATGCTTTTGCTCCTACTCCCAAGAATATTCTTCTTCCCTAAATGTCAAAATCTTCACATTCTTCCAAGTCCAATAAAAATGTTACCCCTCCACACATCCTAACCTGATCCCTTCACTTCGAAGCAATGCTTCTACCACCAGTACCCCTGTGGCACTTCATTTGAGCCTGTTCTAGAATGGCCTGTGCATGCCTCACCAGACAGATGGCTCTTGACGTCATCAAGTAAACGAATGGATTGGTTGCTAAGAACCCACGACAACTTATTATGTGATTTGGTTAAGTTGTGATGTCTATCAATTTCACTTCAAATAATTCCGTAGTAATTCTTTGAGTTCGTGAGTCTAAAATGACTGGTTTTCTATGAGTTGGGAAGGGCCACGGCTATGTGATACCTGCTCGTGTCGTGGGGGACCAGCCCTTGGAAAGAACATTTTATACACTGTTAAATTTCTTTGAACTTACAGGTAAATGTGGCCCATATAATTCCAACAAGACCCAAGAGGAAAGCCTGTGTTGTGAAAGAAATGGATGCCTGTTTGCTCAGCTTCACTTGAGAGATAGCTTTAATTCAGGGGCACATCAGGTAAGGCCTTGCTTTATAGCTGCTGTGAGTAAATGTTCAGGACCCCAAAAAGAGCACAGTGCCGACTCACCTCCCTAGCCTATAACTCCCTACCCAAAGCTTTCAGTAGGGTGCCTTCTGAGAATGGCAGTGAAATTCTAAGTGATAATAAAATGCATCCCAGCAGGTCATTTCCACAAAGCAGGTCAAATCTGGGGGGCAATGCTGAGTGGGTTAGACCTTGCTGGACCCTCAACCCCTTCCTATACCTCTTTTAGGGTACATTCCACATGCTTTAGGCAGGCAAACCTTCATCCTGTCTTCTACTGTTCAATGACTCAGCCTCCAAAATGATCCTACCTATGTCATCACAGTGCTAAAACTCAAAATCTCACCAAGCTGCAGTTTCTTCTAAGCTTGGGAGAATAGCAAAAGGATGGAGCATGTTTGCACTAAGATCTGAATGACTGATAGTCTTGAAATCCATCCCAGATGTTGCTTTGTTTAAAGAAAGGTCTACAAAAATTTGCTTTTATTTGAATCTCAGTAAGGAAATTCAGGTGGCTCTAAAACATATTTGGGGAAGGGGGGCTCCCAACATTCCAGCAAACCCTAGTGCTAGAACCTACCGCACGAATTTCATGAAACTTAAAATGATTTCCTTAATAGGTGATCCCACCCCAGGTTTTCTTCTTATTCCTGCCATAAAGAATCTCCTAAAATGCAGTTCTGTGTTATTCCATCATTTAAAATCCATCAATAATTCATTATTGCCTATCTAGTAAAAGGTCAAGGTCTTCAGCATAGAATGGAAGGTTCTTCTCGATATCGCCCCACTTCTGTATCTCCTAAATCCATTCTGACATCTCGCTAATACATATCAAGGAGATTCTCACCTCTAGGACTTTACAGAAGTTGTGGGCTCTGCCTGCCCTGGGTTCCACCCGGCCCCTTCTGAACCAGCAACTGTCACTTACCCTCAGGTCTTAACCTGACACCACTTCCCCTGTGCCAGAACTGACAGTCACCACTGATGTCCTTCCCCTGGGCTCTGCCCTTCCTATTTCAAATATTCCATCCCACCAGGTGAGGTTTACAAGGCCTCTCCATGGTCTGCTTAGCACAGGCGTTTGTGGCATGAATAAATAATTGTTTAGTGAGTGAATGAATGTACCAACCAATCTATCAGTTACTGAACAAAAATAAGTAAACCACCTACAAGAAGTATTGGACCCAATTTTTAAGATCAAAACTTAGGGAGAAAAAAAAAGCAAATGGCATACCATGTATCTAAAAAGAACCTAAAGGAAGTCAATATTGCATATGGTTCAAGTTCCTGGTTTGCATGCAAATGAAACATGTGTCCTATATGGTATAGCCTAGGAGTAAATGCGCAAGGATTTGGAAATATCTGGGTTCTGAATTTATATAAGCTGCTTAAGACAATGAGGTACCTCTTTTATATATTTTAAAGAATCATAGACATGCCAACCTGCTGCTGAGGGTGAGTTTGAAGTGTAGGGTATGTGGGAGGTGGGGGAGAGGAAAGTTTGGGGAAGGAGAGCCAGAAAAGCAAATTCCAGAGAAAAACACCTCTATGGAATGAGCATGCTATGATTGTAGGCGGCTGAAACTCCTGAATGCACTTGTAAATCATTAAATTCTAATTAATACTGGATTAGGCTTGCCACTGTGTGATAAACCCCAAAGTGTTTCTTCTCAGATCAGAAATGCCCAGTCCCCTCCCACTGGTCTCACAGATGCTTGTCAGCTACATCTTGGTTTGTACTTAAGACATGAACTTGCAAAGCTTCCGAATTATAAGCAACTAGTGTTGAAAACTCATTACCTGAATGCTGCCTCAGAAATAAGCAAAGTGGCTACCCTTGATGGTCTGGTGTTCAGGGGTGGGTTAATAATTCTCCACTCTCTTTGGGAAAAAAAATGCTGGGAGGAAGAGTCGTGTTAACAGCTGGACACGGGCTGCCTGTTTTTCTGCTTGGGAATGCTCTAGGAAGCATTTTCAAGCCAAATAATCATTGTCTTTCAAGTTAAGGTTTACCAGGCACTTTTCTCATAAGTGATCCTACTTGGTCCTTACAATAACTTGGAAAATTAAATTCTATACTAATCTTAAAGATGAGGACTTTGAGGTTCAGGAAAGTTAATGCAGAGCTGTAGTTCAAGCCTAGGTATAATTCCAAGAACTGGGTTTGATTTGTTTCAACACAAGCCAACCTCCCATGGAACCTGGTAGGGGGCACAGAACTGAATATCCTTGACCCAGCCTCTGTTTGCCAAAAGCAACCAGGAGGCCAATTATATTTCTTTAACTTTCATTATCTGATGACTGGCCACACATCAGTCTCCTTTCACAATTGTTGGCATGCCTCTGCAGCTTCTCCTAGCCCTTCCCTCTTGCAGAGACAAACCACTCTGTAGCCCACCTTCCTCATTCTGTCCACACTTCCAAACACACTGTAAGTCCAGTCAATATTCTCTAGGCCCTTTTTAGATCCTTTCACTGGATTTTGTGGGCCCCTGGCTCTGTTGTGAATGCTCTGTTCATTATTCCTGGCTTCACCTTACATCATGCATTCTTTGCCTGGTCCCTAACCTTCCAGGTGGGATTTGGTGGCCTTGTGTTCCCACACAAAAATGGCTGCCTATCAAACCTTATGGTTATTTTTTGTTTCCTACTCATCCTCCAGCTCAAGGCTATAAAGTCCTTGAGACTCACAACTGTTTTCCATGCTCTGTTGAACACACAGCATTTGGAAAAATGCCTTGCACAAAGCAAATATTCAATAACATTTGTTGAATGAATGAAAGAGTCTCACTAGCAAATTCTACACTGATTAATGGAGCAGTCCTTATTGCCCAATCTACATTCCAGTAGTGCATTTCCAGTATTGCAGAAAAACATCACAAATCACATCTATCGGAGCTTTTCATGAAATTGCACTATCTGGTATTTGGAGGTTTTGTTCTGATTTCCTGTCTCCTATGTCACTGCGAGTTTTCAAAACTTTGCTACTTTTCCTGTCCCATCCACACTTCCACTGTCCCAGTCAGTCTGAGGAAATGACTGAATCTTCTGCTTGACTAGTGCTGAGGACACCCATCTGGGCTTTCTCCTCTCTATCCTAGTCTCTGTTGGAATCGTGACCCTTGTTCACTTTCTTGGAAAGTGCTCACTGTATTGATAAAGTTGTCCTCTCCCTGCCTTCACCCTCATCCCTGCTCCATCCACCCAGGCCACTCTTCTGTCAGTGTCCCTCCTCGGCCTCCCATAGTACCTATAATTTTCCTATCTCTTCCTCCATGCCCTCAGCCCTGTTTTAGTCAAAGAAGCACCTGTGTTCCAACCTGTGGTAACCCTTGTGCTCCCGAGCATCCCCACATCCTCCGCCAAATTCCCTATCACTGGTCCACATTTTCCTTTGGATCCCCATGGGTTCCTTCCCATCAGTCACAAATATGCTTCTTCAAGCCCTGTTTTCCCCTTCATGTCACTTCCCCCAGGTCTCTTTCATTACGTTCCCTCTCTTTGACAGGTCTAACCCCTATTAAGAAAGGGTATTCTTTCCTCCTAGCCTCTAATTCCTATCCCTTTCTACCTCGCTGGGATATTGCTCTGGCAGGTTCTCTGCTCTCCACCTCTCTTAAGTTGCAAACTTTTCCAGGTACCACCAAGAGTATCTTATAACTCTTTCCACCCTCAAAATCTCATACATTCCTCATGGATTTCTTATCTCACATTCTTCCCATCCACAACGGCACTGAAACTTCTTCCCAAGATACGTCATTAAAGGCAGATGTACAAGTCCCGGGTACCGGGGCTTCTCACGAGCTGCACCAGGGCTGACTCTCCTCACAGTCCAAACTGCATCACATCTGAGACTCCCCATCTCCCAGCGCAGTATCGTCTTATTTAAAAACCATGACCACTCCCTGGAACCCACCATGTTAAGTTAGCATTTCCTGATATGAATCTCAGGATCCCCCAAACTATCCTTCCTGATCAGGAAAAAAAAAAAAATGCATTCGTTTCCTGTGCTGAAACAACCCCATTTATACATAAGTGTTTGGAAAGTATAGTCAACATGGATTCTCAGCTTCATGTCAGGGGTCTCTCATAATACATGCAATGTGAATTCCCACAAAGAATGATGCTAAGATATGCTGCGAGGCAGTCTCCAGGGCTGGTGCAGATGTGGGATATATTTAGCCATGCACGAACCCACACACAGTGGAAATGCCCACCTTTGATAGTGCATCTTTCTCATCTCTAAGTGGTACAAGTGTCTCTCAGTGGGAGATGCCATCTTGCTGCCACTACTTATAGCAAGCTGCCCCTCCTGTGGAGAAAGAAAGTCAGAGAACAAAGTTCAACACCTGGATGCAGAAAAAAAAAAAAAAGAAGCTGATTATTTTCAGCATCTCTTCTCTTCCTTATCTTTCCTTGATTAATGCTGGAAGTTTGTCCTTGTTGGTTTGCGAATCTCTGGCTTCACTATAATCACAAATATTAAGGTCTAATTCCACATAATGAGGTCTACTCAAAATTTCAAGTATGTTGACATTGTACTCTACTTATTCAATTACAAAAAGAAAAATAAAGTATTTCGCAAGGTAGTGACATCGTTTGAGGAAGTGTTGTTTTTAAATAAGAGGATACCAAAAGTTTTGAACAAAATGAATGCCTGTTATTCTCCAAAGAAAACTGTATGTATACTGTGCAGTGATGCGCAACATCAGTAAAGGGCCAAAATTATGGTGTATTTTTAACCATCACTACAAAAGTGTTACGCACAATTTCCGGTAATTTTTTTTAACAGGAGGGTTGGCATTCTTTGCCTCTCCTTTTTCCTGCTGACAGCAAAGCAGTTGGAACGACCAGAGCTCAACCACTAGAAACATCCTGAGAAAAATTTTAGAATGCTGAAAAACATTTCAGATAATCCTCAAAGTATTAAATACCTAAAAAATCAGGGATAATAAATCTATTAGTTAATTTAACATCAACTAAATGCTCAGCACTATATTGGACAAACCAAAGACAATGGGGGTAAGGTCTTTTCAATGGAGCCCTTGCAGAAACCAGAAATGACCCTAACTTGCTGGCAGGACCAAGCACAAGATCCGGATTCTAGTCCCCTGAAGAAAACTAACGACTACAGTCTCTCTTATATTGGGCCGTTTTTACATGAGTTCACATTTTCTCCACCCAAATAGATTTTAAGTAGTAAACATGACATGTATTCATCTCATGTTCTTTAGAGAATATTTAAAGTGATTTCTGGGTCCCCAAGTACCAAAACAATTTACACAGGAAAATAAACTTCCACGTTCCCAGGCTAGCCCACTGAAGCAAAGAAACTAAAATATTCTGCATTCATAAGGAAAGGCACAAAAGTGTCTCTTGCCAAGCTTTTAGCTGCTCTACATGTTAAAGGACTTCTGAATTTGTTAGGTTGGGTTTGTTGTCTATGTCAGAAAACCTAATGTAATGGTAATAAGTGAGAAGTTAGTTTTTTTCCCCTCTCTCTCCAGAGCTAGAACAGATGGATAGAGCAGATTCACACAATATGAAGAATACACACTTCTATTTTGTTACTCTGACCCTCTCAGAATGGCCTTTTATCTCATAGTCCAAGATGATTGCTTGAGTTCCAGCCATTAGTTCTGCATTCCTGCCATCTGGAAGGATAGGGAAAAGAATTTTTTTTTTTTTTTTTTGGTGGTAGTGAAACAAGAAAGGAATTTATTATTTATTTCAGAGAGGCTAACATTGGGAAGACGCAGATGAATGTCTCGAAGACTATCTCAGAAGTTGGAAAAGAGTTGTTTTTATCTCTGACAGAATGTAGTCGCATTTCCACAGTAAGCTGCATGGGAGGATGAGAAACTCAGTCTCTACTTTAAGCAGCCACATGCCTGTTTTTTTTTTTTTGTTTGGTTTTGTTTTAATGGGGTTTCTATTACTATGAAGGGGAAACAGATGTCTGGGCAACAAATAGTCCGTCACAGTTTCTATTCAAAATTAGGCTTCATTTTACTGTATTTCTGTGCCTATTCTGTAAGTTTCATCTTCCATATGAAGAGAAGAATGAAGACACCAGGGTCCCAAGGTCGCTCTGCCTGTGTCAGCAGTGGGGGTTGGGGGTGGGGGGCAGAGCAGCCTGGTCATGAAAGGAGCATGGTTTCTTCCAGTGAATGGGGTAAGGACAGACAAGGGGCAGCCAGCAGTTCACACATGTATTCACCTCATCCCAAACTGAATGTTAATGCCTGTGTTAGGACAAAGACTAGGTAGTTGTTAACTAGGAAATATGTATGTGAAGAAGATTTCTATATCTACTTTTTAGATTTTTTTTTATTTATTTGAGATAGAGTGAGAGAGAGAGAGCACAAGCAGGGGGAGGGGCAGAGGCAGAGGGAGAAGCAGACACCCCGCTGAGCAGGGGGCCTGAGGCGGGGCTCCATCCCAGGACTCTGGGATCATAACCTGAGTCGAAGGCAGACGCTTAACCAACTGAGCCACCCAAGCGCTCCTATATATCTACTTTTTAGATTACTTTAATTGCATGAAAACACTCCAATACTATTATTGCCTTTATTTTGTCCTTATGCCTTCTTTTTTCATATTTCCTACGTGTAAAAAAGGCTAACAAAACATGCAGTCATGTCCAAATATGATATTTTTTAATATAAACACACACACACACACAACTTTGGAAGTTAGAGAAAAACTTGAGAATTTTAACATCACTAGTATTACCAGCAAAGTTTTATATTTGCTGGTATATCCCAGGTGATGTTTAAGTTATTTCTCTGTAAACATGGTTCTGAGGGTCTGAGGATGGAAATAAATGCACCACAGGGTTCTGTCTTGCTTGTACACTCAGTGTATGGAAGCTGGAGAAAGAAAAACAGGAAGCAGAGATGCAAGAGGGTGGCATGATCGGAGCCAGGGCTACAGTTGTCTGTCCCAGTTCTGGCACTTCCTATTCCCAGACCTCACTTTCTTCATTTATCAAATGAAGGGGACTGGGTTAAACCCAATAAAGTCACTGGTATGGACTGATTTGTGTCCCTCTCCCCAAAATTCATGTGTTGAAGCTTTAATCTCCAATGTGATTATATTTGGACAAAGGGCCTTTAAAGAGGAAATTAAGGATACATGAGGTTGTAAGGATGGGACCCTGATACAGGGGACTACCATTGTAAAGAAAGAGGGGGACACCAGAGAGGGGCACACAGAGAAAAGTCACAGTGAGGGCACAGCAAGAAGGTAGCTCTGTGCAAGCTAAGGAGAGGGGCCCCAGAGGAATCCAACTCTACCAGCACCTTGATCATAGACTTCCAGCCTCCAGAACTGTGAGAAAACACATTTCTGTTCTTTAGGCCCCCAGTCTGGTATTTGTGGTATTCTTTATGCTTTTAACTCTACATTGTTTTATGATGAATGCAGAATGTCTTCATGTAAAAGATCAAAATATATTAATGCAAATTTATTTTTTATTTTTTTTTAATTTTATTATGTTATGTTAGTCACCATACAATACATCATTAGTTTTTGATGTGGTGATCCACGATCCATTGTTTTCGTATAACACCCAGTGCTCCATGCAGTACATGCCCTCCTTAATACCCATCACCAGGCTAACCAATCCCCCCTCCCCCCGCCCCTCTAAAACCCTGTTTGTTTCTCAGAGTCCATAGTCTCTCATGGTTCATCTCTCCCTCCAATTTCTCCCCCCCTCATTTTTCCCTTCCTTCTCCTAATGTCCTCCATGCTATTCCTTATGTTCCACAAATAAGTGAAACCATATGATAATTGACTTTCTCTGCTTGACTTATTTCACTTAGCATAATCTCCTCCAGTCCCATCCATGTTGATGTAAAAGTTGGGTATTCATCCTTTCTGATGGCTGAGTAATATTCCATTGTATACATGGACCACATCTTCTTTATCCATTCATCTGTTGAAGGGCATCTTGGCTCTTTCCACAGTTTGGCTATTGCGGACATTGCTGCTATGAACATTGAGGGGCATATGGCCCTTCTTTTCACTACATCTGTATCTTTGGGGTAAATACCCAGGAGTGCAATTGCTGGGTCATAGGGTAGCTCTATTTTTAAATTTTTGAGGAACTTCCACACTGTTTTCCAAAGTGGCTGTACCAACTTGCATTCCCACCAACAGTGTAAGAGGGTTCCCCTTTCTCTAAAACCTCTCCAACATTTGTTGTTTCTTTCCCTGTCCATTTTTGCCATTCTAACTGGTGTAAGGTGGTATCTCAATGTGGTTTTGATTTGAATTTCCCTGATGGCTAATGATGATGAACATTTTTCATGGGTCTGTTAGCCATTTGTATGTCTTCTTCAGAGAAGTGTCTTTTCATATCTTCTGCCCACTTTTAGACTTCATTATTTGTTTTTTGGGTGTTGAGTTTGAGAAGTTCTTTATAGATCTTGAATACCAGCCCTTTATCTGTAGTGTCATTTGCAAATATCTTCTCCCATTCTGTGGGTTGCCTCTTTGTTTTGTTGACTGTTTCCTTTGCTGAGCAGAAGCTTTTTATCTTGATGAAGTCCCAAAAGTTCATTTTTGCTTTTGTTTCACTAGCTTTTGGAGATGTATCTTGAAAGAAGTTGCTGTGGCCGATGTCAAAGAGGTTACTGCCTATGTTCTCCTCTAGGATTTTGATGGATTCCTATCTCACATTGAGGTCTTTCATCCACTTTGAGTTTATCTCTGTGAATGGTGTTAGAAAATGGTCGAGTTTCATTCTTCTGAATGTGGCTGTCCAATTTTCCCAGCACCATTTATTGAAGAGACTGTCTTTTTTCCATTGCATGTTTTTTCCTGCTTTGTCAAAGATTATTTGACCATAGAGTTGAGGGTCCATATCTGGGTTCTCTATTCTGTTCCATTGGTCTATATGTCTGTTTTTGTGCCAGTAACATGCTGTCTTGGTGATCACTGATTTGTAATATAGCTTGAAATCGGGCAACGTGACGCCCCCAGCTTTGTTTTTCTTTTTCAACATTTCCTTGGCGATTCCGGGTCTTTTCTGATTCCATACAAATTTTAGGATTGTTTGTTCCAGCACTTTGGAAAATGTCATTGGAATTTTGATCGGGATGGCATTGAAGGTATAGATTGCTCTGGGTAGCATAGACATTTTAACAATGTTTATTCTACCAATCCATGAGCATGGAATATTTTTCCATCTTTTTGTGTCTTCTTCAATTTCTTTCATGAGTGTTCTGTAGTTCCTAGAGTATAGATCCTTAACCTCTTTGGTTAGGTTTATTCTGAGGTATCTTACGAGTTTTGGTGCTATTGTAAATGGAATCGTTTCTCTAATTTCTCTTTCTACAGTTGCGTTGTTGGTGTATAAGAAAGCAACTGATTTCTGTGCATTGATTTTGTATCCTGCCACATTACTGTATTGCTGGATGAGTTCTAGTAATTTGGGGGTGGAGTCTTTTGGGTTTTCCACATAAAGTATCAAGTCATCTGCGAAAAGAGAGAGTTTGACTTCTTTGCCAATTTGAATACCTTTTATTTCTTTTTGTTGTCTAATTGCTGTTGCTAGGACTTCTAGTACTATGTTGAACAATAGTGGCGAGAGTGGGCATCCTTGATGTGTTCCTGATCTTAAGGGAAAGGCTCTCAGCTTTTCCCCATTGAGGATGATATTCGCTGTGGGTTTTTCATAGATGGATTTTATGAACTTGAGGAATGTTCCCTCTATCCCTATACTCTGAAGAGTTTTAATCAGGAAAGGATGCTGTATTTTGTCAAATGCTTTTTCTGCATCAATTGAGAGGACCATATGGTTCTTCTCTCTCCTCTTATTAATGTGTTCTATCACATTGATTGATTTGTGAATGTTGAACCACCCTTGCATCCCAGGGATAAATCCCACTTGGTCGTGATGGATGATCCTTTTAATGTATTGTTGGATCCTATTAGCTAGGATTTTGTTGAGGATTTTGGAATCCATATTCATCAGGGATATTGGTCTGAAATTCTCCTTTTTGATGGGGTCTTTGCCTGGTTTGGGGATTAAGGTAATGCTGGCCTCATAGAATGAGTTTGGAAGTTTTCCTTCTGTTTCTGTTTTTTGAAACAGCTTCAGTAGAATAGGTATTATTTCTTCTTTGAATGTTTGGTAGAATTCCCCAGGGAATCCATCAGGCCCTGGACTCTTGTTTTTTGGGAGGTTGTTGATCACTGCTTCAATCTCGTTACTGGTTATTGGCCTATTCAGGTTGTCAATTTCTTCCTGTTTCAGTCTTGGCAGCTTATAGGTTTCCAGGAAGGCCTCCATCTCATCCAGATTGCTCAGTTTATTGGCATATAGTTGTTGATAATAATTTCTAATAATTGTTTCTATTTCCTTGGTGTTAGTCGTGATCTCTCTCCTTTCATTCATAATTTTATTAATTTGGGTCCTTTCTCTTTTCTTTTGGATAAGTCTGGCCAGTGGTTTATCGATCTTATTAATTCTTTCAAAGAACCAACTTCTAGTTTCGTTGATCTGATCTACTGTGTTTCTGGTTTCCAATTCATTGATCTCTGCTTTAATTTAATTATTTCTCTTCTAATGCATGGCTTAGGCATCGTTTGTTGCTTTTTCTGTAGTTCTTTAAGGTGTAGAGTTAGTTGGTGAATTCGGGATTTTTCTATTTTTTTGAGTGAGGCTTGGATGGCCATGTATTTCCCCCTTAGGACTGCCTTTGCAGTATCCCATAGGTTTTGGACCGATGTGTTTTCATTCTCATTGATTTCCATGAATTGTTTAAGTTCCTCTTTGATTTCCTGGTTGACCCAAACATTCTTGAGCAGAGTGGTCTTTAGTTTCCAAGTGTTTGAATTTCTGCCAAATTTTTTCTTGTGATTGAGTTCCAGTTTTAAAGCATTGTGGTCTGAGAATATGCAGGGAATAATCTCAATCTTTTGGTATCGGTTGAGACCTGATTTGTGACCCAATATGTGGTCTATTCTGGAGAAAGTTCCATGTGTGCTCGAGAAGAATGAGTATTCTGTTGTTTTAGGGTGAAATGTTCTGTAAGTATCTATGAGGTCCATCTGGTCCAATGTATCATTCAAAGCTCTTGTTTCCTTGTTGATTTTCTGCTTAGATGATCTGTCCATTGTTGAGAGTGGAGTATTGAGGTCTCCTACAATTAACGTATTGTTATCAATATTACTCTTTATTTTGGTTAACAGTTGGCTTATGTAGATGGCTGCTCCCATATTGGGGGCATAGATATTTACGATTGTTAGATCTTCTTGTTGGATAGACCCTTTAAGAATGATATAGTGTCCTTCTGTGTCTCTAATTACAGACTTTAGTTTAAAATCTGATTTGTCTGATATAAGAATTGCTACCCCAGCTTTCTTTTGAGGTCCGCTGGCATGGAAGATGGATCTCCATCCCTTCACTTTCAGTCTAGATGTATCTTTAGGTTCAAAATGAGTCTCTTGTAGGCAGCATATGGATGGGTCCTGTCTTTTTATCCAATCTGCAACCCTGTGCTGTTTTATGGGAGCATTTAGGCCGTTCATATTCAGAGTGATTATTGAAAGATATGAATTAATTGTCATCATGTTGCCTGTGAAGATGTTGTTTTTATAGATTATCCTTGTAAATTTCTGTTGTATATCACTCTTGGGGTCTTTCTCCTTTTATAGAACCCCCCTTAATATTTCTTGCAGGGCCGGCTTAGTGGTCACATATTCTTTCAGTTTCTGCCGGTCGTGGAAGCTCTGCATCTCTCCATCCATTCTAAATGAAAGCCTTCCCGGATAAAGTATTCTTGGCTGCATGTTCTTCTCATTTAGTACCCTGAATATGTCTTGCCAGGCCTTTCTGGCTTGCCAGGTCTCTGTGGATAGGTCTGACGTTATTCTGATGTTCCTCCCTCTGTACATAAGGAATCTCTTCCCCCTAACTGCCCTTAAGATGGTTTCCTTGGTTCTAAGATTTGCAAGTTTTACTATTACATGCCAGGGTGTTGGCCTGTTATCCTTGATCTTGGGAGGGGTCCTCTCTGCCTCTAGGACACGAATGTTTCATTCCCCAGATTAGGGAAGTTCTCAGCTACAATTTGCTCAAATACATCTTCTAGTCCTCTCTCTCTCTCCACTCCCTCCGGGATTCCAATGATTCTGACATTGGAACGCTTCATGGTGTCACTTATTTCTCTGATTCTATTTTCATGGATTCTGAGTTGTTTATCCCTGGCCTCCTTTTTTCCCTTTTTATCTATTATATTGTCTTCTAGGTCGCTTATTCGTTCTTCTGCCTCAGTTACCCTAGCTGTTAGATTATCTAGCATGGATTGGGTCTCATTGATAGCATTTTTAAGTTCTGCCAATTCAGCTTTCATTTCTGCCCTTAGAGACTCTATGTTGCCATTAATTGATTTCTCCATTCTAGCCATTGTCTTCACAATTGCTAGCCTGAATTCCATCTCCAACATCTTGGTTATATCTGCATCCATTTGTAAATCTGCAGCATAAGTCATAATCTCTGAGTCTTTTCTATTTGGGGGGCTCCTCCTCCTAGTCATTCTGTTGATGGGTGTTTGAGGGAATGTATAGAGTCCAAATTATTGACCAGAACCCAAGCAAGATGCATCTGTTTTCTTGGGACCTTAGGGTTGCTGGCCTCTTGTTTTCCCAACTGTGTTCTGGGGGTGGGGCTTGCTGCACTGTTACTCAGGCAACCCTGTTTGGGCGGAGTTGCCCTGCCCCCCCTGTGGCGGGAGATGAGCTCAGCGGGAATCAGTTTTTGGGGCTTTTGTTCTCTGGCGGCTTTCCCTGGTGGCTTTCCGCATCTCTTCCAGGAGTCAGAGCAGAAGAGACTGTTTCCAACCCTCTGCCTTAGAGCAGAGAGACCACAGTCTGTTCTTCAGTGAGCTCTCCAGGCCACACCATCTCTATTTCTGTCCATGCTGCTATAAACTGCAGCATCTTGGGTTGTGCACCCCTCTGCAGTGCTCCCAGTCCTGTCTCCAGGTTGGGGCATGTCTCTGCCCTTTGTGCTTCTAAAACTGCCAGCCGCTCCCAGTTCGCACACACTACCCTGCCACTCCGGTTTCCGCCCCAGGGACTGCCCTAAAGTCCTTTCCCCACCACTACCAGTCTGCGAGTCTGTGCCCCGCCGCTACCGGTCTGCAAGTTTGTGCCCCATCTCCAGCGCGCGAGGCTGTCACTCACCGGCGGCGTAGGATCCCCAGGGCCAGGCTCCCTCCAACTGCCATTTATCCTCCGATATCTGCCAGCAGAATCACAGCTCCCTGCTTCATACCTCAAAGCCAACCACCTGCGATATTCTGTTTATAGAGATCCAGATCTTCTTACATCTCAGGCTGGTTTCGTGGGTGCTCAGAGTGGTATGGTAGATATCCAGCTCAATTCTGTGGACCAGTTGAGATAGAGTCACCTACTCCTCTGCCATCTTTCCACCCCTCTATTAATGCAAATTTAGAAACAATATTGTACAAATAAGGGTATTGAAAAAAAATCTACAAAGCAATTTTCAGATCCCAGAATTTTAATTATATAAAAGCAACTACTTCTAAAGGGACTTAATAGTTTGTAAAGTGGTTTCACATAAATCATTTCGTTACCCCAACTAAAACAGTAGAAAATCTTATAGGTTACCACATTAATTCCAGGTCTCATATCTTCTACCTAATCACGTAGATCTCCTCCCTCTCTTTCAGAAAAGAACAACAACAAATCTTCCAAGTAAGTTATATTGAAAATGGGAGTGTAGTGATGAGAATCCACAAAAATTTCATTTAAAGGTGACTGTTGATTCTCACCCAATTGACCACCATCCCTACAGTAAGTTATGCCCACAGGGCTCTGTACCAGCACTGATGGAGAAATGCCGAAGTCCACGTCTTAATTTCTGGCCTCAGGAAGATTATAACCAGCGAGAAATAAGATATAGGAACAGAGTTTAAAATAAGGAAGAGAGATGTAAATAATGATTAAAAAAATCACAAAAGCGTGTCATCTAAAAAGCTAAAGGAAAAATAACTATCATGGAGGAAACACAAGAGTGTCAAAGAGTTTTTATTGTGATATCTCAAAAATAAGATGAAATCTGAGCTTAAAAAAAACCCATAGCCTATAGTTGAGTGGAGGAGGGTGACAGGAAGGTTGTTACTCCAAGTGGATAGGAAATGATTAACCTAACCAGAGCCCTCCCTAAAGTTATTTGGAATAACTTCCTGGGCCACAGTGCTTGTGGCTTTATTGTGGCCATGTCCTTATCACATGTATTATTTAAAATATTTGTCATTCACCTGTCTTAGGTAGCTTATCAACCTGGTACCTGGGCCTTATCCAATTACCTAAATTTATTTCATTGGCTGGAGATGGATCCAATATTGTGTTGCCAACATTGTGACTCCCTAGAGATGGCCCCCATGGAAGTGCGAGTCAGCCACTCAGAACAAAAAAAAAAAAATTATATATATATATATATATAATTTGTGATACATGACCCATATTTGGTTCTAGAACCAACTTGACTTTTAATCTAAGAATTTGAATCTTTTCTTCAACATTTGGCCAGCAACTTGGTCCCTAACTTGGCTTCACCAAGCAATTGTGATTTCTGCCTCCTCAGCTCAGCATGTATTACCCACCCCCACTACGGACAAGCAAGGCTGCATTTTTAGTTTTGGACAAAGCAATTCACCAATTCCATACTCCTGTTATCAATCCTATATAGTTCAAATCACACCTGTGCTAACTCTTGTCAGGTATAATATAGATCAATTCTTTGTGTTGACTTAGGTTGCTAAACCATCACACTACTCTATATTCAGCAAAAATAAAAACTTGGATTTTAAGTGAAACATCATCTCTAAAGGTAGTTCAATGGCAAAGAGGGCATTAGAACTTTCATTTGCTCACATCCTCATGCTTCCCCAGGCTGGTTTCCAGAGAGCATGCTAACTTGCATGGCTGAAATAAAGTGATTCATTTATTGAGGCAATGAATCTGAGGATTAGATTATAATAAATAACTCTTTAAAAATATTTAGTACCCTTTAGTTCAAATTTATCAGTCACCAGGGAGTAGTTGACTCCTGATGGCCATCTCAAAATATTGTTTGGAAGGAGTTTCTAAATCTCATGGACTAGAATCCATTTTTTTCCTAGTTTTATCATAATTCCATTATTGGTTGAGTTTAAGAAGGTCTCATAATTAATTATGTTCTCACAAATACAGTCCACACAACTTCACTCTTTAGTGATCACTTCCTTATCTAGAGAAAGGGATCTGTCATAATAATCTCATAAATGATAATATTTGACTGACATGGAAAGAAGGCAAATTAACGGGAATTTACTGAGACTCAGGACGTTTGGTTGCATAATGGTACAGGTGTCTTCTGAGTATTGGCAGTGACAGGCTGCTGTTCTTTAACACTGCAAAAATGTTTCAAAATAAATGTTAATGATTGATGCATTCTTGGGTTTGCAAAGTATCTCCACTTCTGTGAGCTTATGTTCCTTCCTATTTTCGACCTCTTTCATAGCATTTAAGTACTTTTTTCTCTCTCCCAAAATAAGATTGAAAATATGTCCAAGTGATACAAAATTACCTATGCAGTATATTCATAGTCATGTAAAAATAGAAAAACAAAACTGGTTAGAAGAAGAAAAAACTAAAGTAAATAAACTGAAATGTTTACAAGGAGTTATAGGTGAGATTTTATTCTTCTGATTTTTTCCAAATTGCCTACAACCAGTATCACTTTTTCATAATAATAAGATGATGATAATGATGATGATGATGATAAACCCAATAACATAATTGAAAAAACATGAGCTCAGGAATCAAACAAATCTAATTTAAATTCTTGCCATGAGACTGTGGACACATCTCATCACCTCTGTAAGGCACTATTGTTACCTTTCCTCAAATTCCTTACAGAATGCCTTGCCCTCAGAGCCACTGTGAGAATTAAATAAAATAACTTCTGTAGATTGCCTCACATGATACATGTTACTCTCTTATATAGTAAAACCTTTATTGTAATGGAAGAAGCCTCCCTGAAAACTAAAGTAAGATGTCTTTCTGAATCAAAAGCACCATGGCTTTGTCCCTGCATACACATGTGGTCAGAAAGTTGGATACCAAACCAGAAATGGCTTCCATATTGATTGCATCAGCCCCAGGTAACCAATAACGAGAATCACAAAGCTTGTGATTGATGAGGCTGGTGGCAGACAGGTGTGAAAGCTCCTGGTTTTTGAGTCATGAGCAAAGTTTTTTCTCCCTGGATCCAGGGTAGTCATGAGATTCTTTAATGGATTTCTAAATTACCGAGTGAAAATAAAATGCCTAAAGACTAACAAAAGATATGTTTGTAGTAGATAGCAGCCATGAAACCAATTAACTAATTAATTAAAACTAATTAACTGAAAAGTCCAAAATTCTCTTGCTGTCAGAAATTTTGTGATCTGGCTTGGGAAAGAAATCATCAACCTGATTCTGTAAAGGGAGGATAGGGAAGTTTCTTTGATGCTAACCATTAGTGATAATGATTCCTCTCAGGAAACCTGGGATAATTAGGCCAAAATCATCTTTATCCTCTTGAGAGAGGTCAGAACAATGATTGTAAGAGACTTAGCCATTTAAGGAAATAGTCAAGCTCCATTGTGAACCTCAGGGATATGATTTCTGGTGAATAAAGAAGTTTGTATAAGAACTCACACACCAAAAAAAATCCTTTTGATCAGAAATTAGTTGATTTAACAAGCATGTTCTGAACTCCTACTTCATCCCAAGATCTGGGGCTACAATGCAAAATGAATGCTGAGCACAGTAGCCAACACGCAACAAATCATATGTATTTCACGTGGATAGTACACTCTTGTATTTCATCCCTGCCGCCATATTATTGGTCTAAACCTTCATCTTCTCTCATTTGGATGGATGACAGCAGCTTTCTGTCTAGTTTTTTGACAACTGTTTCCCAATAACAATCATCAGGATTATAGTAAAAATTAAATTAAAAAATCCATGTATGCCATGTATGTCCTGCACATATTAAGGCTCAGTAAATGTTAACCATAACTATTCTTGCAATATCTTCCTCTCTAGTCCCCTCATCTCCAATTGCAAACACACCATCAAATCTTTCTCCTCCACGGGCACCTTTCTAACGTATAATCCTGACCATGTTTCAATCCTACCTTTAAATCTTTTCCCAGAGTTTATACAATGAAGTCTAAATTCTTTAATATGAATTAGACGCTCCTAACCTTGGTCCTCTTCCGGCCAAGCTGAGTTTCTACTAATAGCTACTGAAGGCACCAGGCTTTGCCAGAGCTCCACCTTTGTGCCTTGACTCAGCTATTACCTTCATCTGGAATGCCCTCAGTGCTACCCTATCCCTTCCTGGCAAGACTTGGCAACTTCTCTACTTTCCGCTCTACCTATCTCTGTGACACCTCCACACTTACCTGTCAGCTTCCTGAAATCAGGGACCATGTCTTATTTATCTTCATGTGACCAATGCCTGAAATGGGGTCTGAAATACAGAAGTGGCTTGCTAAATTCTTATAGAAATAATGAATGAATCAGATGAGTAAAATTAGTTAAAATACCAAAATTCATTTCCTCTTTATTCTATTAGCTCCTTTTGGAAAATTAGCAAAAAGAAATTGTCAGTTTGTGTCAACGTCAGGTCTGGGCCCACATAAAGAAGAGGGTGTGCCAGTCTGAAACACTGAGCGCATGATTCATTATGTTCCACGTACAAGGGCCAAGACTTTTCCTTCCAAGGTCTCCCCTCTCCAGCTCCACAGGGCTACACACAGACTGAAAGTATAGACCAGATCTTTTGGCTGGACTGATCTTTCTACATTGTATAAGTGCAACAACAAAAAAAAAATCAAATGCACAACCCCCCAAAACCCTAAGCCAACTGGATTTTCAGGCCTTATTTGCCTATCTGATTAAATATTTGACAGACATTATAGAGATGTAGCTGGCCTACTTCCCTTCCATCTTACCTCAACACTCTGCATTGCAACTACTTATCAAAGTTTGACAAATTAATTCACTGACATATCAATTTTAGGGATATAGTCAAAGCCTGTGCTTTAATAATTTACCCTAGTTTCCAAATACATAGCCATTATGTCTTAAAAGCAAGTTATACTGCATTGTAATTTTCCATAATATTGCAAATGATAGTAAGCCATGACACTGATTCTGGTCAGAGCCAATGTAAAAGTCTGGATGGAGCCGTGGAGTGCTTCAAACATGTAACCCTAAACCGGGGAGGGAATACTTGGCTTAATTGGATTGTCATCACTTATGTTCTAATGCTGAGCTGCTCCTAATAGCATATGTGCAATGGAATTTTTCATTCTCATTACAATATTGTAATATTATTTGTTTTAGATAAGGCTGTAACTAATATCTTCAGTACACAAATTTACTTCCTAATGTTTAGGCCTCTTAGAATACTTACTGAGATGACCTTTTCAATAAAATCCTTCACTAGAAGTAACTCTTAATGTAATCTCATTAACATTGATTTTTCTGGGATGGGGAGAAAAACTTAAAAGAAATGCAAAAACTCATAGGTCCATTTCTGAATAAATTATTCAATAGATTATGTGGATTGTCATCCAGATTTCTTATGCAAGAACAAGCTAAATCTGAATCCTGAAAACAACATAGGAACTCTGATGGAGGTTTATGGAGTGTACTGGGTTTAGAGCAATGTTAAGGAAACCTATTTCCCTCATTAAATTTGTTTATGCCTTTTGGGTTTGCTAAATACTTCTACATATGAGGATTTCTATCACAGACATTTCTTGGTTGGTTGATTGGTTGGTTGGTTGGTTTGGGTCCTGTAATATAATCCACATAATATAATGACTGACCAAGCCCTGTACCCAAATTCAACATTTTGCCTTCAGTCTTGGCCCTAGACTCTGAGAAGGATGTTGCCCTTTCTTCAGGAAGAACTTACTATATCTGTGTTCCTTAGTTCAGGTTACTTAGAACCAAGACAACTTAATAGTTAGTTTTGCTTTTTGAGATTGTACACTATTTCTTTTATTTTTCCAGCTATATTGAGATATAACTGACATATAACACTGTATAAAGTGTACAACATGTTGATTTGATATACTTACATATTGCAAAATGATTATTACCATAACATTAGCTATCATCTTCATCATATCACATAATTACCATTTCTTTTTGTGGTGAGAACATTTAATATCTACTCTCTTCCCAACTTTCAAGTATATAATACAGTATTATTAACCATAATCACCATGCTATACATTAGATACCCAGAACTTATTCATCTTATAACTGAAAGTTTTTACCCTTTGATCAACATCTGCCCATTTCCCCTACCTGGCCCCCAATTCCTGGGAACTGCCACTCTACTCTCTCTTCCTGAGTTTGGCTTTTTAGATTCTACCTATAGGTGATATCATTCAGTATTTGTCTTTCTCTGTCCAAGTTATGTCACTTAACATAATGCCCTCAAGTTCCATCCATAGTGTCACAAATAGCAAGATTTCCTTCTTTCTCATGGCTAAATAATATTCCATCATTAGATGATAGATAGATAGATAGATAGATAGATAGATAGATAGATAGATAGATGATAGATAGATAATAGATACTAGATAGATGATAGATGATAGATACTAGATAATGATAGATAGATAGATAATTATATATAATATATTATATATATAAGCACATCTTCTTTATCCATTCATCTGTTGATAGACACTTAAATTGTTTCCATATCTTGGCTGTTGTGAATAAGGCTGCAATGAACACAAGGGTGCAAATATCTCCTTGAGATTTTGTTTTCACTTCCTTAGGATATATACCCAAATGTGGGATTGCTTAATTGTATGATAGTTCTATTTTTAATTTTGGGGGGAACCTTTATGCTATTTTCCATAATGGCTGCACTAATTTAGATCTCCATCAACAGTGCACAAGGGTTCTCTTTTATCCACATCCTTGTTAACATTGGGTAATTATCTTTTTTATAACAGCCATTCTAACAGTTGTGAGATGATATCTCATTATGGTTTAGATTTGCATTTCCTTGATAATTAGTGATGTCAAGCCAAACACATTTTCATGTACCTGTTGATCACTTGTATATCTTCTTTGGAAAAATGTCTATTTAGTTCCTCTGCCTGTTTTTAAGTCAGATTGTTTAAGGGTTTTGCTATTAAGTTGTATGAGTTATTTATATATTTTGTATATTAACCCCTGATCAGATACATAATTTGCAAACATTTTCTTCCATTCCATATGTTGCCTGTTAATCTTTTTATTACTTCTTTCCTACACAGAAGCTTTTTAGTTTAATGTAACCCCACCCACTAATTTTTGCTCTCATTGCTTATGCTTTTAGTATTATACCCAAAAAATCTTTGCCAAGGCCAATATCGAGGAGCTTTTCTTCCTGTTTTATTTTAGGAGTTTTACAGTTTCAGTTATGTTTAGGTCTTTTATCAATTCAAGTTATTTTTTGTTAGTGGTATAAGACAGAAGTCTAATTTCATTCTTCTGCATGTGTTTATGCAGTTTTCCCAACACATTTTTTTTTTTTTTTACTGAAGAGACTTTCCTTTTCTATTGAGTATTCTTGACTCCCTTGTCAAATATTAGTTGACCATAAATGCAAGCGTTTATTTCTGGACTCTCAATTCTGTTCCATTGGTCTATGTGTCTATTTTCATGCCAGCAACATACTGTTTTGATTACTATAGCTTTGTAGTATAGTTGAAATCAGGAAGTGTGATACCTCCAGATTTCTTCTTTCTTGGGATTGCTTTGGCTATTCAAGGTCTTTTATGATTCCATACAAATTTTAAATTTATTTTTTTCTAACAGTATGGAGGTTCTTCAAAAAGTTGAAAATAGAGCTACCATCATATCCAGCAATTGCACTACTGGGTATTTACCCCAAAGATACAAATGTAGGGATCCAAAGGGGTATGTGCACCCCGATGTTTATAGTAGCAACGTCTACAATAGCCAAACTGTGGAAAGAGCCAAGATATCTCTCAACAAATGAATGGATAAAGAAGATGTGGTATATATATATACAATGGAATATTATGCAGCCATCAAAAGGAATGAAATCTTGCCATTTGCAATGATGTGTATAGAACTGGGGAGTGTTATGCTGAGCAAAATAAGTCAATCAGAGAAAGACATGTATCATATGACCTCACTGATATGAGGAATTCTTAATCTCAGGAAACAAACTGAGGGTTGCTAGAGTGATGGAGGGGTGGAAGGGATGGGGTGGCTGGGTGATAGACATTGGGGAAGGTATGTGCTATGGTGAGCGCTGTGAATTGTGCAAGACTGTTGAATCACAGATCTGTACCTCTGAAACAATACATTATATATTAAAAAAGAAGAAGAAGAAGAAGAAGAAGATAGCAGGAGGGGAAGAATGAAGGGGGGGAAATTGGAGGGGGAGATGAACCATGAGAGACGATGGGCCCTGAAAAACAAACTGAGGGTTATAAAGGGGAGGGGATGGGAGGATGGGTTAGCCTGGTGATGGGTATTAAAGAGAGCATGTTCTGCATGGAGCACTGGGTGTTATACACAAACAATGAATCATGGAACACTACATCAAAAACTAATGATAAAAAAACTAATAATAAAAAAAATAAAAAAATAAAGTAACATAAAAAAAGAAAAGAAAAAAATTATTTTTTTCTATTTCTGTGAAAAGTGCCACTGGAATTTTTATAGGAATTGCAGTGAATCTATTAATAGCTTTGGATAGTATAAATTTTTAAAAATATTAATTCTTTCAATCTATCAATATGGTATAGCTTCCAAATGTTTGTGTTTTCTTTGATTTCTGTCATCAAAGTCTTACAGTTTTCAGTGTATAGATCTTTAATCTTGGTTAAATTTATTCCTAAGTATTTTATTGTTTTTGTTACTAAACAAACAAACAAACAAAATTTATTGTAGTTTTCATTGTTTTCTTTATTTCTTTTTCAGAGGTTTTGTTAGTGTGTAGAAATGCAACTGATTTCTGTATATTGATTTTATGTCCTGCCACTTAACTGAATTTAACAGTTTTTTGGTGGAGTCTTTAGAGTTTTCTATATGTAAGATCATATTATCTGCAAACAAAAACAATTTTACTTCTTTCATTTTGATTTGAATGCCCTTTATTTCATTTTCTTGCCTTATTGCTCTGGTCAGGGCTTCTACTACTGTGTTGAAAAGGAGAGTGAACATTCTTGTCTTCTTCCTGATCTTACAGGAAAAACTTTAAATCTTTCACCATTGAGTATAATGTTAGTTGTGGGTTTGTCATAAATAGCCTATATTATGTTGAGATATGTTCTTTCTCTACCGAATTTGTTGAGCATTTTAATTATGAAAGGATGTGGTATTTGATCAAATGCTTTCACTATATCTATTGAGATGATCATATTATTTTGATATATCATGTTATTAATGTGTTGTATCACATTTATTGATTGTGTATGTTTAATATCCTTGCATCCCAGGGATAAATCCCACTTGATCATGACGTATGATCCTTTTAATGTGCGGTTGAATTAGATTTGCTAATACTTTGTTGAGAATTTTTTTGTTTGATTTTTTTATTTATTTTTATTTCTTTTATTATTATGTTATGTTAATCACCGTACATTACATCATTAGTTTTTGATGTAGTGTTCCATGATTCATTGTTTGCGTATAACACCCAGTGCTCCATTCAATACATGTCCTCTTTAATACCCATCACTAGGCTAAACCATCCTCCCACCCCCCTCCCCTCTAGAACCCTCAGTTTGTTTTTCAGAGTCCATCATCTCTCATGGTTCATCTCCCCCTCCGATTTTCCCCCCTTCATTCTTCCCCTCCTGATATTTCTTCTTCGTTTTTTTTTTTAACATATAATGTATTATTTGTTTCAGAGGTACAGGTCTGTGATTCAACAGTCTTGCACAATTCACAGCGCTCACCATAGCTCATACCCTCCCCAATGTCTATCACCCAGCCACCCCATCCCTGCCAACCCCCACCACTCCAGCAAACCTCAGTTTGTTTCCTGAGATTAAGAATTCCTCATATCAGTGAGGTCATATGAGACATGTCTTTTTCTGATTAACTTACTTTGCTCAGCATAACACCCTCCAGTTCTATCCACGTCATTGCAAATGGCAAGATTTCATTCCTTTTGATGGCTGCATAATATTCCATTGTATATATACACCATATCTTCTTTATCCATTCATTTGTTGAGGGATATCTTGGCTCTTTCCACAGTTTGGCTACTGTGGACATTGCTGCTACAAACATTGGGGTGCATGTACCCCTTCGGATCCCTACATTTGTATCTTTGGGGTAAATACCCAGTAGTGCAATTGCTGGATTGTATGGTAGCTCTATTTTCACTTTTTGAGAAATCTCATACTGTTTTCCAGAGTGGCTGCACCAGCTTGCATTCCCACCAACAGTGTAGGAGGGTTCCCCTTTCTCTGCAACCCGCCAACATCTGTCGTTTCCTGACTTGTTAATTTTAGCCATTCTGACTGGTGTGAGGTGGTATCTCATTGAGGTTTTGATTTGGATTTCCCTGATGCCAAGTGATGTTGAACACTTTTTCATGTGTCTGTTGGCCATTTGGATGTCTTCTTTGGAAAAATGTCTGTTCATGTCTTCTGCCCATTTCTTGATTGGATTCTTTGTTCTTTGGGTATTGAGTTTGATAAGTTCTTTATAGATTTTGGATACTAGCCCTTTATCTGATATGTCATTTGCAAATATCTTCTCCCATTCTGTCAGTTGTCTTTTGGTTTTGTTGACTGTTTCCTTAGCTGTGCAAAAGCTTTTTATCTTGATGAGGTCCCAATAGTTCACTTTTGCACTTGCTTCCCTTGCCTTTGGTGATGTTTCTAGGAAGAAGTTGCTGCGGCTGAGGTCGAAGAGGTTGCTGCCTGTGTTCTCCTTTAGGATTTTGATGGACTCCTGTCTCACATTGAGGTCTTTCAACCATTTGGAGTCTATTTTTGTGTGTGGTGTAAGGAAATGGTGCAGTTTCATTCTTCTGCATGTGGCTGTCCAGTTTACCCAACACCATTTGTTGAAGAGACTGTCTTTTTGCCTTTGGACATTCTTTCCTGCTTTGTTGAAGATTAGTTGACCATAGAGTTGAGGGTCCATTTCTGGGCTCTCTATTCTGTTCCATTGACCTATGTGTCTGTTTTTGTGACAGTACCATACTGTCTTGATGATGACAGCTTTGTAATAGAGCTGGAAGTCTGGAATTGTGATGCCACCAGCTTTGCTTTGCTTTTTCAACATTCCTCTGGCTATGCGGGGTCTTTTCTGGTTCCATACAAATTTTAGGATTATTTGTTCCATTTCTTTGAAAAAAGTGGATGGTATTTTGATGAGGATTGCATTGAATGTGTAGATTACTCTAGGTGGCATTGATATCTTCACAATATTTGTTCTTCCAATCCATGAGCATGGAACGTTTTTCCATTTCTTTGTGTCTTCCTCAATTTCTTTCATGAGTATTTTATAGTTTTCTGAGTACAGATCCTTTGCCTCTTTGGTTAGATTTATCCCTAGGTATCTTATGGTTTTTTGCATCTACATTTGTCATGGATGTTGGCCTGTGGGTTTTTTTTTTTTCCTTGTAATGTCTTTATATAATTTTGTTATCAGGATAATACTGGTCTTGTACAATTAGTTTAGGAGTGTTCTCTCATCCTCAAGTTTTTGGAAGAATTTCAGAAAGAGTGGTGTTAATTTTTCTTTAACTATTTGGTAGAATTTGCCAGTGAATCCATCTGGTACTGGCCTTTCTTCATTAGGAGGTTTCAATCACTGACTCAATCTCCTTACTCATTATTGATCTGTTCATATTTTCTGTTTCTTCATGATTCAGTTGTGATAGGTTATATGTTTCTAGAAATTTATCCATTTAACTTAGGTTGTTCAATTTATAGGCATATAATTGTTCACAATAGTCTCTTATGATGTTTGTATTTCTGTGGTATCAGTTGTAGTGTCTCCTCTTTCATTTCTGGCTTTATTTATATGAGTCTTCTCTTTTTTTCTTAATCTAGCTAATGATATGTAAGTTTTGTTTATCTTTTCAAAAACCCAGTGCTTAGTTTCATTGATCTTTTCTATTGATTTCTTCTGGTCTCTATTTTATTTATTTCTGCTCTGGTATTTGTTATTTTCTTCCTTCTGCTAACTTTAGGCTTAGTTTGTTCTTCTTTTTAGAGTCACTTGAGGTGCAAAGTTCTGTTGTTTATTTAAGATCTTTCTTTTTCTTGATGTAGGCATTTATCACTATAAACTTCCCTCTTAGAACTGCTTTTGCAGCATCCCATAGGTTTTGATATGTTGTGTTTCCATTTCCATTTGTTTCAAGATATTTTTATGTCTTTTTTGACACATTGGTTGTTTGTGTATCATTTCTAAAAATCAGACTTCTGCCACAAGAGAATGCAGGCAAGAGAATGCACCTCACACACCTCTAACTACAGGGTACATAATGAACCAGCTACTGCACTGAGAAATCTTTCACTACATCTGTGCCAGGACTATGACACCCATGAACTGCTGCAAGATTAGCCCATAGGCAGTGGTAGATATCATGAACCCCAGTCTATGCATGAGGAAACTGAGACTTGAAGAGTTTAAATAATCCCCTGAAGTAAAAGTAGCATCACTCCCATCAACTGTGGTGTTTGTAACTCCAAAGACCCTTTCTAATCAACAATCCTACAAAGACTACTTTCCCAGAAACTCAGTACCTCTAAGAAGGATAACTCATTTTACCTTGCCTAGCTGCACCCTAAGACTAAAAGTGGTTCCTAACTCCAATGAAAATATCATTACTTAAAATGCAATGTGAATAGCAATCACTGAAATTGTCCAGTGTGGTGGTCCTGCTATTATTTGCCATCAGCCTTGCCTGACTTGGTTGCATGTATGTGTTGTCTGCTCCCGGACTACCTTTCAATATGTCCACAAGTCTGTGGGGACTCTACCCAACCCAGTAGTTACCCATCATCTGTTTCTGTAGTGTCCAAATGTTGGGCTCTGTGCCTTTAGTTGTATCTTAATCCAACACCAGCAGCTAGGTCCCATCCTGCATTAGGAGGCCCAACAAGAGACAGATTCCACTCAAGCAGAGTAATAGTTCCTACACTTAAATGATGTTAATGAAGTTAAAGGCAGCCAACCAGGAATGGTGAAGTACCCCAAGGCCAGCAACAGCAAATAGCTACCCTACCCCTTAGGCTGAGAGGGCAAGAAGAGAGAACAGATTCCAGGCCCTGGTGAGAATGATAGCTATAATACTGTAACAGAAGCTATAGCTGTAGAAGAGGATCACAGACCAGAAGCTCTGATCTTCTGGAGAATAACACAGCACTGCCACCTTGACTCAGAAGGGAAGAAACAAAGGGAATAAATAGCCCAGTCTCTCTCTATTTCCACCTTGCCATCTTTGGATTGTGGAAGTCATAGGGCAAGGGAGCTGGGCTGGAGTAGCCCATATAATTCTTTTGCTGGGACAGAAAACAGGGTAGAAAGAAGGGGGCAGGTTTGATCTGGAGGGGGAGAAGGAAGAGTCTGTCACACCTGCCCATGTACTTGCTCTTTCCCTCAAAATGTCTACTTTACATTCTAGTCTATTCTATGGCTTTCTAGAATTCTTTTCAGATAGGCTGACCACAGGTACTAGATATTTGCTGTTTTTGCTCTTCTTATATCACTTTACTCTTCTTTTGGTAATAATACTCTCAAAATTCTTTTGGGAAGTCACTACAATCCAATTCCTGTTTCATGTGTTGTGTGGCTGGTTTAAACATGCCTAGTGACAGACGTTGAGTCCATTTTTAGGTGTCAGGATCAGACTGACCCAGAAGAAAATATTTCATTTGCAGCCAAGTCAGGTAAGTCAAAAACAGAGGAGTTGACGCAAGAAATTCTAGCCAGTCTTAAGTTCATCTCTCATGAGCTGTCTTCTACTATTTCTCAATCATAAATCTAACATAATTATCCCACAGAGTTAAAGAATTTTATAAGTTTGTTTCCCTTCCAACATTATGAGTGCTGTGAGAGCAGAGAATAACCTGTTCTTCTTTATATCCTTAATAACCAGCACAATCTCTGACACTCAGTACCACTTGTGGAATAAACAGAATTGAATGAAGACATGAAGACATGAGAGGATAAACATCCTGAGAGAGTTCTATCCAGATTATGAGTGGTTCTTAGAGAGATTTTTTTACTACACCTCAGACTGCATGTCTATCCAGTGTTAAGAGCTGGAGGAAGAGCAACGGAGGAAAGAAAAAAGGATAGATGATGATAAAGATAGATTGTCTAGGAGATGAGTTTGGGCCCTTGTATGAGTACAGAAATGACTAAAAACCAGATTATCTTAGTAAAACTGGAAATGTCCCCACATTTTAATCACTGTACTGAAACTACAAAATTGGCAATAAGGTATCCACAAGATTAAGTGACTAAAAAAAGTAAATAGTAAAGAGTCATATTTCTGATGAAAGAATAAGAAGGCCCACAAAAACCTGGACCATTTCTACTGTTTTCTAAGATATATCCTGTCTACCCAGCTGGTAGTTTCCATATTTCTTCCGTTCTAATCTTTCTTTTCAAAGCTTTGAATTTTTCCCCCACCCCATTCCTTGTATCATATCTTTCAATGCCAAGTTTCAATTACAGTCCTTCTGAAAAATTCCCTCTTACCTACTATGACTCACATGAATTTATTGCTCAGCAGAGAGAAAGAGGAGATCTCTAAGCACAGTGGTCTAAGAGATCACCATGGTGGTAAAAACAAGAAAAGATGGTAGACTTCGATCACTCTAAAGCAGATTCACTTTTACCTATTTGTTTGGGCCTCAATGAAAAATTACTCAATACTTTTCTGTTTTGTTGCATTAATGTTTCAACTGCATATTTTTCACCCTCAAAACTGTAAAGCTTATATTCTCTGGAAAACAGAAACTATGATTTAGAATTCTTTATTCTTCTACTCCCAGCCCCCATTATGGCATCTAGCAAACCCAGTGTTAGGCAAATACTAGGTATGTGATAATTTTCCTCAATCAAAATAACATTAAATGAAAAGCTATCTCTTTGTATCATGAAGTCTCCTTCAAATCATAGGAATGTGTTTTGAGAATCTTCATTTCTCTTATGAACCTCCCATTCATACATGTATCCCCAATATGTATATTCTGAGAGCACTTCAAGTTTGCTGGCTAAGCAAAAACAACTGCCGCCTGGCCCCCTGCAAGTCCCTATAGATGATAAATAATATTTTAAAAATAATAAATCCACAACATTATAGAATATAATAGGAAAGACAAGATCAGATTGACAGAGCAATGGATGGCTCAAATTATATGCAAAAGGGAATTACTGAAAATGCATAAGTGGTGGGTATTAGTCAGGAGAGCCTAGGTTATAATGGCATGGCAAACAACTACAAAAGTGCAGTTACTTATAACACAAGTTAATTCTCCCTTATGGTACTCAGTGGGTTGGTAGGGGTCTTGTTACACATAGTCACTCAAGGACCAGGCTGAGAGAGGTTCCACTATCTTTTAGAACATCATCTGAAATATGCGTCCTCCTCAGTTGGTATAACAGGGAGAGAGAAAGGTATAAAGTTCCATGGACTTTTCACTGCCTCAGGCTGGGAGACACAGCACCTCCCAAGAGCTCATTGACCAGCAGTAGCCACATGGCTCTCTCAAATAAAGGTGACTAAGAAATGTAGAAGAGTAAATGAAATAGTTTCTGAATATTACTGTCTCTGCCACTTACTGTAAAAATCTTTCTTTAGAATCTTCTAGATGATACTGTGTGGCTTGATTTCAGGAACATGGTAGACCATAACCTATAAGAGGCTACTAGAGAAAGAAGAACCAAAGAGATGAGAATTGCTAACAAGGGCTCATTCTTTAATTTTACATATATTACCTAAAGTATCTCTTTTCAGTCCGTTTCCTTTCCTGTTTTATCTAGTACATCTCCTCTATCTTAAAGACAAAAATATTAGGTTTAACTTTTTCCTTACAATCAAAGAGGAGTCAGTCTCATCTAAGAATGGGAATACTTTTTTGGATAAAGATTCCTGAAAGGTTGGGGTGCCTGGATGGCTCAGTCAGTTAAGTGTCTGCCTTCAGCTTAATCCCAGAGTCCTGGGATTGAGCCCCACATCGGGCTCCCTGCTCAGCCTCTCCCTCTCCCTCTGTCCTTCCCCCCTGATTTGTGCTCTCTATCTCTCTCTCTGTCTCTCTCTCAAATACTCTCAAATAAATAAATAAAATCTTTTTAAAAAAGATTCCTTAAAGGTCAGGTGGATAGAATATGAGCAAATATTTCTAAAACCCTTCTAGATGCATTTGTCCAGCCAGTCAATCAAAAACTATTAGGGAGCACCTCCTATGTACCTAATAATGTGCTAGACAATGTGTCTGTAGATGCACAAGGTCAAGTAAAACCTGGTCCCTGCCCAAGGCAGACACAACAGAAAAACACATGAAGTCAAAAGTCCAGGGCATTATTAAAGAATCTTTGAGTTTAGTGATAAAAGGAAAGGATCAGTTCTGCAGGTGGATGTGACAGTATGGGTTCAGAAAGACTTCAGAGCACAAGTGACATTGAAAGAAACTTGAAGGGTCCAATTTGGGTATAATTCCAAGCCTTAGGAAAATGTGCTATTGTTTCTCCAATCTTTCCTTATAACAACTGACTTCTTTTGGAATGTAACTTCCCATTGACTTGCTTGACAGATGTGACAGGAACCCATAGGGATGCCACCTTTTCCTGCTTCCATATAATTTGGTTTTTCCTTCTCCAGCTGTTGTGCTGAATTTAAGTCTGCAAAACCAACCTGGAGGCACAGGAAGCTAAGGCAGTGAAAGCCTATTCATTTGACTGCTCCTTTCCCACTTGATGGTTGAGTCGGCTTTTAAAATAATGCTTCCCTTATTTGTTATTCTCCTTCTTTAGCACCACTGCCAGCTGTACTTTCCACTTCACATGAATTTTGGTCTATTCCAATTTTCCACTTCTCTGACTCTAATCCCACAGTTACAAATGGAATCCCAGGCTACACTAATATCTCTTACTTGCTGGCACTGAAGAGATCAATATTTCAAAATACCATATGTTTTATAGATCAGCTACTGCATGCATACAAATAAGTAATATTTGAACAATTACAGCACTTGTAAGTTACATAACCTAGTGGCCAAAAATGGCAACCTGTCCCTTGTGGTTAAATTTCCAAAGGTCATCTTGATGGCTAACCACTGAGCCAACTGTTCACATGCCTTTTGCCCTATCTGAGAGTCTGAGACATAGCAGAGACTGACAAAGAAAAGGATCACTGAAAATGCCAATAGCATAGTGGGTAACAATGCTGAACATATTCATTGGCAATCAGACATCCCCAAGATGTGACATGAGGCTTTACCCAATGGCAGCACTCATTTCCTAAGAGTCTTTCTTCACAAATACTCACTGATCACTCCTGTTTCATGGCCTGAACTGTCCTGCAAGGATAAAAGGACAAATAAACCACTTCTCAAGAGGTTCTTGGCCCACTGAAAGAGGAAAATATGTACATAAGCAATAAAGTATCATTAGGACATTAACAAAAACACATAGTGCCTTGAGAGTGGAGAGAAACCCCAGCCTAAAGGAGCCCAAGGGACTGGGAGGAAGTGACGCCTGAGCTGGGTTTCGAAGGATGAATAGGAGTTAGTTAGGCCAAAAAATTCAAAATGCATATCTTAGAAAGTGTGGCATATGTAGGAAACTGTAGTTCAGATGTCCAGAGCAATTCTTAACAATGAACATGTGATAGATATAAACAAAAAATAAATGATTCATGCTTCAAAATATTAAAGTTTTCTGGGACAATTGAGCACAGGACTAGCACTTATGGATATTCCAGTTGTATGCATATATGCATTTGGTGCTTTCACATATGTTATTTAATTTTGTCCCTCTCATAGTCCTCAAAGTACATTTAAGTCCCTCCCTGTTTGGAAGGACAAACAGGGACACAAAGATGTTTAATACTTTGCCTTGGGTCTTTACATAGTAAATTATAAAATTAGGTTATAAGTCACGGACTCCAAAGTTTACAAGATAGACCAAAATTCCAGTTGAGTGATGTATGGAACCAGACCAAGGGGCATAGATTCTAAGATACAGAAATTTGAAGGAAGGAGAAATCAGTGTTCACAGAGTGAATATATAAGACCCATGTGATAGGTAAATCATGAAACTGAAATATAAGATAGAAATTCGCCAGGGAGAGAAGGAACACATCTTTATAGGCAGAAAATAAATAGTTGCTTAAGAAACTAAAGTCATTAATTTACGGTTTGCGTTAGTTCTCTTGGTATGCACTGCCCTTGTCAAAGGACATTGGAGGGTTGACCAAATCTTTATTGAGTGCTTATGAGGTATTAAACCTTATGCCTTGTACTTTATTAGCCTTTTCTCATTTAACCCCCATAACAAACCAATAAGCCTCACTATTTTTTCATCCATGAAATGGGGATAAATTCAGATTAAAAGATAAAACACACTGGTTGCATACATAGCACAGTACTTGGCATAGAGTAGATTGTTGGCTCACATCACCTTGCTTTTACAGGTAAAGAAACTGATCTTGAGGGAGACTGAATACCTTGCCTTCAGTTACACAACTGGAGGAAATGGAAAGGGAATTTTAACCCAGGTATGTCTGTTCCTTAACTTGACAGTCTTTCAGTTAAGCCATACAGGCTCCTTTGGCTAGGGTTAAGCTGAGGCAGAACTGTTCAATAGACAATGTAGGTACTTAATGAGGCAAGAAAACCCTGTCCATAGTAAAACTATATGGCCTGGTTATCTCTCATCTCCCTGCCCATAATATATCTTCATTTCAGGAACCTCGAGTTTCCTGAAATCCCCATCAATTTCAACTGCTCAAAATTAGATAGGTAGATGATAGATAGATGATAGATGATGATAGATAGATGATAGGTGGATAGATAGAGATGATAGGTAGATGATGGAAAGATAATAGATGATAGATAGGTAGGAAGATAGATAGACCATAGATAGATGATAGATAGATAAAGATGATAGATGATAGATGGATGATAGTAATTAGACATTTCTACTTTAGTGTGATTTTACTGCCATGCATGATCTCTTCTAGGTTCTTTGTATTTTAAAATTTTTCTGTAATTTGTTCAATTAACAAGGGTACACTTTTAGGTAATTTCAGCAGCCACTGAGCAGGTGAGGTGTCCGAAGTCCCCTAAAGTCATCACAAGCAGACTGTATCCTTTGATTTAGCAAAAAACAAACCATATGCAAGTATCAAAAGAATGTAAAATCACTGGGCTCCACCGAGACGCCAAAGTAATAAAATGAGCCAGTTTCAAGGCAAGAAGAATGACCCCCATTAAAAGGAGTTTTAAAAATTAGGTATAGTAATACTGCTTCCGTCTGTAGGAGCAGTAGTCAAATGAAAATATATTTAAAGAGTGGTTCTGGTCCCTGTGGTATGTGTACCCTGGGAAAGCCATTATCTCTTTAATAACTTTGCTGTATTTCTTCACCACATTATTGAAAATTGTTTAATGAGCAGTTTCCCTCAGAGAAGATCTCAGATTCTCAGGAGCAGTTGCTATGAGAGATACTCTTTAAAGCCAGATGAAATTATGTTTATTCTTTTACATTTCTTCCCGAAGCAGTCAAAATGGTGGTGCTTTCAATTTTTTTTTCTTTTAGAAATATGTTTTCTCCTTATAAAAGTAATATATATTTATGGTAGAAACTTTGAAAAACAAAAAGTATAAAGAACAAGAGAGATCAATGTGGGATTCATTCTTGCATTCATCCTGTCCAAACACAGAAGGTAACTGAATATTAGGAGTTTATTACTCTCTACACTCAAATTCTAACATTATTTTTATATAATTAAGATCAAATAAATGCACATGAATTACATTCTTATACTACGTCAATTTTGTATCCCACTTGGGTTTTTTTTTTCAGTTATCAATATCCCATGTTAATCGTAATCTTTTTGTAATCCAGACAACAGCTGCTGGGATACTCAGACATCTGCCAGTATATAGTGATCTTTCCCATTGACATCTAACACTTGCTTCCACTCAAAACTCTTGAGTCTTTAGGCAGCTGCTCTCTTTTTATCCTATTTTGTGTCATACTCACATCACCTGTTGTCCTTCAACATAACCCATGATCACACATGTTGACACTCAAGTCAGAGAGCCAAGGATCAACTCGTTCCTTCACCACTTACTAGCTGTGTGATTTGGGTTAATTCCTTAAGCTCGCTGGGTCTCCATATTTTTTCAGCTATGAAATGAGAATGGATCTAGAGTAAAAGTTAAAACACTTGGGAGTGTATAGCACAGTGCTTGGCACGGAGTAGACCATTGGTTTGCATCAGCTTATAACATTGGTGGATGTTGGAAAGAAAAAGGAGACATTACATTGCTAGTGGTAGCTAGGATCACATTTCTTCAAACACTATTGACACAAGATTCTTGAATATAATGGACTTAATTAAAGGCCTAAAGATAGGAGAGGATAATTGCAGCATAAGTCAAGAAAAAATTAGAATTCAATGTCAGACATCACCCTTGCTCAGTTTTTTAAAAAATGTTTCCCAAAGAGATTTCTTACTGGTTAACTTTTCAAATAACAGCACACCTTTGCTTTTTAATAATTTCAGAAATTTCTTCTGAATTTTTCCTTCATAAATTGCTTCTATCTCATCTTTATTGACCATTTTCTTTTCTTTGTTGTGGATTATTTCCTTATGCTTCTTGGTCCATTCATTTATTGGGGTTTTAGTATATTTCTTATTGATTTACAATGTTATTTTTATGTCATGTTATATATTACATGTTATGTTATATTCTTTTTGGTTAATCAAATATTTTAGGTGTTCCATTTTTATTCTTCTATTGGTATCTTAGCTATAAACTCTTTGTACTATTTTTTACTGGTTTCACTGAAAATTACATGTACCTCTTAAACATAAGACAATCTACATGGACTTAATATTTTACTACTTCATGTAAAAATACAGAAACCTAATATCATGGTTCAATTCACCACCATCATTCTTTGTCCTCTAATTATCATACATACTACACCTATAAACATTATAAACTCCATATTGCAGTGATAATGATTATTGCTTTAAATAGCCATATGTTTTATGAAAAACAAAGAAAAGAAAAAAAACTCCTAGTCTTTTTTTTTTTTTTAATTTCTTTATTTGACAGAGAGAGAGCACAAGTAGGCAGAGTGGCAGGCAGAGGGAAAGGGAGAAGCAGGCTCTTTGCTGAGCAGGGAGCCCGATGCGGGGCTCAATCCCAGGACCCTGGGATCATGACCTGAGCCGAAGGCAGCCGCTTAACCGACTGAGCCACCCAGGCGCCCTAAACTCCTAGTCTTTTATATTTACTTCGATATTTATCCTTTCCAGTGATTTTGTTTCCTCATGTAGATCCAATTTACCATTCTGCACAATCTTTCTTCACCCTGAAGAAAAGAACTTCCTCTGGCATTTCTTACACAATAGATCTGCCAGCAACAAATGTCTTCAGCTTTTGTTTCTCTGAAAATGTCTTATTTCATCTTTGTTTTTAAAGGATGGCTTTGCTGAATATAGAACTCTGTCCTGACCGTATTTGTCTTTAAGCACTTTGAAGTGTTGCATTTACCTCCGTCCTTCATTGTTTCTGAGGAGAAGCCAACCACCATCTGTATCATTTGCTCCCTGTGTATAATGTGATAGTTTTCTCTAACTGCTTTCAATATTATCTCTTTTTTTTTATTTCAGCAAGTTTGATGATGTTCCTAGTGTGTTTTTCTTTGTATTTATCTTGCTCAAGGTTAATTAAATACAGGGGCAACTGGGAGGCTCAGTCGGTTGAGCACCCCACTCTCGATTTAGGCTCAGGTCATGATCTCAGGGTCCTGAGATCGATTCCCCTCGTCGGGCACCATACTGGGTGTGGCACCTGCTTAAGATGCTCTCTCCCGTCTCCCTCTGCCCCTCCCTCCCCACCCCCCTGTGCTCATGCTCGCTCTCTCTCTCTCTCTCTAAAAAAAAAAAAAAGGTTCATGAAACTCACTTGATTTGTAAATTGATATCTTTCACCTAATTTGAAAAGTTTCCAACTTAAAAAAAAATTTCCTCTGCTCTTTCTGGAATTCAATTACCCATAAATTATATTGCTTGGTAATCCCACAGGGTCTGCTCATATTTCTTCACTTTTTATTTTTCTTTTAATATTTTACATTATATAATTTCTTTTGCTCTGCCTTCAAGTTCACTAGTTTCTTCTGCTGTTAAATGCTTCCAGTAAAATTTTCATTTCAGCTACTGAATTTTTCAGGTTTAGAATTTCCATTTGGTAATTTTTCTTTGTAGTTACTATTTCTCTGCCAGGATTAACCATCTGCTTGTTTATTATATGTATAAGTTTCTTAAGTTCTTGAACACATAATAATAATAGTAACATCAGCAATCATTTTCTGATAATTCCAACATCTGGATAATCTCCGGGCCAGTTTTTATTTTTTCTTTCTTGAGTATTGATAATATTTTCCTGGTTTTTAGCATATATAGTGATTTTTTATTGAATCTGAATACTATAAGTGATACATTTGTGAAGACTCCGGATTATTTTATATTCTTCTGGATGATGAGATTTGATTAGAAGATAGTTAATCTGGCTGGACTTAAAATCCAAACTCTGGTTCCCCTGTGATGGGAAACAGCTAAAATACCCACTTAGTTTTGGTTTTTGTTTTTTGTTTTTTTTAATTTCCAGCTGCTCTGTTTTGTTTTGTTTTTTATAGAACCTCCTCTCTTCACCCCCTCCCCAGGTTCCCCCTATGTGGACATAGTTAAGCATCCAGCCAAAGATTTGGGTGCATTTTATGTGTACATCAGGGCATTCACACTCTCTATGTGGCTCCTTCCATCCCAAGAACTCTCCCACAACTTGCCATTGTTCTGCCAGCCTGAACTCTACCCTTTCCCATCTCATGCTAACCAGGCAGCATCCTTTCTGCAGTTGGAGCTGCATGCTAATCAAGTATGGGGCAGTGAGGGAGTCTTCAAGCCTAATGTTGCCAACTGATTAGTCTCACTCCTGTTTGTCCATGTTTGCTCTCTAGGGCCTTCAGATGGTTGTATTTGTCAAATATTTGCCTACGTTCAATACTTACTATCTATGGGAGGGTTAGTCTAACCAAGCTATTCTGTCATTACCCAGAACTCAGATTTCTTATGTGACTTTTGAGTTTTTTCTTTTTTCCACCCCTCTATGCTTGAGTTCCACTCCGCTATGCTTTCCTTAAATGGAAGAATTGTTCTTCACTCAATGGTGTATGAGGTTTTCTTTCCTACTAGAGTCTCCAAGCAAAATATTAGAATGTGGATCTAATAATAATAATAGCTAAATTTACTGTTGATCTAATAATAATAGCTAAATTTACCCCCCAAAATGTCCGAAAGTAACCAGATTTTATTCTTCATATCTACCAATTAGTGAATAGTATGGAAACACAGTGAAAAAGAATGTTTCTGTTTTTTCCATCAATGCTGCCTTCTTCATAGCCACCTGTTACAACAGTTCAATAGTCCCTTCCATTTTCTGTTCCCAATTCAGACTACAGTCCAGGTCCTGTCCTTTCTATTGAACCCAGAGACTATTCCTGAATATCTAGAATTTCCATTGTCTTCATAAATGCTCAGTCACTATTTTTCATTTGAAAAAAAAAAATCATTTCTAGATTGGAAAACCTTTGAGAATATAATTCACGAGTGTGCCTGCTCCTAAAGTCATGTTTTTCTCAATTCCGGTCAGTTCTACTCTAATCCAAAGTTGAAACTTATCATGCAAGAAATATTTTGAGAAAGAAGGTGCAAATAAGAGTTGGGAAGTAGAATTAGTTAATGTGGGAGCACTAGAATATATAAATAGGTATTCAGTACATCAAATGCAGGTAATCAGATTTGAATTCTTAAGCAGTTTCTAGCCCATCTGTCATAGGTGTTCAATAATTATTTATTGAAACAATGATCATCTATTTAAGTTAGTAAATGATAGAGTGTTTTTGTTCAAACTATCTGTGATTCATTTTAAAGATGGTTTTATTTAACTTGTCTGAGAAGAAAGGCTAAAATTTTACATCATGATTGCCCCCAACTCTAGGAAAAAAAAACATTCTATGACTTTGTGTTTCTAGCTTAAAATGGCCTTGATAAGGCCCTTTCAGGCATACCATAATAAGTGTCTGTACATGTCTATTGCAACATTTCATACTGTTTTGTCATAATTTATAGAATTGTCACTTCCGTCTGACTGTGGGTACCTAGAGGATGAAAGCAATGCAGTCCTGATGTAAGAAGACCCCAGCAGTAATTATTGCTTGCCACACACAGCAGAGGCTCAGAAATTGATCAATGGGGACATGTAGGACTTTTTGCTCCTAAATGAATGGTTTGCTGAACATGTAAATTATCAGTAAGAGTGTTTTTAATGACATATTAATATGCCAAATTAGACTTCTATTGAGTTTATACAGTTAGAGCATTAATTTATTGGCTGCCTCCTAAGGACCAAGCATGGAGAAGGGCCAAAAGATGCAAAAATGAAAGCACTTACAGAGAAATAATGGACCTCTGTTGCCTATTTGCCCATTAAGCAAAACATCACAGGAAACAGGCTTCCATAAATTGGAATCTAGTTATGAGCTCTTTTAGGTTAACATAATAGTTACAAAAATTTCATCCAAAAAAAGTCTCTTTCCTACTTAAAATAAACAATTATGGGTAAGCTCCATCACTAGATAATACCCTCTGGCCTAAACTTTCTAAGAAAGACTATTTTCCATATCTACTTTTGAGCCACAAGCTAATAGTATGTCAGGAGTTGTTGCATACCACATTCTGCCATATTCAATTATGCTAGAGCAGGTTCCAAAACAAAAGTTAGGTTTAAAGTTTTTATTTAAATTCCAGTTAATTAACATACAGCATAATATTAGTTTTAGGTGTACAATATAGTGATTCAACACTTCCATACATCACCTGGTGATCGTCATGACAAGTGCCCTCCTTAATCCTTATCACCTATTTCACTCATTCCCCCACCCACCTCCTCTCTGGCAACCATCAGTTTGTTCTTTATAGTTAAGAGTCTGTTTCTTGGTTTGTCCCTCTCTCTCTCTTTTTTCCTTTGCTCGTTTATTTTGTTTATGAAATTCCACATATGAGTGAAATCATATGGTATTTGTCTTTCTCTGATTGACTTATTTCACTTAGCAGAATACTCTCTAGCTCCAGTCATGTCATTGCAAATGACAAGATTTTATTCTTTTTTATGGTTGAATAATATTCCTGTGTGTGTGTGTGTGTGTGTGTGTGTGTGTGTACCACCTCTTCTTTATCCATTCATCAGTCAATGGACACTTGTGCTGTAGATAATGTAGCATTGTAGATAATGCTGCTATAAACATGAAGGTGCATATATCCCTTTGAATTAGTATTTTTGTATTCTTTAAGTAAATACCTAGTAGTGCAATTCCTGGATTGTAAGGTGGTTCTATTATTAACTTTTTGAGGAAACTCCATACTGTTTTCCAGAGTGGCTGCCCCAGCTTGCATTCTCACCAACAGTGCAAGAGGGTTCCCCTTTCTCCACCTCCTCACCAACACCTGTTGTTTCTTGTGTTGTTGATTTTAGCCATTTGACTGGTGTGAAGTGATATCTCATTGTGGTTTTGATTTGTATTTCCCTGATGATGAGTGATGTTGAGCATCTTTTCATGTGTCTGTTGGCCATTGTATGTCTTCTCTGGAAAAATGTCTATTCACGTCTTCTGCCTATTTTTTAATTGGGTTATTTGGTTTTGGGGTGCTGAATTTGATAAGTTCTTTTTTTTAAGAATAAAAAAATAAAGTCATACTAAATTTATTTTCAGATTTGTCCTTCTAGCCTCTAATATTACCTTTTCTTTTTTTAAAGTTCTTTATAAATTTTGGATACTAACTCTTTATCAGATATGTTATTTGCAAATATCTTCTCCCATTCTTTAGGTTGCCTTTAAGTTTTGTGGCTGTTACAACCTGGAAGAAATTAGTAAATTCCTAGAAACATATAAACTAACAAAATAAAAGTTGTAACATCTCAATTTTACCATAACATGAGCCAGATGGAGTAAAGCACATATAATTACCACTGAGAAAAGAATTAGATGGCTCCTCTTATTTCTGAAATTTGGTAAAAGAAAAATTGATTTATATGATGAACAAATATTGCCCAAGAGAACTTTCCGAAGACTGAATTGCATAAAGAAATGGCCAGTTGCAGAGTGCCTGGGTGGCTCACTTGGTTAAGCATCTGACTCTTGATATTGGTCCAGGTCATGATCTCAGGGTGGAGGGATTGAACCCCTCACTGGGCTCTGCACTGAGCATGGAGCATGCTTGGGATTCTCTCTCTCCCTCTCCATCTGCCCCTCCCATCCCCTCGCCATGTACACACTCACTTGCTCACTATCTCTCTATCAAAAAATAAAATATAATATAAAATAAGATAAAATAAAATAAATAAAATAAAGTAAATGGCCAGTTGCTATGGTGGATAAGCCTCTCTTCTTTAGAAAGGGAAGAAGTAGCGCCAATTTACTGAACTCAAAGTAATAGACCATGCACTCGATATCAGAGCACCTAACCAATGAAGTAAGGAAGGAAATGTTAGAATTGGAAACTCTGGAGCAGGGAAAAGTGGGCTATCCTTCTATTGTCTAGAGTCAAAGACAATAGCAAAATGCAAAATTACACAGTTACATCTGCCACATCGGTGCCATTGCCCTCATTTCTTCTACCCTAGGTCTAGGTCCCTTGTCTCATCCGGACAATTTTAATAACCTCTTAGCTCAGTTCCTTGTCAACAATCTCATATTCCTCCTGTATGTCTCCAAAGGTCCACCAGAGTGAAAGGAACATGCTATTTTCATGGTCAAATTCTTCCAACAACTCCCTCAGAGAACAACGTCTAAAACCAGCCTGGTATGTAACTCTCCTTATGCCTTTTGTAAGTTCTTTAAAAATAGCATTAATGACAAGAGTAACAACTATATTCTGTGCATACTGTTGGGACATTTTAATGGCCATATTTAAAAGTCTGTATCTCCTACTTCACTATGCTTCCAGCCCTTGCAGCACAGATGTGTTTTTCCTATCAACCATATAAACAATATCACACAAAATGTCTAGCAGTCACTGGATTAATTAGGGGCCACCAAGTTCCAAGGCAATTTAAGTGAGAATCTTAGCACTGCTGTGAAATCCAAGGCACTTGTTCACATTTAACAAGCTGTGCAGTGAAGGAAATGCAATAAAATTTGGCACCACAAGGGATGGAACAGAAGCTTTTTCTCACCCAAATGATCACTAGATGCTGTAAAACCAGAAAACTCTTTTACCTTTTTTTTTTTTTCAAGACAAAGTAATGGGAGATTTGCTGTATTTCAGCCTAATGTTAATTTTCTGACCCAAAATGACCAAATTGCTTTTCAGGGCTAGTGCAATTGTTCAGTTGGATTTCATTATGTTGGGAAATGAATTTTTTGTGTCCAAAAATGAAATTTACTTTCTGCAAAAACAAGGGGATTAATCTAAATTGTAGGGGTTAAATCTAAAAAGTACACTTTTAAAAAGATAAAATGACAGCAATTCAAAACACTGGTAAAATACAATGATATAATTAAGCTGATCTTTTTTTGGGGGGGGGAAATGTTTTTCCACATATATTTGGATCATATATCCACAATTGTATTTTTTTTTTTGCATTTACTTATACATCCCAAATGGAAAGAATCTATGTTCCTTCTTTCACTAACCCTATGAGCCAGCCCCAAACATTCACACACCACATACCCATCTCCTATAAAAAGTAGCTAAAAACACCAGCTTGTACTAAAAGTAATTTTTCAGGAAATTCTTACTTGCCTGTAAGCCTGCTGTAAACCTGTTTGAACTAAGATTCTGTTTTCACTTACTCAAAATCCAGGATTAGGGGCTCTGGTCTTGACCTGCCCCCTCTAGATATGGTGTTGACCCCCTCTCTCCTGATATTTAGCCATCCTCTTTCTTCTAATCAGCTTTGCCCCCATCTTCTTTGGCTTTTAACTTTTCCTGTTGCTTCAGGAAGAAAGTATTCTAATCAAGGTCATCCTTGAGGCTATGTTGCTGGAATAAATATAACTGTTGACTCTCCATCCTCAGTTTATGTTTGACAGTTGATCACCTCCTCCTCCTCAATGGTCTTTGCTTATTTAAATCACAGAATATCATCCTCTCTAAATTGTTCTCCCAGCACACTGGCATTTACCTCTGCATCTCCTTTGCTGACCCATCTCATTTCCTTGAGTTGGTTTTGGACATCTGTGTCTTCTGAATATGCTCACTCCTTCATGATCTCACCAGTCTCAGAAGCATTAAAATCCTCTGTAGGCTGAGGTTCCCCCAGGGGTCACTCTCCTCCTTGGGCCTTTCACCTGAGCTCCTGTCTCCAACTGTCTGCTTAACATCCCAACCCTGATATCTAGTGAATATCTGAAAGTTATTGTATCCCAACATGAGTTTTCCCAGTCTTCTCCATCCCAGTGTTGGTGACCCCATTGTTCCTGCTGCTCTGGCCCAGCTGCCTCTGACATTTCTCTCTGTTTCACATGTGACATCAGATCTATCAGCATGCCTATGCTGCCATCAAAGTATATTCACAAAGATTCCTCACCACCTGCACTGCTACCATCCTGTGACAAACCAGCAGCATCCCTGGCGTGGATATTGAAATACCAGTATTTGTCTTCTTGCTTCTGTCCTTGTCATCTATGTTGTGTCTACATCCAGTCTTTTGATCTATTCTTGACAATGCAATTGGACTAGTCCTGTTAAAATACAAGTTATATATCATCTCACTCCTTCTTATACCCCTTCCGTAGGTTCCTATGTTATTTCAAGTGAAAGCCAAAATTATTACATTGGCCTGGAAGGTCCTACACAGTTTTACTCCCACCCCCATCATGTCATATATCTTCCCACCTCAAATGCTCCATTGGTCCACACTGGCTAGCCCACTGTTCTTCAAGCCCAAGAGTCCCACTCCTTCCTCAGAGCTCTTACATTTGTGTGTTTTCTCTCCTGGACCATTTGTCCCTGCTGATTTCCACTCCACATCACTCCCTCTCTCAACTCCTCTACGCCTTACTCAAATATCATCTTCTCCATGAGTCTTTCTTCTACCACTCTTTCTGGAATCTTTCCAGCACTCTCTCATTTGGGGCCCCACTTAGCTCGGTCCATAACATGTCTCACATATTAAATATTTTCACTCTTTATATTCTTTCCATTATAATGCAGATGCCCTGAAACAGAACTTTCCATCTGTGTTTTCACTGTTGGATCCTCCACAGACAAGAATAGTTCCTGGGCTATAGTAGGTGCTGAATAAATATTTTTTGATTGGATGAATGAACAGAACCACCTTATCTGTGGTCTCACATATATAAGCTTGCTATCCCCTAATCTGTCAGAAACTAGACAATCCAAGTTAACATTTATAAGCACCAACTATGTTTGAGTAAAACAAAAATGCTTCCACTAAAGAAAAGGTAAGTAATCAAGAATATAACTGGAAATAGGAATAATAACAAGAAAAAATCTTCCATATATCAGTTAACTAATATGTGTTAGGAATTGTCCTACATTATTTACATATGTTTTATTTGCATGTAATGACTCAATTACAATATCAAAGGAGTAAAGGAGAGAAGGAGTACCTCTGAACCCAGCAGTGTGAATGCCTATATATATATATATATATATATATATATAGCATGATGTGAGGAGAATGGGAATGCCTATTGACTAAAACACAAATCAAAATATGGATTTAAGCTCCTGGAACAGCAATCAAAATTGGTGCTTCTGCACAGCAGAGGAAACCATCAATAAAATGAAGGCAATCTATGGAATGTGAGAAAATATTTGCAAATCATATATCTGATAAAGGGTTAATATCCAAAATGTATAAGAACTCATACAACTCAATAGCAAAAATACTAAGATTAAAAAATTATTTAAAAACCCACAAAGAATCTGATTAAAAAAGTGTACAGTGGATCTCAATAGACATTTTTCCAAAGAAGACATACAAATGGTCCACGGGTACATGAAAAGATGCTCAACATCACTAATCATCAGGGAAATGCAACTCAAAACCACAATGAGATATCACTTCATACCTATCAGGTTGGCTAAAACAAAAAAGACAAGATATAAGAAGTGTTGTTAAGGATGTGGAGAAAAACAAATCTTGTGCACTGTTGGTGGGAATGTAAATTGGTACAACCATTTGTACCAACTTACCATTTGTATGGAGGTGCCTCAAAAAAATTAAAAATAGAAATACCATGTGATCTAGCAATTCCACTTCTGCATCCAAAGACAATGAAAACACTAACTTGAAAAGATAACTGCATTCCCCTCAACTGGTACAAAAAAATTGGGATCATTCCCTGCATATTTTCAGACCACAATGTTTTGAAACTAGAACTCAATCACAAGAGGAAAGTCAGAAAGAACTCAAATACATGGAGGCTAACGAGCATCCTACTGAAAAAGAAGAAGATAGTGGGGGGGAAGTATGAAGGGGGGGAAATTGGAGGGGGAGACAAACCATGAGAGACGACGGACTCTGAAAAACAAACAGGGTTCTAGAGGGGAAGGATGTGGGAGGATGGGTTAGCCTAGTGATGGGTATTAAAGAGGGCACATTCTGCATGGAGCACTGGGTGTTATGCACAATGAATTGTGGAACAATACATCAAAAACTAATGATGAGGGGCGCCTGGGTGGCTCAGTCAGTTAAGCGATTGCCTTCGGCTCAGGTCATGATCTCAGGGTCCTGGGATCGAGCCCCGCATCGGGCTCCCTGCTTGGCGGGAAGCCTGCTTCTCCCTCTCCCACTCCCCCTGCTTATGTTCCCTCTCTCGCTGTCTCTCTCTCTCTCTGTCAAATAAATAAATAAAATCTTTAAAAAAAAAATAAAAATAAAAAAATAAAAACTAATGATGTAATGTATGGTGATTAACATAACAATAAAAAAGTAAAAAAAAAAAAGAATGAATGGGTCAACCAAGAAATTAAAGAAGAATTAAAAAAAATTCATGGAGGAGAGGGGAAAGATGGCGGAAGAGTAGGGGACCCTATTTCAACTGGTCCCCAGAATTGAGCTGGATAACTACCAGACCACTCTGAGCACCCACGAAACCAGCCTAAGATGTAAGAAGATCTGGATCTCTACAAACAGAATATCGCAGGCAGTTGGTTTTGAGGTACGAAGCAGAGAGCTGTGATTCTGCGGGCAGATATCGGAGGATAAATGGCAGCGGGAGGGTGCCTGGACGTGGGGATCCTACACCGCTGGTGAGGGACAGCCTCGCGCGCTGCAGACGGGGCACAGACTTGCAGACCAGTAGCGTCGGGAAAGAACTTTAGGGCAGCCGCCGGGGTAGAAAACCAGACCGGTGGGGTTGCGCGCCCTTGAACTGCAGCCTCCGAGTCGGAAACCCAGTGCACCGGGGTCGGCCGGTGAACCGCAACCCCCGGGGGTGGAAACCCAAAGCGGTGGAGTCGCACGTGCGCGAACTGGGAGCGGCTGGCGGTTTTAGAAGCACAAAGGGCAGAGACGTGCCCCGACCTGGAGGCAGGACCGGGAGCACTGCGGAGGGGTGCACAACCCAGGACTTATGCTGCAGATTTACAAATGGATGCAGACATAACCAAGATGTCAGAGATGGAATTCAGGCTAGCAACTGTGAAACAATGGCCAGAATGGAGAAATCAATTAATGGCAACATAGAGTCTCTAAGGGCAGAAATAAAAGGTGAATTGGCAGAACTTAAAAATGCTATCAATGAGATCCAACCCAATCTAGATAATATAACAGCTAGGGTAACTGAGACAGAAGAGAGAATAAGCAATCTGGAAGACAGTATAATAGATAAAAAGGGAAAAGAGGAGGCCAGGGAAAAATAACTCAGAATCCATGAAAATAGAATCAGAGAAATAAGTGACAACATGAGGCATTCCAATGTCAGAATCATTGGAATCCCAGAGGGAGTGGAGAGAGAGAGAGGGCTAGAAGATGTATTTGAGCAAATCGTAGCTGAGAACTTCCCTAATCTGGGGAATGAAACAAACATTCGAGTCCTAGAGGCAGAGGGGACCCCCTCCTAAGATCAAGGAAAACAGGCCAACACCCTGGCATGTAATAGTAAAACTTGCAAATCTTAGAACCAAGGAAACCATCTTAAGGGCAGTTAGGGGGAAGAGATTCCTTACCTACAGAGGGAGGAATATCAGAATAACGTCAGACCTATCCACAGAGACCTGGCAAGCCAGGAAGGCCTGGCAAGACATATTCAGGGTACTAAATGAGAAGAACATGCAGCCAAGAATACTTTATCTGGCAAGGCTTTCATTTAGAATGGATAGAGAGATGCAGAGCTTCCACAACCGGCAGAAGTTGAAAGAATATGTGACCACTAAGCCGGCCCTGCAAGAAATATTAAGGGGGGTTCTATAAAAGGAGAAAGACCCCAAGAGTGATCTACAGCAGAAATTTACAGGGACAATCTATAAAAACAACATCTTCACAGGCAACATGATGACAATTAATTCATATCTTTCAATAATCACTCTCAACATGAATGGCCTAAACGCTCCCATAAAACGGCACAGGGTTGCAGATTGGATAAAAAGACAGGACCCATCCATATGCTGCCTACAAGAGACTCATTTTGAACCTAAAGATACATCCAGACTGAAAGTGAAGGGATGGAGATCTATCTTCCATGCCAGCGGACCTCAAAAGAAAGCTGGGGTAGCAATTCTTATATCAGACAAATTAGATTTTAAACTAAAGTCTGTAATTAGAGACACAGAAGGACACTATATCATTCTTAAAGGGTCTATCCAACAAGAAGATCTAACAATTGTAAATATCTATGCCCCCAATATGGGAGCAGCCATCTACATAAGCCAACTGTTACCCAAAATAAAGAGTCATATTGATAACAATACGTTAATTATAGGAGACCTCAATACTCCACTCTCAACAATGGACAGATCATCTAAGCAGAAAATCAACAAGGAAACAAGAGCTTTGAATGATACATTGGACCAGATGATATATTTACAGAACATTCTACCCTAAAACAACAGAATACTCATTCTTCTCGAGCACACATGGAACTTTCTCCAGAATAGACCATATACTGGATCACAAATCAGGTCTCAACCGATACCAAAAGATTGAGATTATTCCCTGCATATTCTCAGACCACAATGCTCTAAAACTGGAACTCAATCACAAGAAAAAATTTGGCAGAAATTCAAACACTTGGAAGCTAAAGACCACTCTGCTCAAGAATGTTTGGGTCAACCAAGAAATCAAAGAAGAACTTAAACAATTCATGGAAATCAATGAGAACGAAAACACATCGGTCCAAAACCTATGGGATACTGCAAAGGTGGTCCTAAGGAGGAAATACATAGCCATCCAAGCCTCACTCAAAAAAATAGAAAAATCCCGAATTCACCAACTAACTCTACACCTTAAAGAACTACAGAAAAAGCAACAAACGATGCCTAAGCCACGCATTAGAAGAGAAATAATTAAAATTAAAGCAGAGATCAATGAATTAGAAACCAGAAACACAGTAGATCAGATCAACGAAACTAGAAGTTGGTTCTTTGAAAGAATTAATAAGATTGATAAACCATTGGCCAGACTTATCCAAAAGAAGAGAGAAAGGACCCAAATTAATAAAATTATGAATGAAAGGGGAGAGATCACGACTAACACCAAGGAAATAGAAACAATTATTAGAAATTATTATCAACAACTATATGCCAATAAACTGAGCAATCTGGATGAGATGGAGGCCTTCCTGGAAACCTATAAGCTGCCAAGACTGAAACAGGAAGAAATTGACAACCTGAATAGGCCAATAACCAGTAACGAGATTGAAGCAGTGATCAACAACCTCCCAAAAAACAAGAGTCCAGGGCCTGATGGATTCCCTGGGGAATTCTACCAAACATTCAAAGAAGAAATAATACCTATTCCACTGAAGCTGTTTCAAAAAATAGAAACAGAAGGAAAACTTCCAAACTCATTCTATGAGGCCAGCATTACCTTAATCCCCAAACCAGGCAAAGACCCCATCAAAAAGGACAATTTCAGACCAATATCCCTGATGAATATGGATTCCAAAATCCTCAACAAAATCCTAGCTAATAGGATCCAACAATACATTAAAAGGATCATCCACCACGACCAAGTGGGATTTATCCCCGGGATGCAAGGGTGGTTCAACATTCACAAATCAATCAATGTGATAGAACACGTTAATAAGAGGGGAGAGAAGAACCATATGGTCCTCTCAATTGATGCAGAAAAAGCATTTGACAAAATACAACATCCTTTCCGATTAAAACTCTCCAGAGTATAGGGATAGAGGGAACATTCCTCAAGTTCATAAAATCCATCAATGAAAAACCCACAGTGAATATCATCCTCAATGGGGAAAAGCTGAGAGCCTTTCCCTTAAGATCAGGAACACGTCAAGGGTGCCCACTCTCATCACTGTTGTTCAACATAGTACTAGAAGTCCTAGCAACAGCAATCAGACAACAAAAAGAAATAAAAGGTATTCATATTGGCAAAGAAGAAGTCAAACTCTCTCTTTTCGCAGATGACTTGATACTTTATGTGGAAAACCCAAAAGACTCCACCCCCAAATTACTAGAACTCATCCAGCAATACAGTAATGTGGCAGGATACAAAATCAATGCACAGAAATCAGTTGCTTTCTTATACACTAACAACGCAACTGTAGAAAGAGAAATTAGAGAAACGATTCCATTTACAATAGCACCAAAAACCATAAGATACCTCGGAATAAACCTAACCAAAGAGGTAAAGGGTCTATACTCTAGGAACTACAAAACACTCATGAAAGAAATTGAAGAAGACACAAAAAGATGGAAAAATATTCCATGCTCATGGATCGGAAGAATAAACATTGTTAAAATGTCTATGCTACCCAGAGCAATCTATACCTTCAATGCCATCCCGATCAAAATTCCAATGACATTTTTCAAAGTGCTGGAACAAACGATCCTAAAATTTGTATGGAATCAGAAACGACCCCGAATCACCAAGGAGATGTTGAAAAAGAAAAACAAAGTTGGGGGCATCACGTTACCCGATTTCAAGCTATATTACAAATCAGTGATCACCAAGACAGCATGGTACTGGCACAAAAACAGACATACAGACCAATGGAACAGAATAGAGACCCCAGATATGGACCCTCAACTCTATGGTCAAATAATCTTTGACAAAGCAGGAAAAAACATGCGATGGAAAAAAGACAGTCTCTTCAATAAATGGTGCTGGGAAAATTGGACAGCCACATGCAGAAGAATGAAACTCGACCATTCTCTAACACCACTCACAAAGACAAACTCAAAGTGGATGAAAGACCTCAATGTGAGACAGGAATCCATCAAAATCCTAGAGGAGAACATAGGCAGTAATCTCTTTGACATCGACCACAGCAACTTCTTTCAAGATACATCTCCAAAAACTAGTGAAACAAAAGCAAAAATGAACTTTTGGGACTTCATCAAGATAAAAAGCTTCTGCACAGCAAAGGAAACAGTCAACAAAACTAAGAGGCAACCCACAGAATGGAAGAAGATATTTGCAAATGACACTACAGATAAAGGGCTGGTATCCAAGATCTATAAAGAACTTCTCAAACTCAACACCCAAAAAACAAATAATCAAGTCAAAAAGTGGGCAGAAGACATGAACAGACACTTCGCCAAAGAAGACATACAAATGGCTAACAGACACATGAAAAAATGTTCATCATCATTAGCCATCAGGGAAATCCAAATCAAAACCACACTGAGATACCACCTTACACCAGTTAGAATGGCAAAAATGGACAGGGAAAGAAACAACAAATGTTGGAGAGGTTGTGGACAAAGGTGAACCCTCTTACACTATTGGTGGGAATGCAAGTTGGTACAGCCACTTTGGAAAACAGTGTGGAAGTTCCTCAGAAATTTAGAAAATAGAGCTACCCTATGACCCAGCAATTGCACTCCTGGGTATTTACCCCAAAGACACAGATGTACTGAAAAGAAGGGCCATATGCCCCTCAATATTCACAGCAGCAATGTCCACAGTAGCCAAACTGTGGAAAGAGCCGAGATGCCCTTCAACAGATGAATGGATAAAGAAGATTTGGTCCATGTATACAGTAGAATATTACTCAGCCATCAGAAAGGATGAATACCCAACTTTTACATCAACATGGATGGGACTGGAGGAGATTATGCAAAGTGAAATAAGTCAAGCAGAGAAAGTCAATTATCATATGGTTTCACTTATTTGTGGAATATAAGGAATAACATGGAGGACATTAGGAGAAGGAAGGGAAAAATGGGGGGGAGGAATTGGAGGGAGAGATGAACCATGAGAGACTATGGACATGAGAAACAAACAGGGCTCTAGAGGGGAGAAGGGAGGGGGGATTGGTTAGCCTGGTGATGGGTATTAAGGAGGGCACATACTGCATGGAGCACTGGGTGTTATACGAAAACAATGGATCATGGATCACTACATCAAAAACTAATGATGTATTGTATGGTGACTAACATAATATATTAAAATTAAAAACTACAAAAAAAAAACAAAAAAATAAAAATAAAAATAAAAAAATAAAAAAATTCATGGAAACAAATGAAAATGAAAACACAACTGTTCAAAATCTTTGGGATGCAGCAAAGGCAGTCCTAAGAGGAAAGTATATAGCAATGCAAGCCTTTCTCAAGAAACAAGAAAGGTCTCAAATACACAACCTAATCCTACACCTAAAGGAGCTGGAGAGAAAACAGCAAATAAAGCTGAAACACAGCAGGAGAAGAGAAATAGTGAAGATCAGAGCAGAAATCAATGAAATAGAACCAAAAGAACAGTAGAACAGATCAACGAATCTAGGAGCTGGTTCTTTGAAAGAATTAACAAGATTGATACACCCCTGGACAGACTTATCAAAAAAAAAAAAAAAAATAGAAAGGACGCAAATAAATGAAATCATGAATGAAAAAGGAGAGATCACAACCAACACCAAAGAAATACAACCAATTATAAGAACATATTATGAGCAACTCTATGCCAGCAAATTAGATAATGTGGAAAAAATAGATGCATTCCTAGAGATGTATCAACTACCAAAACTGAACCAGGAAGAAATAGAAAACCTGAACAGACCTATAACCACGAAGGAAATTGAAGCAGTCATCAAAAGTCTCCCAACAAACAAAAGCCCAGGGCCAGATGGCTTCCCAGGGGAATTCTACCAAACATTTAAAGAAGAATTAATACCTATTCTTCTGAAACTGTTCCAAAAAATAGAAATGGAAGGAAAACTTCCAAACTCATTTTATGAGGCCACCATTACCTTGATCCCAAAACCAGACAAAGACCCCATCAAAAAGGAGAATTACCAATATCCTTGATGAACATGGATGCAAAAATTCTCACCAAAATCATAGCCAATGGGATCCAACAGTACATTAAAAGGATTATTCACCATGACCAAGTGGGATTTATCCCTGGGCTGCAAGGTTGGTTCAACATCTGAAAATCAATCAATGTGCTACAATACATTAATAAAAGAAAGAACAAGAACCATATGATCCTCTCAATAGATGCAGAAAAAGCATTTGACAAAGTACAGCATCCTTTCTTGATCAAAACTCTTCAGAGCATAGGCATAGAGGGTACATACCTCAATATCATAAAAACCATCTATGAAAAACCTACAGCGAATAACATTCTCAATGGGGAAAAATGAGAGCTTTCCCCCTAAGTTCAGGAACGCGGCAGGGATGTCCACTCTCACCACTGCTATTCAACATAATACCAGAAGTCCTAGCCACAGCAATCAGACAACAAAAAGAAATAAAAGGCATCCAAATTGACAAAGAAGAAGTCAAACTCTCACTCTTTGCAGATGATATGATACTTTGTGTGGAAAACCCAAAAGACTCCACCCCAAAACTGCTACAACTCATACAGGTATTCAGTCAAGTGGCAGGATATAAAATCAATGCACAGAAATCAGTGACATTCCGGGCGCCTGGGTGGCTCAGTTGGTTAAGCGACTGCCTTCGGCTCAGGTCATGATCCTGGAGTCCCGGGATCGAGTCCCACATCGGGCTCCCTGCTCAGCAGGGAGTCTGCTTCTCCCTCTGACCCTCCTCCCTCTCATGCTCTCTGTCTCTCATTCTCTCTCTCGCAAATAAATCTTAAAAAAAAAAAAAAAAAAGAAATCAGTGACATTCCTATGCACCAACAACAAGACAGAAGAAAGAGAAATGAAGGAGTTGATCCCATTTACAATTGCACCCAAAACCATAAGATACCTAGGAATAAATCTAACCAAAGAGGCAAAGAATCTGTACTCAGAAAACTCTAAAATATTCATCAAAGAAATTGAGGAAGACACAAAGAAATGGAAAAACATTCCATGCTCATGGATTGGAAGAACAAATATTGTGAAGATGTCAATGCTACCTAGAGTAATCTACACATTCATTGCAATCCCCATCAAAATACCATCCACTTTTTTCAAAGAAATGGGACAAATAATCCTAAAATTTGAATGGAACCAGAAAAGACCCCAAATAGCCAGAGGAATGTTGAAAAAGAAAAGCAAAGCTGGCGGCATCACAATTCTGGACTTCAAGCTCTATTACAAAGCTGTCATTATCAAGACAGTATGGTACTGACACAAAAACAGACACATAGATCAATGGAACAGAATAGAGAGCCCAGAAATGGACCCTCAACTCTATGGTCAACTAATCTTCGATAAAGCAGGAAAGAATATCCGATGGAAAAAAGGCCGTCTCTTCAACAAATGGTGTTGGGAAAATTGGACAGCCACATGCAGAAGAATGAAACTGCACCATTTTCTTACACCACACACAAAAATAGACTCCAAATGGTTGAAAGACCTCAATGTGAGACAGGAGTCCATCAAAATCCTGAAGGAGAATACAGGCAGCAACCTCTTCGACCTCAGCCGCAGCAACTTCTTCCTAGAAACATCGCCAAAGGCAAGGGAAGCAAGGGCAAAAATGAACTATTGGGACTTCAGCAAGATAAAAAGCTTTTGCACAGCAAAAGAAACAGTCAACAAAACCAAAAGACAACCGACAGAATGGGAGAAGATATTTGCAAATGACATATCAGATAAAAGGCTAGTATCCAAAATCTATAAAGAACTTCTTAAACTCAACACCCAAAGAACAAATGATCCAATCAAGAAATGAGCAGAAAACATGAACAGACATTTTTCCAAAGAAGACATCCAAATGGCCAACAGACACATGAAAAAGTGTTCAACATCGCTCAGCATCAGGGAAATCCAAATCAAAACCTCAATGAGATACCACCTCAAACCAGTCAGAATGGCTAAAATTAACAAGTCAGGAAATGACAGATGTTGGCGGGGTTGCGGAGAAAGGGTAACCTTCCTACACTGTTGGTTGGAATGCAAGCTGGTGCAACCACTCTGGAAAACAGTATGGAGGTTCCTCAAAAAGTTGAAAATAGAGCTACCATATGATCCAGCAATTGCACTACTGGGTATTTACCCCAAAGATACAAATGTAGGGATCTGAAGGGGTACATGCACCCCAATGTTTATAGCAGCAATGTCCACAATAGTCAAACTGTGGAAAGAGCCAAGATGTCCATCGACAGATGAATGGATAAAGAAGATGTGGTGTATATATATACAATGGAATATTATGCAGCCATCAAAAGGAATGAAATCTTGCCATTTACAGCAACGTGGATGGAATTGGGGGGTGTTATGTTGAGCAAAATAAGTCAATCAGAGAAAGATATGTATCATATGATCTCACTGATATGAGGAATTCTTAATCTCAGGAAACAAACTGAGGTTTGCTGGAGTGGTGGGGGGTGGGAGGGATGGGTGGCTGGGTGATAGACATTGGGGAAGGTATGTGCTATGGTGAGCGCTGTGAATTGTGTAAGAGTGTTGAATCACAGACCTGTACCTCTGAAACAAATAATACGTTATATATTTAAAAAAAAAAAAAAAAAAGAAAGCAGGAAGGGAAGAATGAAGGGGGGGAAATCGGAGGGGGAGAAGAACCATGAGAGACTATGGACTCTGAGAAACAAACTGAAGGTTCTAGAGGGGAATGGGTTAGCCTGGTGATGGGTGTTAAAGAGGGCACGTATTGAATGGAGCACTGTGTGTTATATGCAAACAATGAATCATGGAACACTACATCAAAAAGTAATGATATAATGTATGGTGATTAACATAACATAATAATAAAAAAAAAGAAAAAAAGATAACTGCATTCCCATGTTCATTGCTGCATGATTTATAATAGCTAAGATAAGGAAACAACCTAAGTGCCCATCGATGGATAAATGGATAAAGAAAATAGATAAAGAAATATATAGATAGAGATAGAGATAGAGATATATACACCTACACACACATATACACACACAATGGCATATTATTCAGCCATTAAAAAAGAAGGAAATTTTATCATTTGCAGCAACATGGATGGATCTTGCAGGCATTATGCTAAGATAGATAGAAAGACAAATACCAAACCATCTCTCTCATATGTGGAATCAAAAAAAAAACAAACAAACTCATAGACACAGAAAAGAGATTGGTGGTTGACAAAGGTAGGGGATGGAGAGGTGGTCAAAATGGGTGAAGGTGGTCAAAATGTTCAAACTTTCAGTTATAAAACAAGTCCTGGGAATGTAATGTATAGCATAGTGACCATAATTAACAATACTGTATTATATATTTGAAAGTTGCTAAGAGAGTAAATCTTAAGAGTTCTCATGACAAGAAAAAAATATTATAACTATTTGTGGTGATGGATGTTCACTAGACTTACTGCGGTGATCATTTTGCATACAAATATTGAGTCATTGGTGTACACCTGAAACTAACATAATGCTATATGCCAGTTATATATTAATTTGTAAAAGTAAAATAAAAATATTTACATAAAAAATATTGGTGCTCAAATCTGTACATGATGACACAGAGGTAGCGCAGTGGAGCAAATTAGTGTGCAGGCTCTAAGGGTAGGCCACTTGCATTCTGTTGCCTCCTCTGCCACTAGCTGTGTAAACGTGGCCAGGTCTCTTAACCTCTCTGGGCTTTCGTTTCCTCAGTTGTAACAGAGGTATTAAGAGTACTCACAACCTATTTGGGGGAGGCACAATTAAATAAGTTAATATATAAAAAATGCGTCAATACCCCTGACACACAGTGAGCACTTTGTCACTATCAACTATTATTCTTTATAAGAAGCTGTTCTTCAGGGGCCTGGGTGGTTCAGTTGGTTAAGCGTCTGCCTCGGGCTCAGGTCATGATCCCAGGGTCCTGGGATTGAGCTCCACATTGGGCTCTCTGCTCAGTGGGGAGTCTGCGTCTCCCTCTGCCCCTCCCCCCACTTCGTGCACGCTCTCTCTCTCTCTAATAAATAAATAAAATCTTTAAAAAAAATAAAAAGAAGCTATTTTTCAACTGAGATGTCATTTATTAAGTTCTGTGTGTTTTCTATTGCATTCCATAAAGTGCTTCATCCATTCATTCACTGAACATTTATAAAATACCTACTACTTGCCACACAAAGCAGTTCCTGTCCTCAAGGAACTAACAGTTTAGGGAGAGAGATAGACATGTATCACATGATCTCAGGGCAGCATGATGAGTGCAGGCCAGAGAAAGGGGAAGGGGCACCTGGTCTGAAGCTAGTAGCAAAGCTTCCAGGAGGTGGTGCCCGGGGTACATCTCAGAGAAAATGTGCTTATTCTTCCACAGGGTAGGGATGGCAGAGGGTAAAGTCGTTCCAGGCAGAAGGGGCAGAGTGAACAAAGACAAATGAGGGAAGAGCCTGAGTTTGGTAATTTAAAGATTTACCAAATCTCGGCTTCTCTGCATATCCGCCCCATCTCCTCTATCTTTACCAATGTCCTCCTCCTGTATTCAATATCGTGTCTATTTCCTCAACCTGTGTATGGAGTTAATTTGCCAACCAGGGTCCCCAGAAAAGCTCCCTGACATCCTGCTAATGGGCACAGTCTCAGCACATCTTGATTCAAAGTGACAAGAAAATCTAATGGCCCAAGTTTATCTATTTGGCCATTTGTTTCTGGCATCCTGCTTTTGCCCACTTTTGGTCCAACCATGAATGGCTGAGAAGTAGAGAGATGTGTTGCAAAGCCTGTCTCTCCATCAACAAGGTGATACTCTCAAAAAATGTTGGAGGAGAGGCATTGACTCACATCATGACACCTTCTCCCCAAAGAAGGGCCAGTGTGAGAACCCAGTGTGAGACCTGGAAACCCAGGGAGAGTGAATCTTAGGACAACAGAATCTTTTGTGGCCATTCTTACTGTGAATTAGGTTGATGACAATTGCATCTATGCTCAGGACATATTCTGTAAGGGAAATAATTGATCTTACCCTATCAATGCCCATTTAAATCTTTTTGGTAATAAACTATTTCTTAATCCACACCATCCAATCTTAGAACTATTGAGCTGATGTGGAAAAATAGACCATATTCAAATAACCACATGGCTCTTTCATTTGACTCTTTGCTCAAACTAATTTTCTTTTTGTTTTCAGATCATTATAAATCATGGCAGCACCATTTCATAAAAATGTAATATGAGAAGAAACCAGTTTTAATTTGTAAAAAACAATAATGCTTTAAATATATTTATCTCAATTACATCTACTATCAGTGGGTGGTTGTTCCTGCAAATCTTTCTGTGCTCAACTTCGTTTGGAAAAAATGGAAGAATAAATTGATGGCTTAGGAAGGAGAGATTCCCAGTCCAAAACTATGGAGAAAAATCAATTTTAGTTTTGATCACAAAAGAGGTCAAAGAACTCACACCACAGCAGCTCCATTCAACTTACGCAATAGCTTCACTCTGTCTCTCAAAGTCATCCTTCTAGAGTTTTTTAACCAAAAACTAGCCTATGAAATCCACTACTGAATGCAGCAAAAGCAGGGTTTCTGTTCAAGAATAGACATCTGAGGCTGTCAAATAAATCCATTATTTTAGAGGATGACAATGACCTTATTGCTTCACCACTGAAAAAATAAACTCGACTACAAGGATATGACTGGCTCCAAATAGCCACTTCAAACCACCTGCAAGACTGAAGACCCTACTTTGAAACTACTAGTAGGAAAAAAAAAAAAAATTGGAGCCAGATGGTCATTCAGTAGTAACACAACCTACTCTTAAATTGCATTCAGAGAATTTCATTCCGATACAAAGTGCTATTGGATGGAAGAATAAAACCTGAAAACTCAGAAGAAAGAAAACTAGAATTTTTAGCTTGAGCAAACTACAGATGGACCCAATTAGCAGTGCTGGCCATTTTGTAAAATGTTCGCCTTTTGTTCTCACAACACGTCCACTGCCAACCACCCTCTCATTTCTGCAATGTGTTCATTCCCTCGCATCTATCTCACCAGAGACTCACTCCCCATGGTTTCAGGTTAAGGTGTCATGTCAAACATCTATATCTTGATCAGGCTTAATTTTAATCAATGAGATCTCTTCATGAGAGATTTTCATTCAAAGTTTTATACTTAATTGCACAAAGAAAGATATCATTATCTTATATCATTAGCTTTCCAAGAAATTTCCAGCATTAGCATTGCATATGATTGGGAAAATGTGACGGGCACCTAAAAATTACAGAATGTGATAATGTCATTTATTATGACAGGTGCTTTGTGGGGCACTCTGTACAGATGATCTTTTAAATCTCACAACACCGTGAGTTAGATCCTCCCACCTTCCTCCATACAGTGGAGGAAACTGAGCCTTCAAAAAGATTGAAGTAACCTTCCAGGAGTCAAATCCAGGAGTCAGAGATCCAGGATTTGAACCCTGCTGCATCTCACTCCGTAACCCATGCTCCTACTCCTGCTTCCAGGTGCTCTCCTCCTGTATTTGATACACTGTTCCATCTTCTACACTGTCATACAAAAATACTATTTCATATTGAACCACCTGAGACTCCATTTCTTAAAATCCACCCATGATTCCCAGCCATTTGTGTGCTCCTTCAGACGGCATACAGAGCCGTGCATAAATTAGCTCTCTTTTGTTCCATCACATCATTTCCTGCCAGTGATAACAAACCAGACCCCTACTCTCTTAGAGTTGTGGCCCCTGGGCACTAAGATCATTAAATTAAAATAGATGCCTACCGCTTAGCAGGATTTTAAGAGATGTTACTGACCACATGGCCTCCCATATGCCATAAGAGTAGAGTAATAATCCCAACCAAGCCTGATTATATGCTTCAACATTAACAAATCTTCACAAAATCTTAAACTTTTTTTCCACATTAACAGATTTTCACAAGGTCTTCCCTCTTAATACTTCCAAAATGCTTCCCAAGCAAGCAGTGTAAACACCTTCATCACTATACCATGGGAAGAAGTGGTGCTCTGTCAGGAAAGACTTCAGCCCTTTGTGCTGAGACATTGCTGAGCCCAACTTTCCCACTGACCATCTCATTCTTAAATATTCCACAAGGAAACAAACCTGAAAAATCCTAAATATAAATGCTCCAGATATGAGGAAGCATATATTCTTCACCTTCCCCATGTATAGAGATGTTTTGGTCTGGGGTTAGGCTTGTTAAAAGCTTGATTTAATTAACCAAGCAGAAAAGAAGCAAAGAAAATCTCTGATATAGATGTCTGGCCATTTAAAGCCATGGTCCTGCTTATAGATATTCCCCTGCAGGAAAGAGTGGAGGAAGCAAAATGTTCTGCCCCCTAAACTTCCATTATAACAGTAGGTTTCCATATGAATATTAATGTTATTTTTTCGAAAACCTCCTTCAAGTTGTTTATACTTGTTAATCTTGAACTGTATGGGACTCCCCACAAGCTGCATGGTTTCTATATGCCTTTAATATAGCCGGACATTCCCTGTTTTCTCTCTCAGGAATCCTCTTCTTATCATCTTCTCCTTGAAGACTATTCAAGCATCATCTTCTTTTCCTTTTTTTTTTTTTTTTTAATTTTACTTACTTATTTGAGACAGAGAGAGAGGGAGGGAGAGCACAGAGGAAGAGGGAGAGGGAGAAGCAGACTCCCTGCTGAGCAGGGAGCCCAATGCAGGACTCAATCTTAGGACCCTGGGATCATGACCTGAACCAAAGGCAGATGCTTAACCGACTGAGCCACCCAGGTGCCCTAAGCATCATCTTCTTTTTTTTCTTTTATTATGTTATGTTAATCACCATACATTACATCATTAGTTTTTGATGTAGTGTTCCATGATTCATTGTTTGCGTATAACACCCAGTGCTCCATTTAATAAGTGCCCTCTTTAATACCCATCACCAGGCTAATCCATCCCCCCACCTCCCTCCCCTCTAGAACTTTCAGTTTGTTTCTCAGAGTCCATAGTCTCTCATAGTTCATCTCCCCCTCCAATTTCCCCCCCTTCATTTTTCCCTTCCTACTATCTTTTTCTTTTATTTTTTTAAACATATAATGTATTATTTGTTTCAAAGGTACAGGTCTGTGATTCATCAGTCTTACACAATTCACAGCGCTCACCATAGCACATACCCTCCCCAATGTCTATCACCCAGCCACCCCATCCCTCCCACCCCACCCCCCACTCCAGCAACCTTCAGTTTGTTTCCTGAGATTAAGAATTCTTCATATCAGTGAGGTCATATGATACATGTCTTTCTTTGATTGACTTATTTTGCTCAGCATAATACCCTCCAGTTCCATCCATGTCATTGCAAATGGCAAGGTTTCATTCCTTTTGATGGCTGCATAATATTCCATTGTGTGTATGTATATATATATACATACACCACATCTTCTTTATCCATTCATCTGTCGATGGACACCTTGGCTCATCATCTTCTTAAAGAAGCTTTTTTTGAACTTCAGGATGAGCCAGTGATTAATTCTATACATTCCTGTCTAGGTCTTAATAATGTTATTTTGCTGAAATAATCTGTTTATGTGTCCCTCTCCCTCACAGATGACAAATTTGGCTGATAGAGATAAGTACTTGGGTGTGGTTATGGAGTAAGACAATCAGGGTGGAATCCTAGCTCCAATGCTTGTTAGACTGTGACATTTAACCTCCGTATGCCTTAGACACTTTGTCTGTAAATGGGAATAATAATTTGACCTACTAAATAGTAATTTGACCTAGTATTCTCTAAGGAGAATGATGTTGCTGTGACGCTCAGGCAAAACAGTATAAATTTAAAACTCACAAAAAGCACCTAGAATATAGTAATATATGCTGAAACCATGTTAGGTGTGTCTAAGGAGAAATTAATATTCTTTTTTTTTAATTTTTAAAAATTTTTAATCGAAGTATCATGAACACATAATAGTATGTTTGTTTCAGGTGTACAACATAGCGATTCAACAATTCTATAGATTCTGAAATGTTCACCGCCTGTCACCATACAAAATTCTTATAGTATTATTAACTGTATTCCCTGTGCTGTGCTTTTCATTCCTGTGCCTTATTTATTTTACAGCTTGAAGTGTGTATCCCTTACTCCTCTACACCCATTTCTCCCTCCACCCACCCACCCAGCCCCTCCTTTTTTCTAGCAACCACCAGGTTATTCTCTCCTTGTGATCTGTTCTGCCCCAGCTCAGGGATACCTCTGTGCATTCTGGCATAGCCAGATCATGTGCTCGGTATTTGTTCATAAAAATATGAGGACGAACAGAAATTTAGTGCAACCTTGCCTATAGATAGAGGAGTAAGTTTGGTTATCCCCCAGCAACATCAACTAGTTGGTGGACAACAGACCTGTCAAAATGATCTCTATCAATCTTTCCTAAATACCAGTCCACATACAGGCACCAAAAAGAATGGCATTTTTCATTGACCTGCATCAGACAGAAAAACCAAGGTATTAAGTGTGTTTTTCAGAAAGTTAAATTCATTCAAAGAGCCATTCTTAATTCCCAGATTATTTCTTTATTATATTTTGATGTTGAAATGTTCTTTATTTTATGAAATCGTGGTGACAGTGGGGTGTGTTTGTTCTGTTTGTGACTTGCTGTGCTTTGCATGATTGGAACTTAACAGTCTTACTTGATAACATGTTCACAATCCTTTTTTTGTCTCTTCCTCCTCCCTTTATTCTCTGAAATTACTCTGTTTCATGAAATTCCATATTCAGACAGAATAGATTACCCCTGCAAGAGTTTTGCTGTAGTGGCAGGTCTTCTCCTTCATCCTATAGACTAAGGAACCTGATGTGTCTTCTCAATCACATTAACCAGGTCTCAGGGATCAGGGTATAATCATAATAACAATAGCTAACCTATACTGCGTGCATACTATGTTCTAGACATTGTACTAAGCATGTCCCATGAAATCCTATTTTGTCCTCACTATTGTCCTATGAGACAGCTGTATCTATTGTTACATAGCTAGCTGGTGATGGAACTGTAATTCATACTTAGTCTATCCTTCTCTGAAATCTATGCTTTAACCACATTACATCACCTAACTGCACATCTCCAAGATTGTCATTTTTAGTGACTCCAGTGAGAAATGTGTTTCTCCTGTGGACCAGTTTCCTTAGGCATATGTGCTCTCCACATTTTCTATTTGGAGCTATGTTAAAACCATAGGTTTTGTCATGAGCACAGAATTTGATATTTTGTGTCTCGTATTTGAATTCTCTAAGGTAGAGTATTCAAAGGCTAAAGTCCCTGAAGTACTCTTATCTTATTAAATGGTTAGCAGGGCCAGAGGATGGAAATATTCAGAATTCTTAGACAAATTTTGTTCTGTGTGGAGTACTTACAGGAGGAACTGCTGATAGCTGTCTTCCAGTCGGTCTTTTTTTTTTCCTCTCTTCTCATATGTTAATGCCATAAACTATTTTAGGTTCCTGAAAATTATCTTTTTGGCCCACGAGTTAGTATTTTTAAGGTGACTTTTACTATGTCACCCTAACTCACCAGAGGAGGAGGAGGAAATGCAGCCAAGTGGTACCCACTCTGAAAGCAGCCTGCCCCACCCCTGCTCTGTGATCATGGGCAAGTTTCTTGGTCTCGCCAAACCATAAGTTGTATGTTTCTAAAAGAGGCATATGAATACCTACTTCATAAGACTGGTAGAAGAATCAAACTGAAATGCATTTACAATATTGTCTGAAAAGGGAAGAGCACTCAGTAAATGAGCCTTCTTGACGCCACTGTAGATCTATATTACTGGTATATAGAATATGTATTACATTGCAACTCTCAAAAGAAAATCATAGACCCTTTCCTGACATTGCTTGACAGCTGCTATTGTCCCTCTGGGCTCATGGCTCCACCCTCCCTCCGAGGCATCTTTCCCTTTTTATGGAGTGTTTGCAGCTGAATTTTTTGTCAGCCTCCTGCCAATAGAATTTGGGGGGTCTGTTAGCCTTCTTTCACTTCATTTTCTCTTCGTCTTTTTGTACTTAAACGCACAAAATCTCTGCTGGTATAATATTCTCAAGAAACCTGTGGGTCTCCTGTGTCTGTCTGGGGGTTCAATCCCATAAACCAGAGCCCCTCCACAAAGGAGAATGCCATCTCCATCCGTGGCTTCTCCTGAGATGGCTGGGTCACACACTTAATCTTTTCAAAGAGTCCTCTGTGGGATTTGAATACTATGACCTCTAGATCCTTCCCAGGTACCAGCAAAAGATTGTCCTGTCATACCCTTGTCTAAATCTCCAAATTGTGGTGTTTCTTGCAATATAGATAGGTTAAGAATTTCCCAAATCACCAGGCCCCTGATCCTTTTTTTTTTTTTTAAATAATTCTTCTACCAATTTATCTTTCTCTTCTCATGTTTATCTCCTCTCTTAAGCCACAAGATGAAACCAGGCCACACCTTAGCACTTGGCTTGGAAATCTCAATGAAACATTTGAGTACATCACTTATAAGTTCTGACTTGCACATAACTGTAAGATAAAATTCTACAGGGTTTTCTGCTTCTGCCACTGTATGACAAGGATCCCTTGTCTTCCATTTTCCAATAAAATGTTTCTCACTTCCAAGGGAGACAAACCATAAAAGACTCTTAATCATAGGAAATAAACTGATGGTTGCTGGAGGGGAGGGGGATACAGGGATAGGGGGATGGGATAACTGGGTGATGGACATTAGGGAGGGCATGTGATGTAATGAGCACTGGGTGTTATATAAGACTGATGAATCACTGAACTCTACCTCTGAAACTAATAATACACTATGTTAGTTAATTGAATTTAAATTTAAAAATTTTTTTAATTAAAAAAACAATATTTCCCATTTCCTTCTGAGACCCATCAACAGCACTCAGTGTCCAGATTTCTGCCAACAGTCTGTCTATGACAATTTTGGTCTTCAGTAGAACTAAGTAGGTTTCCTCTACTGTGCTCCTCACTTCCTTCTGAACCTTCACCTGCAGTCTTAAACATCTAAGTTCCTACTAACAATCTGCTCAAGGCATCTACGTTTTTTTCTGTCACACTTCTCAAATTTTTCCAACCTCTGCCCACTGCCCAATTCTAAAACCACTTCCACATTTTTAGGTATTTGTCACAGTAGCACTCCATTTCCATGTGCCAAAATCCATACCAGTTTCCTACCATTGATGTAACAAATTACCAAAAACACAGTGGCCTAAACCAATGTCAATGTATTATCTTACAGTTCCGCAGATCAGAAGTTCAAAATGGGTTTTACTAGGCTAAACTCAAGACGTCGACAGAGCAGTATTCCTCCTGAAGGCATGAAGGAAGAATTCATCCTTAGCCTTTTTCTGCTTCTCGGAGCTCCTCCTATTCCTTAGCGCATGACTGCAGCATGCTGACCTCTGCTTTCATTGTCCCACCTCTGGCTCTCACCTTCCTGCTTTCCTCTTACAAAGGCCTGGGTGATTACATTGAGCTTGTCTAGGTAATGCAGAATAATATTTTCACTTCAAGGCCCTTAGCTTAATCACACTGGGTCAATTTCCAAGGCTTAGAACATAGACATCTTTAGATGACCGTTATTCTGCTTACCACAAGTTGTAGGAGTTCTTTATATATTCTGGTCACTAGAACCTGATCAAATGTATGATTTGCAAACATGTTCTCCTATTCTGTTGGTTGTCTTTTGACTTTTTAGTTTCCTTTTCTGTACAACTTTTTAAATTTTGATGAAGCCCAATGTATCTATTTTTCTTTGGTTTCTGTACTTTTGGTGTTATAAGAGTTTTATAAGAAATAATACCATCAAAAAGTTATGACATGCACATACATATGATATATAAAAAAGTTATGACATATTTAGGTCTTTGACCTATTCTAAGTTTTATATATGGTGTGAGGCAGTAGTCCACTGTTACCCCAGTGTCCCAGCATCACTTGCAAAAAAAAAAAAGGACTATTTTACCGCATTGAATTCTTTCAGCACCCTTGTCAAAATCAGTTGACTATAATAAAGTTCCCTCTGTCTTTGCTTGTCTTCCTCTGGCTCATCATTTAGTCTCAGATTTAATGTTGTCCCTAAGAAATGCCTTTCCTTATCACCTAAATTAACCACACTCCCACACACACACATACCAGATACTATTGACCACACTTCTGTGTTCTATTTTCTTCATAGAACATCATCTTGTATTGCATTCATAGTACTTCATCACCATCTGAAATAATCTGCCCATTTATAGGTTTAATTAATTTTTTCTCTCCCCTCCCCACACCCCAACTATTGCAAGTTTCATGAGAAGGTAAATTTTCTGTTTTGTTCAGCTTGCATCCCCAAGGCCAAAATCAGCCCATAGTAGGTGCTTGACTGGCATTTGTTATATAAATGAATGACTAACTCTAAGTAGCAGGAATAAATAGATTATTCATTTGGAAACCAATATCAGGATAAATGTATCCCAATCTTATTCTGTCTGTGTTTCCTTGCTCGAAATTCCAGAAAGTATGGGCCATATACCTACTCCTAGAGCTAGGGTTGGAATCATCGCATCAGAGCCACAAAGACTGAGAATGGAACAGACACGGATTGACAAAGCAGATTCAGGATGCTCTACCAGTTAGGAATCAAATACAGCAACAGACATTCACTATAAACACAAGATTATAATAACACAGTGAGTAAAGTTTACAAAGATGAAGTATAGATGTGCAGCAACCAGAATTGATGAAAATAAAATCATGAAGTTTCAGCATAATGGAATAAATAATAGTAAAGAACATAGAATAGGAATGAATTTGTCTTATGAAATAGCATAAAGAAAAAGAAAATTTTTTAACCATTTATACCATTTTACTAATGATTTCTCAATTTAAAATAAGGCAAGAACTAAAAATTCATAGAGAAAAACTAACAAAGGAAGCTGATAAAAATGATGGGTATTAACATATCGGAAAATGCAAAGCAATGTTGTAATCATCTCTGATATATTTTCAACTTCTCTGAAGATGTTGCAGCTATTAAAAAACCCAGGGTTATGATGTATTATTACATTAAGTATATACATCTTATAAGCCCACAGGCCTTGAGAAAAATAACGGCAAAGGGCTAAGGGAGCTTAGAGTAAAAATCACAAGAACATTGCCAAATGCAATTGAGCAAAACTCCTTGACTTCTAGCCTTCCTTCATGCATATCATTCAATAAACACACCCTTGAAGGAAGGACATTACGCACAAATGAAAGACACAATCCCTACACTCAAGTGGTTCACAGATAAATGAACAACGAAAATAGCATAATGAGTTCAATGATAAAGGTAAAAATCTGAGAGCCGTGAGAGTGTAGATCAAAAGCCCCTTGCTTATGAAGGAGTTGGTGGTATTCAGGGAAGTCTTTCTTGGAAAGGTAAAGTCTGTGCTGGATCTTGAAGGATGAGTAGGAATGGTTAAAACAATAAGCCCTTGTAGAGTTTAGAAAAATGCAGTATCTCCGTGCCTTAAGTAGGAAGGCTTCTCAAAAGAGACAAAGATTGAATTTGAATTGAAGAATGAGTAGGATGTGCAGAGACAGATGTATTCATTTTCTAGGGCTGCCATAAGAAATGACCATGACCAGATGGCTTAAAAGAGAAATGCATTCTGTCACAATTCTGGAGCCTAAGTCCAAAATCAAAGTGTCAGCTGGGACAAGCTTCTTCCAAAAGCTCTAGTGAAGATCCCTTCCTTGCCTCTTCTACCTTCTGGTGGTTGCCTTCAGTCCTTGGCATTCCTTGGTTAGTGACAACATGACTACAAACCTCTGTCTCTTCACATGGCCTTCGCCTCTCTGTGTGTCTCTGTATCTGAATCCTTATTATAAAAACCCCAGTCACTGGATTTGGGATCCACCTTAATCTACTATGACATCATCTTAACTAATTACATCTGCAAAGACTCCATTTCCTTACATTCTGGGGTTCCGAGTGACATAAATTTGGGGAGAACATAATTCAAATGAATATATCAGATTATATAACTATAACTCTCAATGTGTGGACTATGAGAACAACTTTTGTGAAATTTGGCATTCACAGGTATATATTCAAATTATTTAACCAGTAGTACAGTAATAATAGTAATATAGAAATCTATATATGTACATATTAAAATATTACATTTAGGGTTTTTTCTAAACAAACCAAACTGTAAAACTAATTATCAATTTTTACAGGTTATAGCATAAATCATTCATCAAATCATTCCAAAAATGTCCAAATGATCACTAGTATGATCTTTGGTGACATGACTGATGCCACTTGACATAGGAAACCACATCAAACTATCTTGATGACTTTCCATTGAATCAATAGTTATTAGGCCACTTTTAGTCATAAGAAGTCAGAATTTTCTCCTAAAACTGACAATATTCATTCTATTGCTGATCCTCTCAGTTTCTGCTGAACCAGCCCAAAAAAGTTTAATGTTTAAAATAAAAAGTGTCCACTTTTTTACATTTTCACTACGTTTATATTGACTCCCACAAAAGTCATGTATTGGAATGCCATAGACAATTAGGTCAAATCTTGCTTTCCTGACCAGAAAATAGTATAGTTGCTTGATAATTAACAGCAGAGATTCTACGGTCAGCTGCCTGGGCTCAAATTCTAGCTCTATAATTAAGTAACTTTTCTCTACCTCAATTTCTTCACCTGGAAAGGGGATGATGATGCTGATAGTTATAATACACTACTGAGCTGATTATACATTTAGACAGTATTGCCTGGCATAGAACAAGTGCTATGTAGTATTACTTATTTTATTAATAAGCCTGATATTTTCAATATCTATGATAAGTCAGCATTTATAAGTTTTAATGAATTGGAGATGAACTTCAATAGGATTGCTTAAAAGAAGAGCCCAAATGCCTTGGCACCCCCTTATCCCAAACCACCCCACAGGCATAGCCATTCTTTAAGTCCTATCTCAGCAGTAACGCTCTCTCTCTACTAGTAGATTCCATGATACACAGCTGGTGTCTACATTGGCCTCCATGACTGTCCCATGATTTGCTTTCTTGTCCATCACTGGCTTTCTCAGAGCCGAAGTCTTTGCTTCAAAAATAGCGACGTGGAGCGAACCTTGGGAAAACACTAGGCAATGGGGAGTATCCACAGATGCAGGTAACCAGATAGACAATAGGCACTTAGCACTGAGGTGCCAGTGATGCTACCAAGGGTGCCTCCTCTATCACCAGAGAAGTGGCTACTCTAGTCAGGGGCCCCATTCCCTGGCAGACAGAAGGTCAACAGAGGCCAGGACTATTCTTTTGTGGTGCCCTCCTATGGCTCCATTAATCTGGACAACAATGTGGTCAGGGTTTGAAGCAGCACATTAGGATACCCAAGAAGTGGGGACTTCTGGAAGCTAAATGACATTGTCAGTGAATAATCAGAACACACACTAGTCTTAGTGCTAGAGAAGGAAGGGTCCTGGTGGCCCATAGCTGTGCTGTCAGCAACCTTGAGTTACCATATCATGGGGATGACTCCAAAGGAGGATCTGAGGTGGCTCTGGGCAGGGTTCCAGTGTTTTCATGTCCTTTAATATATCAAAGTCCATTTTTTTTATTATGTTATGTTAATCACCATACATTACATCATTAGTTTTTGATGTAGTGTCCATGATTCATTGTTTGTGTATGACACCCAGTGCTCCTTTCAGTACATGCCCTCCTTAATACCCATCACCAGGCTTACCCATCCCTCCACCCCCTCCCCTCTAGAACCCTCAGTTTGTTTCTCAGAGTCCATAGTCAAAGTCCATTTTAAATATTCAAGAGAGGGCTGTGTGTATGTGGTATTCTAAATGTATGTGACCATAGAGCTTTCCCTCTTTTAAAACATCTCTTCTAAATTCACTTTGTTAGACGAGTATAGTAAAAATATCACAGGTTTGGGAAACATTTGGGCTCAGATTTCACTCTCAATTGCATCACATATCAGTTTTATGACCTCAGACACATCACATACCCTCTCTAATCTCATGTTCACTGCACCTTTTACAAGTCACTATTATAGCATAAGACCTGGAGAGAAAGGAAACTTTCAGAGATTGTGGCAGAGGAAGGCTTGCTGTTCCCCAATTTTGCTCACCTTTTCTCTTGGGTCTACACTCAGTTCTTATGATTCAGCTAAAACATCAAGGAAGTAAAATTCCCAAGTGGACTGATTTCTCCTGCTGTTTTCTCAACCCTGTGTTTTGTGTGACTATAAAGTATTGATTCACTAGAGTAGTCAGCTTGGGCCGCCATATCAAAGTACCACCAACTGGGGGGTTAAACAATGGAAATTTGTTTTCTCAAAGTTCTGGAGGCTGGAAGTCCAAGGTCAAAGTTGTTGGCATGATTGGTTCCTTCTGAGGCCTTTCCCCTTGGCTTATCAATGGCTGTCTTCTCACAGGGGCTTCCCTCTGTGTGTGTCTGTGTCCAAATCTCCTCTTCTTATAAGGATACCAGTCATACTCAATTATGGCCCACCCTAATGATTTTATTTTAACTTAATTACCTTAATTTGGTGATTAACAATCACCAAACTATGACTATCTTCTAAAGAGCTCAAATAAAGAAAACTGGTCCAGATAGTAGCCTTACACACTTGCTAGTGTGTTGATCACAAATAAGTTAACACCTCTACATAAACTTACTCTACAAATGTCAATTTTACTCTCTACGTGGAGATAATGCTTTATTGTGGGACGAGGGGAAAAAATAACTGTAGCAAATATAATTGGTGTTCCTCTGTTATTCAACTACAATGCATGTGATGTATTCGTTTAAACATGAAAGGAAGTGAACTTCAGACAGAATTCCTCCTGAGCAGAAAATAAAGCTAACCCCAATTATGACTAAAGTATCCTTTAATTACTGTGTTACATCACACTTGGATATATGGGAGGCACTTGTTCAAAGGACGAACAGTGTCTACAGGGTTCACACAGCCTTTTTTTTTTAGAAGCGTATCTGGGAAGGGAATTTTTAAATATATTTTTCAGGTCCAAAAATGTTTGAAAGCCAGAAAACAGAATGGAAAGAAAAATGGAACTTTGCACTGCTTTTAGAAATGTCTGCATTCTAGAAAAATTATCAAGTGCATTTTTCTATTAATAAAATTTATGTTGAAGGCATCAGGAGGAATCATCACTGAACGTAAACCTACCACATATATTGTTACTACGTACACGTTTAGCTGTGATTTAGTGTCTCCACACCGTTCAAGCAGAGAAAGCTTCACTTATCTAACCAGAGGAGAGCTGCCTCACCAGCATGTAGAACCTTAAGTCTTTGCTACCTGATCACTAGAAAAATCTCTGTTGGAAGAAAGACACAGAGAGGGTCTTGTGGTCTTCGTGTTCCTCTCCTCTAGATACTCTTACAGTAATCCTTGGATTTTGTCAGACAAGCAAAACTGCTCCTCCCCTGGACCCTATCCTTTCTCTCCCACCCTGTAAAGCCCAAGAGAAGTCATGGCTTCACACTGAAGCATCAAAAAAGAAACCAGGCAGGCCTGAAACATGCCCTGGGGAGAAGATCTACCATTTGGACCAATAATAATAGCTATGTTACATTTATGGAGAACATATGATTTGCTCAGCACAGTTCTGACTTCATAGAAAATTATAAATTATAGGAGAGGAGTTTCTAGGTGTCTTGTTCACTGCTGTTTTTCCAGGGCATATCACAGGAACTCAATAAATATTTCATCCATTCCTCCCTCCAAACAACCCTCTGAGATTATTATCTTAACCTCAGACAAGAGGAAAATAAGGCCCAGAGACGTTGAAACTTGCTTAGTTTTCACATCTAGTAAGAAGCAAACTTGAGACCAAGACCCGTCCTGTATCACCTTTAGTCACAAGCAAAGAAATTGGGCTCCTGGCCCAGACCTGGCTCCACAAGGACCCCATGCTTTGCATGGCCATTTTTCTCAAGAGTTTCTAAGTACCCAAAGGTTCCTGGTGTTGGCTGGGGTGGGCAGTGCCATCTGAAGTTGCCCCTGGCCTAGACTTGGATCTGTATGAACACTGATCCCATCTTTCCTTTTCAGGGTGCTCCTGACACTCTGCTCTCCACATGGGATCAACCAGATGTCATGGGGATCTCCAAAACTCATGATACAGTGTTGCTTTGTTGAATCCATGAACCACCCATGCTTCAACACAAGTGAATGCCTCACCCCTTCATGAAGCTTCATCCAGCCCATCTTTGGTTTGCATCTGCCTCATAGCAGAGCCTTTCTTGTGATAGTTCTTTCAGTTTTAGGAATCTTTGGTGTTTTCACAGATTGTTACCTACACCTGCTTGTTTTCCCAAATTACAGCTTGTGGACAGGAATGCTGTAGTATTTTTATCAGTTCTCCACATTGCTTAGCTCAATGCTGTCTGTCTAACAAGACCTCAGTGAACAGTTGGAAAATGACCACAGGAAGGAGTAGGAAGCCTTATTTTATCATTAAGAAAATTACACTTATTCATGTAAGATTTTTTTTTCAAAGAGCCTAATCCTGAATAAGTTTTTATTATACTACATTGACTTTCTCTAAGGATGTTTTTATTTTGCAGAGTGCAGGGGTAAAGGTTATTGAAATTTTCACAGAGAAGAGTGAGTTTCATTCATTCGTTTATTCATTCATTCAATAAGCGTGGATTGAGGACTTACCATGAATTAAACGCCATGATGAGCACAAGTGGGATGAAGATAGAAGACAGGCCTTATTCTCAAAATGCTCATCTTCTACTTGGAAGAGGAAGAATCAGAAACCAAACAGATAGTACAGAAAAGCCAAAGTGAGAGAAGGGGAGGGAGGAGAGGCAGAAGAAGAGAAATGACTAGAACTCATTAGATTTTTATTGTTTGATATTAAAACACAATTTATCCACTTTAGTTTTGTTTTTCACCCTCTGTAGGTGGCCATGTTCCCTGAAATTCATGAATGTACAGGACACATTGCTTATCTTTTTTTTTTTAATAATGATAAATTCACACATAGAGTAAGAGAATTAGATGGGATTAAAGATAAATAAATTGTACCCAGAAAATTTATACATATCTCTCTTTCATCTGGAACACTTTATAAGGTCATCCTTTTAATAATGAAATATTCAAAAAATTAAATATAAACAGCTCATCAAAATTAGATATTAGTTATAATCCACTTTGATTATAATTAGTCTTTGAGATATCCTGCGGGCATGGCTGTTGGCTCTTGTTATTATTAGATACACAACAGTGACAAGAGGCAGCGGTCAGTCCCCACTGGTCTCATTGTCATAGGTACAAAGCTCATGAAATTTTTTTTTTTTTTTAAACAGCATCTCCGGTCTGCTGTGGCTGTGGGTCAGGCAGTCATATTCAGTCTGGAGTCAGAAATAAGGTTGCGGTTCAAGAACCAAGGCATTTTCTTCTGTTCTGATGCAAAAACCTTTGGATGTTGAGGCATATGAACCTTAATCTGCCATTAGCACCTTGGGGGACACTTGTGGACATATATTCTCTAATGTGAAATGAAAGTGAGTTGAATAGTGATAAAAGAGAAAGGGAAGAAAAGTGTTGAAAGAGGAGGGGTTCCAAAGGCCAAACCCTTCTGCTTTATCATTTGCCTTCAGAATCTGACTCTAGATTAGTAGATAAGAGGAATTAGGCTCCAAAAAAAAGTAACTTTTCAAATACTTGGCCTTCTCACCTGAAACTGAAATTTAAAGTGATGTGATTGATGTATTTTATTTATGTCTTTAGGTAAGACCATCAAGACAACATAATTGCAGTTTCTGTTTTGGGTTTTTTTTTTTAAGATCTTAAGAGTGCTTTGAGTGACATGATTAACTCTTTACTAAATATTAATCAAGTGTCCTCCAAAATAAAAGGAAGGTCAAACAAAAAAGTTATCCTTAATTAAAATGAATGGATGGAATTGATTTCATAAAATTATATTGTTGTTTAATGACTGTGGGAGATTGTGTTCTGAGTAGAAAACTGACATTTTGCCTTAATCAATGCACATTTTATTAAAATCAATGTGGTCTATTATGTAAGGCCTATTGAAAGGAACTTTAATAAAGTTCAATCTATAAAAAGTAACCAACTCTAATTCAACTGAAATTTAATCTGATAGTAGCTACAGTGTTCATTCAACACATATTTATTGAGTGCTTACTATGTACTAGGCGCTTAGGAAGTATTTCTCAACAGTCATTTTTCCTTCCCTTTAGGTATGCAGCATGGAGTAACTAGCTCAAAATTTTGCATTAGATCTAAGTACACCTAAATGTATAGTATTGTCACTAGCACTTTAAAGAACTATTTCTGTCACACTGTAAATAAAACTTTACCTTGAAAAAAAAATTTGAATGCTAATGTCCTTCCCAATACTTATAAATAACTAGGTTGTTAAAGGAAAGTGAACTGTTCTCAATTCCAAGTTCAAAGGAAATTTTTGGTATAGAAAAAAATGGCTACTTACGCCTCACAATGTCCATTGCTTTGTTTCTCCTGGGTTTCCCTCCCTTGCAATAAAAATTAGGTTTCTAGCCATGTCTACTTTCCAGTTTAGCTTCCAAGAAGCTAAGATGCTCAACTCCAGGAGCCAGGAGGTGGGAGTGTTACAGCTTGCTATTATCAGTCTCATGTCTTCATCTTGATCTTGACTGCCCATTAAAACTTCTATTTCCCTGATCCTGATTCTTCATTCTTACTGATACTGAATTTCATTCTATTGCATCTGCATTTAATCTAAGATGCTCCAAAGCCATTAAAGAACAAAATGATTGAATAAAGTAAAATACAACTTTTTAAAAAATTGATTTTTAACTATTTGAGGACGAAAACACTCTCTTAGTCATTATTTTCCTATGGCAGTTTTCTGAATTCTTGTCACATAGCAGTTACTCATTAAATTCTTACCTAAATTCGGTAGATAACTTTATACACTAATTCAACAAGTATGCACTGAGTACCTACTATTTTCCAGAAACCCTGCTAACTACTGAGGCTAAAGGCAGAAGTTTGATAGGAGTTGTCAGAATAGCTAATTGATATAAGAAATAAACCCCAAATCTCAGAAGCCTAAAACAACCAGAGTTCATTGCTCACTCATGGCACTGTCCTGAGCTGGGGTGGTGGGGCTCTCTATCTCAGTATAGAGGCTTCACTATCTTCCATGTATAGTCCCCCAAGTGGCCGTGGGTTTCAAAATCTAGCTGGAAGATGGAGATGAGAGAAATTGTGGAGGCTTCTGTAAGAGGGGGTTGTAGGGCCAGCCCTGAAGGGCTAGCCACTTCCACCCACATTCCGGGGGCCAGAATTCCATCCCAGAGTCCCATCTAACTTCAGCAAGTACAGATTTTTTAAAGGATCTGGGAAATGCCTTCTGGATGACCAGGAGGAAAAGGAAATGGGTTTGGTGAGCATCAAGCATTGTATCCCTCATGGTCCAGGCTACTGGTTGCCATGGAGCAGTCAGCCCCTCCCCCCAGGAGACCACATAGACACCTGTGTGGTTGCTCATGGTCCAGTGAGAGTCTCCTGCTCACCATATGCATATGCACACTCAATAAGCAACAGTGAGCCGGGGCCAGGAAAATAAAAATTCCCAGCCTGACCATGAAAGAAAGGAGGACACACAGAAGTCTCTGGCCCAGTTATGAGATCCAGCTGATTCAGGGTGAGGGAAGCTCCATGATTAAGCTTTGATTCTGTTTTCCAGGAGGAATGCCTCTGTCCACTCTCCACCATTCTCTCCATCATAGCTGAAGGGGATGTGGGGAGGGTCTTCCTTGGGAAAGTCACTGCTTCCCCAGCCTTCTTGCTGCAGCAAACGTAGATCAAACTCAAGATCAAACAAGTACAGGGTTTTTTAATTGAGGGAAAAAGATTTGTATTTTTTAAGTTGAGGTAGAGTTGACACACAATGTTACATTAGTTTCAGGTGTACAACATAGAGATTTGACAAGTCTACATGCTATACTGTACTCACCACAGAGGTAGCTACCATCTGTCCCCAGACAATGCTATATCAAAACCAATATAGGGACATATTCCCTGTGCTGTACCTTGCATCCCTGTGACTTATTTATTCCAAAATTGAAAGCCTGTTTTGTTTTGTTTGTGTATTTTCCAGGATTGAAGTTTTGTTTGCAGTAAGTCTTCAAAAATGCATTTAAATTCTGATCTCTTCTGATTCCAGTTGACCTATGTAGCTCTAGTAATACCCAAAGTTCTTTCTAAGATAGTCTTACTCTCTCTCTCTCTCTTTTTTTTTTTTTTGGTTTTTTAATTCCTTTGTGTTTAGTTTTTTTTACCGAGGTATAATGACATACAATTACATTAGTTTCAGGTGTGCAACATAATGATTCAATATTTGTGTATGTTGTGAAATGATCATCACAAGTCTAGTTAACCATACCTGGTTACAGAACTTTTTTCTTGTGACGAGAACCTCTAAGGTTCACTCTCATAGCAACTCTCAAATATGCAATACAGTGTTATTAATTATAGTCCCCATGCTGTGCACGACTTACTTATTTTATAACTGGAAATTTGTGCCTTGACTCCCTTCACCCATTTTGTCTGCAACCCACCAATTCTGTTCCCTGTGTCTGTGAACTTTTTTTTTTTTTTTTTTTTTTTTTTAGTTTCTAGACTGGGCGGCTTAAACAACCAACATTTATTCTTCACAGCCCTGGTGGCTGGAAAATCTAAGAGCAAGTGGCCAGCTGACTTGGTTCCTGGTGAGAACCCTCTTCCTGATTTGCAAGTGGGTGCCTTCTTGCTGTGGCATCACACGATAAAGATCATCCCCCCCTCTCCCCTATTTCCCCATAGAAGGGCACTAATCCCATTATGAGGGCCCCACCTTCACAATTTAATTATCTCCTTGTGGAGAGTTTAGTTAAGCTACCCCATGGTATTGCTCCCTGGGCATCCATTTTGTTAACTGAGTGGCTTGTGGGGACCTCAAATTGACACTAACTCCTTCCCCTCTTGAAAGCTCATGCCTTTGACAGCAGCCTGCAGAGTTGCAGGCTGATATAAGTTACTGATATGACTTCCCCAAGAGCCCTTGTGGTCAACAGTCTCTTCTGCCTCCCAGGGCCTTCACCTTCTGCACCCCTTAGCTAAGACCCTGGTGAGGCTTACCGGAACCCCACACTTTTGCTTTGAATTGACCAATCCAGCGTTGGCTTGGGAACCCCAAAGCATTTCACCCACAGACCCTCATGAAGGCATGTGCCCCAGGTCCTGTCTCTCTCTCTCTCTCTCTCTCTCTCTCTGCATTCTGCCTTGACCTCACCCTGTGACCCCTCGAGGCATTCCAAGGACTCTTCCAGGACCCGTGAGTAATAAACTTTGTTATTTACATTTCCCTTGTGGTGTGTTGTTGAACCACAGCTCAACCATCCAGCACCCGGTGCTTCATTTAACAAGTGTTAATTTGACAAATTCATGACACTCCCAAAGGCTTTACCTCCAAACACCATCACACCGGGAATTAGGGTTTCAGCATATGAATTTTAGAGAATGTTTCAGTCCATAGCACACTTACTTCTATACTTCATGACCCCAAAGTCCATGTACTTGAGTGACATAGGAGGAACCAAGAATGGGCAGTGGTCAGTTCCTTACAGGATCAGGGAAGACTTCACAGAAGAGGTAAGGTTTGAGTTTAATCTTGAAATAGTCTGGTGTTTACCAAGTAGATGAAACAGGAGAAAGAAAAAATAACAGCTCGTTATGGGGCACACCCAGCAGGTTAGAGGGACTGCAGGTATTTTGACAAAGCCAGAGCAGGGCAGCCCAGGGGACAGTCTCAAGGACTAACACTGGAAAGACAATTATGTTCCAGATAAGGGTCTAATTGGCTTTGCTTGGAAGTTTAGCCTACAAGGAATGGGGAATCTCTAAAAGACATTAAGCAGGGAAGTGATCGAATCACAGTTGTGCTTTGGAGAAACCTCCATCTTCAGTGAGGAGGATGAAGCAGGGTGAAAGGCAGGGCTCATAGAATGACCCCTGAGGGATAGTGACCATTTCAGGCAAGCAGTGACAAGGACACGGATGAGGCAGAGGCTGCGGAATGGAGAGGAGAGTTGAGATGTCAGAACTGTTGAGATGGAGAGACAGGGATTGCAGGCCAGGAGGAGTAATGACCCTCATTGCCCTCAGCGATTTGTTAGAGTCCACACTGTCTCCAGCTGTACAAACAAAGGGTCATCTCCACTATACCTATTCGAATGGTGAACTGGGAACAACTTTCAGCAGGCTAGATCTCCCACAGGGTTTTGTTCTTGACTCTTTTGTTCTTTGACTCTTGAGTGAAAGCCCAAGATTTCAGCCTAGCAGGCAAGCAGACTCCTGACCCTACAGAGAAAGGATTTAAGGAAAAGAGCAAATCAAAATAAAATTCCAGACTGGACCAGTGCACATTAGAGAAAGCTGAACCCTGCATCACCTTTAGTTAAGATACTATTCACCTGCCGTTGAGAGCTGGAACAAGAGAACAAGACAGTCGAAGAAAATGCACATGATCTTACATACAAATAAAGAATGGCAATCATCTTCTGGCTTACTGGAGAGTCTACTTATTAACTTATTGAAATCTAAAGATTTTCCAGGATTATTTAATCCATCAGCAGTTCCTTAGTTTGCTTGACCCAAATACAAAATTGAACACAAGCATTTATCCCCTTGGTGATTGTTTCTGTACCTTGCAGTATTTTAGATTATGCATAATTAAAGAATTAAAATAGACATATTTGAGTTAAAATAGACATATTTGGTGAATCTAGTCTTTGTCAGGTTTGTTTCATTAGTTTGCTCCTGCTCTACAGATGAAAGCCTTCTCTTTAGAAAAGTAGACCACCCTCAACCTGGCCCATGTCTTCATCACCCAATACAAATGTGATATCAAGTTAGTGTAGCCTTACTCAGCACTACGTCATCAGGGAGAGTAGGGGCAAAACAAAAGAGCAAGCGTTGTCTGACAGAAAAAGCACAGATTCCCCAACCTGGAGACAAACTGTGGGTCCACTCGTTCCCAGCTGTTTGGCCTTGGATACAGTGGTTAAACTCTCCAAGTCTACTAACGTAAAACATGGGCAGCGAAGACCAGCAACGTATTCAGTAGCGGATAGTGGTGCTGGTGAACCTGGAGGTCTGAAACAAGATGCAGATGCCTATTTTTGCTCCACCTTGGTAAAGTATAAAGCCAGAGATGCTGATGAGACCCAGTTATCCGGGTGACTCAGTGAACTCTAAACCAGCCCCACTGATAAAGCGTCTATGGTAGTGTCCTACTTGGAGTAGGTGGTACAGAGCGGCTCCAGAGACTGCACTTCCTCAGTTCTAGAACATACATTTCTATTCGCATGTTAATGTATCTGAAGTCTATATACATCTTACAACTAATCTATAATCAATTAAATATTGTAACTCCCCCCCTTACCACCACTCCAGGATGCTATCATAAAGTTAATGGAGCAGTTTCCAATCAGTGGAATTTTGGGAAGGGGTAAATAAGATATTTCTACACAAGTCAAGGCAAGCCACTCCTAACCTATTTTCAGTGTATTTTAAAATTGGGCATCTCACACAACTTCTACATTTTTTTAGCTGGTGGGCATGATCAGAGTCCCCACATGAAGTCAAATGGGATCCTCCCATTTGGCTCATGGATTGCACATCCCTGTACCTTTGCTCAAATGATATCTTTTCCTGAAATGCTTTTCCCATCTTTTCTCTGACAAGCACCTGCTAATGTTTCAAG